>NC_136927.1:29329049-29929049 GCF_949752795.1 Hyperoodon ampullatus
AGATTCCGAATTTGTCATAAAATGGATCCCTTCTTCTAGAGTTTTGGAAAGCTGTGATTTGAGGCAGCATGGACCAATAGGATTTTCTTGCTCCTTCGAGCCACAGGTTTTGTAGCTTTTGTTATTTTGTCAGAACATTCTTTGGCCTGTGTGTAGTAGAGAAGTTACCAAATTTTGGTGAGTACAAATCTTCCTGATAAAATTGAGATCTGTACATTTAAGAAGAAATTTGATTATTTATGCTTGGTTCTGTGTCTCTCCCCTTTTCTATCACTCTTCATTCCTTCCGTTGATAAAGCTAAATATATAGAAACAAACATTGACAGCCACACAGATACTTAGGTTAAGTGCTTTTAACCCGATGGTACAGTATGAAAGAAACTTCTTGGCAATTTTCTGTTGTAGAGAATTAATTAGAACTGACCTGTGGGGGATTTATATCCAACCACCTGTCAGAATCCCTTGTCCTCCTCTTGCCCACACTCCTAGCACAAAGTGCGGAACACAGTAGATTCTTAATAAATGCTTGTTGAATGTTGCATTCTGCATCTTCTTGAAATAACAGAACTGTCAATAGTCATTTAACAGTAAAATGTTTTAAAAACTTATTTGGAAATTAAGATGTAAGAGATTAATGCACCAAAAGCAAATCTCATCTCTTAATTGCTTAAGCTTGATTATTTCAAGTAATCTTCTTTAATGGAAACTCTTGTGAAGGCTGGAATTTTTAAATTATACCCTTTGTTCAGACCAGCCTCGAAGAACAAGAACAATTAAGGCAATTAAGATAGCATTAAATTTTTGATGAAAAGTTGGCATTTTCTGTATATTAAGATTAGATATTAGTTACTGAAGTTTCTGTGGGTAGGACTTAACTAAAGCTTCCAACATTAATAATACAAAACTGTTACGAATTTGCAGTAAAATTTTCTTGGACATTTTTTTCATTGAGGTGAAGAAGTCCATGTAGCCATGCCTCAAAGCCAGTTTACTCACCTAGTACTTCCTTAATAATCCATTGGTAGTTTAACATTTAAGTTTTATTTTTTTTCACTAGTTTTCTGATTTATAAATACTACTTTCTTGGGAAATTTGAAAATTTCCAAAGAGTAAAAAATTCAGTATCTTGTTTTCTCACTATACAGAGATAACTGCAGTTAAATGTTTGGTGCATTTTCTTCCAGTCTTTTTTTTCAATGTATAAATATTAAAATTATTTCATAGTTGAGATCATGCATATATGGTACTGTATCTTGCTTTTTTCATTTTAACGTCGTGAGCATTTTTCCCATGGCATTAAAACTGTCTTTGAAAAATTGAAAGCATTTTGGGCTGTCAGCATAACTGAAAATGTTTTCTTGGTGTGACACATGTATCTTTGTAATTGGTTTGATTTAGTGTGCTTTACTTCAATAAAAGTTCAGTATTACAATTTACAGATTGGGGTGGGGAGTGGTATCTACTTCAAATTACCCAAATCTTCCTAGTAGAATTCACTTTTCCAGGATTGAACTCCTCCCCTGGTGCACTTAAAACCACGACATTTACACACAAGTGCTTGCTTGCTTAAAACCTCAGAATACAACTTTGTGCAAAGGGAGTGTATGTCCATTTGAATAGTGCAATTCATTTCAAATGCAAGAATGCCTGTTTCTTAGGGTTTCCAGTCAGAATGTTAATCACTTTGTCCAAGTTGCGGGGATTTCACATCCCCCTTCTGCCGGAGATGAGAGAGCTGGTGGCGCAGACCTGCAGAGGGTCCTGGACCTGTGCTGAGTGGAACCACAGTAAACAGTCTGCCTTGTCTCCTCCAGGGCGAGTCTCAGAAAGGGTAGAGGCGGCCTCTAGGCCACTTCCAGGGCTGCCGGATGGAGGAAGGGAGACTGGCTGGGCTCTGCATTTGCTCTTCCTGTGTGACCTAACTATGTGCTGGTAAACTGGAATTACATGTAATTAATTCTGAAAACAGGATTTTCTTATGACCCTAAGCATGACCTTGGTAAGAAAATAATAGTTCTGTGCTACTTTTTAACAATTTGCCATGTAACCTAGATTCCTATAACTTGGACTGTAACTTTGTTTTAGCTCATGTGGGAGCTTTCTTTTCAAAGTATGATTAAATCTTCCTGATCTTTTTCCCACCCCTGCACTAATCCTTTAAAATGAATGCAGAAACTTTTAAAACTGATAAGTTTATCTTGTATTAAGCAATGGAGACTTTTCTGTCTAATCATACTACTTGTTCTACTGCTTTTTGTCAATTGATATTCCCATAGCCCTTTTGAAAAAGTGTGTTTTTGGTAGAAATTAAGTTGTATGCCCTTGGGCCATACAACTTAGTTTTTAGTTCTGAAGCATGTTTAGATTCTCTGTACTTGTATAGGCCTGATTGTTCATGTGGCTTAGCTAAGGTTTCCTAAAGCATCTTCTAGTAGCTGTCATTGGTTTATAAAATAAAATTTGGGTTGTTGAAAATATATATTTTTTGGTTGTTAATCTTAATTTTTTTTGACACTTGTGAAAAGTCTTTTGGGGGAAGATTAGATAGTTAAACTTCGAAAAGAATTTTCATTGCTGAGAGTAGGTAATAATAAATAGGTAATGTTGCACATTGTGATTTTGCTTTAGCTGTCAAACTAAGCCCAGAGTCACACACCCAACAGAAAAAAGATTGTGGTTTTCTGGAAGTTACTGGGGAATTTTCAAATTGACCAAATTGATGTTTAATCTCTCTTCTTTTTTTATGGAGGATAGCAGTTGAAGGATTTGCTTGAGGTGCCTCTTCACTTCTGATGGAGCGTTTTGAGCCTTGGGTGTTAAACACAGCTACGTGGCTCCTACATTAACAAGAGGGGCATTGGAGCAGGGTTTGTTGAGTTCTTTTTTGGGTATCAAATGCTTAGGGGATCCTGAGTTTAATTACTGAAGTAGCCCGCTTTATTGCTGAGGGCCCACATTTTGCAGCATAATTACCGTAGAATCTCCTGCATTATGAAACAGGTACGAAGAGGTGGTCTCAAGTACGCAGACACCTTTCAGTATGTTACAGGCTGCGAGATTAGGAAAAAAGGCACAGCTCTCCCCTCAAGGAGTTTACAGTCTTGGTGGAGAACTTATTCTAAGAAAAAAACCAAACCCAGCAAGTTGGGAATAATTGAGTTTTAACTTCATGGCAAAGATTTGAGTGAAGAGAGCCACCTGGGTATTTATTTCCTGGCATTGGAGAGGTGAATAAACATCAACAGCTTTGGATTTCAGAGTGACGGGTAGGGCTCTGAAGCGTTCTGTTATGTGCCAGGCACTGTGTTCATGAGACAGATGTAAACACACAGTGTCTATAGGAAGAGATGAGCAATGGTGCTGTGCTATGTGAAATCAGCCCGAGGCGTTTCTTTCCCTTCTTTTTAACTTTTAATAAAGTTGTGGGGGCTGGGGAAGAAGCAGCATAGTTTTTTTCTGAAGATGTTTGGTTTGAGAGGGCCAACAGGCAGTTAGAAATATGGATGGGCCCTTGATCTCAGGAAAAATGTCTGCTCCTGTGGCACGGATGTGGAAAATGATGCCTGTGGGTAAGCTAAGAGGGCAAGGCTCTCACCTGGGTGACATCAGCCTGTGAGGGGCAGAAGAGAAGCCTGCAAAGACCAGTGAGGAAGGAGCAGGCAGGCTGGAGAACAGCAAAGAGGAGAGTTTCAAAGGAGAGGGAGGAGAACCAGGAAAGTAGCCCCAGACTGGGAGGCGGTGCTGGAGGAACTAGGGCCTCAGGCAGTGAGGAGCAGATGTTGGGAGGCAGGTGCAGCCCCGGCCATTTTTAGGAACTGCAGATGAGTTGATATTGGCAGTGCATGATTATTAAGCCTTAGGATGGGAGTGAAGAGGGCAGAAGGGAGAGTTAGCTTTAGCTGTCCAGAGACAGAGCTGCGAGGCAGGCCGGGCCCTAGATCCTGAGGCTGAAATAATTTAGGCCCGAAGAAGTGGGTAGCATAACATGAGTAGGAATTTAGATTCTGTTTGAGTCTTGGGTCCCAGCTCTTGCTTACTAGCTCTGTGACCTTGAGTGCCTTACTCAACCATTTAACCTTGGCTTTTCATCTGCAAAAAAGGAGATAACAAATATCATAGGCTTAGTTTGAGGATGAAATTAAAAAGTGCTTATTAATACAGTGCCTGACATAGGAAGTATCCCAGTATTCGTGCTTTTATTTATTTTTAATAGTCACTAGCCTTGGAAAGGAGTGAGATCAGATTTCCTCTGGCGGAAGGGAGAGAAGAATGCATCTTCTACAGGGAGAGCAGTGAGGGGACTGGTTGGTTCCTAGTGTAGGGAGTTGAGAGCAATTTAGAAAGGAGGTGTGGACTGCAGAACTTGATCAGCGTATATGGGAGGTGGTTGAGGCCAAGGGTTTGGGAATGTTCACAGTATTTGTAGAGTGAGAACAATGTCAAAGGGAATTCAATAGCTTCGGTGTGGTAGGAAGCAGAGAATCCTTTTTCAACTTAATGTTCAAATTTAAAGTACGTTTATGGAGTAAATGAGAATGGGCCCCTACGAAACCAACCTTTCTAAGCTTACTTTAAGGTACAAGTCCTATTCTTGGGAAACACTGATTACACTAGATCATATCAGTTTAGTCAAGCACTAACAAAATCCATATATGAGGCTAGGATAGCCCAAGGGGGAATCCGTAAGAAGGAAAATCCACAGGCAGTGATGTCAGGTTATTAAATTTAATGCTGTGGTTTGTTTTCAGGCCTCTCTCATGCCTTTCACAGGTGTATCCTGAACATTTAGAAGCAGAACATACATTGGTCTCCTTTAACTGTTCAGGGGTCTAAGGAATGAGTGTCCGACCATGAGTGCTGGAATACTCTGGATTTAGTAACTCTTAACCTTGAAGGCAAGGCAGCAGGATTTTTTACACCACCCTTGTTCTCCCGCCTCCCGAAGAATTAAGAGATGATGCTGAGTGAGGCTGCCCTAAGGGGTATCTACCAAGTATAGTATAGTCCAGACCTTGGGGTGATCATATAGCCTGATTTGTCCAGGGCAGAATCACTTTGTATTTGATGTCCCAGGATCATTTTTAATAGTGACCCTTTTTCATGTTCAGTAGTGTACTGTTTTAGATGCTAAATTAAAAAGTCGCCTTATCTATAGAAATGTCAGAATAAGCCCACTCAGGCCTGCAAGTGACTGCATGCTCCCCTGTTTGCACACACAGCACAGGGATCTATTGGAACGGTGACTTTGGATAACCAAAATGTTCTCCTGTTTAAAGCAAGCACCTCCTTCCTCAGCTCTAAGTTACATGTAGTCCGTACCTAGTAGAGTAGACGGCAGGATTTCATAATGGAGTCGAACACCTAGCACGGTGCCTGCCGCATAAAAAGCTTCCAGTAATTGGTAGTAACCGATATTGTAAATATTGGTAGTATTACCAGCGAACATCTCTGTCAAAGCCAGATGATTCGTTCTTCCAGGAAAAAACTGCTGCCTGGTGACCGCCCTTGCAAGGAAAATAGGCAGACATCCTTTGACACCATGACGACGTTGAAAGTAAAGTTGGGTTGCTTTCAAGAGGGTTAAATAATCGAGCAACTCTAAAACCTTTTTTCTTCTTCCTAGGTCTTAGTGGTGCAATGGCTAGTATAAGCGTGCGTTCGAGTACCCCAGGCTCTCCTACACATGTAAGCAGTGGATCGAATGCTAGTCGAAGGAGAAATGGACTCCATGATGTCGATTTGAACACTTTCATATCAGAAGAAATGGCACTCCACTTGGACAATGGTGGAACTAGAAAGCGTACCTCAGCCCAGTGTGGCGATGTCATTACAGACTCACCAACCCATAAACGCAACAGAATGATCTAAACTGCAAACATTTTCACACCCACCATGCTGCTTGAAAGCCACTTGATCCTCAACATATACTATTATTGCAAAGGAAACATGAGGCCATCTTCCCTTGTTCACTGTTTTAAGACAAGTGAATTCTATAGTGGTTGCCATAAAAGGAAGTTCTAGGTATTAACAGTAGATGACTCTTGTAACTATGGCTTTCTTAAAACTATAGTCCCAGCAGAGGACATCAGATATCGTGTAGTCGTTAGCAAGATCATCATAGGCAAACATATATCCGTTTCAAGGCTAAAAGTGACCTTAACTGTATTTATTCTCAAAGGGAAAGGAAGTATCAGATGTTTATTTGGTTATAGAACGCTTTTTTTGGGGGGGGGGCTCCATTTCCTGCTGTGTTGAGTATTTTGCTTCAACAGTATTGCCAGGTTCCTAAAATTGTCTAAAACACGTGATTTGGCTTCCTCGTCAAATCGCCAGGCTTCCTTTTTTTTTTTTTTTTTTTTTTTGCGGTACGCGGGCCTCTCACTGCTGTGGCCTCTCCCGCTGCGGAGCACAGGCTCCAGATGCGCAGGCTCAGCGGCCATGGCTCACAGGCCCAGCCGCTCCACGACACGTGGGATCCTCCCGGACCAGGGCACGAACCTGCGTCCCCTGCATCGGCAGATGGACTCCCAACCACTGCGCCACCAGGGAAGCCCCAGGCTTCCATTTTTGCAGCAGCACTGTACCATGCACCTGGTTTCTCTCTAGTAACAGTGTGCAACTTCTGATTATTGAGCTGTGCCCTATTTTTAGCTTTCAAAGCAGTTTCTAATTCTGGTGATTGTGTGATGTAAAGAGGTGCTATGATGATCATGCAATTAATACTTAATATTGAATCAATACACAACTTTATTGGATTCACTTTGTGTGTGTTAGTGCTCTAAAAGTAGCAATATTATTAAATTGCCCCCAGATTAACCTTGTAGGATTAAAATACTCATTTTTAAGACAAGTACTACTTCCCATGCAGGGTACTGTCCTTATGGTAAATGTAAACATGTAGACTGCATTCATGGTGACCTAAAGTAGAGAGGTCATGAACTTTATGGGCTTCCTTTTTGGTTCAGTATTAGAGCAAGATGGATGGTGGGAGGGTAGGTATTCTAGTCTGTTATATTCTGTTTAACATTTTTCATGAATGTTCTACTTTGTGCAGTTTCCATTGGAATGGGTGGAAGATAAAGGTCTTTTATCTGCTAATAATGTGATCACACCTTAAACAGCAAAACCCAACTCTCCAATCCCTCTCCTATAAAATGCAGTTTGGAATCTCATTCTGGAAAAGATGGAATCGCATGGAGGTTCTCTAGTTGTTAGGTAGACTTAAATAAAAGTTCTCAATAGATTCCTCTTTTGAGTAAATATAAGACCTCTTGTACCTACAATGTTTTAGAGCATGTTTCATCTTCATTTTTAATATCTTGAACTGAATGGTAGTCTTTTTTTAGATGAAGAACTGATGTCAGCCTGCCAGGTACTGTAATTTATTCTATCATATTATTATAAATGTATCAAGTAGGACAGTGAAAATGTTTCCTTGCAAACTTGTAGCTCAGTATAAGTTACTTTCTGTTTTTATCCTTAAAAGACCATTGCAAATCAGTGTAAGGGTTTTTCCAGTAATTACTCACAGCACTTTGTTAAAGTTTGCAATTTCTTCAGCCATTTAATAATCTTTCTGTGAAGAAACTTTGCTAAGTTAACCATAATATTCATTGACTGGGTGGGATGTGAATGTAATGTGTGAACTGAAGAAGTTCTGTATTCACTATAGATACAGCCCTTATTTGAAAAAAGTCAATTCCATACTAAACCTAGGAATGAAAGTGAGGCATTTCTAAATTTTTGCAAAAGTAGATCATTTTTTTTGTTTGAATATGATAGGAAGAATTATAGCAATGTATCATTTTACCGGAAACGGGTGAGCCTATGTATTATGAATACTTTCAGGCTTCCCTTTGGAATACATCAAGAAATGAATCTGGAGTTATCTTTGTTTTTCTATCGTTGTAAATTTAGATTCTGGAATTGGGTTTGGTGGTGTGAAGCGTTGCTCACAAGCAGCCAGAACTCTTCCTAAAGGATTTTGAGGCTGAGGAACACATATTTAATCTCCCCTTTATGCCTTGGTTCTAGTTCCTCTTTCCAAGTTAGTAACAACAAAAAAAATCTTTTTTGGTGGTTTTTGTTTTAGTTGGTGCTCTGAAGCTTAATCTCAATACCCTTTACTCTCGATTGTCAAATTTTGATAAAACATGTGCCATTTTCTTTGGTAAGAGAAAGCAGTTCTTCACGTCTGCCAGAACACAAGTTATATATCTTATTGGCTCCATTAAACTTTTTGAAAACTTTAGCATTTGTTACTTTTTTCCATTGCATTGAATTCTAAATGCTCTGTCACCCAGCAGTAACTCTTCCCCCCATCTCCGTCCCGTTGCTCTCCTGTGCCACCCGAGCACAGAATAAACCAAGACCTAGGAGTAGAAAGGGAAATGATTTCTCTTAGGAAAACTTAGTTCTGACTGCTAGATTTTTGCAGCCTTTCTTTGTGCCATTTTAGATGCAAAACAAATCATAGAAGATTGCATATTTGTGTGATACTTTTTAATAATTTTTTTTTTCAGTCTCTTGAGAACAGTGTAGGCTGACAGTTTACTTTGGGGGAACAGAACCTCTTTTCATCTTAAGCTAGATTCTCTGATTCTTTTAGACGTCATAGCTCATGAGTTCTGTTCCTGTTACCCTAACTTGGCATGAGTGGGTTGAGTTATCCTTAAACTGCAGTGTTCTGAGCATGGCTGAAGCATTAAAAACTTAAGTATATAATGTTTGGTATTTTATAGAGCAAAATTAATGGAAAGCATTTGGCTGAATCTAAAGACCTGCAGTCAAATTCTTCAATGTGGTTTACCCAACTGGAGTAGTGGTACACACCTTAAATCATTCAATGAATAAATAATTTTAAAAAATGAAAAACTATGGGGCTTGTCTGCAGTTTTGTTTTGGTCATCACATCTGAACAACTTTGACATAATCAAATGAAGTTCAGGCTTAAAAAATAACTAGCCGAAATATTTTTCCCAAGGGCTGCTGGAACTCATTAAACTTGAGTCACTGTGGCTTTTGGGCCTTAAGGTTGCCGTACAGCAGTGAAAGCTGGGCTAATTTAATTTGCTGAACAGTAAGGGGGGTCGCCAAGGCCTGGCCAAGAGGGTGAGCTAGCCTCAGTGCAGTGAAGGTGAAAGATGCCAAGAGATGATTTGGAAATGGGCCTTTAGCTGGGGACACAGGCAGCACAGTTAATTTCAGAAAATGATTATGAGTGGATCAGTAAGTTTTTGGCACCATTACTACCTGAACTTTTTGAGGGGTATAGTGACTGTTAGCAGATCAGTCTCATGACATTTTATTTTGTATAGCTTGCTACTACCTGCCACTTCATCCATTAGATTGATTATTTAGGTGTCTAGTTAGGAGGTTGGGAATCTTTCATAGGTTCTGGACTCTTGGAGTGCAGTGACGTGAAAGCTTCCACCAGAAGAAACCCTTGTTTATTTTAAACTTAAGATTCACATGTTTAATTTAGCTAAGTTTAGGAGGTTATTCTGATCAGATGTTGTTAAAGTACCTGCTCCCTCCTTGAAAGCTGTTACAACTTTGATCAGTTCAGATGACCTCACCTGGTATGTCTTGCTTCCACACCCCACGCTGGAATGTTTGTGAGGTGTGCGATGTTTTAGTGGGGTCACTCTGTGTTGTACTGATGCACTTGACAGGGTTTTACTTCCTGTGATGGGACCTGCATGTTCTCTGTGGAGTCCAGCACAGAGTAGCCTGTGATGCAAGAGGGTTTTGAGAGTCCAGCACAAATTTTGTGGCCCTCGGCAAAACTGGGAAGTTTCATTGATGTTATTCCAGATTTCTGATGGCCCCTCATTTTATTTGTGTGGAGTTAATGCTTTAAAAAAATTTTTTTAACTGCCAAAATCCAGCCACACAGCAGCTTATAGTATATGCAGATCTTTCTGCATAAGAATATATATGGTGATATTTTGTGACTAGAATTCCATGGTATGTCTGGGCCTTTATGGTGGGTCCCAGTTTTTTCCATAGTTAGTAGCAGTGAACAGTCAAGTTTTTTTTAGGTTCCTATGGGATAAATTTCTGCAGGTAAAGTTGTTGGTTCAAAGGAATTCATATTAAATTTCATATTAAAATTCAATATTAAAATATTGATATGTCCTAACAAAGAAGGAGGATCGGCTAATACTTCCATCAACATGGTTATAAGAGTGCCTTTCCCCCTACATCTTAGCCAGTGTCGGGTAGCTGTACTACTTGCAGAGGGAAATGATCTCACGATTTCCATTTGCCTTTTGCCCCCTTGTATGAAGGAGGAACCTTTGCTTGAAATCATGTGGATTTGAATGCTGACCCCTCCACTCACTAGGTGTGGGAGCCTGGGTAAGTTTGCCACTCCGGGCTCAGTTTCATCATCTGTGAAATAGAAAAAAATGATGCGAAGCTTAGTGACTTGAATTCTGTGGATACATTTACATCTGCATTTATAATGTGCCTTCTATCAGTGGAGCCCTTATTAACTCTGGAATGTGGCTGATAGTTTTTTTTTTTTTTTAATGTGCCATTGAAAAGATTAATATACGCGTTTTTATAAAGAAAATTAAAATGTCAAACATTAGTGTAAAGGCTTTTCAGCCCTCTCCAAAGGTAAAAACTGGATAGTTTTGGAGAGTAACCTTCCAAACAATTTTCTGTCGGTTTATAAGTCCTTCATGCGTGTGGCCACTCAGCTGTGCTGGACACATTTGAGTGATGTGAGAGACTGGAACGTGGAAGCTCCAGGCTTGAAAATGGGCTGATTTCACCATGTCCTGGGACAGTTTGAGACCAGAGGGGTAGGTACCAAGCACAAGGTGAAGTTTGCGGTCTGTGTAATGACTAGATTTTAGGGCAAAAGCTTGTCCACATGTTCGCGAGATCCTACTTTCAAGAATGAAGTTGAACGCCTATCTAGGATGCCACAGGCCAGCAAGTACAGGTGACCTTCCTTTATGAGTCCTTAATCCTCGAGTTGGGGAGCCAGGCCTTCAGAATCCAGGGGACCGGGTGCTGGGTGGGCGTGTCTGCTCTGCGTTCAGTGCAGGTCCCAGTTGTACTTGGTTGCAGCACAGCAGCGCTTGGTAGGGCTGGGGTAGTCCTCTGCTGTGGATCTGGTGGGTGTGTGCTTTGAGCTGCCTGAAGTGTTTAGGGTTCTGGTCATTCATGGAGCTGTCATTGACAGCGCCAGGAGTCCTAGGCTTTATCCAGCTGCAGCAATGAGGAAGGCTCAGCAGGTGTGCAGCCTGAGGAAGAAGGGCTGGGGGTGCTGGGGCAGCCCGCCCCCACTGGTTTCCCTGGGGTGCTTTCAGTCCCCCGGGCCCGGTGGGCTCCTAATGCAGATGACCCCCGTAAGTCCACCAAGGTATGTGCCACTGTACCTTTGGGATTTGTGGAAGGATTCTCAGACCATTGGTATCTGTTCCTTAGGGGTGGTGGTGATGCTGGGCTGAAATTCCTGGGGGAGAGGAGAACATTCATCAAATCATGGAGGAGGTTGATTGTTCTTTTCACCCATCTCTTCTACAGTGAGTCTCCCGACCACAAAGGCAGTGTTGATTTCAAGGTGTATCTAGAAGTTTGTAACTACCACGAAGTTCTGATGTGCTGTTTGGGGCTTCTTGGGTTAACATAAATGTCTACAGAACTGTGTTTGCTTACACAATTATATTTGGTACGTTAAGTCTTGTCTCTTGCCCGTCTCAGTGTTTCTCGAGCGTTTGGACTGTGATCCACAGTAAGACACACCTTTCCCTTCAAGACCTAGTGTGGACACACATGCACACACACACACCCCACAACTGAGGCAAGTTGTAGAGAATCGTTACCTTTTTGTGTGTGGTGCACTTGACTTTATGGTTTCTTGCTATTTCTCTGAACAGTATGCTGTCTGAACTACTACACTGATTTCCCACCCAGTTTGAAAACCTGGGAGCTCTGGATATCAGCGCCTGGCACAAAGTGTAGGAACTTGGACATTTCTTGAATGAGTGAGTAGATAAAGGTGGCTTGAAGTTTTCTAGATTTTCATGAAAAGTCCCTCTTTTTCCCTATGGACCTTCACAGTCTGTCAAGAACCAGGGTATGGTGGTCAGTGAGGTGAGTGCTGTCTCCTGTCCGAGGTGAGGTGAAGATGCCTGGGACGACAGCTGCACGTGGGAAGCACACCCAGGAGCCGCTCAATATGGTCACCTCCACTGTCCACCTGGCTGGATAAAATCCCCTTTCAGAGTGTGAGAAGGATCTCTCCTGGGTTCTACGCTCGCCTCCAGCTCCTTTCGCTATTTCCTCTCCTCTCCAATTCCGTGGTTCTCAACTTACCTGAACATTAGAATCAGCCATGATCAGGTGTGCCCCAGACACACTAGATGAGACTCCTTGGGGTGGGACCCAGGCACTAGGATTTTTCAAGCTCCTCTAGTGAGAACCAACTGTCCAAGGACCTCTGGTGGGTTCTTCAGAGAATCCAGAGGGGAATGGTTCTTTGGCCCTTTCCAGATTGTTTATTGGGCAGGTGGCCAGGGGCACCGGGCTCTCAGACCAGCCCTGAGGCTGAGGGCAGCTGGTCCTGTCAGAAGACCCCGCCCCTCCCCTTAGCTGCCTGCCCAGCCACCTTCAGTCCCTTAGGCCTTTAGGAAGTCTGGACATAACCAGTGCATTCTTCTGGGGAAAGCTGTTTTACTGGGCGTGGCAGGGGGAAGTTTGCACTCACAAGGCCCCAGGGCACTGTGAATCATGGCTCGCCAGAGTGACCCAGCAGTCCTGTCCCAGGAGATGACTCTCCTGCACCTGGCGGGGCTGTGTCACCTTGGGAGAGGTTTAAAAATACAGATTGCTGGACTCCCCACCTACACACACAATCCAAAGTTCTGGGGTCGGGACAGGGTTTCTTTTTTTTTTTTTTTTGTGGTACGTGGGCCTCTCACTGTTATGGCCTCTCCCGTTGCGGAGCGCAGGCTCAGCGGCCATGGCTCACGGGCCCAGCTGCTCCGCGGCATGTGGGATCTTCCGGGATCCGGGCATGAACCCGTGTCCCCTGCATCGGCAGGTGGACTCTCAACCACTGCGCCACCAGGGAAGCCCAGGGTTTCTATTTTTAAAAGAAGGCAAATTAAAAAATCAAAGTGGGTCCTAAGTCCTACTACCTGGTTACCTCTGTTTACATTAAAAAATTTTTATTGATAACACATGCACTTGGGAAAATAGTACAGAAAGGTTTCAAGGTGACAAGTCTTCCTGAGCTGTCTCCTCCGGGATGTTGTCGTGTGTGGAGTTGAGCCTGGAGTTGTGCGGCCTCCTGCCACTGAGGGAAGCTGGGCCAAGGCCGGGGCTGATGGGCACAGCAGGAAATGAAGGACCTTGGTCCCAGAGCATGCCAGCCATTGCATTCACTCAGCTTGGAATCCTGTTTCAAGGAGCAGTTCCTCGTTGCAGGAAATCAGGGTGGGGTGCAGACCCCCAGTCTCCCTACCTTGTCAAGAGTTACTGGGCGCACTTTAAAAAGAATTGCTGTACATGTACTTAAAAATACGTATTCCTGAAAACTATACAAAAAGGGTCGCATAAACTTTCAACTGCAATTTTTGTCTTCAGTTAAAATAAGTTGGAGGGCTTCCCTGGTGGCGCAAGGGTCAAGAATCCGCCTGCCAATGCAGGGGGACATGGGTTCGATCCCTAGCCCGGGAAGATCCCACATGCCGTGGAGCAACTAAGCCGTGCACCACAACTACTGAGCCTGCGCTCTATAGAGCCCATGAGCCACAACTACTGAGCCCATGTGCCACAACTACTGAGCCTGCGCTCTATAGAGCCCGTGAGCCACAACTACTGAGCCTGCGCGCCTAGAGCCCGTGCTCCGCGACAAGAGAAGCCACCGCAATGAGAAGCCCACACGCTGCGAGGAAGAGTAGCCCCCGCTGCTCGCAACTAGAGAAAAGCCCACACACAGCAACGAAGACCCAGTGCAGCCATAAGTAAATAAATTTATAAAAAAGTAAGTTGGAGCTCTTCCCTTGCTAGCCTGTACAGATCTGTACCTTGTATTAGTAATGAATACTGTAATGAAAAAGGGTGAGGATACCTGCCAGCTTGTGGGGCAGGTCCGCCAGCTCCATTTTCCGGATGAGGAGAGTGGAGCTTGGGTGCCTGGCATTGTGGCCACTGCCCTGTGCAGGGCTGGGTGCGCAGCAGGCTCCTGGGGAGCCCTCGGGGCTGCGCTGGCCACTGTGCTTGGACAACATGGAGTCTCGTGGGTATAGTCACCCACCCACCTGGGCAAGTGTTGGCCACTCTGCCTCGGTCTCCCCGTCCGTAAAGGAGCATGAAATGGTGTGATGCCTCACACGGAAGGATACCCGCCTCACACGGAAGGATACCCACCTCACGGAAGGATACCCGCCTCACACGGAAGGATACCCGCCTCACACGGAAGGATATCCGCCTCACACGGAAGGATATCCGCCTCACGGAGGGATACCCGCCTCACACCGAAGGATACCCGCCTCACACCGAAGGATACCCGCCTCACACCGAAGGATACCCGCCTCACACGGAAGGATACCCGCCTCACACGGAAGGATATCCGCCTCACACGGAAGGATATCCGCCTCACACGGAAGGATATCCGCCTCATGGAAGGCTACCTGCCTCACGGTGAGCACCGAGTTCTTCATCCTGGCACCGGGGCCGCAAGAGAGCGTTCTCCATTTCTCCAGGGGAGCCAGAGCGGCTGTCCTGAGGATGGAAGGTGGTGACAGCGGGGGCCGCTGAGGCCCCCAGGCCAGAGGAGGGCGCTCTGGGGGAGGAGGGGGCCGCCGAGGGCGGCGGAGAGAGGCACTGGGACGACGGACCTGTCCCGAAGGTAAGGCCTGGGCCTCCACCCAAGGACAGCACGAGCGCGGCAGGTGGACTCCGCGGAGCCGCCTGGGGCCCGACGTCCTGAGACCTGACGTCCCGAGACCTGACGTCCCGGAGACTAAACTGCCCAATGAAACCCGTTTTAAATTGGCTGGCTCTGCGCGCCTGGCGGCTGCCCGCGACCCCACATAGTGGGCTCCCCTCCAGATGTCCTGGCTTGGGTAGGCGACCAGCGGGGTCACCGCCGGTACAGGCTCACGGCAGGCAGGGGTGGGGGGCTTGAAGGCCGAGGGAGTTATTTCCAGGCCCTGGGCGCCGAGGTGGCCCTGTCTGAGGCTGGGGTCAGCTGTCACCCCAGCTGGTGTTCTCAGCAGGTGCCAGCGATGAGGGTTTCCCTTCTTGGGCATGACCTAGCAGGGCTCGGGGGCCACCCCACTGGAACCTTCCCCAGAGGCCTCTCCTTGTGAACATTTGCTCCAAGTTGTGCAAATACTGGAATTCTTTTGATGTATGTCTGCCCCCTGGGGTGCCCTTTCGCCCACTGTTGAGAAGGCTGTCACTTTATTCTTTTTGGTTCGTCTTCCATGTCACCTCATAGGACGCTCCCCGCGCCCATCGTCCTCTCTGCCCCTTGTTTCTCATCCCGTCGTGATTTTATTTACTGGTTTACTTTTGTGCTGTGTCTGCCTTTCCTGGAGGCCATGTGTGTTATTCACTGTCATTGTGCCTGTCACCGAGTGGAAATCCTTAACCATAGTTGATGGGATGAGGGGATCCCCATTTTACATATGAGAAGACAGAGGCACTGAAAGGTTAAGGGGGTGCCCAAACCAGGAGCTGAACCCATATCTGTCTGCTTCCGCCCTGTCTAGAATGTACTTGTGAGCATTCCTTGTCCAGCTGAAGCTCGGGTTCAAATTCAAGAGGATTGGGACCTTGAGCAGGTTACCTTAACCTGAGCCTCAGTTTCCTCATGCAAAATAGGGATGACACTGGTTAACTACCTCCTGGGGTTGTAGGCAACAACTTCTTGTTTTGGGGGCCTGGCCAGGGACTGGAGGATGCCCATGTGAGCTGCATGACCCGGTCAACTGGACGAACTTGGATTGAGTTTGAGAACTTCCTTCAGACACACACCATTCAGTGATGCAAGCAGATGCTGAAATCGTGTTCCCTCACCCGCAGAGCCATGCACCCCGCAAAGTCCTGGGCCCCCACCCCTCCCCCGGGGGCACCTAGGGTCGTCCTTGAATATCCCCTTAAGGCTGGGAGCCTGGCATTCTCCTGCAGCCACTCACTTCCTGTTTGGGCCTGGAGTTTGGAAGGTTGAAAAACAGCCAGGGTCAGCTCCTTGGAAATGGCTGGGCCCGCCCACCAGAGCCTTAAAGGGACAGTCCTCCTAGGGCAGGGCTTGTACTGGGGATTCCTGGCTCTGAGTGGGTGCTGATGAATGGGCCCAGCGACCCTGGTGTCCAGATTTGAGCCCAGGGAGCCTGCCGCCAGATCCCGCAGTGCTGCTCTTTTCCCCTAAGAACACCACCCCAAGCCCCCTCCCACCCTGCACCACCTCCCAGTGCCCAGTCCAACTGCCGGACTATTTTGGAGGGACCCACACTGCCAGGACCTCACTCCCTAATTCTGTTGAACTTTGGTCTGGGCCTTCATTGTCAAACTGGGTAACAGTACCCTAGGCTGACTGTGAAAACTCCATGAAGTCCTGTTTGTTGGGGGTGGTCCATTCAGATGCTGACGGGGTCAGATCCATGAGTGAAGCCGGCATCCCCAGGACGAAGGTGAATTGCAGAGTGCACAACTGTTTAAGGAAGCTTGAGTTCAACACAGGCTGTTGGCCCAACTGAGCACCTTCTGTGGGTGGGGCTGGCTTTGGCTTCCCTTGGGTCAGGGTGCCTGGGAGAATGGGTGGATGCCCTTCCAGGTTCCTTCAGGCTCCTCACCTTGCCCACCTCTAAAATGGGCCCTCTCACCGGCCCTGGATTTGGGGTCCTGGCTTGGGATACTCAGGAATCCATGAACTGTAACTTGCACTTATTCTCGGGGTTTAGTCCCTGCTCCTGGACCACACGCCTACCCCCCCCAACCCCGCCCCTGCAAACTCCCTCCCATCCCCAGACTGTGCCAGGGTTCTGGTAGTTCCTTGGGTCTGCCCTCCAGGGCTTTGCCTCAGAAGTCCTTCCTAGTCCCAGCTGTGGCTGTAATCCTTCCATTAGCCTGTGCAGGAGACAAACACATGGCTGTGGGCAAAGCAGGCTTGGGCTTCTTGGCCAAAACAAACAGGAAGTCCGCCAATCCTGCAGGAATTTGTGCTGTGCTCACAGGGAGATGAAAGGCCAGTTGTGCTGGTAACCCCATTTCTCCACTGTCTCTTGGGTGCTTTACGTGCATATATCCCATTGCAAGGTTATTGCAACTCCTAAGGCATGTGTATGTGTCTGTTTTGCCAGTGGAGAAGCTGCTGCTCAGAAAGGTTGAGTGACTTGTCTGAGGATACCCAGCTGGCACTCAAACTTGGAATTTCATCTCTCTAGTCCAGACTTCATCTGTGTGACTTTCCTTTACCTGATCAAGGCACAATCCTTGTTGCCATGGAACCTGTGATCTGGTGGGGAGTGTGTCATTCGGGATCATTTTATGTGTTTAACTTTGGTTTATATTCACTCCAGTTAAATGGTGATGTTTCGTGGTCTCAGCATAAAGAGAGAATAGCTTCTTTTCCACTCAATCATGCCTTTTCTTTAGTATAAAAATGGAATTCTTTATTAGAATGGCTGGCACAGTATTTAAAGAAACAGAACAACATAGCAGGACTAAAAAAAGTAATGCTGATATACAATCTCTGGACACAGGATTTGAATATCCTGGCTCCACCACTGATGAGCTGTGTGACCTTGAGCAAACCCACTTAACTGCTCTGTGCCTCAGTTTTCTCATCTAAAATGTGGATAAGTTGTTATGAGGCTTAAATGGAGTTAATGACTTAATAACCTAAAGTTCTTATAGTAGCATTTGCCATTTAGTAAGCACTATAGGAGTGGTTTTTTTTACTGTGATAGAATGGATAAATATACTATGGAAGGGGGAATTCCCTGGTGGTCCAGTGGTTGAGGCTTCACATTAGCACTGCAGGGGGCGGAGGCAGGTTCGATTCCTGGGCGGTAAACTAAGATCCCACAAGCCACGTGGCATAGCCCCCCCAAAAAAGGAAGGGTCCTCACCCATAACAGATAGAGTTAATAGCCCCCTTGGTCCCTCAAACCCCTAGGGCAGGCTTGTCTTGGGGATTCCTGGTGGTGAGTGGGTGCTGATGAGTGGGCCCAGGCACCCTGGAGTGAGGATTTGGGTCCAGGGAGTCTGCCACCAGATCCCACAGTCCTTCTCTTTTTCCCTAAGAACGCCCCTCCACGCCCTCCCACTTTTATCGCAAAGGCAATAGTTTTGACATTATTTTGGTACCTATATTTCTGGACCAGGAATCAGTAACTACAGCCTGTATGTAGCCTAAGGGCCAAATTCTGCCCCCACCTGGTTTTGTGAATAAAGTTTTATTTACATTCGTTTGCTTACATATGGTCTAGGGCTGCATTTGCAGAGTTGGATAGTTGTGACCTTATGGTTCACAAAGCCCAAAATGTTTACTCTCTGATCCTTTACAGAAAGCTGACCTCTGCTCTAGACCATTTATCGTTAAAAAAAAAAAAAAAAAAAAAGGAATTATATTGTAGGCATTTGTTTAGCAGTTTGCTTTTCTTCACTTAATATTAAATCAAGGACCTCCTTGGGAATTCCCTGGTGGTCCAGTGGTTGGGACTCGGTGCATTCACTGCAGAGGGCCCGGGTTCAATCCCTGGTTGGGGAACTAAGATCCCTCAAGCCGCGTGGCATGGCCAAAAAAAAAAAAAAGAAGGAAAAAAAAGATCTCTCCACACGCAGACCAGCCTGCTGCTAGTATTTCAGAATTTGGCCATCCCATAATTTATTAGTCCATCTCTGTGATGTCATTTAGTTTATTTCCCTGTAGTCTATTGCAAAAAGTGCTGCAATGATCCTTTTGTGTATATGTGTGAGATTTCTAGATACCAAGAAATAGAAATTCTGGGTCAAAGTGTACATATGTTTAAGAGTTGGATGGAGACTATCAAATCTTCTCAAAAGGCCAGTTTACCATAATTCAAAAAGATACATGTACCACAGTGTTCACTGCAGCATTACTTACAATAGCCAGGACATGGAAGCAACCTAAGTGTCCATCAACAGATGAATGGATAAAGAAGATGTGGCACGTGTATACAATGGAATATTACTCAACCATAAAAAGGAACAAAATTGAGTTATTTGTAATGAGCTGGATGGACCTAGAGTCTGTCATACAGAGTGAAGTAAGTCAGAAAGAGAAAAACAAATACCGTATATTAATGCACATATATGGAATCTAAAAAAACGGTACTAATGAACCTAGGGGCAGGGCAGGAATAAAGATGCAGACGTAAAGAGCAGACTTGAGGACACAGTGGGGAAGGGGAAGCTGGGACGAAGTGAGAGAGTAGCATTGACATATATACACTACCAAATGTAAAATGGATGGCTAGTGGGAAGCTGCTGCATAGCAAAGGGAGATCAGCTCGACGCTTTGTGACCACCTAGAGGGGTGGGAAAGGGAGGGTGGGAAGGAGACGCAAGAGGGAGGGGATATGGGGATATATGTATACGTCTAGCTGATTCACTTTGTTGTACAGCAGAAACTAACAGAATGTTGTAAAGCAATTATACTCCAATAAAGATTTTTTTTAAAGCCCATTTTATACTACCCCCAGCAATGTCTGCAAGCACCCATTTTCCCATATTGTCTCCACACTTGAAGGTTGAATCTTGCCAAATTAACTTTGAATTTATGGTACAAAGTTGAATTTATAGTTCTCATAAAAGTCTGAAGGGATTTTTGGAAACGCATCAGAAATATTGCTATTTAAGTTCAGCTGAAAGAATTCACAGCTGAGATTAGCTAAGGAAATTTTGAAATAAAAGAATTTAAAACTTATAAAATGGTAATAATTAAAAGTTAGGTGTTGGGAATTCCCTGGCGGTCCAGTGGTTAGGACTCCGCACTTTCACTGCTGAGGGCGCGGGTTCGATCCCTGGTTAGGGAACTAAGATCCAGCAAGCTGGGAGGCACGGCAAAAAAAAAAAAAAGTTAGGTGTTGGCACAATGAAACGGGATAGATACTCCAGAAAATATACTTGGTATTCCATCAGAAAATACCACAAATGATGGAAGGGATGGATTAGTCAACAGGTGGTGTCAGGGAAAACAATATTTGGGGGAAAAATTGTTAGAACATCATCTCATGCTCCCAGATATATTGAGAGATTAAAAAGTTAAATGTAAAACATAAACAAGGAAAATGTTTGTGAATGCTTAACCTTATAAGCGTAAAGAAATGGACAATATTTTTTAAAAATAAAAAATTGATTGTGAGCATAAATTTAAACTCTTGTTCATCACCAATATGAACAAAATTGAAAGGAAAATGGGACTGTGACATGTAATACACCAGAAAGGAGAAATAGGAACAGGGAATTCGCAGGCAGAAATGCAAATGACGAATCAATATATGAATAGAAAGTTCAACCTTACTCTGTGAAATCCAAATTTTAAAAAGAGATACTGCGTTTTGAATACAGTTTTGAAATGGTAAGTGGGTACTACTCAGCACTGGGAAGTCCGGGATGATGTACCTTCATACATGCTGCTCCTGAGAAGGCAAACTTCCAATATTCCAAAAACTTAGTTGGCCATCTGTATCAAGATCTTTAAAAATGGTCCTAGCTTTTGATCCTATAATTCCACTTCTAAACATTTACCCCAAGAGGGGAATAATCAGAGTTGTGAAAACTGCTTCTTATGCAACAATATAAAGTGTAGTATTATTTGGAATAGAAGACACAAAGAAATAATACAAAAACCTAGTGATAGGGGACTGATAGACACATCTTATTAGTTTCACTAGGTGGAAAATTATGAAGTCTTTATAAAGCATGCTCTTGACTATTTCAAGAAATGGGGAAATGCTCATAATATAATGGGAAATGTATGCAGCACGATCTTAATTTGGCTAGAACAGTGCTTGGCAGCTAGTTTTCAGTAAATGGAGCTACTATCATTATTGATGATGTCAGACCCTCAAGTGATCATTCATTCATTCATCGCTCAGTTGCACACGTATCAGTGTTCCGGCTCCTTGCCTGGTCCACCCTGTGTGAGCCATTTGGGGAAGGTTGTAGAGCAGTGGCCCCAGGCTCCTTTCCCCTGCGGGGGGTCCCTGGACCATCAGCTGGCTCTGTTTCTGGCTGAGCACTGCCATCTAGAGGCCCCTGGCCCACAGGGCAGCTGTCCCTTGCAGCCCCTCCCTCTGACACTGGGCTCCAGCCCCAGGGGTGGAGAGGGCCCAGTCAACCCTGCACCCCGCCCCATGGGAGGTCTGCTTGGTCAATGCTAGAAAGACTCTTAGGTCAAGATCCTTACAGGGATCAAGGAAGCCTTTGGGGCCGCGTTTCTTAAAATGTGGCCCTTGAACCTGCATCGGTGTCAGCTGGTGGGAGACTTAATAGTAAAGATCCAGGGTACTTCCCAATCCCCCTGAATCAGACCTTGCTGGGGGGAGGTGGTGGGCAGGGGTGCTGAATAGCTAGAATTTTAACAGGCTCCTTAGGTGATTCTGATGCACATAGAAGTGTGTTTTTGTTTTTAATTTTTATTAGAGTGTAGTTGCTTTACAATGTTGTGTTAGTTTCTACTGTACAGCAGAGTAAATCAGCTATATGCGTACATATATCCCCTCCTTTTTGGATTTCCTTCCCATTTAGGTCACCACAGAGCAGTGAGTAGAGTTCCCCGTGCTACACAGTAGGTTCTCATTAGTTATCTGTTTTATACATAGTATCAATAGTGTATATATGTCAGTCCCAATCTCCCAGTTCATCCCGCCCGCCCCTTTCCCCCTTGGTATCCATACGTTTGTTCTCTACGTCTGTGGCACATTGAAGTTTGAGAACCATCGATAGACCATTGATATTTTATAATTTAATGGGGGTCAGAGCTTGGCATAGAGCCTTTGATCCTAGAAACATACATATGGATAGATATATTTTAGGAGGTTCCTTGACTCCATTTTAAGACTTTTTAAAGAGCAGTTTTAGGTAAGCAAAATTGAGAGCAAGTACAGAGATTCCCATATTATACCCACCCCCCACCACCAGGTAGCCTTTCCCATTATCAACATCCCCTACAGAGTGGTACATCTTATGAACTTAGACTGACACATCATAATTGTCCAAAGTCTATAGTTTACATTCAGGTTCATCTGGTGGTGTATATTCTATGGGTTTGGACATAAGACTAATGACAGGTATCCATCATTACAGTATCATACAGAGTATTTCGCTGCCCCCCAAATCCCGTGCTCCACCTATTCATTCCTCCCTCCACCACAACCCCTGGAAAACACTGATCTTTTTACTGTCTCCCTAATTTTGCTTTTTCCAGAAGGTCATATAGTACATAGCCTTTCCAGACTGGCTCCTCTCACTTAATAATATGCATTTAAGATTTCTCCATGTCTTTTCATGGCTTGATAGCTCATTTCTTTTTAGTGCCGAATAATATCCTATTGTCCGGATGTACCACAGCTTACGAATAAAGCTACTGTAAACATCCACGTGCAGGTTTTTGTGGGGATCTAAGTGTTTAGTTCCTTTGCGTAAATACCAAGGAGCAAGATTGCTGGATATTGTATGGTAAGAGTATGTTCAGTTTTGTTAGAAACCACCAGACTGTCTTCCAAAGTAGCTGTACCATTTTGCATTCCCAACAACAATGTATGAGAACTCCTGTTGCTCCACATCCTCACCAGCATTTAATGCTGTCAATATTTCAGATCTTGGCCATTTAAGTAAGTATGTAATGGTATTCACTGTTGTTGTAATTTGCATTTCCCTGATGACATATGATGTGGAGCATTTTTTCATATGCTTATTTGCCATCTGTGTTTCTTCTTTGGTGAGGTGTCTATTAAGGTCTTTGGCCCATTTATTTAATATAAATTTCTTTCTTTTTTTTTTTTAAAGAAGATGTTGGGGGTAGGAGTTTATTAATTAATTTATTTTTGCTGTGTTGGGTCTTCGTTTCTGTGCGAGGGCTTTCTCTAGTTGTGGCAAGCGGGGGCCACTCTTCATCGCGGTGCGTGGGCCTCTCACTATGGCGGCCTCTCTTGTTGTGGAGTACAGGCTCCAGACGCGCAGGCTCAGTAGTTGTGGCTCACGGGCCTAGTTGCTCTGCGGCATGTGGGATCCTCCCAGACCAGGGCTCAAACCCGTGTCCCCTGCATTAGCAGGCAGATTCTCAACCACTGCGCCACCAGGGAAGCCCTATTTATTTATTTTTGGCTGCATTTGGTCTTTGTTGCTTCTCTCAGGCTTTCTCTAGATGTGGCGAGGAGGGGCTACTCTTTGTTGTGGTGCGCGGGCTTCTCATTGCGGTGGCTTCTCTTGCTGTGGAGCACGGGCTGTAGGCGCGTGAGCTTCAGTAGTTGTGGCACATGGGCTCAGTAGTTGTGGCTCACGGGCTCTAGAGCATAGGCTTAGTAGTTGTGGCGCATGGGTTTAGTTGCTCCGTGGCATGTGGGATCTTCCTGGACCAGGGATCGAACCCATGTCCCCTGCAATGGTAGGCAGATCCTTAACCTCTGTGTCACCAGGGAAGTCCTGGCCCATTTTTTAATAAGGTTATTTATTTCCTTATTGTTGAGTTTTAGGAGTTCTTTGTATATTTTGGATAACAGACCTTTATCAGATGTGTCATTTGCAAACAGTTTCTCCCAGTCTGTGGCTTGTCTTCTAATTCTCTTGACACTGTCTTTTGTAGAGCAGAAGTCTTTAATTTTAATGAAGTCCAGCTTATCAATTATTTCTTTCATGGATTGTGCCTTTGGTGTTATATTTTAAAAGTTATTACTATGCCCAATATCATCTATCTAGGTTTTCTCCTGTGTTATCTTCTAGGAGTTTTAAGAGTTTTACATTTTACATTTAGGTGTATGATCCATTTTGGGTTAATTTTTGTGAAGGGTGTGAGATGCTGCAGCCATAGCCACAGTGAGCCCTGGAGAGAGAGAGTGCTGATCTGCTGCTCATAAACCCTCTGGGGCGTGAGTGGGGCTGGCTCTTGTGCCCACATACCCTGGAGAAGGGGGAAACCCTATTTTTTGTTAGTCTGTTCACTATTCTCTGTCATGGGGATAGCTGCACTTTAAAAATTTCTGATTGATAAAATAAGCAGTGATTTGAGTGTAATAGAGTAAAATTCTAAATGCACTGTGTTTGTATAACTTCTCTCTTCTGAGCAACATAGTAAAGTTAGTAACTAATACCTTACCATTGCCAGGTACATGAGAAGAAGTGTCACAAAATAGGATTTTGCAAATCCTAGCTCATGACCTATTAATGCTGTGACCTTGGTCAAGTTACTAACTTCTAAGTTTGCTCATCTGTGAAAGAGGATTCACAAGAATATCTTACCTGTGGCAAAGACTGCTCATTTTCCCCCAAGATCCTTTCTCCCCTGAATTTTAGCCAGGGCTATGCCAAATGAAGACTACATTTCTGTTTCCTTTGCAGCTATGTTTAGCCTTGTGACCAAGTTCTGACCAATAGGGCGTTAAGTGATGTGGGGAACTTCTGGGACGGGCTGTTGCCCTTCTCCTCCCCTTTCCTCCTTCCCCTGAGCTGGACTGCAGGTGCAATGGCTGGAGACGGAGCAGCCGTCTGGAACGTGAAGTCGTTTTAGGAATGGAGAATGGAGGGCATGCATAGTAGATGGACAAGACAGAAGAAAGTTCTTTCTCTGATACTGTGGAGCTGCCACACCAGCCCTGGACCACTCCATAACAGATTTTTATGTCACAGAAAAGTAAACTTCTATCTGGTTTAGGCCACTGTCATTTTGGGTCTCTGTTACTTGTAACTGAATTTAGGCCTATTAAATGCATGACCTCATAGAGTTCTTGGAAAGATTAAATGAGAGACTATGTACAACTTGCTTATTGCAAGAGCTAGCACATTATCAACACTCAGTAAATGTTAGCTTCTTGTTGTGACTTCTCTAGCATCTAATTATAATAGCTGTCCCTCATCTCCAATGAGAGCTCTAGAGGGGAGTCCTTCCGGAAAGAAACATGATCAAGACTGTGTTGGTTCCAAACAATAAATAGTATCTGGGAATTCCCTGGCGGTCTAGTGGTTAGGACTCTGCGCTTTCACTGCCAAGGGCCTGAGTTCAATCCCTGGTCGGGGAACTAAGACCCCGCAAGCCACGTGGTGTGGCCAAAAACAAAACAAAACAAAACAAAATAAACAACCAAAAAAACCCCAACAGTATCATCATCATAAACAACGAATCAGTTAGAAATGATTTCATTTGCGCTCTTCTGTTGACTAGTTTTAGCTGACAAAGCTCAGCTTTCCAAGTTTGCATGGTATTTTAATTGCAAGGTAAGTCATACATTCTTTTATTTTTAAGATTTTATGATTTATTTATTTATTTTTGGCTGCATTGGGTCTTCGGTGGCTTCTCTTGTTGTGAAGCACAGGCTTTAGGGGTGCGGGCTTCAGTAGTTGTGGCACATGGGCTTAGTTGCTTCATGGCATGTGGGATCTTCCCGGATCAGGGCTCGAACCCGTGTCGCCTGAATTGGCAGGCAGCATACATTCTTTTAAAGAGCTGTGTTTACAAACACATAGCTCCATTATTCCACATTTGAAACCCAGCCTTTCAAAACAATTTAGGTGTATTCTTCTCCTTGGCTTTCTCTGTTTTAGAAAACATGTTGGAATGTTTTCCCAGAGTCAATGGCCGCAGTTCAGCTTTGTGCTTTGTAACCTATGGGTGGTCTATTTATCAAATATTCAGTGATATCTACTGTGTCCAATTAACATTTGTTTGACTCAGCTGTTTCTAAGATCCCGTTTAGCTCTCACGTTCTCAGTATTTTGATTCTGCAAAATACTGCGAGTCTTTAGAATGCAAACCTTGATTCCTAAGGAATCCCAAGGGAAAAAGCACAAGCAGAGTAAAACTGAAGGAAGAAAATTGTAACAAGATTTGTTATCAATGGATGAAAGGAAAGAGAAGATAAAAATCAAGATGGTTACTCTTTAATGTTTAAAAAAAAACTTCAAAATCAAAATATTAAATGTACCATTTGGGGGAGTGGATAAAGCCTATTAATAGTCTACATTGATATAATTTTTAAAAAACCTGTAAGTACTAATATTTTTATTATGGCATAAAGCAGTATTTTATATGTTAACTCAATTTTTTTTTTTTTTTTGCTGTACGCGGGCCTCTCTCGCTGCTGTGGCCTCTCCCGTTGTGGAGCACAGGCTCCGGACGTGCAGGCTCAGCAGCCATGGCTCACGGGTCCAGCCGCTCCGTGGCATGTGGGATCTTCGCGGACCAGGGCATGAACCCGTGTCCTGTGCATCGGCAGGCGGACTCTCAACCACTGCGCCACCAGGGAAGCCCTGTTAACTCCATTTTTAAATGGGTTGTATTTTAACAGCCCATCAATTGTTTGATAGGTAAATTGGAAACTATATTCTCTGTAGAAAATAGTAAAATAATAACATTTCCCAAGCTAGCCCAACAGGCCCATTTAAACTAAATGGTAGCTGAATTATATACTTATAAATATGGTTCGAGTTCTGGGGTCCAGGAGAAACTTTAGCTTCATTTATTGAGATAACCATGCTTTTCTTAAAATTAAGTTGTGTGAAGTGAAATTCCTATTCGTCGTCCCTCTTGTTCTTGTCTTTCGTCTGATTACTTTTCTTTAGGCCAAAAATCCATATCAAGGTTTTAGCTGCCCTTCCCTGAAGGACAGGTACCGAATCCTTTTAATGTGCTTGATAAGGCACCCATCCCTATTTATGAAGTTTTTTGGTTGTTATTAAAGCATCCCCAGTATCTGGGCAAGAATAAATCGAGTAAGTCATGTTCCATAAGTCGTTTGTGATCAGACACCTTGCCTTGTGTCTTTTTTTTTTTTTTAAGGGATTTTTAATTTTTATTTATTTATTTTTTTGCCTGCGTTGGGTTTTCGTTGCTGCGCATGGGCTTTCTCTAGTTGTGTCGAGCGGAGGCCACTCTTCATTACGGTGCGCGGGCTTCTCATTGCGGTGGCTTCTCTTGTTGCAGAGCATAGGCTCTAGGCGCATGGGCTGCAGTAGTTGTGGCACACGGGCTCAGTAGTTGTGGCTCATGGGCTCTAGAGTGCAGGCTCAGTAGTTGTGGTGCACGAGCTCTAGAGCGCAGGTTCAGTAGTTGTGGTGCATGGGCTTAGTTGCTCCAAGGCATGTGGGATCTTCCCAGACCAGGGCTCGAACCCGTGTCCCCTGCATTGGCAGGCGGATTCTTAACCACTGCACCACCAGGTTAGTCCCTGCCTTGTGTCTTAATGGGAAACCATGAAGAATCAGAAGAGTGGATCTAGAGATAAAAGCCAAGAGAATTTCTGAGAACAGAGTGCAGGAACCATCCAGCCAGGAGTCAAGGACAGAATTGAAGTTCAAATAGAACAAGGACTTTGCCTCAAGAATTTGAGTCAAGTTGACTGTGGGTTTTTTTTTTTTTGGTGAATAATATTTCTTTCTCATGCTGTAAATTCTATTTTATTTTAGTTTTTTTGGCTGCACCGTGTGGCATGCGGGATCTTAATTCCCGACCAGGGATCGAACCTGTACCCCCTGCAGTGGAAGCGCCGAGTCCTAACCACTGGACACCCAGAGAAGTCCCTGACTGTGTGTGATTTCATCACGTATGCAGTGACCCCCCTCTCTTTTTCTTCACTTTCTGCAGAACCCAAATTTTATTGGGGTATCCACTGGATTAGGGCTGCTGTAACACATGACCACAAACTGGCTGGCTGGAAGAAAAGACATTTATTCTCACAGTTCAGGAGGCCAGGAGGCTAAAATCCAGGTGCTGAGGGGGGCTCCCTATGGGGGAAAAGAGGGAGAAACGGCTCCAGGCCTCGCTTCCAGCTTCTGGTGGCCTGAGGTGTTTCTTGACTTATGGCCGTCTTCTCCCTGTGTCTTTGCATTGTCTTCCCTTTGTTTGTGTCTTTATGTCCAAATTTCCCCTTTTTATAAGGACATCAATCATATTGGATTAGGGCCCACCCTAATTACCTCATTTGAAATTGATTATCTCGGTTAATCTGATATCTTCAAATATAGTCACATTCCAAGGTCCTGAGAGTGAGGACTTTGACATCTTTTGGGGAGGGGGCCCAGGCATCCACCCTCCTCAAAGGAGGTCCCACAGTGTATGGCTGGCCAGTGGGGACTAGCACCCAGCTCTCTCTAACTTTCCACATTCCACATCACATCTCTCTAGAGCTCCGTATTTACCCATGTGAAAGGGGGCTGCCAGCTGCACGTGAATCTTACGAAATCTCTAGTGTGGGAATCATTGAAGGATCTTTGAAGAATCCAGACGGCCCCCTTTCCAGGTGAGCAGGCCCAGGGCAAGGAACCTGCCCAAGGTCCCGGTCCAGGGACAGAACAGGACTCTGGGGAAAGGCTTTGCCTGGGAGGCCCCATAGCCACAGGTTGTGAAGGAAAACCTTGGGCCACCTGCCTAAGCTGGAATCCGGCTGTGGAACTCGCTAGCTTCGTGACCTTGAGCAGGTCGCATGACCTCTCTGAGCCTCAGTTTCCTCCCAATCACGAGGATCAGAGGAAGGGCCATACTGGGGACTTCCCTGGCGGTCCAGTGGTTAAGACTCTGCGCTTCCACTGCAGGGGGCGCGGGTTCCATCCCTGGTCAGGGAACTAGGATCCCGCATGCCGTGCGGTGCAGCCAAAATAAATAAATAAATAATCATCCTATTAAAAAAAAATTTTTTTTTTTAAAAAGAAGGGCCATTTACAGGGTGCTCAGCACTGTGCCTGGAGAGCAGCAAGTGTTCGCGAAGGGTCAGCCAATTGTTGTCCATTTCAAGGCCATTCCTCCGAGGGTGGCTGTGACCCTTGTCCTGCACCGAGGCTTGGCTTGTAGTCAGAATCCTGACTTCACTTCTTGGATGTGTGATCTTGGGTGACCAACTTCAGGTCCCCGAGCTACAGTTTTCCCATCTTTAAATGGGGTGAATGATATTCCCCGTCACAGAGAGTCATTATGAGGCTTAAAGCCCATTTATTCATTCAACAAATATATATTGCGGTCCTTTACTGCAGGAGTCTATCTAGAGATAAACATTAAACAAATGAATGAAGGACTTATTTAGCAAGTGGGAAGGATGTAAGTGCTGCAGGGAAAACAAAGCAAAGAATGGGAAGGAGGTAGAAAGGGAAAGAGAGGGGGTGGCAATTTAAAGACCTGAAGGGGAGGAGGGAGTGAGCCATGAGGGCACAGAACGTGCAAAGGCCCTGGGGCAGGAGGGTGCCTGGTGGGTTTGAGGGACAGGATGGAAGCCAGTGTGGCTGGAGGAGAGCAGGGGAGCAGAGAAAAGAGAGAGGCGGAGGTGAAGGCAGAGAGGGACAGAGGCTGCTGGAAGGATCTTGGACTTACAAAGAGTTCAAGTTTAGCCATTGCAAACATTCCACTCATATTTTTTGGGCTCTGCCTTGTCCCAGGAACTATCTGGTACTGGGGGCAACCCAGACCTCAAAGAGCTCAGCCCTGTACTTGGGGGATGTTGGGGCTTTGCAAAGGGGCCAGATCTGGGGAGTTCTTGGGGTTGTATCTGGGTCTTCTTAGTTTGGGACCAGAAATGGGTGCTCTGAAAGCTTTTGGAAGCAGACAGATACACCCTTTCAACATCTAGAGTCTTATTTATTAGACATGACTTAAAATTTTTTTTTCCTAGGGGTGATTGAAACCCACTCTTCGCCTGGGTCTCTTTTTCTCCTGTGCCCACCGCTGGCTGAATTTAGTTCATTTGCCTTCTCCTGCACTGCTGCTGTCAGATCTCTGCCAGCCTTTGGGTTGGATACAGATAATATATTCTGTTGAAGAGCAGGCATTCTTATTATTAGTTAAATCTTTGAAACATTAGTCTGTTGAATATGGAACTTGAATCCGATGGGGCCTTTGGAACAAATTCTTTTCCTCACTCCCATCTCTCCCCCATCCCTCCCTTCCCCATCCCTCCTTCTCCAGTTCTTCCCCTCCTCACCGCCCCCCACCCCCCAACCCTGAGTTCCTTCCTGGTTTTGTTCTCCCCAAATGATGCCAGTTCCTGTGTCTGTGTCTCTGTGTCACTTGCTGTTTCTCTGTTCTGTCTCCCTATCCCTGTCTTGACTCCAGCAATATTGACATTTGGGGCTGCATCCTTCTTTGCTGTGGGGCCGTCTTGGTCACTTTGGGATGTTGAGCAGCATCCCTGGCCTCCACCCACTAGATGCTAATAGCACCCCCTCCCCAGATGTGACAACACAGATTGTCTCCAGACACTGCTAGCTGCCCCCTGGGGGACACAGGAGCCTGGAGAACCTCTGGCCTGTCCCATTCTTCATCCCTCAGTCTCTCTCATCAACTGTCTCTCTCTGTCTCTGGCCAACACGAGCAAGTAATCAGGGCTGACTGTCCCCAGGGCTGGGAAGCCAGGCTGCACCACATCACCCGCATTTCTTCTGGCCTGTACTCCGCCCCCTTCTCAGTTTCCATGGGGTTGAACCGTGAGCTGGCAGAAGAGTGGGAATGGGCACCGAGGCCAAGAAGAATGTTGGCCTGTTCTGCCCGTGTGGGTCTCAGAGCACCTGCAAGATCACAGGGTGGGTGCTTGTTAAACCTGGAGGTTCCTCTCATTGAGACCCCTTCTTTTGGGCTTTGGATAAACACAAGTGACAGTGGCCTATGGCCTGTGTCTCGGCTTCCAAAAGCTACCTCAGCAGATGGGTAACTACTGCGTATCCTCAGCCTTCCTGTCTCTCCCTGGAACCCAGTGAACAAACTAAGTGCCAAGGGTCTCCTGAATTCTCCATGGCTTGGGCTCTGGCCAAGGGGGCTGATGTACCTGGGGTCAGTCACGTCTAAATTTTAAGCTATCAGGTGCTGCCCCAGAAACCCAAGTGTGGGCCCACTCCCTGTCCTGGATGCACATCTCCATGGCATGTCACCTCCTGTTCCCTCAGTTGCCACGCTTGGCCCTGACTCCCTTCTCCAGGTGAGCTGTGGAGTGGCTGCTTTGGCTACCCTCACCACTGTCAAGGTCTCTGTGGGAGGGGGCCATGGCAGGTGCAGAAGTCTGCGGGATAATAGTGACACAGATGGAGAGAACAAACGTATGGACACCAAGGGGAGAAAGTGGCGGGGAGCGGGTGGTGGTGGAATGAATTGGGAGATTGGGATTGACATATATACACTAATATGTATAAAAGGGATGACTAATAAGAACCTGCTGTATAAAAAAATAAAATAAAATTCAAAAAAAAAGAAGGCTGCGGGATGGGAGAACAGAAAGGGCTCACACAGACCTGACTTGCAATCCAGATTCTGCCACTTACCAGCTGTGGGACCTTGAGCAAGTCACTTCACCTTTCTGAGCCTCTGTTTCCTCTTCTATAGAACAGCAATACCACCACCTAGTGGCATATCTAGCTTATATGATGCCTGGAGTGGGTCATTTAAAAAAAAAAAAAACACTCCTTCCCCCCTACCTTATTAGAAATGGCTTTATTCAGATATAATCCACATCCTATATAATTCACCCATTGAAAGTACAATTCAATGTTTTTTGGCATAGTAATTAAAAAACTTGTGATGAAATATATATTGCATGATTTAGCATTTTGACCATTTTTAAGTGGCCTTAATGACACTAGCACCTCCTCTTTATGACAAGATGATCTTCTGTGAAGTCGGTAACAATCATCATCTTCTGGATTGGTTCTTTGGTTTTAAAACAAGCGAGTAACAACTAAAAGAGAAACAAATGTTTCATTTTTAAAGATGTTATCTGAATTCAGGAAGGTGTTTCATGTGTGAACTAGAATTTGCACTTATTGAAACAAAAATAGGACACCTCGAGGGTTCTCCCATCTCACTGTCCTAAACTGTCCACACAGGGACTTCCCTGGTGGTCCAATGGTTAAGACTCTGAGCTCCCAATGCAGGGGGCACGGGTTCAATCCCTGGTCAGGGAACTAGATCCCACATGACAATCCGCGTGGCCAAAAACCAAAACCAAAACCAAAACTGTCCACACACATCAAAATGCCAAGATTTTAGGAAGTAACTCCAGCTTGGCGTCCTCGTCTTGTGGCCCCCCTTGTTTACATGGACTCTGCTGTTCACACGCAACCGTACTAAACACCAGGGGGGCGTCAGTGACTCGACCTGCACCCGGAGAGGGTGACGCCCAGCATCTAGGAATTTACTCCCAAAAGAAATGTGGGGGGCTGAGTCTGTCTGGCTCTGTGGCTGGGTGTTCTCAGAATGAATGGCCATTTAGAATACCATGTTTATGAAGGGACAAGTATCAGTAATAAAAATGTGCTGCTTTGAAGTGTATGTGTATATTATGAAAACTCAGCGGTAGCTAACGGCAGCAACTGTTTGGAACTTAGGCCAAGGAAGATATTTTGGGGGAAGAGTACTGCGATGGTGAGGATAAAAAGCAGTCCACCTTGTGGTCAATTTCGTTCTCGGCCTCAGCTCTGTACAGATGAGATACAGCCTCTTATTGCCTCCATCAGGGCAGCTGCTCCCCGACCCGCTGGGCTGTGGACGAGCCTTAGAGTTCAGGTGCAGGAAGAACCCAGCGTGCTCTCCAGCTCATCCTGCGTCGTGGGCTCTGATACCTACCTGATGCCCCATCATGATCGATACAGGCCGATGCTGCTCTTGCCACTGACACTTAGGAATTTTTCTAATCCGGGGTGTGGCTCTCACTCAGGCATAAATCACTGTGTTCCCACTGAAACTCTTCTCCAAGAGGCCAAGGAATATGGAATTGTCAGCAATCGAGCTTTTTATTTATTTATTTATGATTTTTGGCTGCGCTGGGGCTTTGTAGCTGCGTGCGGGCTTTCTCCAGTTGCGGTGAGCGGGGGCTACTCTTCGTTGCTGTGCTCCGGCTTCTCATTGCGGTGGCTTCTCTTGTTGCAGCATGTGGGCCCTAGAGCACGCGGGCTTCAGTTGTTGTGGCGTGTGGGCTCACTAGCGGTGGTGCACGGGCTTAGTTGCTCCACAGCATGTGGGATCTTCCCCGACTAGGGATTGAACCATTGTCCCCCGCATTGGCAGGCAGATTCTTAACCACTGGACCACCAGGGAAGTCCAGCAATCGAACTTCATGACGTTTTTCTATGTAATTTTCTGGGTAACCCACGTTGCTCTGAGCCTTCTGCTTTGGGGATATCAGTTGAAGCTCACGTAAGATCCCTTTTTATTAAAACCCTCAAAGTAAATTCCACCTATGAGGTGTCCGCCTGGTACGGACAGTAACGGAACTGCCAGGTATTTAAAGATGGGCTGGGGGCAGAGGGTTCCCGTGTTAGCTGTGTCCTAGAGTGATTTAATACCGGATGAAATCCTGACACTGTCCTCCCAGCCTCTCCTCCTCAGTCCCAGAGCTGCACCTCACATCATCCTTGAAGTCTGGGCATCAACTACACGCTGACCTGCCTGCCAACCATGCCGCAGCCGGTGGAGCAGATGCCCACACCCCAATTCGGGGAGGAGGACCTGGGGCTGAGCGAGCATCCGGATCTCATGCAAACCTCCCAGCCGCCACGTCCTTCTTAGCCCCGCGTTTGGACACCAGGACTCCCCTGAATCATGTGTCTCTTTGTTGGGGGGGCATCCCTGGTACCTCTCACTTGGTAGCACGCAGGCCAGTTTCTCTGGGACTGTTCCCCACCCCTTGGCTGTCAAAGTCTGAGGTCAGCTTTGTTCCCTGTCTGTTTGGGGTTTCCTGGCTGCACCTCCTCTTGGGCCCTGTATCAGTTTCCTGGCGCTGCCGTAACAAAAGACCACAGACTGAGGGGCTTCAAACAACAGGAGTTCATTCTCTTGCAGTTCTGGAGGCCAGAAAATCAAAATCAGCGTGTCCACAGGGTGGGTTCCTTCTGGGGGGCTCTGAGGGAGAATCTATCCCCCGGCTCGCTCCCGGCTTCCGGGGGTGCCAGCGATCCTGCGTGCTCCTGGACTGGTAGTGGCCTCGCTCCATCTCTGCCTGTTCTCACGTGGTGCTCTCCCTGTGTTCTGTGTCCAAATTTCCCTTTTCTTATAAAGAAACCAATTGTTTGATTGAGGGCCTTCTCCTCCCCCCAATCCAATATGACCTCATCTTAACTATTGCATCTGTAAAGACACTATTTCTACATAAGGTCACCTTTTGAGGTTCCAGGTGGACATGAGGGCCCCCATCTCTTCCTGATTCACAGCTCACATCTTCTTGGTGACCCATCAGGGCGAAGGGCCCGGATGAGATATCTTCCCAGAGGGGCTGTCTGAGTCTTGTGGAGCACGGGACCAGGGATGGAAGCCAGAGGCTTGAGAGGTGGCCTCTCACCTGGGGAGGGGATGCAAATAGGAGAGGTTGTGGGAGGGGGAGGGGATCCAGGGCTAGGATGGGAGCCCAGCAGGGGAGGCGAAGACACTTTTTTTTTTTTTTTTGTGGTACGCGGGCCTCTCACTGTTGTGGCCTTTCCCGTGGCGGAGCACAGGCTCCGGATGCGCAGGCTCAGTGGCCATGGCTCACGGGCCTAGCTACTCCGCGGCATGTGGGATCTTCCCAGACCGGGGCACAAACCCGTGTCCCCTGTATCGGCAGGCAGACTCTCAACCACTGCGCCACCAGGGAAGCCCGCGAAGACACTTTTTAATGTGGCTTCCTGCTTGCGATGAGAGAGAGAGACAGAGAGAGAGAGAACTTGGAGCCATCTAGGCGGGATCTGAACTTGGGCAGTTCTCTGCTCAGATCTGGAGTTGGGGTCCTGGGAGAACGGCTGTGGCACTCTTAGCCCCGTACCCCAGATCCATTGAATCAGACCTGTGGAGGTGCAGCTGAGCTGGAGGCCCGTCAGGTAGGGGCTCCCCTCAGAGAGAGTGACCAGGGCAGGCTGCTCAAACAGACGACCTTGAAAAGCCCTTCATAAAGACATGTACCCGTCTCTGCACAGCCTGGGGTGGGAGGTGAGGCCTGGGGGTGCGGGGTGATACCTCATGGAGCATGGAGGGGCTTGGGCAAGGGAGTCGTGGCTGAAATACTGTCCTCGGGACCTGCCCCTGACAGCCTGCTTCTCTCTAATGACCTTGGTGACTGTGGTGATAAATCCTATTCACCTAAGTCTGGGTGCCTGGGAGGCTGAGCATCAGATGCAGCCATGCTCGACCCTGCTCTGGCCATTAGCAGCCCTGCCTGCTAAGTGGACCCTCTGGGCCTTTCCCCTGCTTTGCAATCCCTCCTGTCCCTTTGGATGGACCCTGTGGGAGAGAGGAGTCAGGTGGCCCTGATTGCCCTAATATACTCTGTTATGAGCTAAAATGTCCTCCCCACCCCAGAACGTCAGAATGTGACTCTATTTGGAGATGGGGTCTGTGGAGAGGGAATTACGCTAAAATGAGGTCATAAGAGTGGGCCCTAATCTAATATGACTGGTGTCCTTATGAGAAGAGGAGATTTGGACATAGACACGGAGAGAGGGAAAACACCATGTAAACACACAGGCGGCCACCTGCAAGCCAAAGAGAGAGAGACCTCAGAAGAAACCAACCAGCCAACACCTTGATCGTGGACGTCCAGCCTCCAGGACTGTGAGAGGATACATATCTGTTGCTGAAGCTGCCCTGTAGTCAGCAGTACCTTGCTGTGAGCCCCTGAGACTAATGCGCACCCCCACTCTGCTCCGGGACCCCTGAGCTAGCTCGGAATGATTCGTGCAAATGGTCCTTTTCAAGCTTTATTTCCTTAACCACCCAGCTCTCTTTTCCAAATGAAGGCTTATCTGACAGCTTAGTATACCAAACAGAAAATCAGGATTATTCCAGTTGATTGAAGGGGAGGGAGGAGTTGCCTGCTTCCACTATTTTGACATCCTTATTCTCACCTAACCTGTCGGCCCTTGGTGCTTTCCCTAGAGCACAGGTTATGAACCCCGGCACTGGAGGGTTATACCCATTTTGCAGAAGAACCGTCTGTCTGGGGCTGGCAGTAATAATGTGAAATCCGTCACTTGTTTCCATCTTGGTGTCTACTCTTATGTTTCAAGTTTTCATTATTACAGAGAATCTGTAATATTCTTGATATACTGATTACCAGTCACATGTTCAGAGACTCAGTCTAGGATGGAGCGCTGGATTGCAGTCGGATGCTGGGGTTCAAGGCCTTCCTCCACCACTAGCTGGGTGCCCTGCGAGCAAGTCCCCTGACCTCTGTGAGCCACAGATTTCTCATCCATAAAGTGGGAATCGATGCTAAGATTTGTGAGCTGGGAGACAGCTTAGGGGAGTAGAATAAACACGAGTTTTGGAGTCAGAGAGACCTGAGTGTGAATTCAGCTCTGTCACCTCTTAGCTGTGTGGCCTTGGGTACCTGGAGTTGCCTCTCTCAGTTTCCTTACCTGTAACATGTGGGTAATCAGGGCAGCCTCTAAGGTTGTCCTGCTGTTGCCAAAATTTGGTGCCAGATTAATTCTCGGAGGCAGAGTTTTGGGTGAAGTAGAAAGAAAATAGCCTTATTGCTTTGCCAGGCAAAGGAGGCCACAGCGGGCTAATGCCCTCAAGCCTGTGTGTCCCGCCCTGGAGGGGGGTAGTGAGGAGTCTTAGAGTGTTCAAGGAGCAGCGCATGACCTGCTCGTGCATATTCTTCTGATTGGTTTGTAGTGAGGTAATCAGGAGTTATCATCAACCTACTGGTTCCAACCGGTCTGGGGTCTATGTGCTGGTGGGCAGCATGCAGTTAACTTCTTCCACCTGGGTTTCAGTATCTGCAAAACAGCTCAAAGGACATGGCTCAGAATATTATCTATAGTCCTTGAGGAGGAACTAAAGGTCCTTGACTTGGTTTAATGGCTAAAGTATCATTTTGTCTTGCTTGACTGTTTTCTTTCTTTCTGCATTTTCTCACTTCTCTGATTAAATTTATTCTTTGACTAAAGTTTTTCTACAGACAAAAGGCAGGCAGAGGACATGGGGGGAGGTCTATTCTGGGAAGACCTCATAGGGTCCTGCTTGGCTATACTGGGGATTCAGAAGATCATGTCTGTAGAGCGCCTGGCCCAGAAACTGACATATAGCAGGTGCTCAACTAAACCCAGTTCTCTCTTAACTCTCCTTTCTTTCTAGTATGCCAGGGATTGGCACACTTTTTCTGGAAAGGGACAGAGAGTAAATATTTTAGGCTCTGCGGGCCACACAGTCTCTGCTGCAGCTGTTCAACTCTGTTGTTGCAGCAGGAAAGCAGCCACAGACAGTATGCAAACAAATGAATGTGCTGTGTTCATCCGACTCAACAGTGTGCACTTGGAGAGTTGAATTTCCTATCATTTTCATGTCACAAAATATTCTTTTGATTTTTAAAACAAATTGAAGATGTAAAAACAATTCTTACTTGTGGGTTGCACAAAAACACAATGGGCTGGATGTGGCCAGTTGGCCATAGTTTGCCAACCCCTGTGTTGGACTGTGTATGTCTCCAAAACATGTGTAATTTCCTTTATATTCTGAGTGCCTCACGGAAGGCTGGACCTTTGTAGCCTCCAGTGAGATAATGAATGTCTATCTCTCTCTTAGAGATACAATTGTGGGAAATAGTTGTAAATAGGGATGTGATCAGGCAGGCATACTGCAGGTGCTCAAGGTGCTTTTGGAAAGACTGAAGCCCCTTCCAGGGGAATTTGCGTCCTTCGAGAGGAGGCAGGGAGAGCTGGGAGCCCGGGCAGCAGAGAGCTTGGAAGTCCCTGTTAATTTCGGCTGTGCAGCCATTCCCAACTCAGCCAGCAGGGGGCGCCGGGGACCGCTTTCGTCTGGGTGGCGGGAAATGGTGCAGCTGCGTCCTGCCAGGAGATGGGAGACGGCGGGGAGATGGACGAGATGACTTCCGAGGGTCTTTTCTGCCCGGTGAATCTCAGCTCTTTTCTGCCAGGTGAATCTCAGCTCTTTTTTGCAGAGGGAGACTCGGGGATGAGCTGCCCGGAACTAGCAGGCAGCAGCCGGGAGCTTGGTAGAGCAGCCCCCCTTCCCTGGAGATGAAATAAAATGAAAATCTTCCCCTCGTTGCGGTGGCTGTCATTCTGGAGTTTCAGCGTGTTCCCTTTATCACTCCTTGTGGTTAGGAGTGATAAAGAAAAAACGTATGTGTTTATAGAGGAATTAATGGTGAAAAAAAAGCCAGGGCTTTCTTTAATTAAAGGCAGGCCCGTTAAGTGCACGACAGATACCAGGCAGAAAGAAAATGGTGCGATTGAGCCGTGAGTGGGCACCAAGGACCTAAAAATGACACTCTCTTAGCCTCTAAAACCTCAAAGAAACCTGCGAGGCGAGACTGTATGACTGCCCCCACCGGCTGCCCGTGTTGTCTTGATCGGTGATGATTCCATTCGTGAAGACGGGATGGAGAAATATCACAGACAGGTCCATGGTGCAGGGCAGTGTTTCCAAAGCATGGACTTCAGACCAGAAGCAGCAGCATCACCTGGAAGCTTCTTAGAAATGCATATTCTGGGGAGCCACCCCCAATCCCCTGAATCAGACACTGGGGTTGCGGGTTGCAGTTGGCCCCTAACAAGCCCTCCAGGCGGGTGTGATGCACGCCCAAGTGTGAGGACCAGTGGGGTCCCGTAGCTGTTTTCAGCCTCAGCCACACATTGGAATCGTTCACCTGGCTTTTTAAAGCCTTGAAGCGGGCACCACAGCCCAGACCCATGACATCAGGCCCCTTAGGGTTGGAACCAGCTTTTGTGGTTTGTTAAGATTCCCCAGGTGATCCCAGTATATCCAAGGTCGCACCCACTGGTGTAGTCTAAAGTAGTTCTGGGGTTAGCCAGACCGAAGTTCAAATCTCAGCTTTATCACTTACTAGCTGTTTGTCCCTGGGCAAGGCATATCACTTCTCTGGCCCACAGTTCCTAGTCTGTAGAATCGAGATAATCTTCCCTCCCTTGCAGGACTGTTTAAAGATGGAATGAATGTTGCAGTAAGCATCCTGTGTATAGAAGCACCTAGAACAAGCACCGGCTCCCAGTGGGGGTTCAGCACATGATAGCTCTCCTTCCCTGCTCCCTTTTCTTGGACAGTGGAGTTTTTTAAAGCAAGGACCACATTATATTTTATTTGCATCCCCAGGGCATTATCAATCCCTTATATATACCTCGGTCCTGCATGAGGGCTGGGGAAGTGAACATCCGAGAGGTTTAGCTACAGGATTTCTTATCTTACACTCTTGCTGGGACCAGGCTGGGGTGACCTTTCTCTGCTTTGTCTTAACCCAGATCAGCCCTGATGTTTGTTTAAATGCACCGTCCCCTTGACCTTTAGGACTTTATCCCAATACAAAAAAATTGCCAGCATGCTAGGATATGGGTGCAAAGATGTTTATTGGTGCATTGTTTGCCCTGGAAAAAATTGGAAACGTAACTTTTCCAATAGGTGAATAATAGAATAAATTATTGTGCATTCAGTATTATGGTGCATCACAAACCATTAAAAAGTATTATGGTGCATCACAAAACCATTAAAACCATGGTGCATCACAAACCATTAGGTAGATCTATATGTATTGATCTGGAGAGAGTTGTACTATATATTATTAAGTGAAAAAGCAAATTGCTGATTCATGCCTGTGACGTGATTTCTTTTTGTGTTTCTTTTTAGGAAAAAGCCCTCCTATTGTTGCAGGAAGGGGGACCCCTTCCAGGGCCCCAGAGTGGGCTCTTGTCTGACACTCGGAAATGAATCGTCTGAAGAGACACACGTGCTGACAAAGCAAGAGACTTTATTGGGAAGGGACGCCTGAGTGGAGAGCAGCAGGTAAGGGAACCCAGGAGACCTGCTCTGCCATGTGGCTCGCAGTCTCGGGTTTTATGGTGATGGGGTTCGTTTCCGGGTTGTCTCTGGCCAGTTGTCTTGCTTGGCCCATAGTCTGACTCAGGGTCCTTCCTGGTGGTGCGAGCATCTCTCAGCCAAGATGGATTCCAGGGTGAGGGCTTCTGGGAGGTTGGTCATCTCCTCCCTCTTTTGGCCCCTCCTGAATTCTCCTGGTTAGTTTTCAGCAGCACCCTATTCCTTATCAGGACCTCCTGCTGTGAGACAACTCAGGCAAGCAGGCCTGGCCACAGCAGGTGGTTTTGGTCAACAGTTCCCTAACACTATAATATGTGTACCCATCTGTGTGTGTGTGTGTGCGTCTGTGTGCATAAAGAAAAGCAAAGCGTGAAAGAATACATTCCAGGCTGTTTGAATTGGTTTCTTTGTGGGATTGGTGAGCAGGAGAAACTCATTCATTCATTTGTTTATTCATAATGTCATTCATTCATTTGCTCATTCATGTTTTCATTCAATTAATATTGATTTAAGGTCTGCTACGTGTCAGGCATTGTAGCCCTGGGGATACAGCCCTGAACAAAACAGACTAAATTGCTCTTTCATGCAGCTGGAGTGACCAAGTGTCCTGGTGTGTGCCCTGGAGTGCCCTGGTTTTAGCATTGAAGTTCCATTGTTGCAGGAAACTCCCTAGTCCTGTGCAAACTAAGATGGGTGGTCACCCTCTGGAGCTTGCATTTTAGCATGGGGGAGACAGATAAACAAATATTAGAGTGTGGTAGGTATTTGGTTGTAAAAAAGCTGTCTTGGAGGTCTTCCAACTCACCTGCCCAGGCACTGAGGTCCCCCTTTACATTCTGATCAGCTGTCAGTGATGGAAGGATGCTCTGAGCATCTTGACCGCCCCAAGGGTCGTTGGCCAGCTCTCCATTTTGCTGAGTTGGCAGTGGGACCTAATTTGTTAATTAAGAGTAGACGGTGAGCTGTCCTCGTACTTTGATTAACCTAATGGCCTTCCCGGCACGACTCGGATTCAGCTGTAGGCATCACTGCAACTTTTAATAAAATGATTTGAAGGGCCATTAGGAGACACTTCCCGTCACTGGGCAGATAACCGCTTGGCAGCTGAGCTGAACAAACACTTGGGTTTTGGTTTTAAGGCACTACGCTTACTCTTTTAGTCATGCTTGAGGGCTTGATGGCCTTTTCGGCTCTAACCCAATTTGCTCTGCTTTGTAAATGCAGCCAGGAGAATATGCCTCACAAGCTTCAAGGCTGGAGCAGATGCTCTTGGTGTCCTGCCCATGTCCCCTTGGTCCCAGGATCTTCAATCTTTGAGCACCTGTGACACCTGAGACTCTGCCTAGGGCTTTCCTTGCTGGCCTTTGCATGGCTGGGAGAGCTGGGGGGATGTTATGAGTTGAATTGTGTTGAAGTCCTATCCCCGTACCTGTGACTGTTGGAAATAGGGACTTTGCAGGTAACCAAGTTAAGATGAGGTCATTAGGGTGGGCCCTCATTCAATACGATTTTGATCTTATGAAAAATGGGAAATTTGGACATGCACATGGGAAAAACACTTTGTGAAGATGAAGGCAGAGATCAAGATGATGCACCTATGAGCCAAGGAATGCCAACGATCGCCAGCAAACCCCCCAGACGCTAGGAGAGACTTATGGCATGCAGTCTCCCTCCCGACCCTCAGAAGCAACCAACTCTGCTGACACTTTGACCCTGGACTTCCAGCCTCCAGGACTGGGAGACAGTAAGTGTCCGTTGTTGAAACTGCCCAGTGTGTGCTACTTTGTTCAGCAGCCACAGGAAACTAACACAGGGGGCTAACACACACTCCCACGTGCAGGGAACATCCTTCCACCGGTGATTGATGGGAGCTGGTGGATAAGTCCCCTGGCTCCCTGGTGGTGTACCCTGTCTCCCAGAGGGCCCCGGTGAGGTGGAGCCCGGTTTGCCATGGTGATCACCTGTGACAAGCACATCCTATACTGGCTGCCCTGCCCGGTCTCATTTCTCATGCCCTGACTGTGTTTCCTGGGATCCTGTCCCAGGTAAGCACCTGGCACTTGAATTTCCATCTCAGGATCTGCTTCTGAGACAGGGCTTGGCGAGCGAGTCTTGACCACTGGCACGCACATGTGCACGTGTGTGTGTGTGTGTGTGCATTGTGCAGTGTAAAGATCTCGGCTCACAATTTCTGCTGTGTGAGCAAGGTAACTTCATGCCTGAATTGAGCCCTCAGCCTGTTGCCTTGTAGACTGGCCATCACCTTCGTCTGTGGCGTCCTCACCAGCTCCTCCCCCTGGGACTGGGGCCTCTGTGAGCTGAGACCTGATGGGGTCACGGCTGTGTGCCACCACCTTTCCGGGCTGAGATGACCTGGTTTTTCTGGTCCTTGGGTCTGGTTCCTGCAAGTCAAGGTGGCAACGTTCTTCTGGTCCAGCTCTGTCTTGGTCACTGCAGGGGCCAACCTCAGCAGCTCCACCACGGCACGGAGAGGCCTGTTGCTCTCTGAAGGGGTCCCCCACTTCTGAGCTCCTTACAGGAGCATGAGCAGAGCTGCCACGCGCTCTGTGCCCCTGGTGGGTATCTTCCTTGAGGAGATGGAGCTGGCCCTGGGCTGCGCGTGGCTGGCTTCATGGCAGTGTGCCCCTGGACAGGCCACCGTGTGGCCCCATTTCCCTCTCCCGTGACACTGACTGGGACTGGCATTCCCGGTGCAATCGTGGCTGAGGGTCCCTGGGGCAGGAAGAAAGACCCCTCACTGGGATACAGGACATGACTCAGGGCCATGTGAATTTGAAAATTACACCAGTAACATACAAATAGATGAAAAAACTCCAACAACACAGAAATATTTGGAGTGATCTGTGAACGTTTCCTTTCACTTTGTCCCTTGATGGTATTTTCTTTCTCAGACTATTATATAAGTGTGAATATAGATCTAGGCACAGATAGATATAAAAAGATGTAGATATAGATAGATAGCTATAGCTTAGGTGTGGACATCTCTATATATGTAGATACAGATTTGGATAAAGACACAGACATAGATAAAGGTGTAGACATATCTATAGGTATAAATAGATACAGAGAATGTATTTTTAAATATGAATGCCATTGTGTTGTCTGGGTGGTTATGTGGCTTTCTCTTATCCCTAGATGATGGTCTAGAAAGTTTTCTGGACCAAACACACTTATACCCACCTCATTCTGTGAATTGGCAATCAAGTTGCTCCCATTTCTTTCCCAGCTTTCCCATACAATGCTGCAACAAACACATTTTAACAAACTCTTAGGTCTTTATGTATTTGGGCAAGTCTTTCTGTAGGAGGGATTCCTGGAGGGAGAATTCCTGAGTTCAAAGGGAAGCACATTTCAAATTTGGGGAGGTGCTATCCAACTGCCCTCCAAAAAGGTTGAACCAATTTCTGCCCCCAGAGTAATTGAATTTGAATATTAAAAAGGACTCTGACCTCCTTTTGTACTTTAAGCTGGTGAAGTGGGACAGATCAGTGACATGTAAAGAGGTTAGGGTGGAGTAAGCAAGTCTGAACTGGCTCCCACTCGGTGATGCTTTGTCGTTTCTTTTTTTTTTTTTTTTTGCGGGCCTCTCACTGTTGTGGCCTCTCCCGTTGTGGAGCACAGGCTCCGGACACGCAGGCTCAGCGGCCATGGCTCACGGGCCCAACCGCTCCGCGGCATGTGGGATCTTCCCAGACCAGGGCACGAACCCGTGTCCCCTGCATCGGCAGGCGCACTCTCAACCACTGCGCCACCAGGGAAGCCCCTCAATCTCTTTTTGCCGACTCCTTCTCTCCTGCCAGCCCTCTGCCTGTGTGCATCCCCCAGTCCTCTAGAATGCCTTTACAACCTCATCTTTAAATGCCTTTTCTAGATTGGTGACTCCAGTATTTTATCTACAGCACAAAACTCATGAATTCAATTGCCTTCTCCACTTCAAAGTCGAATCAGCATCTCAGGCTTAACATGGCCCAAACAGGATTTTGGATTTCTCATCTCGTCCCACTCCACTGCTCCCACAAACCATCCCTGTATCTGAAAAAGATGTCACTCTTGTACATGAGAAGATCCCAAATCTGGGATTCATCCTTGATTTCCCTCTTTTCTCATCCAAAGCCAGTCCATTAGTGAATCCTTTCAGACCTTCCTACAACAGAATACACCTGGGATGCCACGACTTCAAGGCACCTCCTTCACTGCTACACCGTAAAGCAAACAACCCTTCTTTTTCTCCTGGATTATTGTAACATCTTACCTGATTGCCCCGGCACAAAGCAAACACAGGATAAGTATTGGTTGTTATTCTTATTTGCAGCTGTGTGATCCTCATGGCTGCTGTAGACTTACAAAGGGACCAGAGAGGGCATTTTCCTGCAGACCATGTGGATGTGAATACATTACACCTGTGATATGATGGCAAAAACTAGGGCTCTGGCCCTCTTGTGCTGTGCATGGCTATTGTAAATAATGCTGCTGTGAACATTGGGGTGCATGTATCTTTTTGAATTAGTGTTTTTGGTTTTTTTGGATATTACCAGGACTGGAATTGTTGAATCATATGGTAGTTCTATTTTTAATTTTTTGAGAAACCTCCATACTGATTTCCATAGTGGCTGCATCAACTTACATTCCCACCAACTGTGTATGAGGGTCCTCTCAAGGTTGTTCTGAGGCTGAAATAAGCTAGTATGTCCCAGCACACGGTTAAGACCGTGTGAATTACTGCTACTGTTATTTAGCTTTGGAAAAACATAGACTTGGTTTCAATACTAGATCCAAAATGAATTAGCTGTACAACCTTCGGCAAATCCCAGAGCTTTAGTCCCCTCTTTTGAAAAGAACGAATAATCATATAATCTCATAGGATTGCAGTAACGATGAAAACAAGACTAGCGTAATTACGGAGTGTGTGGTGGGTCCTTAAGACATTTTACTCCGCCCCAAAAACATGAGTGGGCTGAGCTCTAAAAATGTGTTCACAGGACATGTTTTGAATTAGAAATGCCTTTCCCAATATAAACCATGCTCCGATGGACTGGTCGTGTCCCAAGATAGCCTGTTATATTCTGTTTTTCAGGTTGAAAACCTTTCCATTATGAACTATTTCAAATCTTCAGAAAGGTACAGGAAATAACATGACACCCGCGTGCTCACCCTCTGGAGTTGACAGTTAACATTTTGTCATATTTTCTTCACATCCCTTCTTTACAGGAGGAAGAAACTATTACAGTTACAGCTAAGGCGAAGCTATTTAATCACAAATGCGGTTGAATTTTGGTTCTGATGGGTGATTCTGTGCCAGGTCCTTTGTGGGTGCTGGGGGCAGTGATAGGAATAAGAAAGCTTCCTCTTCCATGGGCTCACAGGCTGGCAGGCGAGGCACACCCATGAACAGACAACTGTCCCATGTGGAAAGCACAAGAACAGTGGTGGTGTTGAGGCACGTGGGTGGTCAGGGGTTTCCTGGGGGAAGTGACATCTGAGCTGTACCTTAAAAAATGAAGTAGAATTTTGTTGGCGTGGAATAGGAGAAATAGGCTTTCCAGGTGGAGGGAACAGCATATGCAAGGGCAGGGAGGTCGGAAAGGGTATGTGAACTGGGATTATGATGTTCGGATTATGTGTGCAACTTCTGCCTGACCTTTTGGACTGTGGGATGTTGCATCTATTTCCTACAGCGTCCGGAACAAAGTACCACAAAGCCAGTAGCTTAAAGCGACAGAAATTTATAGTCTCACAGTTCTGGATGCTAGAAGTCCAAAGGCAAGGTGTCAGTAGCCCCTGCGCCCCCTGCAGGAGAGAATGCCTCGTTGTTTTTCCGACCAGCAATCCTTGGAGTTCCTTGGCTTGTAGCTGCTTCACTCCAGTCTGCCTCTGTCATCACCTGGCCACCTTGTCCCTGTGTGTCTCTGTATCTCTTCTCCTCTTTTAATGAGGACACCAGTCATATTTGATTAAGGGCCCTCCCTCCTCCAGAATAACCTTATCTTAATATAACTAATGACATCGGCAATAACTCTAAGAGCTCAAGAATTTTTTTCCCCAGGATGCCCCTCTCCATCCCTTGCGTATGTACGTACTTTTGTACATACACATGTGTACACTTATGTAAACATGTATGTATGTATGCAAACTGTACTTTATAAGTTTTGCTTCTGTTCTGCTCTAAATGTCACCATTCTAGTTTGAAGGCACAGGGAGACATTTGTTGTCTTTCTAAGTTTCAAGGGCATGAGTTCTTGTTTTGGTTTTGCTTTTTTTTTTTTTTTTAAATTGAGGTATAGTTGTCATTGCAATGATTTTTTTTAAAAAATTGAAGTATAGTTGATTTACAATGTTTTGTTAGTTTCAGGTGTACAGCAAAGTGATTCAGATGGCCTGAAAGTAAATGAGTTCCAAGCATGGGTAGATAGTTTCTGGAGCATTTATGGACCTGAGACAGTGCATAGAAAAGATAGTTGCCTTTGGAGTGTTGAGTCAAGTGTCTGGAACTTTTCAAACCTGAGGATCATCTGGGGGAAGCAGAGTGTTTGACAACAAGGCACTGGCATTTGCCCCCATTTGTATGGCATTTTGAGGATGACAAAGACATCGATTTTGCATATTCTCCCCTTGAGCCCTGCAGCATCTCTGCAATATAAGTAGTTGCATATTTTATGATTCACTCCAGGGACGAGAAAACTGAGACCCAGAGAGGCGATGTCGTAGAATGTTAGGACTTCTCTAAGTGATCCTATGGGGCATTTACTCCAGAGCCAAGCGGTGAGCCCAGGGGTCCTCCTTTCCATGCCCTAATTGTGGGCCTGGGGCTCCTTCTTCCAGAGTGGTAAGAGGTGTCAATTGTGGTTCTCAGATTGGGCTCACAGGGAGGACCCCTCTTTGTCGTAGATTCAGGGCATTCCAGGGCTGCCCTGGCAGGAGGATCACTTCCTGTGTTGGCATCACATTTCAGGTACCTCTTTTCAGCCAGTCAGCACCCCCTGTCAAAGCAGCTCTTCATTTTTTTCTTACCACCTTTTTTTTTCTCTTCCACACCTCCTCACATCTCTTCCCTTAGTGGGGCTCTGGGGAATTACCCACCCCAATCCCCCGTGTGCCAGGCCCACTGCGTAACACTTCATTTCCATGTGAAACCTCAGCACATCAGCAACAGGAAGGAGCTGTTATTTCTAATTTGTAGATGGGAGATTGAGGCAGCTGTAGAAGAAGGTGCTTGTCCAGTCACTTAACTGGATTAGAACCGGTTTTTTTTTTTTGCGGTACGCTGGCCTCTCACTGCTGTGGCCTCTCCCGTTGTGGAGCACAGGCTCCGGACACGCAGGCTCAGCGGCCGTGGCTTATGGGCCCAGCCGCTCCGCAGCATGTGGGATCTTCATGGACCAGGGCACGAACCCGTGTCCCCTGCATCAGCAGGTGGACTCTCAACCACTGCGCCACCAGGGAAGCCCTAGAACTGGTTTTAAGGGTATCTGGGATTTGTTTGAATCCAGTATGGTAAGATAAACAGACACAGAAATGACTTGCACAAAGGAAGAATTTTTTTATACTCCCTAGAAACTGGAAGCAGGGCATGTCATGCAGGGCCACATAGGGAAGCACCAGGGTTGGTCAGGAGGCAGAGGGAGTGAGGGGAGAGTGTGGGCGTGAGCTTTTACTGTGGTTTCAAGGCAGGCTAAGCAGGCTTAGGGTTGGCTAGTTGGAATAATTTCAGTGGGCTCTGCAGCCCCTAGTAGTCCGGTGCCTGGCGCTGGGGCGATTCGGGCAAGGGGAGAGTGGCCCAGAGGGCAGGTAAGACCCTGACTCAGGAGGTGATTGGGGTGTGGGCTCTGACTTGGCTGGTTTGCATCTGAAACTTGTATTTTCCAGGGAGCTGTTTGCTTCCTTTAGGTGTCAGCTAACCCTGGGAAGGGCAGTCCTTCCTGGAGCAGCCAGGCTTGAAGATATCAAAGCATCAAACATATAGAATAAAAAAGATGTGATTAATACAGATCCCAATTCTTCTGAGTACAAAACCACATTTGTTCTGCTACACCCATTCATCCTGGTTAGAGACCAGAAGACAGTTCCTTGAGACCCAAAGAAGGATGCACCTTTTCTTTTTTTTTTTTTTTTTTTGCCTATGAATAATTGTTTCCTCATTCCAGAGTGCATGCCTTCATTCTCTTTCTGCATCTTTCTCTTCTTGCAGTCACTTCCTGTATGATCTCCAACATGACAACTGTCTTTGCTGGGCCCAGGCTGGGTAACTGTCAGGTGTCTGATTAAAAAACACAATGCACTGGTCAGATGCACCATAACAATGATAACAAACAGACAGAAGGATATTAAAACCCTTGAATTCTTTGCTACATCTCTCTCTTTTCTAGGGCCAGAGCTGAGGCTGGAAATACTGTAGTATTAACTTTTTCAGGCCGGCAGTCAGCAGGACTCTGGAAATCAGATCAGGGGCTTTCTTTACCAACACTGGGAGGCAAGCCCCAGAGGACCTCTCTGTCCTGCTGTGGTTCCTTGGCAACCTTTTCATTCCCACCAAAGTTTGGCTGCGCAGTGGAGAAAAGACAGAGAGAAAAGTTTTGGGCTTTGAAGTCAAAGAGACCTGAGTTTGAATTCTGGCTCTGCCAAGGGCACCAAACAGCTTCCTTACCCTCTCTGGGCCTCAGTCTTCTCATCTGCAGGGTAGGGAGGAGACCACCCAACTCACAGGGCGTGAGAGGGCTCTGTGAGTCCGAGTGCGAAGTGACCAGTGATGTACAACGTGCGGGGATACAGTGGTGAGACGAAGCTCTGTGCCAAGTAGCTCATGGTCTAGCAAGGGAGACAGACTAAACACAGAGAAAGCGAATAAACACAGAGAAACAATCAATTGCAAAAACTGCTCTCTAGGGCATGACATGCACTGTTAGAGTCTAGGGGGTGGGAACCGACTTTTGCAAAGATGGTCAGGAAAGGTCTCTTTCATGAGGGGAGATTTAAGGTGAAACCTGGAGGGTGAGAAGTAGTCAGTCATGGGGAAGTGGGGGGCAGGGAGACAGCATGTGCAAAGGTCCTGGGGCCGGGAAGACATGCGCTTGTTCTAGGGATGGATGAAAAGCAGCGAGTGGGGAGACAGGGTGTAAGATGAAGCAGGAAAAGGAGGGAAGAGCCAAAAATAAATAAATAAGTAAATAAATAAATTTATTAAAAAAAAGATGCAGGTGTGTTTTAAAGGGGGAATCAATAGGATGATAGTGTACCAATTCCTTTCTTTTCAATAACAGGTTGGTCTTAATTTTATCATATATGGTCTTAAAAATGTACACGTCACTATTAAAAAAATGTGTCTTAAGTCCCACATTCTCCGTGCTGAGGTCTCACCAGCACCTTCTTCTTGTCATACATCACATTTTTTAAAAAAATTATTTATTTATTTTGGCTGCGTTGGGTCTTCGTTGCTGCACGCGGGCTTTCTCTATTTGAGGCGAGCGGGGCCTACTCTTTGTTGCGGTGCACAGGTTTTTCATTGCCGTGGCTTCTCTTGTTGCAGAGCACGGGCTCTGGGCACGCGGGCTTCAGTAGTTGTGGTTTGCAGGCTCTAGAGTGCAGGCTCAGTAGTTGTGGCACACAGGCTTAGTTGCTCCGCGGCATGTGGGATCTTCCCGGACCAGGGCTTGAACCCGTGTCCGCTGTGTTGGCAGGCGGATTCTTAACCACTGCGCCACCAGGAAAGTGCCTACATCACGGTTTTGATGTATGACACTTGGGGCTGGATCATCGTCTGTTTGGAGGGTGTCCTGTGCACTGCGGGAAGTGTAGCAGCATCCTAGCTTTCACGCCAGGAGCACAGCCCCCCACAGTTGTGACAACCAAAAATGTCTTCAGACATTGCCAATTGTCCCTGGGGTTGGGGAGGGGGACATTGCCTCTGGTGGAGAACCACTAACCCGCGTCATCAAAATCAAAGACCATGACCTTGCCTTTGGCCCTGGGATTACATGGTAGCTTTGAGCTGGAGCTGGGCTTTGTTCTGTGTGGCTCAGATAATGACAATGATAATGATCATGATAACATAATCATTCTTAGAGCTGACATTGGCTGGGGTTACTGTGTCAGGCACTGTTCTAAGCCCCTTTATCCTCTCAACAGCCTCACAGTGTAGGTTTCATTATTACCCCCATTTTACAGAAGAATAAACAGAGGCACAGAGAGGTTAAGAAGTTCAGCCGGGTTCACAGATGCTAAGTTATAAATAAGATCCGAACCCTGTTGTGCTCAAGGGCTTGTTCTAACCCTAAAGGCAGTGGTGAGCACTGAGTGGTATTAAGACGGAAGCACAGGGACTTCCCTGGTGGTCTAGTGGCTAAGGCTCTGTGCTCCCAATGCAGGGGCCCCGGGTTCAATCCCTGGTTAGGGAACTAGATCCCACATGCTGCAACAGAAATATCCCGAATGCGGCAATGAAGATCCCGCGTGCCGCAACTAAGCCAAATAAATAAATAAATATTAAAAAAAAAAAGAAAAGAAGAAGAAGGAAGCGACAGGCGAGATTTGCACATAGGAAGAGCGACACTTGAGGCCAGGGTGGAGGATGAATCTGCAGTGAACCAGCGAGGCTGGAGGCCAAACTGATGCGGAATCCAGCTCTGGAGGAAGGAGCTACAGCAACCCAGACCAAGAAGCAAGTTGCCTGGAAGAATGGGGCTGTTCATTCATTCATTCATTCATTCATTCATTCACTGATTCCTTTCACGGTTATTTACTGAGGATTCCTATGCTGTTCTAGGCACCAGGCTTGGTACTGTAACTCCCCTGGTAGAGTTTATAATCTAGTGGGAGGAGATAGACAAACAAAAAAATACAGCAAAACAGCAATTATGCCATCATGCAAACCAACCACGGAAACGCTTAGATATGATGATGAATCCTAGGTAGGAAATGAGGGGGCATCGAGGCAGATGGAATGAGGGGTCCCTGTTCTAGGTGGGGTCGTGGGGACTCTCTGAGGTGGTGGCTGTTGAGCTGAGTGCCAGCCTGGGGAAACTTGAGGTAGGGGGTGTATTCTACAGTGAAAAATCTTTCTAGCAGGAATGACTTGGAGTGTTCTAGAAGGGACAGGGAGGCCAGAGAGTGGGGGAGTGGAGAGAGCGAGGAGGAGAGTGCCTTGTGGGCCAAGACAAGGAACTCGATTTTTGTTTATTTATTTTATCTTATTTTAAAAGAGTGTTTAAATTAAAACAATTTTTTTTGGAACTTAGTTTTTAGTCTGAGTGCAAGGAGAACCATTTGGAGACTTTTAAGCAGAGGAGTGTTTTGTCTGGTTTAGGAATTAAAAGGTGGTACTCTGGTGGCACTGGGTGGGAATGGAGCATTCCTGTTAGGAGCTGGTGGCAGGTGCCCTTGGGGACATGAGAAGATGCAGCCAGAGCTGGGAGGAGGGGGTTGGTCTTCGGGCAGGAGTGGTTGGACCACTGCAGCTCCGAGGAGGAATGAGGGCATCACAGTCAGATTCCAGAGCTGCTGGGAGGGCACCTCCTTCCCGCCCACAGGAAGCCAAAAACGGGCTCAGACCCAGCCGGGGCACCTGGAGATGCCCTGCAGGACCCCCCACCAGCAGCAAAGTCACGTGGCCTCATCCACCACCAACACATCCGCCTGCTGGAACCTTCCTCGCCAATTCTATTTTTGCTCCCCTTGGCAGCTCTGTGGAAATTAAAAGGCTATTTGCAGTGACTAATGTTGCTAATTCTGATCAAACAATTTAAAATTCATCCTTCGCCGTATCAGAGACCCACTAGGGAACAGAATTAACACATCATTTGTGGCAATTTCTATGACGGTTGGTGGAAAACAAAAAGGACATTAAAATTGGTCTCAATTCAAACCACTGCTCATTAAACAGCCTCCTTTAAAATATCCCATCTTGATCTGTACAATAGCTCTCCGTCTGTTCCCGGCTTATTAGCCAAGGGGAGGGACCTTGACAAGCGGGCTGCTGACTCCAAGGTGCTAGAAACTTACTTGGGAGTCTTGTGGCAATGCGTTCTGCTGTCCTCTGCAGCTCTCCTCCCCCGGCACCCCTTCCAGCTCCACGCCAGCCACAGCTGCCTTTGGGCCCGCCTGTCCTGAGAGGGGAATGTGACTCTTGTTTCCAGAAGTTAAAATTCAAGAAGCCAAATATTAAAAAATGAATCAAGCTTCCCAGTCTTGCATAAAATTGAGTCATTCACTTACCACCTGTGTAGTTTTTGCCATATCCATATTCTATGATTTCCTTAATATGAATCCGACTCTTAAAAAATGAAATTAATATCTTAATTTAACTTATATAAGAACTTTTATAACCTATCTAATATATATCAATTAAAGGAACACATTAATTCAATTTTAAACAGGAAACTTTATAACACTACTGTAAATGGAAACCCAACATCACAAACAGTAAATAAACATTAAGTGTAAAAATAAATACAATGGTTTAGAAACATTTGACAGTTTACTTTTTACCCCTTGGCTTTTCTATGTGAGTTTCTGTCTTTGTGTGTGTGTGACAAAATACCCATAAAAAAGGGGGCAAACAATTAAAACACATATTTGTAAACCTTTTGACCATTAGATAAATATGAAAAAGTTAAAAAAGGAATTGCCAGGATTTCCCTGGTTGTCCATTGGGTAAAACTCTGAGCTCCCTATGCAGGGGGGCCGGGGTTCGATCCTTGGTGGGGGAACTAGATTCCGCATGCATGCCACAACTAAGAGTCCACATGCCGCAGCTAAGTGTCCGCATGCCAAAACTAACAGGCCTGCATGCCACAACTAAGATCCCGCATGCTGCAACTAAGACCCGGTGCAGCCAAAATACATAATAATAATAATAATAATAATAATAATAATAATAATAATAATAAAGGAATTGGCAGTGGAAAATTAATAAAGGAAACCTCAACTAAAATTAGAGTCAGGAGGGACTTGCCTGGCAGTCCAGTGGTTAGGACTCTGTGCTTCCACTGCAAGGGGCATGGGTTCATCCGTGGTTGGGGAACTAAGATCCCACATGCCACGAGGCATGGCCAAAAAAGAAAAAAAAAAAAAAAAAATTAGAGTCAGGAATGGCCTGTAGAGGGAGCTGTCACGCATTACCTCTCACCCTCATTTGGATGCACTGACCATCATTTGCACACCCCACAGGAAGAAACTACCTTGCTCTCCCAAACAGGACGTGTAACCAGTTTACTATCCTGAAGGAAGAATTTCTCCTTACTCAGCAACAGCCCAGCCAATGAGAAGCCATTGTCATCCTGAACTCCTACTTTCCTCCAATGAATTTCATTTAGAACAGCCCATCTCAACTCCCTACTTTTCCCTATAAAAGCAGACTGTCTTACTTTTTTCTCTGGGCATGTCTATGGTTTGCTATAGATTGTGTGTCCTGAATTGTAATTCTTGGCTATTTCCCGAAGAAAACCCATTTTGCTGGTGAAATAACTGCTCTTTCATTAGTTTTAGGTTAACACAGTTGAAGAATAAAAAGCTTACATGTAACAACAAGAACAAAATAAAGATAATGGAAAGGAAACAATGGTATTAGATTCTAGTTGGATACATTTGCCAGTGAAGGCCATTTGTGGATGGGGACAGGCAGAACATAGCCTCCCCTGGAGGATCAGGGGACACCTCCCAGAAAAGGTGACCTGCCATCCAGTAGCTGTCTCTTTGGGGTCCCACAAGAGACCTTTCAGCCAGCAGAATCTTAAAAGATTTAGTTGATTTTTTTTTTTTTTAATCTCATATCCTGGGTCCCTGAAATTACCCAGTTCTACCTGCCTTGGGCAGGTGTGTGTGAACTTTGGCATTGATTTTATAAGCTCCAAGATTATGATAATGTTTCTAGTCTCCTCTCCATTCTGCCCTTCCCATCACTATGGCAACCCACAAAACGAAAAGGGCAGAAGGAAAGTCTTTTGTTGTTTATTTGTTTTGTTTTGTTTGTGTCTTTGGCTGTGTTGGGTCTTCGTTGCTGTGCACGGGCTTTCTCTAGTTGCGGCGAGCGGGGGCTACTCTTCGTTGAGGTGCACAGGCTTCTCATTGCGGTGGCTTCTCTTGTTGTGGAGCACGGGCTCTAGGCGCTAGGGCTTCAGTAGTTGTGGCTTGCAGGCTTCAGTAGCTGTGGCTTGCAGGCGTTAGAGCGCAGGCTCAGTAGTTGTGGCACACAGGCTTAGTTGCTCCGCGGCATGTGGGATCTTCCCGGACCAGGGCTTGAACCTGTGTGCCCTGTATTGGCAGGCGGATTCTTAACCACTGCACCACCAGGGAAGCCCCAGAAGTAAGGTCTTTGATCTTATCTTGCCTGGGGCTTTGCAGCATCCTTTGATCTTCCCGGAGAGACCCAACCCCATCAGGAAGTTCAGCACTGGGTGTTGAATAGCCTGGGTTACCTGGAGTTTATTCATTTGTGGTTTGGATTCCTATCAGAGAGGTGTAGGAAATAACTAGAAATTCTAAAACAATTAACTGGAAATCACAGGAAAGTCATTATGCAAACTGTGGCAGACTGTATTCTCCAAAGATGGCTGCAACAGTAGCTCCTGTCCCACATGCTGTGCTAGAACCTTCCCAGCCCCATCAAGAGTTGTAGCCTCTGTCCCCACCTTGTGAAACTGGATGGGCCTTGGTGGCTGTCTTGACCAACTGAATATGGCAGAAGTAATGGTATATGACTTCAGAGACTAGGTCATAAGAAAGCTTTCCTTAAAAAATTAAAAACAGAGTTGCCATGTGATCCAGCAATTCCACTCCTGGGAATATATCCAGAAAAGATGAAAACTCTAATTTGAAAAGATACATGCACCCCAATGTTCATAGCAGCACTATTTACGAATAATCAAGACATGGAAGCAACTTGTGTCCATCGACGGAGGAGTGGGTAAAGAAGATGTAGTGTATATATACAATGGAATACTACTCATCCATAAAAAAGAATGAAATTTTGCATTTGCAGCAATGTGGATGGACCTAGACATTATCATACTAAGTGAAGTGAGTCATACAGAGAAAAATACATGGTATCACTTATACGTGGAATCTAAAAAATGATACAACTGAACTTATTTACAAAACAGAAAGACTCCCAGATGTAGAAAACAAACTTATGGTTACCAAAGGGAAAGTGAAAATTTATGGTTACCAAAGGGGGGGAGGGATAAATTAGGAATTTGGGATTAACAGATACACACTACTTTATATAAAATAGATAAACAACAAGGATTTACTGTATAGCACACGGAACTATATTTAATATCTCATAATAACCTATAATGGAAAAGAATCTGAAAAAAATATACGTATAACCCAATCACTTTGCTGTACACCTGAAACTAACACAATATTGTAAATCAACTATACTTCAATAAAAAAAGATAAAACAAAAAAAGTTTGCCTCTCTTTCTTTAGTATAGAAGACAAACTGGCTATTCAGAATCTCATTTTTTTTCTAGGCTTTAATTATTTCTGTAACATTTTGCCCATTTCTGCTAACCTGTGTACATATGATGGGTACAATTATTCCTTGAATATTTTTCTTTAAATGGACTTAACTGACTTTCTCTTGGTTTTATCCTTGGTTGTCATAATATCTATGAACTAATAAGTTTGTGCTAGTTGTAAAATACAAATTAGTTCATCATGAGACATCCTGCTTAATGCACTTGGGAAAGACCACTTCTGTGGTCTTTGGTTTCAAGTTGATTGCTTTGTATTTTCAAGTAAATGAACTTCGTAATGATTCCTCTCCTTGCTTTATATATATATTAAAAAAATGCAATGCACATCCACCTGTGCTTACTCTTGGAAACCAGCCACCATGCTGTGAGGAAGCCCAAGCATCTTATAGAAAGACCCAGGTGAGGAGGATGAGTGTCTCCAATGCATAGCCCTGGCTACGTGCCAGCTGATAGCCCCAACTTGCCAGTCCTGGGAGTTAATGTCCAGCCCTTAAACTAGCTACCCCAGTGGGTGCTGCACGGAATAGAGATGAGCCCTACCTACATTACTTATTTGTGAGTAAAAGAAATAATCATTGTTGTTTTAAGCCACTAGATTTTGGAGTGGTTGGTTAGGTTGCAATAGATAATCCAAACAAATATATGTCCCAACAAAGGTTTTCTGCTTTGTGGAGATAAAATAGTCACCTGTTTTCTACCACTACATGCACTTCCAATTCTGTTGTAAAATCAGCCCTCCTTATGATTCTTTTTTTTTTTTTTTTTCTGCGGTACGCGGGCCTCTCACTGTTGTGGCCTCTCCCGTTGTGGAGCACAGGCTCCGGACGCGCAGGCTCAGCGGCCATGGCTCAGGGGCCCAGCCACTCCGCGGCATGTGGGATCCTCCCAGAACGGAGCACAAACCCGTGTCCCCTGCATCGGCAGGCGGACTCTCAACCACTGCGCCACCAGGGAAGCCCCCTCCTTATGATTCTTGATAGTTCTTAACAGTGACATCTAAGTAGAGACTTGAAGAATGAGTTCAGATGAAGGAAGGTAGGAGAAGCATTGCAGGCAACAGGAACTGCTTGGACAAACGTGTCACAGCACAAGAAGTTAAGTGGGCACCGGGATCTAGAGGCAGTGAGGTGATTCTGAAATGTAAGAGGAAGGGAAAGAGAAGTAGGGGATGAGGATGGACAGGTCAGTAGGGGTCACGTCCTGGAGAACCCGCTGGGGTGCAGAAGATTAGAAGTGGTGACTCACCGGTAATCATATAATAAACTCAAGTGAGACTGGTTCCTAAATCTGGGCTCCCCGGTCCCCAGCACGGAACCTCATCCACTGTTTTCAGCTCTGGTGTAAACAGCCCTTTACAGCCCTGAAGGTTGAGTGAGAAAAGAAGGGTGATTATAAAAGGAAATGGTTAAGACCTTAAGCTCCAAGTTCAAATGCCAGCTTCCTGCTGTGACGGCCCGACGACATACAACTTCTCTGGGTCTCAGTTTTCTCATTCCAAAGATGGGTTGACAATAACAGCATGTACCACATGAGACTGTTTTGCAGATTCAATGAATTAATATAAAACATTTAGCACGTAGTAGGTGCTCAATACATGTAGCGCTTACAACATCTGGAAGTGGAGGGGGGGATGGGAGAAGTTAGTGAGGGTGGACACAGTGAATAGATGAGTTGAGCGACTTCTCTCAGTTCTGTGAATTGAGAAATACAATGGTTTTCTGATCCCTCCAAGATGTCTTTTCAGATTTTCGAGACATTTCCGAGTTGAGACGAGGTGAACAATAGCCTTTCAAGGTGGAAGTGAAATCTCACATTCATAAGAAACAGCCAGCCCTCTCGAAGGAGGCTGGTGATAGAATGGCTGTGCTTGATTATTTAATTGAGGTCGGTCACGCTAAGCGGGGCTAAGCCATCCCTCCTGACCCCTGAGGCTCCACAGGAGGGTGACCCTTGGGGAAAGCTGTGCTTTTAGGTCACCCTCTCAAAGCTTCCTTAATGGACTCCTTAAGAGACTACCATTGTCTCAGGAGTGAAATGGAATTCCTTCTGCATAAAAATCGAGGTGTGACGTCTAGTTCACATCCTGTACAGAAGGGAACTCGACCTCAGTGATAAGAACAGAAACCGGGACAGGAAAGCTTCCTCTCACCCTTCCATGGGTTCCATTATCACTGAGGACCGAAAGCAAGGATGAGGGAGGGAGTGAATGAATGGAGGAGTGACCAGGTGAGCTAATGGATGGATGAGTTGGCGTGTGAGTGAGCAAACAGGTAATGTGAACGCACCTCCACTGTCATTTTACACCAAGCCGCCCTTGGTTTGCCCCTGTTCCACCACAACAGCCAGATTTGGTTTGAATATTCCTGAACGTGAGACCTGATACAGGTAGGTTATTTGGGGAGTGATCCCAGGAAGCAGCAGAGAGGGCGCTGGGAGAGTGAGATGGGGAAGGGAGAAAAGAGCACAAAGTGAGTGTGTGTTTTGAGCTGTTTAAATGCTACGGGCATTTGGAGGTCAGTGTTGCCGGGGATTCTTAGAGGAGCTGTGTAGTCCACACCTTAGAGGTGATTCACCAAGGAATGGGAGGCAGGACGTTTATCCATCCATTGCCTTCTCCCCACGGCTGAGGGATGCCCCAGGTGCATTAACTGCACCTCACTTCCGGGCTGCATGGTCCTCCTTGGGCAGAAAGCAGATGGGATGTTGCACTTCTCCCAGCTGGGCTGAAATCAGGTGAGGCCCAGAGAGGGAGGTGCAAGACCCCACAGGATCGCTTTCGCCTCCCTACTGTTCCTCTCTTTTCTCTGCTTCATGTTACTGGGGTCCTTTCTCAACCCAGCGGCCTGATATTTGATCATGGAAATTCCCACTGCACCCAACCCCCTTCAATGGACTCCCTTTCCTCTTGGATAAAGACAAAATTACTTAAAAGAACCTGCATGGCCCTCTGTGATCTGGTTCCTGCCCACCTCTCCAGCCTCATGCTGTACCTGGCTTCCCCCTTGCTCTCTGCACTCCAGCTACACTGGCCTTTCTGCTCATCTTCACCCTTGCCATATGCTTGTCCTGCCTCAGGACCTTTGCACACACTTTTCCCTTTGTGCCAAATGCTCTTTGGTCCAATTAACTCCTTATCCAGGGGTTCTCACTTCAAGCATCACTTCCTCAAGGAAGCCCAGACCAGGTCAGCTTTCCTTGTTATCTGCTCTGATAGTTCCCTCACCTCTCCCTTCTGAGCCGTGTGCTGGTTGGAATTTTAGATTCATGTGTGTGATCCTTTGATTAACAAGTGTCCCCCACTGTGCCTTAAGCTCCATGAAGGGACTGCATCTATTTCTGCTTATTCCTGTTTCCTCAGTACAAATCCCAGTGCCCAGCATTTTGTAAGCTGTCAATACATATTGGTTGAATGAGTGTGTGAGGCTTTTTTTACTCCTCTGGTTTCCATCCTTCCCCACATGCCGCGGGGCTCAGATTTAACCTTGTTGCTGGTCTTCCTTAGAAACAGCCTCACTGAAAAACATAATTTGAAAGGATACATGCACCCCAATGTTCACTGCAGCACTATTCACAATTGTCAAGACATGGAACCAACCTAAGTGTCCATCAACAGATGAATGATAAAGAAGATGTGGTACATGTACACAATGGAATACTACTCAGCTATAAAGAAGAATGAAATAATGCTATTTGCAGCAATGTGGATGCAAATAAGAGATTATCATACTAAGTGAAGTAAGCCAGACAGAGAAAGACAAATACCGTATGATATCACTTATATGTAGAATCTAAAAAAGATACAAATGAACTTACAAAACAGAAATAACTTACTTAAAAAACAGAAACAGACTCACAGACATAGAAAACAAACTAATGGTTACCAAAGAGAAATGGGGGGAGGGATAAATTAGGAGTTTGGGATTAAAATATACACACTGCTATGTATAAAATAGATAACCAATAAGAACCTACTGTATAGCATGGGGCACTATACTCAATATCTTGTAATAACCTATAACGGAAGAGAATGTAAAAAAAAGAACATATATATATATATATATATATATCTGAATTGCTTTGCTATACCTGTGAAACGAACATTTACAGCATTGTAAATCAACTATATTTCAATAAAAATTTTAAAAAAAGAAACAGCCTCATTGACAAGACAGGCTTCTTAAGATGTCCCGAGCGTCTGCGTTCCAGGGTTTGCTGTTCCTGCAGCATAAAAAGCCCAGGTTATGCAGTTTCACAAACGTGAGTCCCAGTCCTGTCGTTCAGCGTGATGCCGGGCAAGGATCCACAAGCCCTTCTCTCATTTCCTCGTGTGTCAGACGGAGACGGAACCTGCTCCACGAGGGCAGTGCCAGCCGAGTAGCTGGCACAATGCCTGCATCCTACCTGCCGCTTCCCTTCCAGTCTCTCACTGTCTCTCCCTGCCTCCGGGGCCTTGGCTGGAGACAGAGAAGCAGAGGGTTGGCAGAGCTGGGGACGCACCTGGGGAATCCCGAGGGGCTCTCTTTTCACTCCCGCTCCTTGGCTATGGATTGCTGCAACACCTGCAATTTTTGCTTCTTTAAAAAAAAAAAGCACAACACTCCATTAGCTAACAGCTCTTGTAGACTGTCTGACGCAGGCCACTGGGGTGGGGGGCGCTGGGTGCTGGTGAGCCCCGGGCTGCTTGTGATGCTTCACCCCAGTTCCCCTTGGCCGGAACTCGCCGGCAACCAAGAAATAGCCTTGGAATGAAAACTTTGAAGGAATTCATTCATTCAACAAATATTGATCGAGTTCCTACTCTGAAGGGCAGTGGATCTGGTCTGAGACTGGTGTGGGTTTGGATCCTTGGTTATTCCTGCTCTACTCAGTACCTATCGTGTTCCTAGTGTGTGCCTGGAATACAGTTGGCACCAGCTGAATAGGTGCTGAATGATGGAACACATTTTGCTGTGATTGGCAAGGCACATCGCTTTTCCGAACCTCAGTTATTCATCTCTGAAATGGGCATATGATAGCCTGTCCCCAGGGGGATATTAGGAGATGCTGCAGATGGTGTGCAGAGCTGGCACCCCATAGATTCCCTACAAGCAGTGGCTTTGACCATGACGGGGATTTGAAATCCACCCTATCTGGCAGTGGAGAACACTTTCCATCTGGAACCGTATTATACCTGTGCCGCATCCATTCTGTGGCCAGTAAGCCGAATTGTTTCTTCTTTTCCCTAATTATATCCACTTGCTTTCTCTTTCTTCTGTTACAAAAGCTGAGATGTTAGACTCATTGGCTGTGAAGGTTGAATTCTCTTCTAATTATGAGAAAAAATCATCACTCTTTCGTTTTTCTATTAGTCCTAATGGAAATTAGCTGCATCAATCTTCCAGCTTTGGGGTGAATCTCTAGAACTCTAGCAGCATTGCTGCGTGCAGACTTTGGAAGGAAGTCTGTGGGTGTCCCTCAGCTAGGAGGAGGCCAGGGTTGTGGTTTTGGAGTTGGGTAGACCCGAGTATGAATCCAGTTATGAGCTGTGTGACCTGGGGCAGGCCCCCTCATCGTCCTGGTGTCAGTTTCTTCATCTGTAAAATGGGCGTATGGCTTCATGCTGTTCTGAGATTATGGGGCGTGGAAACAGATTCTCTTGATGTGACAGCTGCTTCCCTTCTCCTACCTGTCACAGGCTGCCTTCCTGTGATGCTGCATATCTGGGAGGGGGTGGCCCTTCTCCTGAACATTCAGATGTGTCCTGAGGAGTCTTCTATTAGGACTGCCAGAAGGGGACCAAGCAACTACATGACACTGTTTTCCTAGATCCCCTTCCCCCAAGGTGTTTGGATGGATAGATAAAGGTGGTGATTTCTGGATCTTTCTCTACCACTTTCCCTAGGCCATGGTTTCTCCCCAAGGGCATCGTTTACCATGCGATAGCACAGGTCCCTTAAGAGAAGCCAGAACCTCAAGGACACACCTGAGAGATGGCTGTAGGGGACCAGCAGCTCATTCCTCACCTCTAGGCTCCCAACAAAACACAGAAGGGAGAGAAGCCTCAGTTCTGAAGCTGAGTGGAGGGAGGAGAGGCTGCGGGCATGGCGCTCTGATAATTCCCACCCTTCACTGCTAACTGTAAGCCCACAGGGATGCTGCTTAATTTTTCGACACACAAGTTCCTCATCCACAGTCCTATGCAGGATTCCAGGCCCTGGGTCCATTCTCCAGACCTTGAAAGAGAGGCGGGGGAGGGAGGAGATCTCAAGAGTCACCCGGCAGAGCCCAGGGGAGTTTTGACATCTTGGCTCTGTGGCCCCTCACCTCCAAGGTCATGTCCATAGTCTCTGTGGAGGGAATGCTGGCTGTTGTGGGACCCCAGCCACGATCTTCTCAGTGCTCAAAAGTCCTCCCCATCAGCCAGGTCTCAGGAATAGCTGGAGGGCAGAGGTGGGCAGGAATGGGCAGTGGGGACTGGAGGGGAGGAAACCTACCTCTCCAAAGCCTTTCCTCTGGCATTTGGTGGGGCTGCCTTTAGGGAGGGAGGAGGCTGGGTGTGTTGAGGAGAGGCTGATGCCTCTGGAGGCCCATGGCAGCCTCCCCCGGGGTTCAAGCTCAAGAAACCTGCCTGCCAGAGGTCTCCACTGCAGCTCAAATGGCTGGGGTTGGTGTCCTAATCTGGGCTGCATGTGTGTGTGTGTGTGTGTACGTATGTGTGTTTGTGTATGTGTGTGTTTGTGTATGTATGTGTGTGTGTTTGTGTGTGTGTGTATGTGTGTGTGTGTGTCTGTGTTTCTAAAGGAGAGAGAAAGGCAGGGAGAGGATAATCCACAGAGAAGGATAAGAGAGAATCAAGAGGGAAAGAAATGAGGGTGGAGAGAATGATCAGAGGAGGAACGTGAAGGAAAGGGAGAGAGAAAACAGAGAAAGAACATCTCTTCCTTTGCGGCATTCTTTTCCTGCTTCTTACAGAGAGAGGGGGGCCTTCCCATCCCACAGCTGGGCAGGGGCAGCCAGACTCGGGACTACGTGCGGGCTACACATCTGGCCTTTCAGCTTCTGCTGGAGGGAGCGATGTTGATGGGACCTGGTCATCACTATTCTGTTCAGGGAGCTGGATGCTGCTGGCTCACGTGGAAATGGATCCTGCAGCCCACCGAGCCCAACGCCGGCAGCCAGGCAGCCATGGCTATGATGCTGACCCCAAAACAGGAGGGGCCTCCTGGGCCTGGTTCTTGGGTCACAGCCCTGGGAGAAGGGCAGGCCGCCTGAGAGAGGAAATGAGAATCTAATGATGCCAGAGTCTTGGGGGAGGGAGGTGGGGCGTGAACCCCTCACAGTGTGTTCCCGGGCAGCAGAAGCCTGTGCCAGATATGGGCATAGCCTTGCACCGGCCTGGCAGCCTGGAAGCACCTGCCATGGAAGAAGAAATGCAACGAACTTTCATTTCCAGCTGGCTTCTGGCGTCAGGAGCCAGCCTAGAGCTGTGGGAAGAGAAGAGCAGGATGCCAGAGTCAGGCACAGCTAGAGCTCACATTCCCACTTTGCATGGCCCATCATCTCCGGAGTCCCAGTTTCCTCATTTGTCAAATGGTGACGATCCTAGTAAAAGTGCATTTGCTGACATTTATGGAATACTTACTTTTCTAAATGCTTTGGGGCCTAATGTGTCCTCATAACAGACTGTTATGGTTATTTATTTCTAAAAGCTTAGTGGCTTAAAACGTCAACTGATCATTTTCTCCCCCACTCCTGTGGGTTGGCAGGGCTCAGCTGGGCAGTTCTGGCTGAGGATCTCGGGTAGTGGTGGGTCAGCTGCAGCTGGGGCTGGAGTCACCTGAAGGCTGGACTGGGCAGGGCATCCAAGGGGCTTCTTCTGTCCCAGGTCTGGCCCTGGGGTGGTCCTGGCCTTGATCTCTGCACGGCTCTAAGCCTCCAGGACCTCTCCCTGTCACCCCATCAGAGCATGGGAAGTGTATTAGTTTTCTGTTCCTGCTGTAACAGATGACCACAAATTCAGCTGCTTAAAAAATACTCATTCATTATGTTGCAGTTCAGGAGGCCAGAAGTTCAGGTGCAGTGTGTGTCAATGAATCCTTTGTTCAGAGCCTCACAAGGCCAAAATCAAGGAACAGGCGGGGCTGCGTTCCTTTCTGGAGGCTCTGAGATGGAATCCACCTTAAGCTCATTCAGCTTGGTGGCTGAATTCAGTAACATGTGGTTGGAGGCCTGGGGTCCTCGTTTCCAACTGGAGTCTGATCTTTGCTCCCAGGGGCCATCTATGCGGCCCCTCCAGCGACGGCACGCAGAGTCCCTTTCATGCTTGAGTCTCCCTGACTTCTCCTTCTGATGCATCTCTCTGCCTCCAACCAGAGAAAGTTCTCTGCTTTTAAGGGCTCCTGTGAGAGATGGAGTCCACTTGGATGATCCAGGATCATCTCCTGAGCTCAGTACACAACCTCAGTCACATCAGTTAAGGCTCAAGGTAGTTGCATGTCTCCCATGGCTGCTGACTTACCTGCTGCTAGGCCAAGTAAAGACCAAGCCTGTATCTGGCACAGGGTCACTTCCATCATATGTCAAAGCATCACAGACCCCACCCAGACGAAAGGCGGTGGAGAAATAGACTCTACGTCTTGGTGGAGATTCTCACTGCAAGGGAACATGTGGGAGGGGAAATATTGTTGGGACCACCTTTATTTATTTATTTATTTTCAAAAAATTTTTTTATATTGGAGTATATTTGATTTACAATGTTATGTTAGTTTTAGGTGTACAGCAAAGTGATTCAGTTATACATATACCTGTATCTATTCTTTTTCAGGTCTTTTTCCCATATAAGCTTATTACAGAGTATTGAGTAGAATTCCCTGTGCTATACAGCAGGTCCTCGTTCATTATCTGTTTTATGCACAGTACTGTGTATATGTTAATCTCAACCTCCTAATTTATCCCTCCCCCACATCTTTCCCCTTAGATAAACATAAGTTTGTTTTCTAAGTCTGTGAGTCAGTTTCTGTTTTGTAAATAGGTTCATTTGTATCATTTTTTAAAGATTACACATACAAGTGGTATCATATGATATTTGTCTTTGTCTGACCATGTTGCTGCAAATAACATTATTTTCATTCTTTTTTATGGCTGAGTAATATTCCATTGTATATATGAACCACATCTTTTTATCCATTCATCTGTCGTTGGACATTTGGGTTGCTTCCATGTGGGACCACCTTTAGAAAACAGCATGAACCACACCACCCTAGCTCATTCTTTTTCTTTTCCTTCATGAGTCTAGCCATAGGTTCGTCAATTTTGTGTCTTTTCAAAGAACTAGCGCTTAGTTTTATTAATCTTTTCTATTGTCTTTTTACTTTCTATTTCACTTATTTCCACTCTAATCTTCATTATTTTTTTCCTTCTACGGACTTTGGGCTCATTCTTATCTCCATTTTATTTTATTTATTTGTTTTTTAAAATTTTATTTATTTTTGGCTGTGTTGGGTCTTTGTCGCTGTGCATGGGCTTTCTCTAGCTGAGCGAGCAGGGGTTACTCTCGTTGCGGTGCAGGGGCTACTCTTCGTTGCGTTGCACAGGCTTCTCATTGTGATGGCTTCTCTTGTTGCGGAGCACGGGCTCTAGGCATGCAGGCTTCAGTAGTTGTGGCACACGGGCTCTAGAGCGTAGGCTCAGTAGTTGTGGCGCACAGGCTTAGCTGCTCTGCGGCATGTGGGATCTTCCCAGGCCAGGGCTCGAACCCGTGTCCCCTGCATTGGCAGGTGGATCCTTAACCAATGTGCCACCAGGGAAGGCCCTTATCTCCATTTTATAAATGAGGAAACTGAGGCCCAGAGAGTTCACATAACTTGCCTATAGTCCAACAGCCTGTAACTGACGGTCAGGAGTTGGAGGGGTGGGTGGCTCCAGACTCCCGACCATCAGGCAGGTGTGAAAGCACGTGAAGATCTGAGCACAGTGCCCGCAATTATGTGACAACCAGACCTAGGTATCTTTAATAGCATCTAGAGTCAGGCTGTGGGTGGTTCCCATCCTCCCACCTTGTAGCTGTGTGACCTAGAATGAGGCTGTTTCCCTTGAGGAACTGACAGTCTGTGGATAATGCAGACCAGTAGGAACTGATAGCATCCAGATATAATGAACATGGGGGAGGGGATAGACAGGGGACTCTGGGCCGCAGGAGGCCTAACCCAGACCAGAGGAAGGAGAAGCTCTCCTAGGGGAGAAGTCCACCTGAGACCTAACAGAGGAGACAGGGTTACCGAGATGAGAAAGGGGCAGGAGGTCCTGCGTTTAGGCAGAGAGAAGAGCATGTATCTGTAAAGTTCTGACATCAAGAGAAAATGTGGCATCTTTTAAGATCACGGCCCCCCTCCCCGCAACCAATTTGTGTCCACCCAGAATCCCAGAATGTGACCTTATCTGGAATAAGGGTCTTTGCAGATGTAATCAGTTAAGGATGTCAAGATGATGCCCCCAAATCCCATGACCTCTGACCTTATAAGAGGAAGAGGAGGGGACCTGAGACACAGACACAGCGACCCGCAGGGGAGAAGGTGGTGTGGAGACAGAGGCAGGGCTGGGAGTGCATTGTCAGCAAAGCCAAGCAATGCCAGTGATGGCCACAGCCACTGGAAGCCAGAAGAGAGGCTCAGACGGGGTTCTCCCCACAGCCTCCAGAAGGAAACAAACCTGCCGACACCTTGATTTTGGTCTCCAGGACTATGGGAGAAGGAGTTTCTGTTGTTTTAAGCCACAAAGTAATGGTCATTTATTACTGCAGCCCCAGGAAACCAGTGCAGCACGGCATGGGGGGTCATCATTCCAGGCCACGACGAAACCGATGGGGGTTTGCACGTGGAAGGCATTCTCTCAGGCAAGTCATTCACTATCTGGAGGAATTAGCTAACCCTGGAAAGGCAGGCGGTCCTGGTCAGCGAGGTGGCCCTGGGTGCCAGAGCCCCAAGAATACAAAAATCAGAAAATACAGCATCACCTGAAGTAGGAAGGATCACACTCAGTTTACTCACAAGATAATGAGGATCCAAGAGACCGTGTAACTTTTCTAGTGGGACACAGCTTGTAAGTCAAAGCACTGGGTCAGATTTCAAGCCAGGTCAAATAAGTTTTATTGAATGAATGAATCTTTATTTTTTTTTAAATGAAAGCTTCTTTGTTTATTTATTTTTGGCTGTGTTGGGTCTTCGTTTCTGTGCGAGGGCTTTCTCCAGTTACGGCGAGCGGGGGCCACTCTTCATCGCGGTGCGTGGGCCTCTCACTGTCGCGGCCTCTCTTGCTGCAGAGCACAAGCTCCAGACGCGCAGGCTCAGTAGTTGTGGCTCACGGGGCTAGTTGCTCCGCGGCATGTGGGATCTTCCCAGACCAGGGATCGAACCCGTGTCCCCTGCATTGGCAGGCAGATTCTTAACCACTGCACCACCAGGGAAGCCCGTATCTTTATTTTTTATTGAAATATAGTTGATTTACAATGTTGTGTTGATTTCTGCCGTACAGCAAAGTGACTCAGTTATATATCTATATATATATTCTTTTTAAAATATTCTTTTCCATTGTGGTTTATCACAGAATATTGAATACAGTTTCCTGTGCTATATAGTAGGACCCCGTTGTTTATCCATTCTATATTTAATAGTTTGCGTCTGCTAATCCCAAACTCCAGTCTATCCCTCTCCCATCCACCCCCCTTAGCAACCACAAGTCTGTGCTCTATGTCTATGAGTCTGTTTCTTTTTTTAAAATTTAATTAATTAATTTATTTATTTTTGGCTGTGTTGGGTCTTCATTGTTGTGCGCGGGTTTCCTCTAGTTGCGGTGAGTGGGGGCTACTCTTTGTTGCGGTGCACGGGCTTCTCCTTGTGGTGGCTTCTCTTGCAGAGCAGAGCACAGGCTCTAGGTGCACGGGCTTCAGTAGTTGTGGCTCAAGGGCTGTAGAGCGCAGGCTCAGTAGTTGTGGCGCACGAGCTTACTTGCTCCATGACATGTGAGATCTTCCCAGACTAGGGCTCGAACCCGTGTCCCCTGCACTGGCAGGCAGATTCGTAACCACTGTGCCACCAGGGAAGCCCCTGTGAGTCTGTTTCTGTTTCATAAAAGTTCATTTGTATCATTTTTTAGATTCCACATATAAGTGATATCATATGGTATTTGTCTTTCTCTTTCTGACTTACTTCACTTAGTATGATAATCTCTAGGCCCATCCATGTTGCTGCAAATGGCATTATTTCGTTCTTTTTTATGGCTGAGTAGTATTCCATTGTATACATACCACATCTTCTTTATCCATTCATCTGCTGATGGATTTTTAGATTGTTTCCATGTCTTGGCTATTGTGAATAGTGCTGCAGTGAACATAGGGGTGCAGGTATCTTTTTGAATTATGGTTTTCTCTGGATATATGCCCAGGAGTGGGATTGCTAGATTATATGGTAGTTCTATTTTTAGTTTTCTGAGGAACCTCCATACTGTTTTCCATAGTGGCTCCACCAACTTACCTTCCCACCAACAGTGTAGGAGAGTTCCCTTTTCTCCACGCCCTCTCCAGCATTTGTTATTTGTAGACTTCTTAATGATGGCCATTTTGACTGGTGGTAGGTGCACTGTAGTTTTGACTTGCATTGAATGAATGAATGAATCTTTACATCCACTTGCCTGCTTGAAAGTGGCTGCTCCTTGGCAAACGGGAGGAGAAATGTGACGGATATTTTAGCCACAAGTGTCTCTGCTTTAGTTACCTAGGTTGCTGAGTCATTTGCAGAGGTTTACAATGCCTAATTTTTTTTTCTAGCCTGAGCTAGGCTAGTCCTTTAAGCTGGGAAAACTTTGGCAATGTATCTTTTTAAATGCATTTTAGTTCCTTGGGCACGCTTTTCAAACGTTGGTTGTTTCATTAATGTCTCAGTGGAGAAATCATAATCGTAAACACAGATGTCATTTACTGAGCTTCTACTATGTGCTAAGTGCTTTAGACTGATCACATCATTTAATCTCAACAGTCCTGTGTGGTAGCACAGTGGTCCCAACAGTAATAATAATAATAATAGTAATAATAATGACAACAGCAATACTGGCAGTAACAAACAATAATAACAAAAACAGCAAATATTTATTGAGCGTTAGTCGCTAAGTGCCAGGCACCATCGTTCTCCCACGCTGAAGTACCACTAAGGACCTTTGAGTTGAATTTCAGATACTTCCCAGCATTCTCGTCCTCCCTCTGAAACGAGATTTTTTTTTTGCAGAAAGAGAACAGGCCTATCCTCCTTCTGTATTCCCAGAGGGCTGGAGAGGGCCCCTTGGCCACATGCCTCTAATTGGAAGGTATGAAGGAGGTCCCCCAGTTCTGGAGGGCAGCCCCCAAGCAGTGTCCACTCTGATCAGAGGGTGCCCAGGCCCAAGAGCATGCTGCTTGGTGCGTCCCAATGTCCACAGCAGCACTGTTTACACTAGCCAAGACATGGAAGCAACCCAAGTGCCCGTCAGCAGACGACTGGCTTAAGATGTGGTAAATATATACAATGGAAGATTACTCAGCCATAAAAAAAGAATTAAATGTTGCCATTTGCAGCAACATAGATGGACCTAGAGAATATTATGCTTAGTGAAATAAGTCAGACAAAGACAAATACTATATGTCATTTATATGTGGAATCTGAAAAATAATACAAATGGATCTATATACAAAACAGAAACAGACTCGCAGACATAGAAAACAAACTTGTGGTTACCAAAGGGGAGAGGGAGGGAGGGATAAATTAGGAGTTTGGGATGAGCAGATACACACGACTATACATAAAATAGATAAGCAACAAGGATGTACTGTATAGCACAGGGAATTATACCCAATAGCTTGTAATGGAATATACAATCTATAATGAAATATAATCTACAAAAAACAAAACAGAACAAAACTGAATCACTATGCTGTACACCTGAAACTAACACAATATTGTAAATCAACAATATTTCAATTAAAAATAAAGAAAGTGCAGACTGCTCAGAATTTGTAATAAAAACCTGTTGGCTTTGACCTAGTAATTGCCGTTCCTCAGTCTTGGGACTGGAGGTGCTCTGGGGGCTCTTGTCGGGGGAGAGGTGCTATTCTCCATTTCTCTCATTCACAGAGCGCCACCGAGACCTGCCCTCAGCCCTGCTGTCCCCCAGGAAGACAGCAGGCCTTGGAATGCCTCCCGCCCCTCCTACCCTGAAGGTGATATCCAGACATGGCTTTGGGGGTGGGAGGAAGGGTTATCTTCTCCCCTCCCCCACCAATCCCATTCCATTTAAACAGTAAAACACTCTTGTATCAACACTAAATTTTGAAAAAAAAAGGTAAGAGAGAGACTGCTCATGGCCCCATTCTACAACGGCTATTTTTTCTACTTCTCGGCCTTACCCTCCAGTCTTTGCCCAGATGATATCAAAACCCAGCCTATGTGGATGGAGTGTGTCCTATTTGCCAGTGGATAAGGACATTGATCCTGGAGACTGGCTGGGTGTGTATCCCAGCTCTGTCGCTTAGTAGCTGTGGGACTCTTGGCCAGTGACTGATCCTCTGTGAGCCTCAGTTTCCTCATCTGTAACTTGGGTAACATCACCAACCTCTTATAATTCCCATGAAGATTAAGTGAGATGAGTGAGCAAAGCTGTAGCCTGGCACCTGGCATGCAGCCAATGTCCATGAATGGGGGCTCTCAGTGGTGGGTAGCTCCTGGCCCCCCAAGCAGGCCTCCCCCCACTTCCACAGGGAATTCTCCCCGCCGAATCAACGCTACCTTGTTTTCAGATCTCAGTTCAAATATCACCTCCTCATGGAAGCCCTCCCTGTTAGAGCTGCTCACTAACCTTTTCTCTTTTCTGCACAGGACTCATCTCATTTGCAATGTTGCATTCTTTGGTGTGACTATCTAATTAATACCTGTCTCCTCTTCTGGACCGTAAGCTTCAGGAGCAGAGCCTGTGTCCTTTTTGGTCCCCACTGTATCCTCAGAGCCTAGCTCTGCCCTGACCCAGAGTAGACTCCCTCCTTTGACCTCCATGAGCCCCACTGCCAAAAACCCTTAATAAACCACTGAGCTCTTTCTGAGCCCAGAGAATGATCACTGAGCACATCTGCTGTCTCTGAAAATGTTGACTCCTCCTAACCCATGTCTCGCTGCTACATCTACATCCCTGGGGAGACCCCTTCAGGGAAGGAATCTCCCCAAGTTTGAGGGGGTGCCTGCTTTGCTGGGGTTGCTTTGGATTGCCATCAGGATCCGTTGTCTGGGCTTTTGTAGCATCTTCCCTGTCCCCACCCCCTCCCCACCGAGGGAGAGGTATCCCAAATGGATACAAGTTGGTGACTTGTTGCAGCTGACTGACCTCAGAGGGCATGAGGCCAGCCCTGTGCCCCCATCCTGGAATGGCCACAACCTTGGGCCCAGTTGGAGGCTGAAGGCAGGGATTTTGGAGGCTTGGGGAGAGGAGAAGGGGAAGAGAAATATTTCCCTTGCTAGTAATGTCAGCTTCTTGTCCCTTGCTGGGACTGAATCTCAGGTAGTGAGAGACTCCTGGGTGGGCTTTATTCCCTCCCTCCAATCCTGGGAGGCTGGGGTAATTGGTGAAGACTCTGTAGATTCTGTGATGCTCCTGGCATAGACTTGCCAGGGACCGACTCTGTTTAATGATTGACAATAACAACACCAACACAATGCATTTTACCCTGTTGGTAAATTTCATTTGCAAGATCTAAATCTCCTGTAGTTCCTGTGGTAGCACAACACGTCTGTGTTTTAAGGCACTATTAGCTAAATTTTGCAAACTGGCCACGGGTGGATCACAATAAACCAGACCTATCCAGGTTTCTGGGGACACATTCATCTCAAATCCCTTTTGGCCGGCCTTGGAGATAGTCAAGGGTCAAGGCTGTGGCTCTGGGGAGGAGGAGAACTGGGTTCAAATCTTGGCTCTTCCATTTCCCAGCTGTGTGACCTGGGACGGGTGACTTCATCTCTCTGAGCCTCATCTTGCTCATCTGTAAAATGGGAACAAGAACATTAGGAGGAGTGGGGAGTGAGGTCAGGATATTTATTCTCTTTGTTCCCACCTTATAGGGTCAATCAGGGTCAACTGCATCTCTTGATGGAAGGTCACAGCTCCTGCCCGACAGCCCTCTCCTCACAACCTTCTCTGTCTTGGGATTCTGGGAATTGCTTCCTCCTCACCCCAGGATTATCTTTCAACAAACTAAGCCCACCTCTCCCATCCTTTTGTCCTCCTTGCCCCTTAAGCTCTGGCTCCCTCCCACCTCTCTAGCTCTCCTTATCAGCATCTTTCCTTGCTGGTCCTCAATACTTGCCACTGTGAGAGAATCCCGTCCTCTCAAGCAAACAACTGATTTAAGCAGGGATTCTCACTTGGCGATCCAAGGGTTATGTAGGGTTTTGCATCTGCCTGCATTTTTCTAGGAAGAGGATCTATAGCCTTCCTTCCTCCCCCCACATTCTTGAAACATAAAAAATTTAAGAACCACTGGGTGTCTGTCATTTCTCCCAGGGTCATCTGATTTTAGAGATGACTTTTGAATAGCCAAAGGAATGAATCTTCAATAGTGGAATTATTACAGGGGGTTGCACAGATCCTAGGGCTTGGAGCAGCCTGGAGCTTCTTCAGTTGGCCATTACAGACCGTGCTTGTCTGACATCAGCGCTTAATGCATAGTTACTGATTTTATTATCCCAAAGTGGGAACACAAAGTCTCAGAGATTCATGTTGGATTATAAAAAGGCCAGATTTACTATTCTCTAAAACTTTTTTCAGAGTGAAGGAGAAAGGAAAATATTAATAAAAAGCGACATGCTAAATTAAATGGACCAGAGAGCAGATAACAAAATAAATCTCACAACCAAGGAGTCTGGCTCCCTGATATAGGCTGGAGAATATTTAAGAGGGGATGAAATGGATAAAGGAAAGGAAGAGGAAAGTTTCTCCCTCTTTCCTTGGAGTGACTCAGTCTTTGCCTTTGGGAGTCAGAAAGCAGAGTATGCATGCCCTTGTGTCTTAGCAAGGTCAGGTGGTCCAGCATCAGGGGGAGGGTTGATCTTTTGGGGATGGAATTCTTCTCCCTTTTTTCCTTTCCCTTCCCCTCTTCCTCCTTCCTCTCCCTTCTCTGTCCATCTCTGCCTTTTGTCTGTAAGTCCTGACGAGATGCTGGGTGTGGTGTTAAGCAATTTTACCAACATTATCTCACCTTGCCAGCTCTGTGACCTTGGGCCAGTGACATAACCTTGCTGAGATTTAGTTTCTTTTGTTCGTGAGGGGTTGTGAGGCTGGCATGAAATGGTACATCTGAAGCCGTGGTGCAGCGTCTAGGAGCAGCAGTCAATTAACAAATGTTCTTCTTCTCCTTGTAACAAAATTAGGCAGCCCCTAATGCATCTAATCAATAAAGGTGCGTTTGAAAGATACTGACGCAGTGAATGAGGAACGGCGGCTCCTTCTGTTGCCTGAAGGAGGGTACCTGGACACAACAGGCTGAAGCTGCCTGTTTTTACATGAGGTGGGATCTTGATTCTTGTTTTAAGGTGTGGAGTAGGCTGGGGTAGTTTTTGAAATACAAATGTGCATTGTGTTGCCATGACAAAGATGTTGCAAGGAAATAGAAAACCACAGAACTTCAGAGCCAGAACAGATGTCAAACAAACTAACTCTATTTTCCAAGCCCAAACTGGGACAGAGGGTCAGAAGGGTACAAATGATCTTATGGGGACAGCAGGACAGAGCCATATTGTCTAGAGTTTGAGATGCTTTCTTTTAAACCCTTTAACAGATCTGAAAATAGAATACCTTTTGTGTGCATTTAATGTAGTTTGTTTTTTAAGTCTGGAAAAGCTATTATACCAAATGTACATCTTACAGGCAATGGTATCTTTTTTTAAAAAATAAATTTATTTATTTATTTGTTTGTTTATTTTCGGCTGCATTGGGTCTTTGTTGCTGCGCGCGGGCTTTCTCTAGTTGTGGCGAGCTGGGGCTACTCTTCGTTGCGGTGTGTGGGCTTCTCTTGTTGGGGAGCATGGGCTCTAGGCGCATGGGCTTCTGTAGCTGTGGCGCACGGGCTCAGTAGTTGTGGCTCGCGGGCTCTAGAGTGCAAGCTCAGTAGTTGTGGTGCACGGGCTCAGTTGCTCCGTGGCATGTGGGATCTTCTCGGACCAGGGATCGAACCTGTGTCCCCTGCATTGGCAGGCGGATTCTTAACCACGGAGCCACCAGGGAAGCTCCAGGCAATGGTATCTTAAATGGAGCAAATATGGTTATGAAATCAGAGCTGATGCTGCCAGAATCAATGATTAGTCCAAAATGGGACTTACTCTTCTGCACTATGAAGAGATAGACCAGTTGACCACTGTGTCCTTCCAGCGCGTATGGCAGAAGATGTTGATGCCCTACCTAACCCTCAGCATCTCTCTCCATCTCCATCGTGCCTCCATCTCCTCGTGTTTCTATCCCGACGGCCCTTCGGGCTGACAGTGTGATCTGCCTGTGCGTCAGGGAGGCTGAAAGTGTCAGGGAGTTCACATCCTTGGAAGCACCCCTCAGCAAACAAGGCCTGGAAGTTGGTGGAAAATACCCCAGATTGCTCACCCCTCAGATGGGAAGCTCTGAGGTGTGTCCTGTACTGTCTGCCCAGCATACCCCAGTGGTACTGAACTCCAGTTTGCACACAGGGCACCTCGCTTAGGAAAGAGGTCCAGGTAGTCATTCATTCTAGCAGTGCTTATTGAGCACCAGGCTATGCCACCCTAGGCTCAAGGAGCTCACAGTTAGAGGGTGGTGGAGAAGCAAACAGGTACCCAAGCAGGTCATTACAGTGCAGTCCAATGAGTCCTGGAGGGTGGGCTGGGGCTGAGAGGGCTGACACTGCCCAAAGAGTCATTTGATTTGATTTGATTTGATTATTTTTTTAAAATTATTTATTTATTTATTCAATATTTATTTATTTATTTGGCTGCCTCAGGTCTTACTTGTGGCACGCGGGATCTGTCATTGCGGCGAGTGGGCTTCTCTCTAGTTGTGGTGCGTGGGCTCAGTAGTTGAAGCACGCGGGCTTAGTTGCCCCAGGGCATGTGGGATCTTAGTTCCCCGACCAGGGATGGAACCCACATACCCTGCATTGGAAGGTGGATTCTTAACCACTGGACCACCAGGGAAGTCACTGCCCAAAGATTTTAGAAAAGAGGCAGCAGTTTTTATTAGTAATAACAGCTGCTGATGTTTGTGGAGTCTTTCCCGTGTGCACTATAGTCTCTGTGCTAATTGATTTGCAAACAGTATTTTGCTAAGCTTCCCTTTAGCCCTAGGAGGTAGGTTCTACTATTCATTTTAGTTTACAGATGAGAAAGTTGAGGATCAGAGAGGTTAAGTAACCATACAGCTGGTAAGAGACACAGTTGGGATGTGAAGCCAGGCCTGTTGTGAGCAAACTGCAGGCCCATAACCCAAATCCTGGCCCTTGGCCTATTTTTGTAAATAAAGTTTAATTGGAACATAGACACACCCCGCATTTACATATTATCTTTGGGTGTTCTTACACTATAGTGGCCAGAATTGATTAGTTGTGATAGAGACCCTATGGCCTGCAAAACTGAAAAATAGTTATCTGGCCTTTACAGAAGAAGTTTGCCAAGCCCTGCTTTATTACATCAAGTCATTTCATTCTCACAACAACACGGTTATCGCCCCCATTATACCAGGTGGGGAAACCAAGGCCCAGAGAGGCAAATTTACTTGTCTAAGGTCACACAGAAGAGCTGGGATTAGCACTCTGGCTGCAGTCTGGTCCAGAGGCTGTGCTCTAACCACTCTGCTCCATTGCCCTTCCCAGTCAAACTAGCCAGGTCGGCTCCTTAGGCTTAATTTTCACATTCTGTAGAGCACAAGGAAGAAAAAAAAGATACTTGTTAGAACTGGCTACCAGCAGATGTCAAAATATTTTCGGTGGCACCAGAAATGTGCGTTGGGAGGGAAAATCTTGAGGACGGGAAATTTCAATATTTGTCTTTGTGGTGACCACATAGTGGGAACTTTGGCAGCTCGTCCAGAATCGTCTGTCAGCGGGAGGCTGCGGGGACAAGCTGGAAAAAGCGGTTCATGATAGTACGGAGCTCATGGGGTTCCTGCAAGGATTAAACCAGGTGATACACTCGAGGTGCCCAGGACTGTGCCTGATGCCTGCTAAGGTCCCCGTGGGTATTTGCTATTTTGTGTCCTCAAGAGCTGCTAAGGAATGTTTTAGTTCCTGGGCAGTATCTGGTTCACTCACTAGCTTCTCTCTCAGCTCTGGGTCTTTGCATGCACTGTTCTCTCTGCCTGGATTTTCTTACCTGCGAGCTGAGACCAGTGTCTGCCCAGCTCTCCTAGGTTGCGCAGCCTCAAATCAGGTGTCAGGTGTGCAGGGATGCTGCCTGACCTCTTCACCCACTGGGCTGTATGTGCATGTCCCCGCTGTACTACAGCCCACCGTCTCCCCTAATTATAATGTTCCCTGACCTGCCTGCCTTCCCCTCTGGGTTGTTTGCTCCTGTGGAACACGGGCTGTGTCTTATGTAGCTCCATGTAGCAGAAGATGAAGTTAGAAGCTGGCTCTGAGATGGGGGGCTCAAACACAAGGACCAGAGAGAGGCCTCTAGGAGCTTTGGCTAGAGAGAGCAGGCATTTGTTGGAGCTTTTTTTTTTTTTTCTGACTGTGCTCGTGGGTTTTTCCAAGGTGTTGCCTTCTTTGGTTTCAACTCGGGGATGAGGTAAAAAGAAAACCAAGGGAACTACCACCGTGTTCTTCCTTGGATCCTGAGATCTATAGCTGGTCTGCCTTCTCCTCACCTTCCAGAATCTTCTTACAATTGTTTTATATAATGTCCAAGGTTTTACTTGCACTCATTGGGAGGACTAGGGAAAAGCATGTCTGCTCCATCTTCCTGGAAGTGGATGTCTCCAGTCCTGGAAGCTGTGACATATGGCCACTTCTGTCCCCTTGGCCAAAGTGTAGCCCCTTGGCTACTTCTAATGGCAAGGAAAGCAGGGAGATGCAGCCTTTATTCCATGTGGCCATGGGTCCAGGTAAAACTTCTGACTTTTCCTTGTGCATGAAGGGATGATGACGGTTGGGGGCCACCAGCTGTCTCTGCCATGGGAGATAAAGCAGAGGCTGCAGGCGAGGGGGAGCTGTCAGCACTCTCCACACCAGGGCTGTGGTGGTCTGATGGTCACCTTGCCCAGACCTGGGCATGCAGGCTCTCTTTTTGTTCTTTCCTTTAGTCTAGCTCAGGGTTTCTCAGTCTTGGCACAGCTGCTACCTTGGGCATTCATTCTTTGCTGTAGGGCCATCCTGGGTACTGTAGGATGTTTAGCAGCATCCTTGGTCCCTTCCCACTAGATGCCAGTGGCATCTAGTGACAACTGAAACTTTTCTCCAGACATTGCCAGATGTCCCCAGGGACAGGGGGTGGGGTGCAAAATCATGTTTTAGCTCAAACTTCAAAAATGCCTCTTTATGGTTGTAGTCACAAAATCACTGCTTTATAGATTATGTACGGGCTTTAAGAATAATTTTACCTCTTGTTGGTTTCTTCCTTGCTTAGTGACTCAGAACTGTCCTGGTACCCTGCTGTAGAACAGCATGGTGGTGCAGACAAGTTCCTGCAGCCAGACTTCCTGGGTTTAAACCCCAGCTCTGCTCTTTACTAGCTCCATACCTCTAGGGAGTTACTTATTCTCACTGAGCCTCAGCTTCCTCATCTGTAAAATGGGGAGTAATTTTAGTATCTACCATATGGGGTTGTTGTGGGGTTGAAATGAGTGAGCGTGTATAGTGCTTATAAGAGTACTCCATAAAGAAACGTTAGCCTTTATTATTGCTCTTATTATTACTTTACTACTATTACTTCCACGTGGCACCAAGTGTTGTTGAAAATCCCCAAACTTGGAATAAAAAAAAATATTAGTTTATTCCTGCCCCTCCCCCACCGTGGGCAAACTCCACACCTAGCATCATTAAAAGAGCTTTAAAGAAACAAACCCCAGTTCCACTGTGAAACCTTGTCCCCAGCAGAATGAAAGCCGTGGAGAACATAAGAGGGATACCTCTTTTGAAGCAGGGCTGTTAATTACCTCCTTTAGGGTGACTAAATTATGGATCATCAAAGGCGAATGGATCGCAGAGGAGGCGGGGTGGTGCTCACTTCCCCTTTTGGATGGCGCCACTTATTATTTCACATGTCACTGTTCTGCGGGCACTTAGAGGCTGGGGAAATGATGGCCACACTTTCCTGTGCTGAAGTGGAACAAATTACGAGGGGGATAAATGAGCTAATGGGTGGAAATCATTTTGCACAGTGTCTGCACATGGAGGACACTTTGTAAATGTCGGCTCTTATACCTCGTGTGCGATGAAAGTTGTTCCTGCCTGGGGTAATGGTGTTGGAAACCTGCCGTGTGCTGAATGGCAGCCCCCCAAAGATATGTCCACCCAGAACCACTGAGCTGGACCTTATTTGGAAAAAGGGTCTTTGCAGGTGCAATTGAATTAAGGAATTCAAGATGAGATCATCCTGGATGATCTGGTTGGCCCCAAATCCAACTGGTGGATTTGAAAGAGAAGATGCAGCAGAGAACACCATGTGATGATGGAGGAAGACACTGGAGTGATACATCTACACGCTCAAGCCAAGGACTGCCAAAGATTGCAGCAGCCCCCAGATGCGGAGAGATAGACATGGAGCAGATTCCTCCTTACGGCCCTCAGAGGGGACCAGCCCTGACAGCACCTTAATTTTGGGCTTCTGGCCTCCTGAACTGTGAGAGAATACACTTTTGTCATACTAAACTGCCCAGTTTCTGGTAATTTATTACAGCAGCCACAGGAAACTAATAAAATACCCAACTTGGATGGTATACTTTTTCTTTCTTTTTGTTTTTAGTTTATTTTATTCAAGTATAGTTGGTTGACAATGTTGTGTTAATTTCTGCTGTACAGGAAAGTGACTCAGTTATACATATATATACATTGTTTTTCACACTCTTTTCCATTATGGTTTATCACAGGATATTGAATATAGCTCCCTGTGCTATACAGTAGGACCTTGTTGTTTATCCATCCTATATGTAATAGTCTGCATCTACTAATCCCCAACACCCAGTCCATCCTTCCCTCACTCCCCTCCACCTTGGCAACCACAAGTCTGTTCTCTATGTATGTGAGTCTATTTCGTAGATAAGTTCATTTGTGTCATTATTTTTTTTTTTTGGCCGCACCCCACGGCTTGTGGGATCTTAGCTCCCCAACCAGGGATTGAACCCGCACCCTTGGCAATGAAAGTGCGGAGCCCTAGCCACTGGACTGCCAGGGAATTCCCTGTGTCATATTTTAGATTCCACATATAAGTGATATCATATGGTATTTGTCTTTCTCTGTCTGACTTCGCTTAGTATGATAATCTCTAGACCCATCCATGTTGCTGCAAATGGCATTATTTCATTCTTTTTTTATGGCTGAGTAGTATTCCATTATATATATAATGTCTGTCAACACTTAGGTTGCTTCCATGTCTTGGCTATTGTAAATAATTCTGCTATGAAGAGTGTGTGCCATTCTTTGGGCATGAGAGATCATTCTAAGTGGTCTCCAGACTTGACATTACATAACTTCAAACCCTGTAGAGGAAAATCAATCCTCTTTCAACCTCCTTTCATTCCTCTGATTATTTGAAGCCCAAAGTCTCAGTTTGGCATCATCTGTCTTTAACTTTTACTGATCTTCCACTTAAACAAGACAGAACAGTCCTCAGGTGCAGAGCCTTCTGTGGGCCCCAGTAGCTAGATTTTCATTATATTTATTTTTATGGCTGATTATGGTAATTATTACACTGTAATAATGATGAAAAGTCTTGTTGGAAAAGTTATTTATTGAGGTAAGAAAAGCAATTGGTTTAAAGAAAAATATTAAGTAAGTAATTACAGATATTGCCTAACACTGTGAAGAGGGTGTGAACTTTCTGATGTTAGGAGATACTGTGCTAATAAGAGGTGGTGTGTGTGTGTGTGTGTGTGTGTGCACGCACTTGAATCACACAGCTCATGAGTTTACTTTTCTAGCCATACAGGAAATCCCTGTGATACAAGTGTTTATGAACTAAAGTAAATCATTTTGAACAGCAAACAGCAGTGCAAAATTAAAATCTCTCAACAATTAAAGGGCAAAGCTGTCACCTGTTATGAAACATCCACTGGAATTAATAAAGAAGCAAGAAGGTTATTTTAGAAAGGCATCAAAACAGTATTAACGGCCCCAAACCTAAGTGAATTTTCTCTCCTCTTTGGGTAGGCGGTGGACAGCCAGATAACCTTGACTTGACTTTGAATGGGACTTGCCTTGTAGTTGGCAACCACGTTGAATGAGGAGAGCGTGTAGAGAAGAGATAGATAGCTGCCTTGAATCCATCCTTAACTGAAGAATCAGAATGAACTCAGTCATGCATAGGGTGCTTACTGAAATCTCATAATCACAGGCAGAAGTTGGGGAGGAGTGTTTTATATTACAGAGAAATGGAAATGTTAAAGCCTTTCTGAAGGGTTGTGCCCCTTTCAAAAAGATGGGGTCCTTCTACAAGATGACTAGTCTGGACTCTGAAAAAGTGTCAGTGACATGAAAGTTAAAACAAGGCAGTGGGGCTGTTCTAGGTTAAAAAAGACTAAAGAGATATGACATCAAAGTGAAATATACAACCTTGATTGGATTCTGGAGTAAACAAAGAAAAGTGATATCACTGAGATATCACTAAAAAGATATCACTGAGATATGACATCAAAGTGAAATACACAACCTTGATTGGATTCTTGATTAAACAAAGAAAAGTGATATCACTGAGATATCACTAAAAAGATATCACTGGGGAAGATGTTAATATGAGCCACATATAAAGTAGCATTATTGTATGGCTGTTAAATCTCTTGGGTGTGCTAATGGTGTTTTTACACAATGGATTATGTTGGAGAATGTACTTGTTGTTAGGAAGTATATGCTGAAGTATTCAGGGATGAAATGCTATTGTTTTCAAATAGTTCAGAAAAAAAAAAAACAGACAGAGATAAGCAAATGTGGCAAAGTGTTAATGATTGGTAAATCTAGATGAACCTAGGTGTCCATTATCATATTATTTTAAATTTTCTATAGGATGACAAATTTTCAAAATAAAGAGTTGGGAAAATTTTCCCAACTGCACTAATGGTCTGGGGAGATGGGGCTAGACTTGTTGCTTTGTAGTTTTCCTTGCTTCTATGGAAATGACAATTTGGCAATTTAAATGTGTCAATAGAGCTCCTTAGAGTTTCTGGTTTTAGTGAATCACTTTTTTAAAAGCGTTTCCTTTGTGTGAACAAAGCTCTAAGGGAAAAAGATCCTCTTCTAGGCTTCAGAGGCATTAATAGACCATGGAAGCTCCCTTTGTACAGTATCACAGGTTTTCTGCTCTGTTGGATCCAGGACAGGATGGTCCTGCTCTCCCTGCCCACCAGGTGTCTCATGCTTATGCTACCTCTCTCTTGTACCAGGGCAATGATTCTGATTGTCTGAGCAGGGTTGGCAAATAAATGGCACACACACTGATACTCCTACTCCTGTATCCATGGAAGACATCACTAATCAATTTCAACACAAAGCTCCAGCCAGTCACCACTAATAAATCTCAGAGAAATGGTCATGACATCCTGGACCATTTTTTTTTTTTCCCCAGAGTTTTCAAGCGAAACAAGTGTAAATCTGAGTTACTCTAAACCTGGTACAAATGGTATCCTGGTCCTCATAGTGACCCATCCCTCTCCACTTGCCTTGTCCCACCAACATAATAAAACAGGATGTTATCTTGCCCCAAATCCTTTTTAAACATTTAGTGGGACACCACGGTGCTCTTGTCTGCTCACCAGGCTTCCACGTATGGGGCTGCTACCGCTCCTGTGGATGCTGCCTCTGAGCTGATGGGTGTCGTTCCCTCTGCCAGGGGCGTCTCTTTTCTATTCTTCTGAATTTCCTCCAGCTTATCCACTGGGGCCCTTGGTGCCAACACTTAAAAAAAATAACTTGGGAATTCCCTGGTGGTCAGGTGGTTAGGACTCAGTGCTTTCTCTGTGTGGCCCGGGGTTCAAACCCTGATCAGGGAACTAAGATCCTGCATGTTGCATGGTGTGACCAAAAAAAAAAAACCTTAATTGAGGCATATTTTACATATTGCATATTTCTTCCATTTCAAGTGTACAATTCAACAATTTTTTAGTAAATTCACAGAGTTGTGCAACTATTGCTACTGCCCTACTGAGATCCCTCATGCCCATCAACTGAGGCCTTCAGACTTGGACCAGGACTTCCTCCACGGACCCCCCCTGGTTCTCAGGTCTGTGGGTTTGGGCTGGAACCACACCACCAGCTTTCCTGGGCCTCCCGCTTGCAAACAGCAGATCATGGGGCTTCTTAGCTTCCATAATTGAGCCAATCCCTCATAGTGAATCTTTCTCTATTTTTATACATATCCTATTAGTTCTGTTTCTCTGGAGAATCCTGGCTAATTTGGAGGTCACACTGAGAACTCGTCATTTTCCCTCTCCGTCTCTGTGAGTAAATAAGAGAAGGAAGCACAGATGTGCTCTGGGCTTGCTTCACAACCCACATGACTGTACTCTGCACACAGGCCCCAGGCTGTAGTGTGCAGCTGCTAGTGTCAATAAAAGGGCCCTCTTTGCTTGTTTTTCAGTGGCTAATCCTGGCAGCAGAATGTGCAGGAGACCCTCTGGTAGATAGAGTGGAGGAGAAGCCAGTGGAGAGAAATACCTGGAGAAACGCTCCATGGATGGGAATCCAAATAGGGAGTTCTTTTATCCAAAACAGACACCATGGATTTACAAGATCTTGGGGCTGGAGGAGATGGGAGGCACTTGGGAAGACCCACAGATCAGCCCGGAACATTTATTAAGCCCCTGGTGTTTGCTAGGCCCCATCACTTTCCTGCTCTGGGGAGCCCATGGCGTGTAAAGCCCTATTTCCAAACCCAAAGCTGGGTCACCTCTCTAGCATCCCTGAAGGATGATCTTCCTTTCTTAATCACCTTCAGAGATGGGGTGCTCACTGCCTCACCTGGGTCAGGGCGGCCGGGATAATGCTCCCCTGCTTAACTATCTCCATATGCAGAAATGACACCTGCATTTTGATGAAAAGCATAAGGAAAAGTACTTGTCTTTTTCACTTACCTTTTCTAAATGCCAGGTTCCTATTAGAGGTGAGTATGCAGATGGCAGGATTTGGATCTGTTTCCTTTGGCTGTGTTATTTTTTATTTCATCAGACGTTTCCGAAACAATCTTATAATTTTCCTGGCATTCTTGATAATTATACTTTGGATTCTCTCCTCTCCAATCAGGCTTCTGCTGTTCCACTGAGACCACACTTGTCAAGGCCACTGGTGGCCTCCAGATTGCCAAATTCAATGGTCAGCATTGCTGTCATTTTACTTTTCATCCCACTAGCATTCAACACTCCCATCTTCTTAGGACACTTTTTTCTCTTGGCTTTGGTGTTCACTTTCTTGGTCTTCCACATATTCACTGGCAGCTACTTTATAATTTCCTTTTCTACTTCTCTGCCTCTATTCTTTGCTATTCTCTGCTCCCGACATGGAATCAGCCATTTGTGCGTTGATCCCTGGCTTCTCTTGATGGGGAAGGGTACTTAGAGACCACAGTCTGGGAGCTAGAGGTGCCTTGTGTTTTTTTTTTTTTTTTTTTTAATAAAGTGCATCTTGAGTTTAAACTGAGACTTCAAATCCAGACTCAGGATCAACAGGTTTTTACTTAACTTCTTCAATCTTATACCAGTGTCTTCTTTCTTCCATATCCAAATTCCTGACTCCCAAAGAAACCAACATAATTACTCATTTGCTTTATTCCATAACACACAAAGAATGATCTTAGGAAAATGATTGCAACGCTGCCATTGATGATTTGATTAATGAAAACAGTTTGAGGGTTTCTTTTTTTTTGCCTTAATGTATATCTTACTAGGGATGTTTTAAAATCACTGTGTTTTAAAATTCACTTGAATAGTTTCTTTCCATGTGGTTTTGCCACTAACTCAATATACAAGGAGGCTCATTTGTTTCATTTTGCTTTCTTTCAATTTTTAGGAATTAAAAAAATTAATTTTAAATTATTTTTTTAAATTTAAAAATTTAGTATACAAAATATTTATAATATTATAAAGTCAAATTTATGCAATTTATTTATTGAAATCTAGTTTCTCTCTCTCTCCCCTCTTTAACTATTTCCTCCCTCCCCTGGTAGGTAGCTATTCTTGTTTTTGATTTATTTTCCCATTAAAAAACATGCTCATATTCCACCTCTTTGTTAGGTAAATGGCAGCATAATATACACATTTTTCTCTACCTTGATTTTTTTCATTTGAGAATACATTGTGAGGACCACTCTGGAGCAGAACGTAAGACATTCTAACTTCCTTTGGCAGCTCGAGTAGTGGATGGTGTTGTGTCCATGTTTAATATTAATTCAACCAGCTCCTGCTAATGCCCCAATATACGTGATTCCCAGTCTGCCGTCACGAATGATGCTGCAGTGAATAGCCTCATGCACACTTCTTTTTTTGTCTTTTTGCCAGTGTATTTTTGGGATAGATTTTTAGGAGTGGGGTTATGCGTCGATGGATAAATGCATATGTAATTTTGTTAGATATCGCAAAACCCCCTCCACTGGAGTTGCGCCCTTTTGCATTCCCACCAATAACACCTGAAAAGTCTGTTTCTCCACAACCTACAACAGTAGGTTGTAAAACTTTGAGGACGTTTGCCAACGGTTAGGACGGAAGCCACTGGACTGCCCTTTGCTCTCACTCAACAATCTGGTCTGTCCACGGCAGCCAGAGCTCTGTTTATAATGTTAGTGATATCATGTCTCTCCCTTGCCTAAAATGCTGTTGGCTTCCACTTCCGACATACAACCCTCTCACCTGGCAGCAAAGTCCTACATAATCTAGGCCCTTCCTACTCTTTGACCTCATCTTGTTAGCCTCTCCCATTGACTTACTTCGTGCTGGCCCTCCTGGCCTTTTCTCTGTTCCCTCAGTCACTAAGGTTACCCCTTCCTTAGGGCCTTGGCATTTGCTGTTCCTTCTGCTTGGAACTGTCCCCCCTTCTTTGCACAGCTGCAGAGTCTCCATATTTACATACCAGCTTCTCTCCTCAAAGAAGCCTTTCCTGACCAATGACCCAAAAAACTCCTCCAGTCATTCTTCACTGCCTCATCCTATTCTTTTGTACTCATTTTTTGGTATTGATTGATTGATTGATTATATGCTCCTTGACAGCAGAGTCTTTTCCTGCCTTCTCATCCTGGAATGCTCAAAACCTATTGGTTCGTTGGATGAATGAATAGATAGCAAATATTTCACCTGGGAAATGATCCTCAGGCTCATTCTCAGTCCCCGTCAGTAGAGGGCGCTCCTTGAAGGCAGATCATCATTTATTCATCTCTGTACCTGTAGTACCCGCACTTAATAGGAGCTCATGCAGGACAAATCCAGATTTTGTGTAGCCTGAAGTTTATACAATTGAGGAGCCTTCTTTAGGTAACAGAATCTACAATTACAAATATCAAATTAGGTAGAAGGCCTTGGAAGGGACCCATGTAAGAGAGGGCCCCTGGTGCTCAACCCTCGTTAGTTTCAGGGAAACCCATCTGGAGGGCTCATTAAATGTCTGTTGAATGAGTGACTGAGTCAAAGGTAGATTTTAAATGCCTGATTTCACTGGTTTCATTTTCAGTGGGTAGAAACAAAGAAAGCTGTAACAGTAGGACAGAATACCTGCTCCGTTTTATCCTTGCACATAATTAGGATATTTTTTATCTTTCCAATTAAAGGCGGTTTCGACCTCAGGTTTGTACCCAACAGGAAAGAAACTAATCAGGTACTGTGACATTTCACTGGGGCCGCTCTACTAGGGAGCAGCTGTCTTGGCCTTTCTGCTCTCCATTCTTCTTTCTTTTGCTAACAGCACATCCATTTCCTTTCGGAGAATTGTCCTCTGCCTCTTTTAATTCTTCACTCAGATGGGGCAGATCCAGTTTCCAAATAAGGGTAGGCACCCCAGGCCTGTCAAGTTAGCACATTTCAACCCCCAGCTCCATTAATTTAATTATTATTATTATTTTTTGGCTGTGCCGTGTAGCTTGTGGGATCTTAGCTCCCTGACCAGAGATTGGACCCCAGCCCTCTGCAGTGAAAGCGCCGGGTCCTAACCACTGGACAGCCAGGGAATTCCCTCCAGGAATTTAATTAACAATCACTTCCATATCCTTTGTACTATGTGCTAGTCACTGGTTTAAGCGTTTTATAAATGTATGTTCATCCATTTAATCCTCACCACGAGTGTTTGAGGGAAATACAATTATTGGCCCTGTTTTACAGATGGAAAAATGGAGGCATAGAGGGGTTAAGGCTTTGCCCAAGGTCCCAAGCAGGTAAGTGATGGAGCAGCGGTTTGAACCTTGTCAGTATGGCTCTTGACCACCTTATTGGGTTGCATCCCAATTAGTTCAGGCAAGAGAGAAGAGAGCTAAGCCAGTCCCAAGAGTCATAATCCCAAGGCTTGGAACTATAGGGGAGGATTTCTCTTACTATAGCAGCTGCTAGCAGTTCAGGTGATGAAAGCTGGAGGCTTCCAGGGCCACGGTGTAGAGGTGGAAAAGGTTGCCGTCCGTAGGAGCGATGGGGACCCTTTGGTGGAGACTCTGATGATGCTCTTGGCACCCCCGTTCTCAGCCCATGTGTGTCAAGGTCTACCTCTGGGCTTCCCACACATGAACGAAGATGTTCCCTTTATTGTTTAAGAGAGTTTGAGTTGGGTTTTCCATCTTTTCTAAAAAAAAAGTCCAACTTGGTTTTTGACCTTGATGACTTTTCATAGTATGATTTGAGGAAGAATTCCTCTTGGGATCCTGGAAAGGAATGATGTGCCCAGACTCCTAGGTACCATCCTCCTGCTAGTAGGACAGTGTATGGAGAGTATGGATAATGAAGGCAAATGGCATGGGATTGATTCCCAGGTAAGGTCCCTAGGAAAGTCACGTAGGCCCCCTGAGTCTGGGGAATGGTGAAAACTGCCTTTATGGGTGGTGGGTAAAGGTTTAACGAGATAATATGGGCGAGAGCTTCTGGCACATAGAACATGCTTCATGCATATAAACGCTCTTGTCCTCTCCACCCTCTTAGTCTCTGTCTGTCTTTACTTGCTACTAGTTAGGGTCTTCCAGAGAAACAGAACCACTAGTGTATGTGTATAAAAATATATATCTTTTTTTTTTCTTTTTCGGTACATGGGCCTCTCACTGTTGTGGCCTCTCCCGTTGCAGAGCACAGGCTCCGGACACGCAGGCTCAGCAGTCGTGGCTCACAGGCCTAGCCACTCCGCGGCATGTGGGATCTTCCTGGACCGGGGCACGAACCCGTGTCCCCTGCATCGGCAGGCAGACTCTCAACCACTGCGCCACCAGGGAAGCCCCCTATTTATATATTTATATATATTAAAAATATAAACCTATATTTAAATGCATATACATATTAATTTTTAAATTTTATTTTAAGAAATTAGCTCACACATGGTAGGGGCTGGCAAGTCCAAAAATGCAGCAAGCTGGACACTAAGGCAGAGTTTTTTGTTTTTGTTTTGCTTTTTAATTAATTAATTTATTTATTTATTTTTGGCTGTGGTGGGTCTTTGTTGCTGCACGTGGGCTTTTTCTCTAGTTGTGGTGAGCAGGGGCTACTCTTCGTTGTGGTGTGCGGACTTCTCATTTCAGTGGCTTCTCTTGTTGCGGAGCACAGGCTCTAGGCCCGCAGGCTTCAGTAGTTGTGGCTCACGGGCTCTAGAGTGCAGGCTCAGTAGTTGTGGCTCACGGGCTTAGTTGCTCCGTGGAATGTGGGATCTTCCCGGACCAGGGCTCGAACCGTGTCCCCCGCATTGGCAGGCGGATTCTTAACCGCAGCGCCACCAGGGAAGTCCTAAGGCAGAGTTTTTACGTTGCAGTCTGGAGGCAAAATTCACTTTTCTCCAGGAAACGTCAGTTTTTGCTCTTAAAGCCTTCAACTAATTGGATGAACTACTTGCATTATGGAGGGCAAGCTCCTTCACCCAAGGTCAACTGGTTGTGGATGTTAATCACATCTACGTGATCCCTTCATGGCAACATCCGGTCTAGCGTTTGACCAAGACAATCGGCACCATAGCCTGGCCAAGCTGACACCCAAAATTAACCATCACGTTTGCTGATGCAGTTTCTGTGGACCTCAGTTTCCCCATCTGTTAACTGGAGAGCAGGCCTTGCTGTGCCCTGTAAGCTTCTCCTCTATGAAGTGGGAATAATGGACCAGGATGGTTCCAAGGGGCGAGTGAGGGAGAGCCCAGGAGCAGGATGAAGATGATTTCTGGACATGGCGTCCTCAATGTCATGGGACAGAAGCTCCTGCAAGTTGAGGCCTTTTGTTCCCCGAGTCCCTGAATCATCTCAGGGGAAGAGAAGGTAACATCAGAGCTTGAAGGTGGCTGATGGCATGTACCTGAGCTATTTATATGACTCCCAGCTCTTTCACAAAGACAATTTCAGCCCCATAAGGGAGAAAGCACAGCCCTCCTGGCTAGCGGCTCCCAGCACATAGACATGCACAGCCGATCTGTCATCATCCTAAGGAAGGACCCCCTTCCTCGCCTTCAGTGCCCACGCTGGAAGGAGAGAGGAGGGAGGAAAGTAGGAGGAGGGGGAGGAGGTGACACACATGATTACCTATTTTGTGGGAAAGGACACACACACTGTCACCCACATTTGTAAGGTGGAGAGCAGGGTTTGCATCTTGGTTCTAACATTTCCTCACGGTTCTGGTTTGGGTGGGCAAATCAAGGGACTTCTCTGACCCTCAGTCTCTTTATCTGTGAATGGGGGAATCCTGGTAATGATGCATGGTTTGCAAGGATGTGGTGAGGGTGACACCAGATAAAATATGTGTGAAGCTTTTCATTCTCTGATGTCTCTACATGGCCTGATGGGTGAGAGCTCCCAGATGAGAGGATCAGAGTGGCCCCAGGCTGGATTTGGTTGTGCCCACAGTGCTGCTGCTGGCCACTCTGAGGTCAAGTTCAGCTCTCAGTCATCCTGGGTCTTGGTGTTTATGTTTATTTTTAGCAGGGGAATGTTATGGTAAAGGAAGGGGAGAGCTATTAATGAACATATTATTCAATGAGAGATAATGTGGAGCTATCCTAATTGTACTACGAGTCTGTCACTTGAAGTTCATACTGTGATTCAAGCTCAACGTTTCAAGTGTTTTTAAGTGGGGGCCCAGGTTTTCAAGTACCGGAAAAAAAAAACAGTTACCTAAAAGTGGTAAAATTAACATCCCTTCATTCTCGGCCTTCTAAAGAGCTCTCTGATTATATATCCTTCACAGCTTATCCAGGCAAATGAGGTTAGGGGAAGGAGATAGCTTCTACCCAGTGATGAAAAGCTTCCATAGAATGATTCTTGGTGTTTGAAAAGGCCAGATGGTAAACAAGAACGTTTTTGGAATGGTTTGAAAGTCACAGAGTATGTTTACCTTTATTCCACCTGATCCTCTTAGGGACCCTGAGAGGCAGGCATCACAATGCCCGTTTTGCAGATGGTGATCACTGAGGCTCAGAGAGGTGAAGTGCCTTGTCCTAAGGGGCAGAGTCAGTGCAAGGAGGACCCTAACAGCAACCCTAACCTATCTGCTGAGGATCAACTTAGGTGAGAATGGAATAGAGGCAGTTTAGACACCTGCTTTGTGAAGGACCAAATGCTTCCTCAGGGCTCTTTCTTGATGGCCCTGGGGCACTGTGTGATGTGTTTAGTGTCCACAGACCTGTCACAAATCCGTTCTCAGCCCCGATTCGACCTCATCTTGTCCCTCCCTGTCTCTGAGCCTGTCTCCTCTCATACAGAACATCTGGGTTTCCAAAGGGTGTCTGCATCCCATCAGTGGGGCCTGAGCTGCTTCTATTTGCTAAATAGTTTTGCATTTATGTTTCCAGTTACATTCTATTTATGGCTAACAGTACCAGCTTTCCAATTAGGGTAGGGATATATGCTTTCCTTTTACAATAATTGCATTTTATGCCTTTTAAGAGTGTGGAGATATAAAAAACTATTTAAGTAGATAATAGAGGTGTTGGCAGATATAACAATAATCATGAAGGTTTACTGAACGCTTACTATGGACTCGGCATGATTCTAAGCGCTTTCTATCTATTAACTCATTTAATCTTCATAACCAATGAGGCGGCTTCTATTATTAGCTCCATTTTACAACTGAGCACCAGTCTTGCCAAAGCCATGTGACCAGGAAGGGGTGGAGCTGAGCTTTGAGCCCAGACCCCTGACTCTGGAGTCCGTGCTTCTATGCGGTTGCCTGTGTGGGGCATGCAGGAGCAGTGCTTGGGGAACGCCTGCCCAGGTTGTGTTTGGGGTAATCAACTTGCCCCGGTTTTCCTGGGACTTTCTTGGTTTTCAGACCAACAGTCCTGCATCCAGGGAACCCCCTCATGACTCTTGTTATGTCTCAAGTCTTTTTCAGTCTTTTCTGAGATCGCATCACTGTCTGTGTAAGCAGCGTGAGCTAAGCATAGGCAACCAACCCAAACCTGCCAGGTCTGTGGCTCATGAGGAGTAAATAGACACAGATCCTAACTGTGTACATAACATCCAGAGACGCTTGCCTAAAAATAACGGTAAAGTGCCTGATCGCTGTCTATGTAACCCACAGTGACACTTGCCTTATCGGTATAAATAACAGTAAAGACGTCCCATATCTCTATCTACAGCAGAGTAAAACGTGTCATATCTTGATGTACAGAAATACCAAATCCTGGCATACTGACACATATCCTGTGGAACAAGGAAACCCCATTGGCACGTCTGAAATAACAGTGATGATGTTGATGATGATGATGATGATAATAATAGTGATAATAATAATAATAATAGTAGTGATGGTGACAGCTGCTCTTTATTTAGCATACCCTTTGTTCCAACATAGTACTAAGCACTTTACATGCATTATCTTTTAAAAAAAATTTTATTTATTTATTTATTTTTTTGTGTGTGGTACGCAGGCCCCTCACTGTTGTGGCCTCTCCCATTGCGGAGCACAGGCTCCAGACGCGCAGGCTCAGTGGCCATGGCTCACGGGCCCAGCCCCTCCGTGGCATGTGGGATCTTCCCAGACCAGGGCATGAACCCATGTCCCCTGCATCAGCAGGCGAACTCCCAACCACTGCGCCACCAGGGAAGCCCTACATGCATTATCTTAATTAATCCACACAGTCCTTGTGGGGTAGTAGTATTATTAGCATCTCCATCTTGCAGAGGAGGAAGCAGAGGCACAGAAAGGTTTTATCCCAAGGTTCCAGTCCCCGGGTTATTCAGACACTAATCTAGGTTTTGCTGGAAGGGATGTTGTAGATGTCATTAAAGCCCCAAGTCAGTTAATTTCAGATATAAAGATTATCCAGGTAAGGGTAATCCGATCACATGAGCTCTTTAAAGCAGAGGGTTTTCTCTGGCTGGGAGCAGAAGGGAGCCAGAGGGATCTGAAGCATGAGACAATATGACACACTGTGCTCTCCCGAAGATGCAGAGTCTATGTGGAGAGGAATGCAAGTGGCCTCTAGAAGCTGAGAGAGCCCCAAATTGACAACCAGCAAGGAATCAGGGACATCAGTCCTACAACCGCAAGGAACTGAATTCTGTCAGTAACAGGAATAAGAGTGGAAGAGGATTGTGAGCTCCAGAGAAGAACACAGTGGCCAGCACGGTGATTTCAGTCTGAGCAGAGACTCCAGCCATGCGTGGCTGAACTCGACCTGTGGAACTGGGAACGAATATGTGGGTGTTAGGCTGATAATTTGTTCAACAATAGGAGACAAATACAGATGGTGTCTTAAAAGTGGAATCAAAAGTTAACTGAACTTAAAATCTTAGTTCTTTCAACAAATATGTATTGCCCATCTAGCCCAGGCCTGCTCCAGGCTTTGGGGACACAGTAGGGAATAATGAAATCACAAAATCTCTGCCCCCTTGGAGCTGACATTCTTTGTGGGCCTGTGTTAGGAGGAGGCAGATGATAACAACAACTATGTAAAACATGTATATCTGGTGATTTGTGAATGCTATGGAAAAAGAGAAGGCAGGGAAGAGGGTTAGAGAGAGAGAGAGAGGGAGAGAGAAAGAGAGAAAGTGTGTGTATGTGTGTGGGAGGTGATGTGTGGCTAGGGACACATGCGGCATGTGACTAAAGACTTAAAGGGAATGAGCCGTACAGAAAGCTGGGGGAAGAGCATTCCAGGCGGAGGGAATAGCAAATGCAAAGGTCCTGAGGTGGGGACATACCTGGTGAGTCCAAGGAGATCTTAGGGCAGAATGAGCAGGGGGAGAGTAGTAGGAATTGAGGTCAGAAAGGTAATGGCATCCAGATCCTGCAAGGCCCCCCAAATGGTCATATCAATTACATCCCCTCTCTGCCATGTTTGAGGGAAACCCTCTCTCCACCCGTCACCCTTGCCAATACCTGTTAGGATCAAAAGCACATGGTTTTTCAGTTGGATGGATGAATAGTGGCGTCTCCTCTTTCTAATTTGCATTTCTGGGTCACTGGTGACGTTGGGAATCTTTCCTGATCTCTGCTGGCCATGCGTACCTCCTTTCCTTCCCCAGGACCACCTCCAGTTTGTGCATCTGTGTGTGTTATGAAGAAGAGAGTTTGGCATTTCTGTGTGTCTCTCATAGGGGTATGGGGTCCAGAGAGGCTGTGCCAGGCTTTCTATTCCATCACCTGTGGACACACCCCCATTTATGCTCCAGCTGTAAATTCCCTCCTTTCCTCTCCCACTGAGGGCACCTAATCAGAATGCAATGAGTGAATCCAATGTTTCATAGGAATAACCTTGAATCTGTTCATACATACATTTGCAACATTTGGCACTTTATTATTAGCAATAGATGACTTGGTAATACACCTTACGACTGCTTGCAATGCAGCATGTCTTGGTTGAGGACTGCTGGCAGAGCATGGGCAGAGGAGGGGTGCATGCATGTGTATGTGTTTAGATGTGCATAGATGTGTGAATGTGTGTATGCAGATTTGTGTGTGTGTGAGTGTGTATGTTTGTGTGTGTATGTGCATGCCTATGTGTATGCAAGTTGTTGTTTGTGCTTGTGTGTGTGTGTATGTAGGTTTGTGTGTGTTCTGTTTGTGTGCATGTGTGTGTGTTTGTGTGTGAGTGTATGTGGTGAGTGTGTTTGTGTATATGTGTGTATGTGTGTTTGTGTGAGTGTGTTTACGTGTATGTGTGTGAGTGTGTGTGCAGTGAATGAGTTAGAGACAGAGCAGACCTTCATTGCTCCCCGCTCAGAGCCACAGGGTTACTCTCAGGCACCAGCCACTCCACCTGCCTCACCCACCTGCATGGAGAGACTTTGCAGCCTTGGAAGTCAAATCCCCAGGACTCTGGTTTAGTGTCCTCAGGGTTTCCCTCTGCTGCCAGCTGGGCCCCTTCCTGGGAGGTCTTCCCAGAGGGCTCTCTTGGACTGGGACCCCCAAAAGGCCTTTGCCAGCTGCTGAGCACCTTGGCACACGGTCATGGCCATGTGAAGACAGAGGCAGAGACCGGGTGAGGCTTCTACAGGTCAAGAACAGCAAGGTGGCCAGCAAACCAGAAGCCCTAGAGGATGGAACAGATTCCTCGTCACAGCCTCAGAAGGAACCAGCCCTGATGACTCCTTGACCTTGGACTTCTGGCCTCCAGAACCGCGAAACAGTAAATGTCTGTTGTTTAAACTATCCAGTTTGTGGTACTTTGTTATCACAGCCCTAGGAAATGAATATGCAGAGAAATGCAAGCAGTTTGGAAGGGTGGAGTGTAGAGTTTGGGGTGAGGGCCTCTCAAGGACATGAAGAAAAAGCTAAGGGTCCTGCATTAGATTTAAAACATCAACTACCCAATCCCAGGAAGGGAGAGTTCTGAAGTGGGGGCCTCAGGGTCAGACTTGTGTTCAAATCCTGACTCTCCTGTGTGATCTTAGGCTGTTGACTTAACTTCTCTGAGCCTCAGAGCACCCATATTTCTTAAAAGCACCATGTTATCAATCAAGAATTTATTCCTAAGGCCCATTTTATGATGTAAAATGCTATAACTGATCAGGGACAGCACACAAAATAGAACTCAATTATATGTTTTAACAGACAATTGTTGAGGATGTAAAGCAAGGCACTTGTCAGGACTGCCTACAGCATTAAAAAATAGGGCTCCAAAGGCACATGGACTGGCAGCACTGCCTTCTTTTCCTGGTGACTCACCGTGTGGCCAGCAAAGTCATTCTTCATTCTCCCTTCAAGGAGTTCCTGAACTGCCTTCAAAATTAGGGTCACCCCTGGAAGGTATCGATGTCATTTTGACATTCTTGTACGGGTTTGAAGGGCACAAATTTTTTGAATGGCAAGTGCTGGGGCTGTCATGGTTTCCATGGTGATGGGAGAAGCCAATGCCAGCCCTGAAGGTGGTGAGAGGTGGGCAGTAAATACCCGGTTTGGTTTTTTTTAACTTGGGGGGTGGGTCTTATTTGCAGGGAAAATGGTTTGAAAACTGTATAAGAGGGAGAGTGGACCAAAATGTGTGTGGGGTCATCATTCCAGGTGACGTGTGATGTGAGTTGAGGGTTCTTTTGTCCTCAGCAGCTTATATAATGAGCCCTGATGTGTGTCTCTGTGTGTCTGTCTGTGTCTCTGAGTATATCTGTGCGTCTCTGTGTCTTTGTGTATGTGTTTGTGTGTGTGTGTATGCGTCTCTTGAGTGTATGTGTGTCTCTGTGTATGTGTGTGTATGTGTGTGTATTTCTACATGTCTCTGAGTGTATGGGTATGTGTTTGTATAGTGTGTACATGTGTGCATCTCTGTGTATGTATGTATGTGTATATGTATGTCTCTGTGTGCACAGATGTGTCTGTGTATCTGTATGCATGTGTATATTATATGTACATATCTGTGTATGTGTGTATGCATATAGCTATATGTGCTTGTAATTATGTATATGTGTGGATGTAATGTGCCTGTGTATCTGTGTGCCTCTCTCTCTGTGTATGTATGTGTGCATGTATGTGGGTCTTTGTGTGTTTATGAACGTGCCTCCATGTACCTATACATGTATGTGTATGTTACACATGTATATAGAAGCTGTCACATGTGTGCATCTGCTTGCATGTGTCTGTGCGTCTCTGTGTGTATGTACACGTGTATATGTGTGTTTGTATTTGTGTATACATATATGCCCTGTGAGGCAAATTTTGGCTCCTTCTAAGAAAAAGCTTTCTGGCAAAGTGCCGCAAAGAAGAAGGGCTATGTCAAGACAGCGAGTCCCCCATCACTGGAGGAGATCAAGAGAAGGAGAGAGAGACTCAGGGATGGTGTATCATGTCAGATCATGGAAAGTGACATGAACCCCACTGAAATTGGCAGTGGAGGAAATATACTGGTTCTTGCGGTCAAGAAGAATTCTCAGGTAGTCCACAGAATTGAAGGAGGAGCTGCAGACACCATCCGTTCTGGAGGTTGGACCTGCTTCTCTGTGCTGGCTTCATTTTCTCCCACTGTTGGGTCCACATAATGGAGAGGATGGTGGCCATCAGTCCTGACTCCATATCCTCCCAGCTTAACAACCTTGACGGCAAGAGAATGCCTCAAGGGAGGACTCTGATTGGCTCAGCTCGGGCTATATGCCCACCACTAGAAGCAGTCAGTGTGGGTGTGGCCAGGTCTGACCTGGGTCCTATGTCCACATCAATGGTTGAGAGTAGCTTCTGTTATAGAAGTAGGGAATGGAGGAGAAAATGCTGGGCTTCTGAACACCTTAGTTACTGTGATTCACTATGGATGCTGTAGGAGGAATTCAATGTGAAATGAGAAGATGGACCCCCCCCACCTCTAAGGTACTTGGGCAAATAATAGAGATGTTTAAAACACTTGATAAAGGAATGTGTTAAGATTCATTCCAGCATCTCGGTTTTGTGATTTTAGTCCATCTTGTTGATACCTTGAAGCCAACTTGGCCACCAAGGATTGTTTTCTGAACAGCAGAGGTGCTGACCAGCCGGTGGTGCTATGTGTGGAGGACATCTGGGGCTGGCCTCTGGCAACTGGCCACCTTGCTCCCCACCTCTCAGATAGGCAGCCCTCAGAGAAGACATCTCAACGCTGCAGCACCGTGGGTAGTCATTTAAAATTAACCGGGTGGTTATCAAATCATTCTCGCTTATTCTAGTTATTCCTTGAGCCTGTCTGCTACCCCTGCCGCACCACCCCCCACCCAAGGGTTTTAATGAGTCAGTTATGAGAGAACAAGATATAATGAGGGATAGTTGGGGGAGAAAGTGTCTATAGAGTTCCTTGGAGCTCTTGCATGAGATTATTAGAGTTAAAACAACCATTTAAGGGCTTCCCTGGTGGTGCAGTGGTTGAGAGTCCGCCTGCTGATGCAGGGGACACGGGTTCGTGCCCTGGTCAGGGAAGATCCCACATGCTGCAGAGCAGCTGGGCCCGTGAGCTATGGCTGCTGAGCCTGTGCTCTGCAACGGGAGAGGCCACAACAATGAGAGGCCCTCGTACCGCAAAAAAACCCAAAAAAACCCCAACCATTTAAGAAGTGGAGGAAACAGTCAAAATATTTTATTACGTTTACTGGGTAGGTTGCCTCTTGCCCAGTTCCACATCTGGAAGAAAATACTGCCTCATAGAATCCCAGGCTCTCTGCTCTCATCTCCATTCTGCACACCATTACTTGAGTAGTCTCATGAAAACACTCCTTGCTCAGAAATTTGTAATGCCTCTCTATTGCCCACAACAGGATCCCAAGCCTAGGCTAAATGTGCTGTTATTCTCCACTCGTACACCCAAGGCAGACATCACTAATCAATCACAGCAAGTCTCAAAATCCTTCTGTGTGTTGCTAGCCATCAACTGGGGTTGACCACAAAAGGAAACCGATGTGCCTTGCCAGGTCTCCAGTGTCAAGTGAGCTGGCAGCAGAGTGTGGACGAACCCAGGACTTTCAACTCTTGATCCATTGCTTTGTTTGGGTTCTGGGTTAACACACAGACTCTAGAATTCAAATCATGGCTCTGCTAGTTACCGGCTCTAGGATCTTGGCCAAGTCACTTAACTTTTCCAAGCCTTGATTTCCTCATCTGTAAAATGGGTGTAAGTCTATGCTTCCTCTTAGGGTTATTTCGAGGCATCAGTGAGGTGGTTCAAGTAAAGAAAGCTCTTAATAGTACACAGTAAACCTCCCAGGACACAGTGGCTCCTGCTAACCTCCCCCCCACCCCTCCACCCAAATTTATATTCCTTTGCAGAAGCTGGAACCCAGGGGGATCTATGATCTCACACCTCTCATGGCCAGAACTGGTCTCCAGGTACTAGTTTTAAAAAGATACCCAACTTCCTGGGAACTGTACATCCCTCCTCCCTCCTGGGAGCCCAAATTCCAAGAAATGCAGCTAAAATTGGCCCTCGAACAGCTTTTGCAGAGCACGTCGCAGCTTTTTTTGGGTCTAGGGAGCCAGTTTCCATGATGAAAGTGGCACAGAAGGAGAGACCCAGCTAAAAACAGCCACCGCCCAGACTGGTGTTAATAGGATGCAGCCTCCCCTTGTCGCTTCGGGGGTTTGGACGCTTCGACTTCCGCAGCAGGTCTCCCCATCACCACTAGGTGGCAGCATCGCAACGCGCGGCGGGGACCGCGCCCCAGGACCGTAACAAAGAGCCGCTTCTGAAAAGGATGCCCATGCAATACTCAACAGCCACAAAATTCTCCCCTAAGTTATCCCCCTTTTATTTGGGAGCATTTATTTATTTGCACTGCAGGAGATACTCCCTGGAGGTGTCTCTTCTAAGGGTTGAGTTAGTGCTGAACCATGTGCTGAAGAATCGTCTGAGCGCCAGTGTCCCAGCCCCCAGTCCACTGGGCTTAGGACATTCCTTATGCCTTGGGTCCAGCGTCTGTAATCGAAGAACTTCAAAACTAAAGTTTTGAATTTTCCGGGAGAGGTGGCCTCGATTGGCGGAGAGTGCGCCAGCTTGGGACTCATGGTACTTGCCTTGAGGGGCCGCTTGTTTCCCCCTCTGAGCTTGAGGGATGGAGTTCTGGCCCTGGAGTTTGCCTGCCTGTTCTAATGTCACTAAGTGTATGGCGTATGGGCCGCTAGTGGAAACCCCTCCTGGCCCATAGTGAGGAATAGATGAGTCACAGATGTGAATTTCTTAGAACAGTGCCTGCCACATCACAAGGACTCCAATCTTTGCTGCTTTTGCTCCTTTCTCAGTATCTCCAGCATCTGGCACATAATAGCCACTCAACAAATTGTAACTTAAAGAACCTCATTTCACTTGTTTGGGAGACAACGGTGGCAGGGGGGAGGCTGGAACCATTTCCCAGGCTTCCCTTCTCAGAGTGTGGTCCTGGGGCGGCAGCGTGGGTAACATGGGTGCTTGTTAGAAATGCAGCGACTTGGCCCCTGTCCAAACCACCAAACCAGAATCTTCCTTCACAGCATCTCCAGGGCTTTTGTGGCACATCGAAGTTGGAGGACATGGCTCTGAGGTACCTTTCTCCCCAGGCAGCTGGGATTAAGCCCCAGGCAGCTGGGATTCAGCGCCAGGAAGCTGGGATTCACCCCAGGGAGCTGGGATTCACCCCCAGCCCTGAGCAAGCTCCATCTCCCAGATTTGCATCTTGCAGCACAGCAGCCCTCAGCAAGGCCCTGTATTCTAACCTTTTCTTGAATGTCTTCTCCAGCTGCCTGGGTGCTCAGGTGTGACGGAGGCGACAAGCTGCTGTGGGTCTGGCTCTGCTCCACATGCTTCCCTGAGCTCCCAGGTCCGGCTCCCCACCTGTCCGCAGGTTGCACCAGCTCCCCTGTCTCAGCCCACAGCATCCTCCCCATCACCACAGGGACCAGAAATACACTTAGCAACTCTCCTCTCGCCCTCCCTACCCTTAGCCCTGTGGATCGTCACCAAAGCATTTGTCCCCTGCCAGGCTTCCTCCGCAGTTGCTTGCTCCGGTTCTCTGTCGTCCAGCTCTCTTGGGAACCATGCCCATATCCCCTAACTGTCCCCCGCCATCAGCCCTCTCCCCAGCTCCTGATCTCGCCTCACACACCTGTGCCAAGTCACCGGCCTCGGCTGCTTTCACTCTGCTGTCCCAGGTCCTGCACCAGCTCTGCACTGCTGAGTCAAGGTCTCCCTTCTTTGCCTGGTGGCCAAGGCCTCCTGTGGCCTCTTCCCAATCTCCGATCCACCTTTGTGGCTGCATCTCAGCTTCTTTCCCTTCATCCTCACTCAGATCGGGTCACAACCCGTGGGCCGAATCCACCCTCAGCCTGTCGCTGTGGATAAAGTTTGGTTGGCACAGAGGGCTGTCCACTTGTCTACTGATTGTCCGTGGTGCTTGCCCGTTTTTACAAGGGCAGAATCGAGTCACAGCAACAGACACAGCACAGCCTGGAAAGCCTAAAATATTTACCATCTGGCCCTTTTCAGAGCATTGCCAGCCTCTGTTCTAGATCCAGCCCAAGGGCACGTCAGGCTTCAGGCCCCTCATACACACCCCAGCCCCTTACGCTCCCGGGCCCCCGCCCGTATCTGCTGCTGGTGATCCTGCCCCAAAGCAACCGAGTCCGGCGTTCCTTCAGTAAGAGCTCACGGAGGACCAGACAGGTGCCTGGCTTGCCGGGTGCTGGGACGAAGTCTTTGTCTCAGCTCACGTGTGGTTGACCCAGGCTGTCATCAGAAGCACCTTGGAGCTTTAAAGTAACATCTCCAGGCCTCTCATTTTATTATTTTGATGTCTTGGCAGCCTTGAGGCCAGGTGCCTGCCCTTAGCACTCAGCACCTGCTGGGCACACGGTGCAGGTCATTATAGCTCATGTGACCAGAGGAATGGATTTCTCTCTCTGTTTCTGGTTTTCACCCTGGGGACTAGACTTCATCTCCCCCATGCTTCCAGCTGCTTCTGGAATCCCATTTTGGGCCAATGCTATATGTATCAGTGCTTCTCAAACTTTCACGTGTACCGGCATCACCCAAAGATCTTGTTAGAATGCAGAGGCTGATTCTGTAGGTCTGGGACGGAGCCTGAGACTCTCCATTTCTGGATAAGGTGGCTACTGCTGGTCCATGGATCACACTTTTGAGTATTGAGGATTGGTTTGCACCTCTCACTTCATCCTATGATCACTTGGGGGCTTTTGAATGCTCATGTCTGGGCCCAGCCCCAGACCAATTGAATCCATGTAGGGGGTGAGTTGGGGCCCAGCCTTTCTGGGTGGTTTTAAATGTAGAGCCAGCGTGAAACTCTGACCCAGAACCACCAGCCTAGGACTGGGAAGCTTCTTTCTGAACATCCTCCTGTTCACATTACTGCCGTCGACAGCAACAGGGCTCAGCGTTCTCAGGCCAGCAGCGTCCGCATCACCTGGGAACGTGTTAGAAAGGCAGAGTCTCAGGTTCTGCTCCAGAGCGGCTGAATCAGAAACTCCGGGGTGGCGTCGGGCAATCTATTTTTTAACAAGCCCTCCAGGAAATCAGGAGGCCACTCAGGTTCGAGAACCACTGTCCTAGAAATGTCTGACCTTGGGTCCACCCTCAGCTCCTAACTGGTCTTCCTGCTTCTGGCCACACGCCCATCCGATCCAATCTTTTTTTTTTTTTTTTAAACATCTTTATTGGAGTATAATTGCTTTACAATGGTGTGTTAGTTTCTGCTTTATAACAAAGTGAATCAGTCATACATATACATCTGTTCCCACATCCCCTCCCTCATGCATCTCCCTCCCTCCCACCCTCCCCATCCCACCCCTCCAGGCGGTCACAAAGCACCGAGCTGATCTCCCTGTGCTATGCGGCTGCTTCCCACTATCTATCTACCTTACGTTTGGTAGTGTATATATGTCCATGCCTCTCTTTCCCTTTGTCACAGCTTACCCTTCCCCTTCCCCATATCCTCAAGTCCATTCTCAAGTAGGTCTGTGTCTTTATTCCCGTTTTACCCCTAGGTTCTTCATGACATTTTTTTTTTTTAAATTCCATATATATGTGTTAGCATACGGTATTTGTCTTTCTCTTTCTGACTTACTTCACTCTGTATGACAGACTCTAGGTCTATCCACCTCATTACAAATAGCTCAGTTTCGTTTCTTTTTATGGCTGAGTAATATTCCATTGTATATATGTGCCACATCTTCTTTATCCATTCATCCGATGATGGACACTTAGGTTGCTTCCGTCTCCTGGCTATTGTAAATAGAGCTGCAATGAACATTTTGGTACATGACTCTTTTTGAATTATGGTTTTCTCAGGATATATGCCCAGTAATGGGATTGCTGGGTCATATGGTAGTTCTATTTTTAGTTTTTTAAGGAACCTCCATACTGTTCTCCATAGTGGCTGTACCAATTCACATTCCCACCAGCAGTGCAAGAGTGTTCCCTTTTCTCCACACCCTCTTCAGCATTTATTGTTTCTAGACTTTTTGATGATGGCCATTCTGACTGGTGTGAGATGATATCTCATTGTAGTTTTGATTTGCATTTCTCTAATGATTAATGATGTTAAGCATTCTTTTTTTTTTTTTAATTTTTTTTTTTATTAGTTTCTGCTTTATAACAAAGTGAATCAGTCATACATATACATCTGTTCCCACATCCCCTCCCTCATGCATCTCCCTCCCTCCCACCCTCCCCATCCCACCCCTCCAGGCGGTCACAAAGCACCGAGCTGATCTCCCTGTGCTATGCGGCTGCTTCCCACTATCTATCTACCTTACGTTTGGTAGTGTATATATGTCCATGCCTCTCTTTCCCTTTGTCACAGCTTACCCTTCCCCTTCCCCATATCCTCAAGTCCATTCTCAAGTAGGTCTGTGTCTTTATTCCCGTTTTACCCCTAGGTTCTTCATGACATTTTTTTTTTTTTAATTCCATATATATGTGTTAGCATACGGTATTTGTCTTTCTCTTTCTGACTTACTTCACTCTGTATGACAGACTCTAGGTCTATCCACCTCATTACAAATAGCTCAGTTTCGTTTCTTTTTATGGCTGAGTAATATTCCATTGTATATATGTGCCACATCTTCTTTATCCATTCATCCGATGATGGACACTTAGGTTGTTTCCAGCTCCGGGCTATTGTGAATAGAGCTGCAATGAACATTTTGGTACATGTCTCTTTTTGAATTATGGTTTTCTCAGGGTATATGCCTAGTAGTGGGATTGCTGGGTCATATGGTAGTTCTATTTTTAGTTTTTTAAGGAACCTCCATACTGTTCTCCATAGTGGCTGTACCAATTCACATTCCCACCAGCAGTGCAAGAGTGTTCCCTTTTCTCCACACCCTCTCCAGCATTTATTGTTTCTAGATTTCTTGATGATGGCCATTCTGACTGGTGTGAGATGATATCTCATTGTAGTTTTGATTTGCATTTCTCTAATGATTAATGATGTTGAGCATTCTTTCATGTGTTTGTTGGCAATCTGTATATCTTCTTTGGAGAAATGTCTATTTAGGTCTTCTGCCCATTTTTGGATTGGGTTGTTTGTTGTTTTGTTATTGAGCTGCATGAACTGCTTATAAATCTTGGAGATTAATCCTTTGTCAGTTGCTTCATTTGCAAATATTTTCTCCCATTCTGAGGGTTGTCTTTTGGTCTTGTTTATGGTTTCCTTTTCTGTGCAAAAGCTTTTAAGTTTCACTAGGTCCCATTTGTTTATCTTTGTTTTTATTTCCATTTCTCTAGGAGGTGGGTCAAAAAGGATCTTGCTGTGATGTATGTCATAGCGTGTTCTGCCTATGTTTTCCTCTAAGAGTTTGATAGTTTCTGGCCTTACATTTAGGTCTTTAATCCATTTTGAGCTTATTTTTGTGTATGGTGTTAGGGAGTGATCTAATCTCATACTTTTACATGTACCTGTCCAGTTTTCCCAGCACCACTTATTGAAGAGGCTGTCCTTTCTCCACTGTACATTCCTGCCTCCTTTATCAAAGATAAGGTGACCATATGTGTGTGGGTTTATCTCTCGATCCAGTCTTTATTCTGTAGTGATAGTGACTTTGCAGAAAGGTCAATTCGACTAGATCACTCATGTGCATAGAACATTCTAAGGCTCCCCACTGCCCTCAGACCCATGTCCGCCCACCTCCCACTGCAGGAACATGGAGCCATGGATGGTTTCCCCTTTCACATTGCAGGGTTCACAGGTGCTGAGTCTCGGAGGACAAAAGTCAAAGAAGGGGAGTCATTCTCTTTTCTGTTTCTCTCTTCTGTTGACCAAGGCACGTACTGAAATCAGGCCTTTTTGTGATCTAAAGAGATTCTGTGACCTTCTCTGTTGACCACAAAGTCCCGTTCTCCAGAACTCCCTGTTACTTTGTTACTGGAAAGTGGGGCAAAAACTCTGGCTCCTTCGTCTTTTGATCACGTTACACTTAAAGCTACTAGCAGAAGTGTGGGGGCCTAAGTGCAGGGGAAACCCGTCTCTATGATTAGCACCCCAGCGCCCTCTTCTCTCCCATTAGCTCCGGTGGTTCGCAACATTGTTTGCTCACTGGAATCACCTGGGCATTTATAAAGACTCTGATATCTGGGTCCCCTGCCCAGAGATTCTGTTTTAATTGGTTTTGGGGGCAGCCTGGGTATTAGGGTTTTAAAAGCAGCCCACCCCCATCCCTGAAGATCCCAAGGAACAGCTAAGGTTGAGAACGTCTGAATTTGGCAAGAGATCTGTTCTTTGAGTCCAGAAAGCCTATTTAATAAGAGACGAAGAACTGTTTCCTTTGCTTGAGGAATTATGTGTCTCTGGGTCCAAGTGTCTGAGCCCCAGCGCTGATGTCAATTTGGCACAAGGCCGTGGGCATCTGGATCCTGGAGGCATTCACTCAAGCCCACCCAAAGGGGTAGGGGTTAGATCTAACAGTAATTGCATCCCACACCGTTCACTCTTTAAATCGTACCTGACCATGTAGGTATTATTATCTTGATATCACAGACTAGTAAACTGGGGTTTGGAAACCTTTTTTAAAAGCTACCTTTCATCAAGAACTTTAAGCTGTGCTAAGTGCTTTACATCCATTTCCTTATTAAATTATCAAATGAGAGATAGAGATCTTCTTCATCAGTGAAGAAGTCCAGGCTCAGAGAAGCAGAGTTACATGACAAAGGTCACACAGCTCTTAGAGACAAATAAACTTGGATTTGAGATCCCTTTTTAAAAGAACCCCAAACTCTGGTTTCCCAGCCCCCTCTCTCCTTCATCTGCAACATTAAGCAAACATTTAAAAAAAAAAACCCAAAACCCCCCAAACAACCAAACCTCTTAAGGTGAACACAAGGAATCTGCAACTTAGTGTCCCATCATCTGTATGCAAATTTCACCTTACCGGTTTCAGCTATCAGGAGAGAGTCTAATCCTCATTTGAGGACACGTTCAAAGTTGTGTTAGTAAAAATTACTTTGTGTAATGAACTCTTAGATCAATTCTCATTGAAATGAGCTGGAATTAGATTTTTGCTCTTCCCATATGTAATGCTTTCAATTCGATGATGAATTACCAGAGTCAGCAGCTATCTGCCATCTCAATGCCATGCACGGCTAGTTACAGCTTTCTTGTTTGCCGGTCCTTTGCAGAGGCAAAGCAGACTTACTGGAGTGAGTTTTTTAATTTATCAGGGCTGTTTGGTAGAGGTTTTTGTCTTTATTCAGTGGGAATTTGCCATTTTAACATTTAGATTCATTTGTTTTCAAAATCTCTTGTGGGTCACTTTGTGAATATTAATGATGATATGCACATATTATTTGCGTGACTTAGGGCAAGCCCTGTCACCTCCCTGGGTTTTCCGTTTCCTCGTCTTTGAAATGAAAGGATTGACTCAGGTTGCTGTTTGCCCAAATTCCGTAGATCTGAAGGTGTTAAGAAAAAAAATTAGAGAAATATTGGCTTCCATGAAGTCAGGATTTCTGCCTTTCCAATGGGAACTGCTCCTTTATTCTGTGTGTTTCTGCCCCAGCCCGTAAAGTAAGGACTCATCCTAACACACCTGCCCTCTCAAGCAAGTGGGGAAGCAGCTTTGACCCCGAGCTGCCTCTCTCTCAAGGGAAGAAGAATGAGTCATAACCAGGGAGATGAGGAAGGCTTGTCATTCCTTGGACCCTTTGCACAGGCTGGGGACACAAAATCCAAGGGCTGCCCTGGACACCCAAGCTCATTTCTCCCTGCAACCAGCAAAGGTGGAAGAAGCACTGCATTGTATATTGTAAAGTTATTTGATGAGGTGCCTGTACTCTTTGCGTTGTGTCATCCTGGTGAAGTGAATGTTTTACCATTCTGGGGTCACCCTCTCTATCCCTAATCGTTCTTTTTTTGACTTAAAGATCATTTTGTCTGGTACTAAATAATATGGCCACTCCACCTTTATTTTGCTAGTATTTGCCTGATGTATCTTTGTTGTCCATCCCTTTACTTCCAATCTTTCTATGTTTTTATGTTTTAGCTTTTTTTTCTTTTTTTTTTGTAGCAGATAGGTGGAATTTTCCCCAGTCCAATCTGATAATCTCGTTAATGGGATGATTATTCCATTTACATTCATTGTGAATATTAATATAATTGGACTTGTTTCTCTCATTTTAACTTCCTTGAATTCTATTTGTCCTGTTTCATATATATATAATTTTATATTATATATAATATATATTTTATATGTTAATATAAAATGTATTTATATAAATATATTATACATTTTAATTATTATTATTATTATTATATTACATATAATAATAATAATATCACATGTAATTACAATATGCAATATTATAATGAAAATATTTATAATTTTTTCTTTTCTGGTCTGTAAAAACTAAGATTTTTTTCATATTACTTTTTTTCTCTCTCTTGGGATGAAAGTTATAGCCTCTGTTTTTACTCTTTAAACAGTTAACTTTGAAATTTACTGTGCACATGAAACGTCCTAATCTTAATGTGGATACCTTGACTGTCGCCACCTCCCTGCTCTGCCTGAGCATACAAAGATGATGCAGTATTTTAACCGGAGTCATTTCCCTGTTAACTTACATGCTCTCATGGCTCAGGATTTTAGTTCGGTCTTTTCATTAAACCTACCCGTTAGGCAGTTATTTTCACTTTATGAAAACGACTCTCCAGACTTACCCAGGTGTTATCTCCCGCCCCACTGTGCCATTTCTTTTTGTATCTCAGTCCTTCTTACCCCGGGTCATTTTCATTCTTCCTGAACGATATCCTTTAGAAGTTCTTTTAGTTCGTCTACTGGTGGTTAAGGCTTTTAGCTTTTGTTCTTCTGAAAGATGCCCTGTTTTGCGTTTGTTCTTGAGATATATAGTTAAATATGTCCCTATAGACTGAATGTTTGCATTCTCCCCAAATTCTTATTTTGAAACCCAGTCCCCAGTGGGGGAGTGTTAGGAGGTGGGGCCTTTGGGAGGTGGTTAGGTCATGAGGATAGAGCCCCCAAGAATGGGATTAGTGCCCTTATAAAGGAGGCCCCAGAGAGCCCCCTCAGCCTTTCTGTCATGTGCGGACATAGCAGGAAGATGAACAAGGAAGCTGTATTTATATTTCTAGGATATCTTCCATTTACACTGGACATTAGCCCCCAAATTCCTGGTAGCCCTTGTGAGACAGTAGCTTACAGTTAAATACTGACTATCATAAGGGTAAATATGTGAGGGAGGAAATGGATATGGCTGAGGGGCTGAGGCTCTGGATGATCGCAGAACTGGGCTGGTGGAAGATGGGAGGCTGTGGGGAGAGCAAAGGGCCAAGAGTGCCCTCGGCTATATTCATGGAACATTTGCAAGTGCATTATGCTGAGGTGGGTTGGGGAATCCTGTTTTCCAGCAGCCTCAGAACTTCACCAGGAGGCTGGGAATGTGGAGAGAGGATGATTTGTTTTCTCAGTTTCCCATATGGCTGGAACTGTTCTACATGCTATGGAGGCACACTCCCTTCTCTCCTGGAGCTGACATTCTATTGGAGGAGATGACAATTTTAAGGAATTAAATAAATAAAAAGAGATAATTTTAGATGGTTGTAGGGTCAGTGCAGCAGAGTGCGGCAGCAAGAGGGATGGTTAGATGGATGATAAAGAGAGGCATCTCGGATGTGGGGTTTTGAGCTGGAACTTGCAGGAGGGGGGTGCTTGGCTTTGCAGAGAGCGAGGAAAGGGTGGTCCTGGCAGACAGAGCAGTGAAGGTAAGACGAGGAGGTGAAGGTGAAGGCCCTGAGGTGGGAGGAGTACTCACAACCAAGTGTCAGGAGGAGGCCCTGGCTATATTAGTTACCTCTTGCTTAGTAACAAATTACCACAATCTTGGCCATTTAAAACAGCCCCGGCTTATTATCTGGTAGAGGGTCAGAGGGTCAGCCATTTGATCACAGCTTAGCCAGGTCCCCTGCTCAGGGTCTCACTAGGCTGCATTCAGATGGCATTTTTGTCTCAAGGTTCAACTGGGGAAGGATCTGTTTCCAACCTCATTCAGGCTGTTGGTCGCATCTGTTTCCTTAAGGATACGTGACTGAGGACCCTGGCTTTTTGCTGGCTGTTGGCTGGAGGTGACTCTAGGGTCCCAGAGTCTGAAGTTCCTAGAGTGCCCCTGCAGCCCTTTGCCGTATGCGCTTCCTCAACACGACTGTCTACATCATCAAGCCAGCAAGGAGGACTTCTCAGCTCAGGGAGATCCCAGTCCTTCTTGTAAGGCTTTCACCTGATTAAGCCAGGCCCACCGATGGTGACCTCCCTTTTGAGGAAGTCAGAGTCAACATTTGGGACCTTATCTTACCACAAAATCTCTTCACTGTTTGCCCTATTCTACTGGCCAAGGCAAGTCCCACCCATCCTCAAAGGGAGGCAATTGTACCGGCTGTGAGTATCAGGGGGCCCCATTGTAGAATTCTGCCCACTGCAGGCATATTGTGAGTAGGAATGGGAGCCGTATGGCAAGTGCTGCTGGTTCCCTGCTCAATATTTAATACTCCCTTTCTTCTTTATCAATAAAACCCTGATTTTGTTCAGAAGGCAAGGGGCACATCTAAGCAGACTTGGCTTCCCAGGCCCCCTAGAGGCTACCATTGTGATGTGGCATAGTTCTGGCCAATGACTTGTTAGTTGCAATCTAAAGAGAAGTTATCATTTTCCTGATAAAAAGGGACAGACCAAACTGGCATGTGCCTTGTCTCCTTTACTTCTTTTCCTTCTTTCTTCCTGGAACTTGGACATGCAGCCTGGAGGTGGAGCAGCCATCTTGTGACCAAGAGGCTTCTTATTTTCTGAGGATGGCTGAGCAGGAAGGTAGAAGGATCCTGGGATTCCAAGGGGATTTTGGAGCTTCTTTGGACCACTCTTGGACTTCTTGTCATGTGAGAAAAATATGCCACTGTTTGGTTATGCAAATATATTTAAGTTTCTATTACATGTAGCCAAATGTAATCCTAACATACAACGATATAAGGCAAAATCAGGTTGGACACATTGCAGAGTGTTGGTTTTATTACAAGTTAAATGGGAATATGTTGAAGGCTTTTAGTCAGATGGGTGCCTGGATTCATTTATGTCTTGGAAAAATCTGGCTCCTTTGCAAAGAATGAGCTGTGCAATGGGGTATGTGTGCAAGGTTGAAAGTGGAGGCTCAGAGAAGGTGAGTAAGTCACCCAAGGTAACACAGCAAGAGAAGGACAGAAATGGGATCCAGACTGCATGTTTGTCTGCCTTTGGCTGTTGTCTCTGATTTTAATCAAGGGCTTTGTCTCCCTGCTGTTGCTGGAGGAGCCCAAAGCTGCCTCTTCTCTCAATTTATCTCTGGAGTCCCATTCTCTGAAAAACCTCATGATTTTCACAATTATAAAAGAGAAATTCATTGTGGGTCTGGACATTTTTCCAGATCAATCTGGGCCAACCTAATTTAAACTAATGAAAGAAAGATGTGTATGTAAATGTGTGTGTGTGTGTGTGTGTGTGTGAACTTTCCTTTCTGTTATGATTTGCTTACAATTTGTTTTTAAGTCCCTGTTGACTAATGCCCACCTGATACTAAATTACTAAAGGTTGGAAGTAAAAATGATTTCAGCATTATAATCAGAACTCTAATCAGATCCAACTGATGCTGAATGCTCAATGAGCTTGAAATAGGGCACCTCCCTTGGACATGGTATTGAATTTCATCCAGGGATGTCCAAGGAAATCACGCAAACTTTGATATGTTGCGTGACAAACTGCAGACAAACTGCATGTTTGTCTGACTTTGGCTGTTGTCTCTGATTTTAATCAAGGGCTTTGTCTCCCTGCTGTTGCTGGAGGAGCCCAAAGCTGCCTCTTCTCTCAATTTATCTCTGGAGTCCCACTCTCTGAAAAACCTCATGATTTTCACAATTATAAAAGAGAAATTCATTGTGGGTCTGGACATGTTGAAGTGGTGTAGCGGCAAAATGCCACTACTCACTATTGTGTTGTGAAGGAGGAGGTCTGGGCTCCGGCTCCCAGTCCCCATTCATGAGGTGACCATGGGGCAGTCACTTTCCCTCTCTGGTCCTCTGTATCCCCATCTTCCAAGTGGTGCTCTTTTGCCAGAGCGAAGGTTTTCAATCTATGTTCCCCAGAGCCCTGGGGTTTCAGGGCTGCTCCTGAGAAATGGGTTTGCCTCTATGGGTCAGTTGAGTCTGGAACTGAAAGCTAGTTAGAGGACAAGGAGTTTCAGAGGTAGAACCCACAGCCTTGTCCCTGAGAGAGCTCACTTTCCATCATGGCGCCACTGTTTTGTTCCAGAGGAGGGGACAGGTGAGGAGAACCAAGCTCTGTAATTCATAGAGAAAAACATCTGCTCTAATTAGATCTGTCATGGGTGGGCAGGTGGCCTCTCTCCAGCCTTCCTGGGGGAGCTGGAAGCTAGCCATTTGCTCACATCCCATGAACAAAGAAACCTTTGCCCTCTTGGATCCTTGGGCAAAGCTGACTTGGTGAGTAAGGGAGAGTTGGGGCAGTCTCTAGAGAAGAGAAGTGAGGAAATGATGGAGAGATGCAGTGAGAGGGCTGGGAAGAAACATTCTAGGGCGTGGAACCATTAAGGTTCCCTGGAAGAGGGAACCCTGAGGCGTGGGGGTGGGGGAGATGTGGGGACCGACCTCTGTAGGATACTAGGGTATACTAGAGTTCTGAGGGTATTATTCATTTCCTTCATAACTTCAGTCCAGTCACTTCAACCCAACCCAACACAACCCAACCCAATCTAATCCAATCTGCCTGTCCATCCATCCATCCATCCACTCACCTACCCATCTATCCACCTATCCATCCATCCATCCATCCACTCACCTACCCATCCATCCACCTATCCATCCATCCATCCATCCATCCATCCATCTATCTGCCTATCCATTCATTTCTACACTCATGCATTCACCTACCCACTGGTCCACCCATCCATGCATTCACTCGTTTGGTTCAACCACCTCCTTTTCCCCCCTCTGCCTTATTCATTTCTTCTTTCAACCATTCCATAAACATTTGTGGGGCACCGTGCCTGGGAATGTAGAGGGGCATGAACTCTTCAGGGAGCTCATAGTCCCAGTGCTGTAAACAGATGCGCAGGCGAGTTTGAGACGTGATTGTAATACAAGGATGAGCAAAGTGCTGTTACAGTTTGGAACAGGGAGGTACTATTTAGAGAAGTGGATCAGAGAAGCCTTCAAGGAGGCAGTGACGGAGGAACTAGTTCCTGAAAGAGGAGCTTCAGTTTATTGGCTGGACAGGTGGAGCAGGGGTTTATTTCTTGGGATGCTGCTGATTTGAGGAGCTGAGGCCATGCTTATCCTTTAGAGATGGTATAAGCTTTACTCCCCTTTCTCCTACCTTCCAAGCCTCAAGAAAGTCTGAATTATTCAATTCAAATTTCTAGGCTGATGAAATTCAGGTTTAATTCAACAACTGATTGTTCTTATTCAAAACATTGGAGGGGAAAAAAACTATTCAAGGAAAAATGGTAGAAGCTCATAGCAGGAAGTTACCTTCATCAGACCTCTTTGTGTACGTCTCCTGCAACTGAGAACCCAACATACCAGCTATTCATTTTGCTCAGAGGGCAGGAGGGTGTGTGTGTGTATGTTTCTGGACTGATTTTGCTTCAGATAACAGACTGTGTCTTAGCATTTGGTACCATCTTGCTGATGTGTGTCTTTTGTGCCAGCATTGTCACATGGTCACAGAGTTGATGAGTGTATTTTGTGCCAGCATTGTCACATGGTCACAGAGCTGATGAGTGTCTTTTGTGCCAGCATTGTCACATGGTCACAGAGCTTAACACTTAGACCCACTCAACAACCATCAAATATTCACTGAGCTTCTTCTGTCTTCCAGGCTCGGCACTAGATGTTGGTGGCCATACACTAATGAACCAGGCAGGATTCTTGCCCTTAGAAAACCCACAGTCTAGAACAAGGGGCAGCAAACTTTTCCCACAAAGGGCCAGATAATAAATATTTTAGGCTTTGCTGGCCATACGATCTCTGTGGCAGCTATTCATTTCTGCTGTTGAAGTTCGAAAGCAGCCTTAGAAAGGCTGTCCAAGAGTGGGCATGGCTGTGTTCCAAGAAAACTTCATTTACCAAAACAGATTTGGCCCCCAGCTGTAGTTCCCTGATCTTTGCCTAGTTAGGGAGACACATGAGGAACTAGACAATGATAAATTATTGAAGTAAGTGCCGCCAAGGGGGTAAACACAGCATTCAGAGCAGAGTCCCCACCCAGGCTTGGGCAGTGCAGAAGACTGCCTGGAGGAGGTGATGTGTGGTCTTAGACCTGAGAGGTGAGTGGAGGGGGCACGGTGAAGAGGCTGGGGGTGGGGTGTGGTGGGAAGGGCCCTCCAGGCACAGAGGATTGTATGCAAAGAAGCTTGAGGATGGAAGGAGATATGTGTGTCTACTAGGGAGAGGGTCTGGGGGCCCCTCTGAAGGGGTTGGCCAGGTGAACAGGGCACAGTAGGGAAGGATCTTGTAGGAGCAGGACGTGGCGCACTGTGGCAGGTTTTTAGCGCCTTGTTTTATTTTGTCTTACTTTAAAAGACCCAGCACTCCCATCTAAGCAGGCGTCCGGGCGCTCCCAGAGCAGGACAGGCAGGTCTTCACAAGGTGGCTTTGTCATCCTCTTCCCTTGATCTGTGAGGGCCCCCAGGCAGCCTGAGGGCTGGTCCAAGAGGCAGGTCACTTGACAAGAGGTTTTAACTGCAGAATAGAAGCCATAGTTGAGGGAGAAATAGAAACAAAACCAAAGCAGGCATTAACATGGAGCTGGGACAATTAATGGATGCTTATTTACCAAAGCTCTGTACTCATGGGTACTGGGGAGAGAGAGGATTAAATGCTATAATGTGTATGGATTGCTGCCTTGTACATGCTTGAATGTAATACAAGCTAAGGTGCTCTAATGCTCCTCTCCTCTCCCCTGGTCTTTTCCTTTCTCCTCTGTTCCTCTCCCTTTCCCTCCCCTCCCTTTCTCTATGCTGTCCTTGTAAACCGGGATTAAGCAGTGTTCTTTGCTTTCTAGAACCTTTGGTAGAAAATGGTATAGAGCAGCATGATTAAAGATACGTGTGTTTTTGTTTTTTTGTTTTTGTTTTGCCGCACTGCGCAGCTTGCGGGATCTTAGTTCCCCAACCAGGGATCGAACCCGTGCCCTTGGCAGTGAAAGCGCGGAGTCCTAACCACTGGACCGCCAGGAAATTCCCACGGTTAAAGATATGAACCCCTAGGAGAAACAAACCTTGGTTTGAATCCTGGCTGTCGCATTTACTAACAAGCTACTTCACTTCGCTAAGAACCATCTTTCTCCTCTTTAAAATGAGGATCCTGTTTATACATACCTCTCTCATGGTTTATTGGGATAACCCATGTGAAATGTTTATTAGTGCTGTGCTTGGCAAGAGTGTTATTGTGATTTGTTTTAAATTTTGGGACCTGGCACATAGTAGGTGCTTAGCAAATGTTTGTTGAATGACTGTATGATGGCTTATGTAGTATGCAGAGCATAGTATTTTTAGATAATAGAACTACAAACCTTAGTTTGCCAGTTGGCATGTTGCTTATAGGACAGCTCTCCTTGGATTATAGACAAGGTGGTCCCATTAAGTCCTCATCCTCTTTTCCCCAATTCTGTGGATTCTATTTTAGAAAAGTCACTTAAGTCAAAGTTCCCTTTTTATTCCTGCTGCCAAGACCTTGGTTCATCATACCTTGTCTGAACTCTGCCAGCAAAGTCCATTTTCCGGCCACTGGTCTTTTTCTACCCCATCCATTCACCCAACTGTGGACAGATTGACTGTCCTAAAAATAAAAATGGTCTCTATCCTCTGCTTAATAATAGATGTTGATGACACTCTGATGTCTAAATTTTAGAGCGTGACCTCAGGTCCTTCCCCAGGCTGGTCTGCTGATGCTTCTAGTCAGTGGGTTCCAAATGGGGGTGATTTTGCACCTCCACCTCCAGGGGACATTTAACAATGTTTCAAGACGTTTTTGGTTGTCACACCTGGTGTGTGTGTGTGTGTGTGTGTGTGTGTGTGCCGTTGGCATCCAGTGGGTAGGTAGAGGTCAGGGATGCTGCTAGACATCTTACCATGTACAGGACAGCCCCCCATAACACAAAATTATGTGCCCTCAATTATCAATTAGTGCTGAGGCTGATAAGCCCTGTTTTATTCCCATCTTTCCACCATCCACGGCACCGTCCTGACTCTCTCATTAACTTCTGAACATGCCTCCCTCTTTTTGCATCTCTGATTGCCTTTTTCTGGATTACTCTTTGTTTCTCTTTTTGCCCTAACACCCTCTTATTCACCCTTGAGACCTATTTCATATGTCTCTCCTTCCAGGAAGACTTGTAGGAACGAATTGCTTCTTTCTTTTGGAGCCCACAGCCTTTATGACATTATAGTGTTGTAAGTATTATTATTACAGAATCTATGTCATGTTCCACCCCAGTCCGTTTCCAGGCTTCTTCAGTATCGCGTCTTGTTTATTCCCTTTTCCCAATATCATAAGTGTTTGTTGGATGAATGAGTAAAATAATCAGGAAATAAGTGTTCAAAAGATTTACTCTTAGGTCCCATGCTCTTTTGAGAGAAAGACTCTGGAATGACGTGTTAACACACACATTTCTCCCTTTCTTCCTCATCTCACCCATCTTCCGGATAAATTTTATGCAGACAAACTTCAAACTTTTCTGAAACTCAGACATGATTTGTGTTCGTGATTCAGTTTCAATTTCATATCTTCAGCACTTTCGCAGTCAGTAATGTTTTCCATTTTGCAGTAAATCTATGGATGTGGCTTGAACACAATTTTCTTCGGTCCCACCCTGTGACACATTTACTGCCACCCACCAAGGGTCTTCTTTTATGGGAATGGAAACGAATGCTTCCCGCGTATATCTGCCGACATCTCATTCACATTCAGACTACGATTGTATCTTATTCGAACTGCATTGTCCCCCCCTTGTGGGAGCAGTCGAGGTCCAGTGAACCCAGGGATCCTGATTCGTCTTTACCATTGCTGTGTCTCTAATGAGGCACATGGCACCTGGCACCATAACCTGGTGCTCAGTGGAAACCTGCTGAATGAATACGAAACATATGGGCTGTTCTAAAGCTTTGGTTTGCCAGACCAAGATTTGAGATCACAGGGAGAAGTTGTGGAACGAGCACAGACTTTGGGTCACACAAACTTGGGGTCTAGACCTATATGTACCATTTACTATCCATGTGCCCTTGGGCACACTGGCCTTTTTAAGCCTCACTTTCTTAATTTTTCTTATGGGCCTAATTTGCATCTATCTCCCAGATTTTGGGGCAGAGTAAACCGATTAGCATGCAGTAGGGCATTCAGTAAGTGACATCTATTAATAATAACAGGACAACCACGTGATGTGGATCATTCTGTAACAGGGAATAGCCAATCTGACTACACGCTGGATCTCTTTCTTTTACTTTTTAAAAAAATCTTTTTGGCTGCATTGGGTCTTCGTTGCTGTGCGTGGGCTTTCTGTAGTTGCGGTGAGCGGGGGCTACTCTTCGTTGTGGTGAGCAGGCTTCTCATTGCGGTGGCTTCTCTTTTTTTTTTTTTTTTTTTTTTTTTTGTGGTACGCGGGCCTCTCACTGTTGTGGCCTCTCCCGTTGCGGAGCACAGGCTCCGGATGCGCAGGCTCAGCAGCCATGGCTCACGGGCCCAGCCGCTCCGCGGCATATGGGATCCTCCCAGACCGGGGCACGAACCCGTATCCCCTGCATCGGCAGGCGGACTCTCAACCACTGCGCCACCAGGGAGGCCCGCGGTGGCTTCTCTTGTTGCGGAGCACAGGCTCTAGGTGCACGGGCTTCAGTAGTTGTGGCACGTGGGCTCAGTAGTTGTGGCTCGCGGGCTCTAGAGTGCAGGCTCAGTAGTTGTGGCGCGTGGGCTTAGCTGCTCCATGGCATATGGGATCTTCCTGGACCAGGGATCGAACCGGTGTCCCCTGCATTGGTGGGTGGAGTCTTAACCACTGCACCACCAGGGAAGTTCCTGTTTCTTTTACTTTAACCTTTGCTTTCCTCTGCTTTTGTTCACTAAAATGATACTGTCTATACATAATGGCCTGCCTCAGGGAACCCTGCTTTTGTTCACTAAAAGGATACTGTCTATACATAATGGCCTGCCTCGGGGAACCCTGCCCCTCTGCCTGAATGTTAAACCAAAGTGCCTTTGTTCAGGGAAACATCCAGACCCTGTCCACGTGTGGATGGCTACAAGAAAGAAGAAATTAACACATCCCCGCCCTGAGGCTGGCCATTCCAAGTGATATTTGTAAAATTTATGGTCTTTTTACTTTACTTCCTGATCTCCTCCCGGTCTCTGTGCTATAAAAGAAACTGTCATCCAAACCCGGATAAGATGTTTTTTCGGAGACACTAGTCTGCCATCTTCTCCGTCTGCTGGCTTTCCGGTATTCCTTGCCTCAACACCTCTTCTCTGATTCATTGGCCTGTCCTGCGGCGAGCAGAGTGAGCTTGGACTCGGTAACAATTCCACGTAATTGGTCAGATATTGAGGGCCATTCAGGTAACTGCACAATCACTACTATGGGTAGAGATTTTTCTAGACTGTCCTGCAGGGTATTATTTTTCTTTCTCAGGATTCCCCACCACCACCACATTTGGGTCCCAGTCACATCAGTCTAAACCGCAATTGCAGACAGAAGCTCAAGCCAGTTCATGATGCATATTCAGTGAGTGGCACAGGAACCCTGGATGTTGGAGGCAGCAGGGAACTTCAAAAAGCCCTGATTCATCACCCTCAGTGTACAAAGAAACCTGAGGCTCAGAGAGGCTAAGTAACTGGTCCCTGGTCACACAGAGCCAGTAGCAAAGCCCCAACTTGATCTAAGTTCTCCCGACTTCCAAGCCCTTGTTATTTTTTTGCACCGAGAGGCCAGTGGCTTACATTTGGTGCTTTAATGGTCAAAGCACAAATGCTATTATAGTCGAGCCTATAGAGACCCACACAGCATTGCTTTCTGCAGCATTAAATTAAGTTCTTGATTCAGTTCTTCGAAGCCTGACGGCTTCTCATGAGAAGGGGACGTGCAGGAGAAGCGTTTCCAGAAGGGTTTTCTCAGAGCAATGCCCTTAGCAAAGCAGCTCCGGCCCTGGCTCAGACGTCCTTGAGCTGCAAGGTCGGCTTCTGATACACAAGACTTTGATGGTGGAGCTGCTTCCCTGCAGGAAAACACCTGCAGTGAACCCAGCGCCAGGGCACGTGGTTCCCCTCGGCCACATCCTCAGTCTTTCTTCTGCGATGGGGGAACACTTTATGCTCAGGGTCTGTGCTGAGACTTTGGCTTGCCCATGCACTTGGAGAAACCTTAAGAGAGAAAGAGGCTTGTGGGCCAGACTCTCAGGTTCAAGGTCTGGTTCCACAACTTGTTGTAGGGTGACTGCAGTGAGTTGTTCAGTCTCTCTGCATCTCAGTTTCTTTATCTGTAAGAGGGGAGCACTTGTTCTGGGGTTGCTGTGATGATTGAGTCAAAGACAGACAGTGCTTACAACAGTATTTATCACATAGAAAGTGCTCAATAAACATCATCAACTGTTGGTAAACACAGGTGCTGGATTCCACCCTGATTTACATCCCGCTCTGTTTCTCCTTGCCTGTGTGACTTTGGGTGAGTGACTTGACTGCTCTGAGCTACAATATCTTATCAGACAAATGGATATAAGAACAATACTGGAAGTTCTGATTTTCCTATATCCATCTTTGGGACAAACTGTGCTTTGTAGGCATTTACACTAAAGCCCATACACTATTTCTTCTGTGTGAGTTTGGGGTTTTGAACATCAGCTGAGACAAATCCATCTTGACATCTGTGTGACGATGCCTCTTGGCAGGCAGTTCCTCTCCAGGAGGGTCTCTACCTTTGTCCGCACAGCAGTTTATGCCAAGGACTTTAATATTTTATTGGATTTTTGTGATTACTGTATAAAACCAAGCAGAAAGAAGAAGTGCTGATCCTACTGGTAAAGGAGCATGAGTCTCATAAACAAACACAACTGAGCCAAAGGGAGAAAACAAAATGAAGATAAAATCATAAAAGCCATGCAGCGCAGCTGATCTTTAACTTTAGCTGGAAGATCTCTGGGCTTAGCTTACTGTCTGTCACTCAGTTGTGAGAGAAAAGAATAAAATGGAAGAATATGTATGAAAATGCCAGAAATATAGGGTCGAAGATTGCATCAGGAAAGTGAGGTTTAATTAAAGACTGTATACAAAGATTATCTTTCCCTCCCCCAACAGAGGAACTGATTATTCAAATTTTGGAGACATTTGCAGTTGTGCATTATATATGCCCACAGGGCTGGTGATTTCCGTATATGTAAATGACCAACCTTAGTGCATGGTATATATAGGTGCCTCTTAAATTATGGCTATCATCACCATCACCACTATCACCATCATTATCATCACCATCATCATCATCACCACCATCATCATGATCATCACCATCATCATCATCATCATCAACACCATCATCATGATCATCACCATCACATCATTATCACCACCATCATCATCACCACCATCATCATCATCAACATCATCACCATCATCACCACCACTATCATTGCCATCATCATCACCACCATCATCATCAACACCATCACCATATATCATCATCACCATCATCATCATCCTTAAGGTTGTCTCAGAAGATTTGGAGTCAATCAAAGCAGACTGAAAGCATTAGAATATCATCCATCACTTAGGTAATTCAGAAATTAACTATGATTTCCCCCAACAAGTGTCCTTTCTGCTTGGATACGCCCAGTCTCGGGGAGTTCATTGGCTGTGGTGGTGTGCTTGAGTGTACCTACTCTGTGTCAGTGTATTTCCCTCGGAGACTACCTGCTAGTGGGTTTTATGCCCTGTTTGGATCCACAGATTTAGTGAAATCTCACTTTCATAGAGAAGGGCATCCAAATAGGCTACCCATCCCACAAGAACTCATTCATTCATTTATCTGCAAACATTTCCTGAGCACCCACTATGGGCTGGTCTCCGGGCTGGGCCTTGGAGGAGTTCCAGGGCCCATAGGGGAGTCAGACAGTTGCATCGGGAATTGTAATTACAGGGCAATTACAACCTGGAAAGATAAGGAAGGGAGCACTGTGGCAGCTTGCCGAAGGTGGCTAGCCTAGCTGGTGGTGTGGTGGTCATGAGAGGCTCCCTGGAAGAGGTAACTCTTGAACTGAGTTTCAGGGGATGGAGAAGAGGAAGGCACTTCAGATAGAATGGAGGGGACGTATGAACAGACATGGAGCTCAAAAGACTGGTGGCTCTGAGTACAGATGCTGGTCCAGTGTGTATGTATGTGAGGAGGGAGTGGTTGGAGGGCGCAGAGGACCTGAGGATGAAGCCAGGAAGGTGAAAGGGTCCAGGAGAGCCTTCACGCCAAGCTAGAGGTCGGACTTTATTCAGGGGTGTGTGGAGCTCCTGTGGCAGCCCTTTAGGTCACCCTGACCCTGGGACGGGGGCTCCCTCCTCTGGGTCGAGCTGTTCCGGTTGAGTGCAGCACGTCTGCTGGGGATCTGCTCTTGGCTTTCGTGTGGGGGCCAGTTCTGTTGCTCCCACTTCCTTGGCATTTGCTTCGCACGGCTTCTTTATCCCTCCCTCCCTCACCCTTTCACGGTCCAGTGGTGAGAGCTCAGCTTTGAAGCCAAACGGATCAGGGTTAAGTCTCAGCTCTCTGGCTGCCTACTTTTGAGCCTCAGCCTGGTTCGTTAACCCCCATCAACGTCAGTCTCCTTGCTTGTAAAAAGGGGACGGTAATAAACGGAATAAACATTTACAGGCAGTTATATGTGCCAGGCACCATTCTAAGCACTTTACAAAAATTACTCATTGAATCTTTACAACAACTATTATGATCCCTATTTTACAGATGAGAAAACAAGGACATGGAAGGCCCCAGTCCTTCTGGTCGGTAAGTGGCAGGACCAGGAGGCCAGAGTTGACATGAAGATCAGAAGAGTTAAGACACGCAGGGTCCTTGAGGTACTACCCAACACATGGTTGATACGCAGGCAACTGTCATAGTTATAAGCTCTCCAAGAAACATACAGAGTGATGCTATCAAGGACAGAGCAGTCCCCAGAGTTAAGCAAATTCCCTTTATCACAGGGAGCCATGGAAAGCCTAATTCAAACTGACTCATTAACTCCAGACAATAGAAAATGACAGATCAAGCCTCTGATGGAAGAGACTGGAACAGCCATTGATTAGAAGCCAGACTTGTTTCTTTCTTCCCCTACTGATTGACCAACTTCTGAGGGCTCTGCTTTCTTTGTAAAAGAGCTAACTGAACTGTCAAGCACGGTTCCCTCTTCAGTCACCATCGTGGGGTGGGGGGAGGACGTCTGATAAGCCATAGATTTCCTCCTGCTCAGTACAGCTCAAAATCCAGCCAAGTGGGCTTCCCTGGTGGCGCAGTGGTTAAGAATCCGCCTGCCAATGCGGGGGACACAGGTTCGTGCCCTGGTCCTGGAAGGTCCCACATGCCGTGGAGCAACTAAGCCCGTGCGCCACAACTACTGAGCCTGCTCTCTAGAGCCCGCAAGCCACAACTACTGAGTCCACGTGCTGCAACTACTGAAGCCCGTGCCTAGACCCTGTGCTCCACAACAAGAGAAGCCACCACAAAGAGAAGCCCGCGCACCAAACGAAGAGTAGCCCCTGCTCGTCGCAACTAGAGAAAGACCACATGCAGCCACGAAGACCCAATACAGCCAAAAATAAATAAAGAAATAGAAAAAAAATTTAAAAAAGAAAAAATCCAGCCAAGCACTGAAGTTTCCAACCTGCCACTCTTGAATCCCTGAAGTCACATGGACTCTCTTTTTTACCACCCAAATAAGGTATTGGCAATTGGAATCAGCCATTGAACAAGAAAAGAGGATGTTTGCAAAATCGCTGGATGTGAAACTTGGCTGTAATTGACCAGGGAAGGGAATGGAAAGGTGGGGGGGAGGAAGCTGCCGTGAGTTGGGGGCAGCAGAGCGGAGTGTAACCTGCTCGTGTTTGGAAACAGCAGACCTGGGTTTGGATCCAAGGCTGGCCACTTCCTAGCCATGTGATTTGGGACATGGCTATAAGCATGAATCCTTCCTAGTTCCTGCCCAAATTCAAGCCCAGGATTTGGTACAGGCATCAAGGGTCTCTTTTCAAAATAGATGCTGCATGGTGGCTGGGAAGAGGGTTTGGTTTGGGGTCAGACCTGGATTCACGTGTGACGGTGGGGACTGACTTCCCTCTGGGAATAATCTGGCGAAGATTGGAGATGAACAGTAAGGTGTTTGTGTCACGTAGCAGTTAGAGAAGCTGGCTCTGGAGTCAGACAGCCTGGATTCAAATCTTTGCTCTATTGCACTGGTTCTCAACCTGGGGTGATTTTGTACCCTCCTTCCCCAGGGGACATTTGGTCAGGTTTGGAAACATTTTTGGTTGTCACAGCTTGGGAGCGTTGCTACTGGCCTCTAGTGAGTTGAGGCCAGAGATGCTGCTCAATATCCTACAATACACAGGACAACCCCCAACAGCAAAGAATATCCAGCCCTAAAAATCAGCAGTGCTAAGGCTGAGAGACCCAGCTCCATGGCCAACCAGCTTGGGGAGAAGTCACTTAACCTGGTCAATATTCTGTTCCCTAGCAGTGCCTGCCTTGGGCGGTTGTTTTAAAAACAGAGGCATCACGGCACCTTGCACAGCACCAGGTACCCAGCAAACCCTCTATAAATGTAAGCTTGGATTTTGTGAAAATGAGAGCCAATAGCATATATTAACTGCTTGGACATAGTAAGTCTGCAAGTAACAGTAGGGACGTGATGATGATGACGGCCATGGGTTCTGTTTTCACAGGATCTTTGCAGTGCCCCGAAATCCTTCTTCTTTTTTTTTTTTTTTTTTTATTAGTTTCTGCTTTATAACAAAGTGAATCAGCCATACATATACATCTGTTCCCACATCCCTTCCCTCATGCATCTCCCTCCCTCCCACCCTCCCCATCCCACCCCTCCAGGCGGTCACAAAGCACCGAGCTGATCTCCCTGTGCTATGCGGCTGCTTCCCACTATCTATCTACCTTACGTTTGGTAGTGTATATATGTCCATGCCTCTCTTTCCCTTTGTCACAGCTTACCCTTCCCCCTCCCCATATCCTCAAGTCCATTCTCAAGTAGGTCTGTGTCTTTATTCCCGTTTTACCCCTAGGTTCTTCATGACATTTTTTTTTTTTTAATTCCATATATATGTGTTAGCATACGGTATTTGTCTTTCTCTTTCTGACTTACTTCACTCTGTATGACAGACTCTAGGTCTATCCACCTCATTACAAATAGCTCAGTTTCGTTTCTTTTTATGGCTGAGTAATATTCCATTGTATATATGTGCCACATCTTCTTTATCCATTCATCCGATGATGGACACTTAGGTTGTTTCCAGCTCCGGGCTATTGTGAATAGAGCTGCAATGAACATTTTGGTACATGTCTCTTTTTGATTTATGGTTTTCTCAGGGTATATGCCTAGTAGTGGGATTGCTGGGTCATATGGTAGTTCTATTTTTAGTTTTTTAAGGAACCTCCATACTGTTCTCCATAGTGGCTGTACCAATTCACATTCCCACCAGCAGTGCAAGAGTGTTCCCTTTTCTCCACACCCTCTCCAGCATTTATTGTTTCTAGATTTCTTGATGATGGCCATTCTGACTGGTGTGAGATGATATCTCATTGTAGTTTTGATTTGCATTTCTCTAATGATTAATGATGTTGAGCATTCTTTCATGTGTTTGTTGGCAGTCTGTATATCTTCTTTGGAGAAATGCCTATTTAAGTCTTCTGCCCATTTTTGGATTGGGTTGTTTGTTTTTTTGCTATTGAGCTGCATGAGCTGTTTATAAATTTTGGAGATTAATCCTTTGTCAGTTGCTTCATTTGCAAATATTTTCTCCCATTCTGAGGGTTGTCTTTTGGTCTTGTTTATGGTTTCCTTTGCTGTGCAAAAGCTTTGAAGTTTCATTAGGTCCCATTTGTTTATCTTTGTTTTTAGTTCCATTTCTCTAGGAGGTGGGTCCAAAAGGATCTTGCTGTGATTTACGTCATAGAGTGTTCTACCTATGTTTTCCTCTAAGAGTTTGATAGTTTCTGGCCTTACATTTAGGTCTTTAATCCATTTTGAGCTTATTTTTGTGTATGGTGTTAGGGAATGATCTAATCTCATACTTTTACATGTCCCTATCCAGTTTTCCCAGCACCACTTATTGAAGAGGCTGTCCTTTCTCCACTGTACATTCCTGCCTCCTTTATCAAAGATAAGTTGGCCATATGTGCGTGGGTTTATCTCTGGGCTTTCTATCCTGATCCACTGATCTGTCTTTCTGTTTTTATGCCAGTACCACACTGTCTTAATTACTGTAGCTTTGTAGTATAGTCTGAAGTCAGGGAGCCTGATTCCTCCAGCTCCGTTTTTCGTTCTCAAGATTGCTTTGGCTATTCGGGGTCTTTTGTTTTTCCAAACAAATTTTGAAATTTTTTGTTCTACTTCTGTGAAAAATGCCAGTGGTAGTTTGATAGGGATTGTATTGAATCTGTAGATTGCTTTGGGTAGTAGAGTCATTTTCACAATATTGATTCTTCCAAGCCAGGAGCATGGTATATCTCTCCATCTATTTGTATCATCTTTAATTTCTTTCATCAGTGTCTTATAATTTTCTGCATACAGGTCTTTTGTCTCCTTAGGTAGGTTTATTCCTAGATATTTTATTCTTTTTGTTGCAATGGTAAATGGGAGTGTTTTCTTGATTTCATTTTCAGATTTTTCATCATTAGTGTACAGGAATGCCAGAGATTTCTGTGCATTAATTTTGTATCCTGCTACTTTACCAAATTCATTGATTAGCTCTAGTAGTTTTTCGGTAGCATCTTTAGGATTCTCTATGTATAGTATCATGTCATCTGCAAACAGTGACAGCTTTACTTCTTCTTTTCCGATTTGGATTCCTTTTATTTCCTTTTCTTCTCTGATTGCTGTGGCTAAAACTTCCAAAACTAGGTTGAATAAGAGTGGTGAGAGTGGGCAGCCTTGTCTTGTTCCTGATCTTAGTGGAAATGGTTTCAGTTTTTCACCATTGAGGACAATGTTGGCTGTGGGTTTGTCATATATGGCCTTTATTATGTTGAGGAAAGTTCCCTCTATGCCTACTTTCTGCAGGGTTTTTATCATAAATGGGTGTTGAATTTTGTCGAAAGCTTTCTCTGCATCTATTGAGATGATCATATGGTTTTTCTCCTTCAACTTGTTAATATGGTGTATCACATTGATTGATTTGCGTATATTGAAGAATCCTTGCATTCCTGGAATAAACCCCACTTGATCATGGTGTATGATCCTTTTAATGTGCTGTTGGATTCTGTTTGCTAGTATTTTGTTGAGGATTTTTGCATCTATGTTCATCAGTGATATTGGCCTGTAGTTTTCTTTCTTTGTGACATCCTTGCCTGGTTTTGGTATCAAGGTGATGGTGGCCTCGTAGAATGAGTTTGGGAGTGTTCCTTCCTCTGATATTGTTTGGAAGAGTTTGAGAAGGATGGGTGTTAGCTCTTCTCTAAATGTTTGATAGAATTCGCCTGTGAAGCCATCTGGTCCTGGGCTTTTGTTTGTTGGAAGATTTTTGATCACAGTTTCAATTTCAGTGCTTGTGATTGGTGTATTCATATTTTCTATTTCTTCCTGAGTCAGTCTTGGTAGGTTGTGCATTTCTAAGAATTTGTCCATTTCTTCCAGGTTGTCCATTTTATTGGCATAGAGTTGCTTATAGTAATCTCTCATGATCTTTTGTATTTCTGCAGTGTCAGTTGTTACTTCTCCTTTTTCATTTCTAATTCTACTGATTTGAGTCTTCTCCCTTCTTTTCTTGATGAGTCTGGCTAATGGTTTGTCAATTTTGTTTATCTTCTCAAAGAACCAGCTTTTAGTTTGGTTGATCTTTGCTATCGTTTCCTTCATTTCTTTTTCATTTATTTCTGATCTGATCTTTATGATTTCCTTCCTTCTGCTAACTTTGGGGGTTTTTTGTTCTTCTTTCTCTAATTGCTTTAGGTGCAGGGTCAGGTTGTTTACTCGAAATGTTTCCTGTTTCTTAAGGTGGGATTGTATTGCTATAAACTTCCCCCTTAGAACTGCTTTTGCTGCGTCCCATAGGTTTTGGGTCGTCGTGTCTCCATTGTCATTTGTTTCTAGGTATTTCTTAATTTCCTCTTTGATTTCTTCAGTGATCACTTCGTTATTGAGTAGTGTATTGTTTAGCCTCCATGTGTTTGTATTTTTTACAGATCTTTTCCTGTAATTGATGTCTAGTCTCATAGCATTGTGGTCGGAAAAGATACTTGATATAATTTCAATTTTCTTAAATTTACCAAGGCTTGATTTGTGACCCAAGATATGATCTATCCTGGAGAATGTTCCATGAGCACTTGAGAAAAATGTGTATTCTGTTGTTTTTGGATGGAATGTCCTATAAATATCAATTAAGTCCATCTTGTTTAATGTATCATTTAAAGCTTGTGTTTCCTTATTTATTTTCATTTTGGATGATCTGTCCATTGGTGAAAGTGGGGTGTTAAAGTCCCCTACTATGATTGTGTTACTGTCGATTTCCCCTTTTATGGCTGTTAGTATTTGCCTTATGTATTGAGGTGCTCCTATGTTGGGTGCATAAATATTTACAATTGTTATATCTTCTTCTTGGATCGATCCCTTTATCGTTATGTAGTGTCCTTCTTTGTCTCTTCTAATAGTCTTTATTTTAAAGTCTATTTTGTCTGATATAAGAATTGCTACTCCAGCTTTCTTTTGATTTCCATTTGCATGGAATATCTTTTTCCATCCCCTTACTTTCAATCTGTATGTGTCTCTAGGTCTGAAGTGGGTCTCTTGTAGACAGCATATATATGGGTCTTGTTTTTGTATCCATTCAGCCACTCTGTGTCTTTTGGTGGGAGCATTTAGTCCATTTACATTTAAGGTAATTATTGATATGTATGTTCCTATTCCCATTTCCTTAATGGCTTTGGGTTCGTTATTGTAGGTATAGTCCTTCTGTTGTGTTTCTTGCCTAGAGAAGTTCCTTTAGCATTTGTTGTAAAGCTGGTTTGGTGGTGCTGAACTCTCCCAGCTTTTGCTTGTCTGTAAAGGTTTTAATTTCTCCATCAAATCTGAATGAGATCCTTGCTGGGTAGAGTAATCTTGGTTGCAGGTTTCTCTCCTTCATCACTTTAATTATGTCCTGCCACTCCCTTCTGGCTTGTAGAGTTTCTGCTGAGAGATCAGCTGTTAACCTGATGGGGATTCCCTTGTGTGTTATTTGTTGTTTTTCCCTTGCTGCTTTTAATATGATTTCTTTGTGTTTAATTTTTGACAGTTTGATTAATATGTGTCTTGGCGTATTTCTTCTTGGATTTATTCTGTATGGGACTCTCTGTGCCTCCTGGACTTGATTAACTATTTCCTTTCCCATATTAGGGAAGTTTTCAACTATAATCTCTTCAAATATTTTCTCAGTCCCTTTCTTTTTCTCTTCTTCTTCTGGAACCCCTATAATTCGAATGTTGGTGCGTTTAATGTTGTCCCAGAGGTCTCTGAGACTGTCCTCTGTTCTTTTCATTCTTTTTTCTTTATTTTTCTCTGCATCAGTTATTTCCACTATTTTATCTTCCACCTCACTTATCCGTTCTTCTGCCTCAGTTATTCTGCTATTGATCCCATCTAGAGTATTTTTCATTTCATTTATTGTGTTTTTAATCGATGCTTGATTCATCTTTAGTTCTTCTAGGTCCTTGTTAACTGTTTCTTGCATATTGTCTATTCTATTTCCAAGATTTTGGATCTGGGAAATAGAATCTTGGATCAGCTTTACTATCATTATTCTGAATTCTTTTTCAGGTAGACTGCCTATTACCTCTTCATTTGTTAGGTCTGGTGGGTTTTTATCTTGCTCCTTCACCTGCTGTGTGTTTTTCTGCTTTCTCATTTTGCTTATGTTACTGTGTTTGGGGTCTCCTTTTTGCAGGCTGCAGATTCGTAGTTCCCATTGTTTTTGGTGTCTGTCCCCCGTGGCTAAGGTTGTTTCAGTAGGTTGTGTAGGCTTCCTGGTGGGGGGGACTAATGCCTGTGTTCTGGTGGTTGAGGCTCGATCTTGTCTTTCTGGTGGACAGGTCCACGTCTGGTGGTGTGTTTTGGGGTGCCTGTGGCCTTATTATGTTTTTAGGTAGCCTCTCTGCTAATGGGTGGGGTTGTGTTCCTGCCTTGCTAGTTGCTTGGCATAGGGTGACCAGCACTGTAGCTTGCTGGTCGTTGACTGAAGCTGGGTGCTGGTGTTGAGATGGAGATCCCTGGGAGATTTTCGCTGCTTGATATTATGTGGAGCTGGGAGGTCTCTTGTGGACCCGTGTCCTGAAGTTGGCTCTCCCACTTCAGAGGCACAGCACTAACTCCTGGCTGCAGCACCAAGAGCCTTTCATCCACCCGGCTCAGAATAACAGTGAGAAAAAGTAGAAAGAAATAATTAGTAGAAGAAAGAAAGAGAGATTGAAAGAAAGGAAGAAGGGAAGAAAGGAAGGAAGGAAGGAAGAAAGAAAGAAAGGAGGCAGGGAGGGAGGAAGGATGGAAAGAAAGAAGGAAAGAAAGGAGGGAGGGAGGGAGGAATGAAAGCAAAAGGAAGAGTGAATGGAAGAAGGGAGGGAGGGAGGAAGGAAAGAAAGAAAGAAAGACAGGAGGGAGGGAGGGAGGAAGGAAAGAAAAAGAAAGTGGAAAGAAGAAGGGTGGGAGGGAGGGAGGGATGGAGGAAAGAAAAAGAAAGAAGGAAAGGAGGAGTGGAGGGAGGGAGGGAGGAAGGGAAGGGAGGAAAAAAAGAAAGAGCAGGTAAAGTAAAATAGAATAAAGTATGAAATATAGTAGCGTTATTAAAATTAAAAAGTAATTATTGAAAAAAACACGGACCGATAGAACCCTGGGACATATGGTGGAAGCAAAGCTATACAGAGAGAATCTTACACAGAAGATTACACATACACATTCACAAAAAGAGAGCAGGGGGAAAAATCAAAAATCTTGCTCTCCAAGTCCACCTCCTCGATTTGGGATAATTCGTTGTAAAAAGAGGAAAAGGGCGAAAAGTCTGAAATCTTGCTAAGTCCACCTCCTTAATTTGAGATAATTCGTTGTAAAAAGAGGAAAAAAGGGGGGAAAGTCTTAAATCTTGTCCTCAAAGTCCACTTCCTCAATTTGGGATGATTCGCTGTCCATTCATGCACTCCACAGACGCAGGGCACATCAAATGGCCCGTGGAGCTTTAATCCGCTGCCTCCGAGGCTGCACAGAGAGATTTCCCTGTCTCTTCTCTACTCTCACAACTCCCGGGTCTCAGCCTTGGACCTGGCCCCGCCTCTGCGCGTAGGTCGCCGGAGGGCGTCCGTTCTTCGCTCAGACAGGACGGGTTTAAAGGAGCCGCTGATTCGGGGGCTCTGGCTCACTCAGGCAGAGGGGAGGGAGGGGAATGCCCTCTCCTCGCGCACCAGGCAACAAAAGGGAAAAAAGTCTCTTGCCTCTCCGGTAGCTCCAGACCCTTTCCCCGGACTCCCTCCGGGCTAGCACTAACCCCTTCAGGCTCTCTTCCTGCCGCCAGCCCCAGTCCTCTCCCTGCGCTCCGAAAGCCGATACCCGAGCCTCAGCTCCCAGCCCCGCCCGCCCTGGCGGCCGAGCAGACAAGCCTCTCGGGCTGGTGTGTGCCTGAGGGCACCGATCCTCTGTGCCAAAATCTCTCTGCTTTGCCCCCCACACCCCTGTTGCTGTGCTCTCCTCCGCTACTCCGAAGCTTTCCCCCTCCGCCACCTGCAGTCTCCGCCCTCGAAGGGGCTTGTAGTGTGTAGAAACCTTCCCTCCTTCACGGCTCCCTCCCACTGGTGCAGGTCCCGTCCATATCCTATTGTCTCTGTTTATTCTTTTCTTCTTTTGACCTACCCAGGTACGTGGGGAGTTTCTTGCCTTTTGGGGGGTCTGAGGTCTTCTGTCAGCGTTCAGTAGGTGTTCTGTTGGAGTTGTTCCACGTGTAGATGAATTTCTGATGTATTTGTGGGGAGGAAGGTGATCTCCGCGTCTTACTCTTCCGCCATCTTCCCAAACTCCCGAAATCCTTCTTCTATCCTCCGCACCTTGGCATCAAAGTGATGATCAAAGCCATTGTCAAAATTAAAAAAGCAACAGACTTGCCCCCAGGGAGGCTGATGATGGATCTTGGGTTTGCTGGTGCCGAAAATCATAAAAGGCAGCTGCCTCATCCCCTGGGTTTTCTAAAAGCTGTCTCCAACTTGAGCAGTTCTTGTAACGGGGACTTGTTTTCCTGGAATGGCAGGGGCGGGGGGGACAGCACTTTATCCTCCTAGCTCATGTTTTGTCTGGGCCTGTCATGGCCAAATGTTTGTGTCCCCCCCAAATTCATATATTGAAGTCTTCACTTGCAATGTGGTGGTATTTGAAGGTGGGTTTTTTTTTTTTTTTTTTTTTTTTTTTTGCGGTACGCGGGCCTCTCACTGCCGTGGCCTCTCCCGTTGCGGAGCACAGGCTCCGGACGCGCAGGCTCAGCGGCCATGGCTCACGGGCCCAGCCGCTCCGCGGCATGTGGGCTCTTCCCGGACCGGGGCACGAACCCACATCCGCTGCATTGGCAGGCGGACTCCCAACTACTGCGCCACCAGGGAAGCCCTGAAGGTGGGCTTTTGGAAAGTGATTTGGTTTAGTCAGATGAGGTCATGAAGGTGGAAATCCTTGTAAGGATTAATGTCCTTATAAGAAGAGGAAGAAGACACTAGAAGGCTCTTTCCCTCCATCCCTCTTCTTCCTCCCCTCCCCTCCCCCTCCCTCTTCCTCTTCCTTCTTCTTTTTCTTTCTTTCTCAATCTCTCTCTCTCTCTCTCTCTCTCTCTCTCTCCCCGCCCCCCCCCCCCCCCCCCCCCCCCCCCCATGGAAACACAGTGAGAAGCCATGATCTGCAAGTCAGGAAGAGCTTTCGTGCCAGGAACAGAATCTGCCTGCATCTTGACCTTGGACTTCCAGCCTCCAGAACTGTGAGAAGTCAATGTTTATTGTTTAAGCCCTGGAGTCCATGGAGTTTAGTTATAGCAGCCCAAGCTGACTAAGGGCCCTTGAAATAGGGATTTTGCCAATACCTCACCTTTTCAGGGAGATCCTGGAGAGGGGTACTCCCCTCCTTCTTCACCCCATACTCCCTCTTCACTAAGCAAAGAAGAGCGGTTTTTCCAGTAGCTGGAGCTTGACTTCCTTGGGCCAGGAGGAGCAGTACCGCCCTCTACAGGTAGAGACAAGAAGCAAAGCAAGAAGCTGCCTCCCTGGTCTCGCTCCTTCTCTGGCGCTGATATCTCATGGGACTGAGAGGGCCCAGTGCCCCGGCCACCTGAGGAGCAGCTTTGGGAAGGTCCACACTCTCCTCTCTTCTTTGCCTGCCGTAGGGTGGATGGGAACTCCGCGCTTCCACTGCCGAGGGCATAGGTTCAATCCCTGGTCGGGGAACTAAGAGCCTGCATGCCCCACAGCGCAGCCAAAAAAAAATTGTATAAAAATTTAAAAAGCAAAAAACCTCACAAAGCCAACTTTCACATATAACATGAGACTCTTTCTCTACTATTTTATTTATTATTTTTTAAAGTATTTTCGTGAGTAAGGTAGGGTTTTTTTTTTTTTCTTTGTCATACTGTCATTATCTAGTTTAGGTATCAGGGTTACATAAGATTCATAAAAGTAGTTGAGAAGTTTCTGTTCTTTGAAAGAATTTGTGTGCCATTGAAATTATCTGTTCCTTGAATATTGAATAGAATTACCTTGTAAAAAGAATTGTGTAAGTTTAAGGAGTATGATGTGATGATTTGATACGCATATGTATTGCAAAATGATTACCACCATAGGGTTAGCGAACACCTCAATAGTGTCACACAACTAAAAATGAATATTTAGAAAAGTCGTTTCTGAATTATATCTTTCTTCTGATTAAAGAAATCTTCAGGGGTTCCACTTTGCCCTCTGGTCCATTCAAGGTCCAGTGTGGGTCACAGCACTCTCTGTCTGACACTGTTGCTGCTCTCCCATCATGCATTCCCTCCACAGACATTTATTGAGCACCTCTGTGTGCCAGGCTCTACGTTGGGTGCTGGAGACTTGGAAGACAGTGGTCTTTGTCTTCCAGGTCCTTATGGCTCTCGTCTTGCATTTTCCAGCCATGCTGTGATGATGATGATTTCCTTATCCAGATGTGCTGCTTGGTGTCACACCTTTGCACCAGGCTTTCTGCCCTTTCTTCCCCTTGGCCTCTGGTGAGCTCCTTTCCTTTTTTCAAAACTCAAGTCAGATCTCTCCCTCCATGGATATTTCTCTATCTCTGACGATAATCATTCAACTCTATATAACCTGAGAAAAAAAGAATTTATTGGAAGACAGAGCCAGGGCCACTCTGGGGAATCTAAGTCAAGGAATTCAAAGATGCGTCTCTTACAAGTGCCAACTGTTTGTTGCTTCTGTATCACTTTGCTTAATCACTTTGTTTAATATTCCTGGGCTTGTGCTAGAGATGGTTGAGAGATAGATGTGCTAGACTTGAGTCAAATGGCCACCCCTGGGGAGGCCACCTGATTGGCAGCCTCAGAAAGACTGCCTGTAAATGGGGAGGGAGAATCCACCAAAGGAAATTGGAATTCTTGACCTCTCTGCTGCAGCTTCTTGACCTCTCTGCTGCAGAAGTTATTATTCCTTCTTCTGGTCTTTATCTTGTACATTAAAAAAACTAATATCTTACAAATAATTTCTCTGGCCATGTTGAATTACGATTACTTATATACTTTGCTTTGGCACTTGACGCTGTGTATCTTTGTGAACTGGGTTCCGATTATGGGGCCTAGCGCATAGTAGGTGCTCAGAAATGTCTGTGGTGTTGACTGAATAAATATTAAAATGAGAATTTAAAACCAGCCTTTTCAAGGACCACCTTTATTTTTATTTACTTACTTATTTTTGGCCGCGTGGTATGTGGGATCTTAGTTCCCCAACCAGGGATTGAACCCGCACCTCCTGCATTAGAAGTCTGGAGTCTTAACCACTGGACCGCCAGGGAAGTCCCTAAGGACCACCTTTAAACACAGGTTTCTCTTAAGAGCAAAGTCTGGTTCCGACTTTGAGATGGCAGCTTTTAAATTTCTTTTTTCGTGAGGCTTTGGGTCTTGAAATATTGCCTATAAAGAGAATTTGGGTTTAGGAAAATCAATTTGCTGAATGGTTTTAAATGATCATAACCACATATATGGTCGCCCAGAAAAGAGGATGCCCAAGGACAGAAGAAATTAGCCTATGTTCATACCCAAGACATTTACATGGAGAGAATTAAAGGAAAAAGGATCATTTTGGATAAAATATCCAAATAATGATGCATAAAAAGTTATTGAATATAAATGCAAAGTAGCCTAGGTTTATGTTATAATTGGAAGAAAAAAAAAAAACTAAGGCTGTACGTGGATGGAGCAATTGGCCTTGAAAATATCTACTCCCTCTCCCAGGAATTACAGACACCAAGTATGTGCCAGGTCCTGAATCAAGCACTTAGACACACGATCACCTTTAATCCTTACAAATCCCTGTTTGGTAGGAATCACTGTCCCCATTTTATAACAGAGGACATTGAAGTTCAGCATATTGATGTAATTGGCCCCAAGCTCATGAAGCTGGGAAGTAGCGGAGGCAGGATTTGAACCCTGGTCTTCCTGATGTCAAAGCTAATGTTTTTACTCCCATTTCAGCCTGAGGATGGGGCACAGGCATAACTTCCCAAAAGGGAACCCAAAGCGCTTACTTCACAATTAGTCCCTGCAGTTGGCTCAAGGCTCTTTATTTTATTTTATTTTTTTAAAAAAATATTTTATTGAAGCGTAGTTGATATACAATGTTGTGTTAAATTCTGCTGTACAGCAAAGCGATTCAGTTATACATATATTCTTTTTCATATTCTTTTCCATTATAGTTTATCACAGGATATTGAATATAGTTCAGCCCAGGGCTCTTTAAATCCCTTCTTGCTCTGGTGTAATTTATTTTGGTATGTAGTGTGAGGTACAGATTTTAGTTTTAAATGGGTGTGCAGTTTCCTAGGCATCAGTTTTAAAGATTACAACTTCACTTTATCACAATCAAACTTCCCAGACATACTTAGAACTATTTGTGGATATTCTTTTCTGTTTAATTTGTATATGTGTTCATTCATGTAGTAATGCTACAATGTTTGAATTGTAGTGGCTTTATAGTGAGTTATATAGCTGCCTGCTAATTAACAGGTACTCAACTTCTAATAAAATTTATTACTTGTAAAAAAAAAAATCCCTTCTTGCTGAGGTAAGGACTGGCCCTAGGTGCCAGGGAGGGCTGAGCTTTCTTGCTGGGGGAGGGGGGAGGGTCAAAGGATCAACTGGAAGATTCTCCCTTGGCATGGTTTGCAAGTGAAATGCTCTAACTCTGAGGACAAATCCTCTAGGGACAAACTCACTCCCAAGTAGGCAGGGTATTTCCTCCTGCCTGTCTGGGGTGGTGAAGGTGAATGTGAGTGCGTGTACGCAGGTGAATGTGTTTGCATGTGTGTGTAAGCCCACGTGCTTGTGCATAACAGGGTGGGCATGTCTCTGTGAATATTTATATGTCTTTGCATGTGTATTTTTGTGTGTCTAGGTGCTGTACATTTCACGATTATTTCTGCCTCTCTCTGTATGTGAGTGTTTGTGTGTGTGTGTGTATATGTGTAGAATGACTACAACAGTGAGGAAGTGTGTAAACAGAGATCCCTGACTTCCATCCTGTTTCACAGGTTTTGGAGAGTGTCTATTTACCTCTTATTGGAAATGTTCTGCTACACTCTGCAATTTCATTTCCCATTTGAGCAAATGGATTTTGTTTATCTTCCATAAATCTTGCATTGGCAACTCCAGCTCTGCCGATTCCCACACCTCTCATTGTTCTCAACATTGTAGTGTTTTTTATGAGGTTTAATACTCTGCCCAGCCTTCATGAGATGCTTATTTCCTATTGGGCTGTGATCCCATTGTGTTGGCCTGGACGTTGAGGAGTCTGGCTTCAGTAGCTCATGTCCAGACCCGTCCTATTAGCTCTCCTAAAATACAGAGACAACCTTGGGTGTGGGCAGATTTGGCATCGTCTTAGGCAGCATGGAGTGAGGCACATAGAAAGATGGGTTTTGAATTAAATGGAACTAATTTCAATTCTGGCTGTGGAACTAACCAGATGAGTGACCTCAGGCAAGTCATTTTGTTTCCTTTCTGCCATGAAACCTATTAGAACAAAGAGAATTAGAAATTCTTAGTTGCAAGGATAAAAATAATATATTTGAAACATTGGTTACTTGCTAAGTGTAGCAGACAGATATTGCTGTGTAACAAACCATCTCAAAACTAAGCAGCTTGAAAACTATAAACATTTATTTTTGCTCATGATCCTGTGTGTTAGCTATTTGGGGGGGGGGCGGTTCTTTGACTCCCAGTGGGTCTCTGTCCTGTGTCTGTGGTCAGCTGAGGGTCAGCTTGGTGGCTTTTATTGGAGGTTGGCTGGCTATTGGCTGAGGTCTCTTGGTTCTTTTCCGCATGGTCTTCCAGAAGACTAGCCTGGCCTTGTTCTCATGGTGGAAGCAAGGGCCCAAGAGAGACAGTTGGAACTGCAAAGCCTCTTAAGGCCTCCACTCGGAACTAGAATGCCATCCGACCCCCTGCATTCTATTGGCCAGATCAGGTGATAGGACCAGCCTGGGTAAGCTGGTGGGGAAATAGAATCTACCTCTTGATGGGAGAAGCTGCAAAGTCACATTGGAAAGATGTGCAAGCAGGGAGATCATTAACTGAGGCAATCAATGCAATCAGCCTATTGAAATAGGCACTCAATGCCTGGAGCTTAGGCAGCATTTTGTGAACATTAATTAATGGTACTTAGTGTAACCTGTAGTGGGGGAAAGAAAAATAATTTTCCCTCCACCCTTCTAAATTCTTGGCTGAGATTCCCCTGTAATAACAGACAGATTAACAGGAGAAAAAGAAACAAAAGTTTAATAACATGTATACCTGCTGTACACATGGGAGAGACGCAGGGAAGACTGAGTAACTCCCTGAAATGGTCTAAGCCACCACCTTAAATACCATCACCAGCTAAAGACAAAAGAATATGTTGGGGAAGAGGATGGGGGAGCCAGTTCTGGGAGGTGACCAGGAAAACACAGTAAACAAGGGTAAGGTTGTGATGCAGATTTAAGTCAGTTGCTTTCCCCATTAATAAGATTTTCTGGAGATTTAGTCATCTTTCTTTTGGTCCAGAGAGGGAGACACCTTTACAAATGGAGATTTCCCTTATAAATGTAAATTTCTCTTGCAAAAGGTAACTTGGACTACTGGGTTCTCAGAGCTCCTCCTGTGTCTGCAGTTGCTTAAAAATAATCAGCCTAGGGCTTCCCTGGTTGCACAGTGGTTGAGAGTCCGCCTGCCGATGCAGGGGACACGGGTTCATGCCCCGGTCCAGGAAGATCCCACATGCCGTGGAGCGGCTGGACCCGTGAGCCATGGCCGCTGAGCCTGCGCGTCTGGAGCCTGTGCTCCGCAACGGGAGAGGCCACAACAGTGAGAGGCCCGCGTATCGCAAAAAAAAAAAAATCAGCCTAAAGTAATCTGGATGCCAGAGAGGCATATTTTGGGGTGACAAGTTCTACTCCCCTTCCCCGTATAAACCTGGATCTCTATGTGGCCCAGTCTCAGCACAAATTTGCGTTCATTCATGGCCTTTTGATTGCCCTGTCTCTCAGTGTCCGGCTGCATCCCCACATCTGGGCTTGATTCCTCCCTTTGAGCTTAGTAGGCATTCAGAATGCACCCTGGTAGCTCACTTCTTCAGAATGATGAGAATAAACATGTACTGGATGCTTATTCAGCTCCAGGCCTTATGCTACTATAGGGGAGCACAGTTTGTCACCCCAAAATGTCTCTTTGAGGATTATTTTGTCCTGAAAACAATCAAGGCCCAAAAGACTTAGGAAGAACCTTTGACCTCCCCCTAACTGCCTAAAAGAATGTAGCTAGAGGACCTGATCCAAGAAGGAAGCATCACCAGAGATCAGTATAGTGTGAACTAGGTGTGCAGACGGGGAGGAAGCCAGCAAAGTCTGTTAAGAGTCCTCTCTGTATCCCACTGTCTCTGCTGGCCTAGCAAACATTTGTTTACGAAACGTCTGCTTTTCCATCTCCATGTCAATTGCCTTCCTCTGCTTTGAAGTCCCAAGCCCCTACCCCCAACATCCTCTTTTGTCTTTAGCTAAAAGATGGTATTTAAGGTGAGGGTTTTGTCCATTTTGGTGAGTTACTCAGTTCTCTGGGTCTCTCCCATGTATACATGTTATTAAACTTTTGTTTCATTTTCTCTGTCAGTTTAATTCTTAGATCAGCCAAAAGCATCTAGAAGGGTGGAGAAAAATGTCTTCCTCCCTGAATCTACATATTTCATTTGCATCCATTTTTATCCTACTACAGCCCTGTGATGGATGTACCTTACTCATCCCCATATTACAGACAAGGGAAGGGGAGTAGCCTGACCAAGGTCACTTAGCTAACACAGGTGGGATTCAAACCTAGGTCTGTCTGACTTTAAAGACAATGCTTTATAAACTACGGTAGACTGTCTCCCATACCTAGGGTGACCCACGCATCCTGGTTTTCTGATTTTAAAATGGAAAGCCCTGCATCCTGGGAAATGACTCTGTCCCAGGCAAAGTGGGACGGTTTGTCATCTACCCCCACCTGAGCCATCTTGCATCAGGCAGGCTTGGCTCAGGATCCAAGATGCCTCCCACTTCCCCAGGCTGGATCAGAAAAGGAGGGTTCCCAGGCCCCGCTGCATCTCCTGCATCCTCTCCAATTCCTGACACCTGTCTTATTGCTCATTTCCTGCCTGTGCAGTCTTGTGCGCCATCAACATCTGGTTCGTTCCACTTTGAAAGTGCCCACATCACTGCAAGTGTCTGCTGGCTCTGTGATTCCTGCCCCTATCCCAGTAGCTGAGGGCCCCCTGGCGTCCCTAGGTGATAAAACAAAATAGGGATCCCATCAATTTTGCAAAATCTTAGGAAACTTACTGCCCTCTTAATGCCTCCCAGTTGCCCCAGGAGGATAGGCAATGCCTTTTCAATGTGACATCTTTGCTAAATCACTCCCATCACCTTGACAACCCAGCTATCACAATAAGCAATGGGGTATTAACAGGAAAGAGGGGAGAAACTAGTAACCAAGGGATTCCCCCCTCCCCCTCAATCAAACATGCTTGCCCTTAGAATCTTATGTTCTTTTTATACATCCTTGGATTCTTAAAATAGAACATTGGCCCTAATAATTATCATTTAAAAACCTTCATTCAAATCAAAGGACTACAAACATCTAGGCACCAGAGATATTGCTCAGAACCGTAGAGGTTCTCTCCAACATGCAGCATAGAAGGCCTCCCCATAAATATGGAGGATGCTGAAAAAGGGGGAAAAAAGCAATATTAGATGCCCCTGAATGTTGACTTAACCAGCACAAAAGCACAAAAGAACAAATATATTGGAAATGCAGACCTTGACAGGTTTGCTACATAACAAGAGTGGCCACTGAATTTGCCCAGGTCCAAATGAGCAGCTCCGTTTGGAAGTTTCTCCAAGCTTGACCTCTAGGGGATCATGAAGATACCCAGCAGAGCAAGGAAAATTGATCCTGTATTATTTAACAGCCACAACAATGACTTTTCTGTATACAGTGTTCTTAACTCAGCCATCTGGGGGAGACATAGGTGGAGTGATCAAAACAAAGAAAAAACTGTGTGAGCACTCAAGTTGCTCCAAGTTGAATATTAAACAAAAACCCTCAGTGCCCTGTGTTGCTGGAGGTTGGTGTGCATTTGTGAGATACAACAGTCAAATCAATATTCACCCAGAGAAACAAATTAGGAATGAGCAGTTCTATACTTAGCCAAGCATGCCAAGCTCTCCGGGGATGTAGAGGTGAAAGATTTCCTCGGCCCTCTGTGCCTGCCCCAAAGAGCATCTAAAAGCTCCCCCAGGTTAACTCCAGAATAAAAAAGGCCTTTGGCAATTGTGATATTGTGAGAATTTCCATTAGATAAAGTTAGTGGGATTTTGCAAGTACTTCTTGGTCTCTGTTAGGTCCATGCTGGGAAAATAATGGGAAAAAAAATCAAGCGAAAATGCTTTTCGAAATTAATGGGAAATAATATTGGGGAGAAACAAAAATCCCCCACTGATGAGAGCAATCTAATTCCTGGAAATGGCCCGTGTGTTGGGTAGACTTTCCATTGTGTCAATGATGAGTGTGGTTAATACTGAGACTAATTGGAAACAGCAACAGGAATCTATAGAGTTGAGTAGTCGCAGAGCCCAGGGAGTGGGGGATTGTGGGTTAATCCTTCCCTGCCCTTTTCAGCATCTTAGTTTATCTCCTTATCTCACTCACTTGGCGGGTACTGTGAGTTGAGGGAAAGAAGGGGACTAACATGGGTCTCCTGATTTAGGCAAAGAATCAAAGCCAATATTTCCAGTTGGATGGGAAACCAGAAGTTGGCAGCCCTGTTTGTTCCCCAATCTGGCTGCCCATCAGATTTCCTTGGAAAACTGAACAGACTGTTGGAAATCACTGTGGACCCATGGAATCAATGTCTTTGGGGTTGAGGCCCAGAAATCAGTATATAAAAAAAGTTCCTATGTCAAAATAGTCACTACCTGCTTTGTGTTTGTGTCTGTGTGTGTGATCCTATATAATATCTTCTATATTTCAATTTAAATATACATAACAGGGACTTCCCTGGAGGTCCAGTGGTTAAGACTTTGAGCTTCCAATGCATGGGGTGCAGGTTCAATACCTGGTCAGGGAACTAAGATCCCACATGCCACATGGCATGGCAAAAAAACCCCAAAAGACAAAAAACATTCCAGATGGTTCTATAATAGGAGCAGGTCTTTGGAAAGAAGGGGCTGGTGTCTTTTACAAATAAGAAAACTCAGTTCCGGGAGGTAAGGGACTTGCTTAATGCCACCGGACACAAATCCATGCCTGGAGGCTTGGTATCTCAACTCAAAGTGTAGGCTTTCCCCTCTGGGCCAGGCCACAGCTCATGAAGTAGTTCTGGAAACTTCTGGGAGGGTTTCAGGCCACCCCTCACAAAGACATATCCATGGAGGGGCTGGCTTATTTGACAGAATCTAATGGTGTTATCAGCTCTGACAGCCCTTCTGTTTGCTGATTCCCCAGAAGCCCCCAAATACAGAGATACAACCCCTGCCTCCCACTGAGTGGCCTCCATGGGCAACTGGACAAAGCAGAGTTCTGCAACAGTTGCTGGCTTCCTGTGTGACACTTATTGAGCACCTACTATATGGCAGGCACTTCCCCATCCCCTTAAACTTGACATCAACAACCTGAGAGTAATGTAAGCGGTGAGCAACGGGACCCGACTTGGTAACACGAGGATTAGGAATTATTGTTCCCATTTTATAAATGAAGAGGATCATTTTACAAAAATTTCACAAAATGAAGGATCAGGGAGGTGAAGAAACTGAACCAAGATCACACAGCTCAAAAGCACCTAAGATTCTGGGACTTCCCTGGCAGTCCAGTGGTTAAGACTCTGCCCTTCCACAGCAGAGAGCGTGGGTTTGATCCCTGGTTGGGGAATTAAGATCCCACACGCCGCCAGATGCAGCCAAAAAAAAATTTTTTTAAAAAAAGCACCTAAGATTCAAGCCTAGGTCATCATGGCTTCAAGGCTCATATTTTTTCCTTTGCTTCTATGGTAACTCTCACAACTCCCCCACCACATCTGAAGAATTTCAGCGACTCTCACCTCATTTAGAAACCAACCCATTCTCTTGGTTAAAAATAAAAGCTACGAGTATCTTATTCAGGTGAAAATAAGCTCCAGTGATATTATTTAATACTTTCTAAAACTTGCAAAAGTGTTGAGGTGGAAAGGGAATAAACCATGTGATGAGAACTCTTTCTGGTGGATTCTCGAAGAACTTTCTAATCAGAGAATTCTAGATTGGGAGCTGGCCTTGGTGAGGTCAGCATTAGTATTGACTGAAGTCTTTCATGTTCAGACGTCTTCCAGAGGATGGAGGTCAAGTTCAGGCATTTGTAATCAGTTGATAAAAGACGTGTGTGTAGCCACGTGGGAAATCTATGAATATTATCAAATAATGGTGTTAAGTATAATTAAGGTTGAACTATTAAGCAGTAATTAATTAAGCTGTCAGATTTTAATCAAGGAATTGTTTCTGTAGAGAGCTTGGATGGTTCCGCATCTTTGCAAAGCTCTGGAACCTTGATTTACAAAGATTAACAAATTAAAGGGCCAGGCTCCAAGAGGCAGTGAACTTTTCTGTTTCCTGGAGAGCGCAGACCTGACCACTTTCTGATTCTTACAGACAGTCAAAAAGTCAATGTGGCTCTCTTGGGTAGGACCAGATCCAACGGTGGTCCTTAAAATTCAGCTCCTTGGTTGTCATTCTACAGATTCAAAAAACCCTTCTTGAATACCTACTCTGGTTGGAAATGTGTTGTCCCACTTTATCCTCAAAGCAACCCATCTTACAGAAGAGGAAACTGAGGCTTAGAGAGGGGGTGGGAGCAGCCCAAGGTCCTATTACTGAGGCCAAACGTCCTGGGGAGGGGGGTGGTGTTAGGTTTCTCTTCTCTGAGGCCGAGCGGACTGTATTCTCTTGGATTCTGAGGATTTAGCTGTGGTTTTTTTGCATTTTGCATCACTGCCACCCTTCTCTCCAACCTCTCCTCCCGTTGCACAGAGGTCCCTTGCCCCATGGAAAACACACTGCTTTTGAAATCATACACATCAGGGTTTTTAAAATAATTAATTAATTAATTAATTAATTAATTTCTATTTATCTTCATTGCTGCGTGCGGGCTTTCTCTAGTTGCAGCGAGCAGGGGCTACTCTTCATTGTGGTGTGCAGGCTTCTCATTGGGGTGGCTTCTCTTGGTGTGGAGCACAGGCTCTAGGTGTGCGGGCTTCAGTAGTTGTGGCATGCGGCCTCAGTAATTGTGACTCATGGGCTGTAGAGCACAGGCTCAGTAGTTGTGGCACGCGGGCATAGTTGTTCCACAGCATGTGGGATCTTCCTGGACCAGGGCTCGAACCCATGTCCCCTGCATTGGCAGGTGGATTCTTAACCTCCGTGCTACCAGGGCAGTCCCCACATCAGGGTTTAAATCTGGCTTTACTACTTACTGGCTGCAAAAACTTGAACGAGTTATTTTCATTTCTCTGAGCCTCAGCCTTCTCATCCGCTAAGTGGGGGCAACGCTCCCTCCCCCTTAGACAGGATTAAGTGATCTAATAGCACCATAGCTCCATTGTACTGAGCACTTCCTATCTGCCAGATGTATGCTAAGCACCATATATTCATCAATTGACTTCAACCTCACAATAACCTAAGACTGTGAACTTTCTGCCCAGTAGAACTTTCTGCCATGATGAAAACATTCCCTATCTGTGCTATCCAATAGGGTAGCCACTAACCGCACATAGCCATCGAGTGCTTAAATGTGGCTCCCTTGACTGGGGGATAGAGTTTCAAATTTTCTTTAATTTTAATGAGTTAACGTGTAAAGAGCCAGGGTTGACTGGTGGCTACTGTATTAGCACAGCTCTCACCGTGTACTTACTCTCTCATCCTCATTTGATTCACGAGGGCTCAGAGAAACCATGTGACTTGCTACAGTCCTACAGCTTGTAAGTGGTGGGTTTGGGATTTGAACATGGCAAGGCGACTCCTAACCATCATACTATATTGCATGGGAACTCTAAAGGAGATCAGGGCATCCTGAGGCACACATCATGGCCCTGTATCGATGAGCTGGACTTCCTGCCAAGGGGTGTAGCAGAAGACAGTCCAGCTTACCATGTCCCAGTGCTGCTCGTCTGCCCTAGGTGAGTCACCTGTTTATAGGCAGGGGATAGAATGGACTGGAACCGTGGGCTGCCGAGATGCAGTGGTGGAGATTAATTACACGATCTGTGTTTGCTTCCTGGCTGGATTGATCCCATGCTTCGGCTTTCAGTCACTGAGAAAGGGAGCTGGTGTCGAGTGGATGTTGGTTGTGTGCCAGATGCCACGTGGAGCCCTTTGTATGAGTGAGCTCATTGAACTCCAAGGCAGGCGCTGTCACCGCCCTTCTAGAGAGGAGAAAACCCAAGCTCCAGGAGGCTGGATGACCTGTCCAAGGTCGTACAACCTGGAGGGGCCAATGCAGGGGCTTGAAGGGAGGCATTATGCTCAATGATGTATTAAAGCTTCGCTTGCCTTATTCTGTTTTGCTGGCTGCTTTATCGTGGCTGTGTCTCCCTATCAGCCATCTTGGTCTGTCTCATGGTGGGACAGACCTTTGGGATCAATCTCTGTAGGCAGGAAAACAGCAAGAGGAAAATGGGGTTTTGCTGAATTTGGCCGCAGCAGCCGTGAGCAGGGTCGGGGAAGGGAGATGGGGAGCTGAGGAGGGACAGGGAACCACACCAGAGAAAACCATTGTTATCATAATAATTAGAATTACGCTGACCCTCAGTGCCCTCCCCCTGGAATCCCAGTGACGCCCCGACACCCGACGCAATGGCCTCCCTGGAGTGACGGGATCTGTCATCCTCAGAGGAGTCATCATAAAAGATTGCCTGTCATATTGGAAGCAAATGGAAACTAAAGCGCCAATATATATATATATATTTTTAATAAATTTATTTATTTATTTTTGGCTGTGTTGGGTCTTCGTTGCTGCTTGCGGGCTTTCTCTAGTTGCGGTGCGCGGGCTTCTCATTGCGGTGGCTTCTCTTGTTGCGGAGCACGGGCTCTAGGTGCGCGGGCTTCAGTAGTTGTGGCACGTGGGCTCTAGAGCACCGGCTCAGTAGTTGTGGCACACAGGCTTAGTTGCTCCGCGGCATGGGGGATCTTCCCGGACCAGGGCTCGAACCCGTGTCCCCCGCATTGGCAGGCAGATTCTTAACCACTGAACCACAAGGGAAGTCCCTAAAGTGCCAATATTTAAGGAAATGTGCCTGCATTTAATACTTTGTTTCTTTTATGGTGCAGTAAGAATGCCAAGGTTTACACATTTCGGGATTCCTAACTGAATTGTATAAATGTAGGAGACGCGAGCTCTGGGAATCTTTGGAAAAGCGGGCCGGCGGTTTGTCAATGTCAGGCTGCCGTCAAGGCTTCCTTCTTGCACAGCTCGGGGCTGTGCTGGGAACTTGCTGGTGCCCAGGGTGTGTCTGTGCCGGCCTATTTCCTCCTGGGTCCACACTGTTCTCCTGCAGGGAAACTCTTAAGAAACAAAAGAAAATAAAACAAACTCTCAGTCCTTGGAAGGAGGTGCCTCCTCACCTTCCGTCCCCACCACATCTCACTTCCAGGGGTGCGGTTTTCTGAGATATTGAGGTGGTGGTTGAGGAGTGAAGGTCTTGGTGCTTGAATCCTGGCTCTGCTATGTCCTAGTTGTGAGACCTTGCCCAAGTTACTAAACCTCTCTGAGACTCCAAACCTGATTCTGTGAAATGAAGAGCATTGTTCAAGGGTTGTTACAAGTTAAATTGTAAGCCGCAAAGAGACACGCTGAAATCCTAACCGCTGGTACCTGTAAATCTGACCTTATTAGGAAATAGGGTCTGTGCAGATGTGATCAAGTTAAGATGAGGTCATACTGGAGTAGGGTGGGCCCTTAATCCAATGACTAGTGTCCTTATAAGAGGAGAAGACACGCAGAGACATGAGGGGAGACAGCCACGTGAAGACTGAGGCAGAGACTGGAGTGATGCTGTCACAAGTCAAGGAATGCCCAGGGCCACCAGAAGGTGGAAGAGGCAGGAAGGATTTTCCCCTACAGGCTTCAGTGGGTACAAGGCCCTAATAACACCTTGATTTCTGACTTCTGGTCTCCAGAACTGTGGGCGAATACATTTCTATTGTTTTAAGCCACCCAGTTTGGGGTGCTTTGTTATGGTGGCCCTAGGAAACTAACACAAGGGTGGATGATTTTAAGGAGTTAAAAGGACCTATGTCGGTGCCTGATAAGAGTAGACACTTAGGGAATGTGTCCCCCTCCTTCTGTCATAGTTCTTGGGATCCTGCAACATCAAGGAAGAGAAGCAAGGGGATGCAGTGGTTTAAACCAAACACTCTAGAGGCAGGCTGCCTTCCCTTTTGTCCTAGCTCCATTATGTGATTTGGGGCAAGTTCTGAGAAAGAGAAAAGTGGCCCCTGACATCCAGGACCTGGCCTGTACTATGAGCAAATGTTGGGGTTACCTGGGGCTGGCCCGGCTCACAGCTAGACCCTGGTGTGCTTGCTTGAGCATGAACAATTTCACAGGACGTCAGCATCAGACAAGGGCCTTCTGTGACTTGTAAAAACAGAGAGTGGAACGGTGGTTACCAGGGGCTGGGGGAGGGGGAATTGGGGAGATGCTGTTTAAGGATACACGTTTGCAACTAGTAGATAAATAAGTTCCGGAGATCTAACACACAGTACAGTGATTACAGCCGACAATGCTGTATAGTAAACTTCACAGTTGCTAAGAGACTAGATCTTAATTGTTCTCACTACAAAAAAGAACTGATCATTACGCAACCTGGTAGAGGTGTTAGTTCACACTACAGTGACAGTCATATTGCAACATATACATGTATCACACCAGCACTGCTGTACATCTTAAACTCACATGACGTTATATGTCAGGTGCATCTCAATAAAATACATTAATGAATTACAAAAAAAGAAAAGGAACCTCTGTAACCATAATGGGTCAAGACAAAAACAAGACCACTTTGTAATCATGTCTAAACACAGACAAAACATGAGCATTGTCCAGATCACAAAAATGACCAGACAATCCCTTATCCTGGCTGACCTGAGGGACTGATGTTTCTTTGCCAATCAGCTTAAGTCTCAGTTCATTCCTGCCATCTTCCAATGAGACTTATTAAAATTGTCATAGAATTACTTTCACTTCCTGATACTGCCAATCCAGAATAAAGCCCCACTTCCTTAAACTCTTCCCCAAATCACCCAACATGAGCCTGAATCCTATAATAAATCCTTTCTAACACCTTGTTACAGACGAACCTTATGTTTCCCCGTGGTGTGTGTTCTCCCTCATTGCAGTGAGTCAGTCAGGCCAACCTTCTAACTGCAGGTGTGTTTCTGGTGGTCTTTGGTTGACTGTAAGATGAGGACATGCATAGACCCCGGCCAGCACTGTTGTGGAGATCAATGAGACAGCATACACATCACTTAGAGCAATGCCCGGTACATGTTGAGTGGTGTGTAGTGTCTGCTGGAATCAGGATTGTCGTGTTCGGGATGCTCAGCATCCATTCCCTTCTCTCTTTTATCCAAAGTACCAGAGTGCCCCCAAAATGGACATGCACTTTTCTGCCTCTGAGCTCAGAAGTCTTCCATGTTCCCTTCCTTGATCAAATAAACTCCTACTCATCTCTCAAAACCCAGTTCGGGCAAACCCTCTTCTGTCAAGTGGTCAAGAGCATGGACTCTGAAGCGAGGCATCTAGATTTGCATCCTCCTCTGCCTCTTACTTGCTGTGTGTTTTTGGGCAGTTGGCTTTACTTCTCTCTGCATCAGTTTCCCTTCTAAAGAATGGGCTGATGATAACAGTATTACTCTTACAGTGATGTTGAGGGTTAAATGAGATAATAAGCGTATGAGTACTTGGAACAGTAGGTGACACATAACAGCTGCTTAACTGACGTTAGCTGTTATTATTATTAAGCTTCATTTGCTGTCCCCCCCTCTTCCCTGTCACCACTCCATCACACCTGCTAGACCCTGGTTGCAAAGGGCATTTCTAGATTTATCAGTAGGTGTTCATAAGTGTTTGTGGAAAAAAGGATTGTGATATTCAGTAGTCACACTGTGTATGAGTGGCTGCTAAAATCTGAGTAAAAATCCCAACCTTAAACAAACTTCTGAGCCCTGAATAAACAGATTGAAGAAATCCTGTTATGGAATTGGGAAGTGATATGCGCAGTTTGCTCTTATGAGTGACTATGAACTGACCCCAGCACATCTGGTTAAGCCTCTTACAATAACTCAGCTTTGTTTGTCAGTGGCTTCCTGTAGCATGGTGTTAAGAAAGATTCTGAGGCTGTGTCTGGGTACAGAGGAAAAGAATGACTTAGGCGTTTATGACTGTCTGCCACGGGTGATGGAGGGGAGGTGGCACACATGTACAGGTACTTATTATCTCTGGATTTATGAGCTTTTAGGCAAAGGCCCTTCCAGGATTTGGCACCCAGAAGGCAGTCAATAGATGGTACGTAGTACAGTGGGCAAGGAAACAAAGGCTGTCTCTTGTTCTTCTTGCAAGGCCACTTGCTGAATACACATGGAACAATTAATTAAACCAAATGTTGATAAGTGCTTTGAAAGCACAAGGCTCTGTGGTGCAAAGGAAAAAGCTTGGGCTTTAGAGTCACGTTGACCTGGCCTCGTATTCCAGCCCATTAGCTGTGTGACCTTGAGAAAAATTGCTTATCCTCTCTGACCCTCAGTTTCCTCATCTGAAAAAAGGAGACATCACTGGGAGGGTTGATTTCAGGTATGAAAATAAAGCGCGAGGCTCATCGCTGGTGTTTCCTTTCTCTGATTCAGTTTGAAGCAGCAAATGCATTGCCTGACTCGCAGCCAAGTCACCATCATAAACGCTGAAAATCCTGTGACTGATTTCCAAGCAGCAGTAAAACTCAAAATCACTCACAAGACTTCTCGTTCCACTTAAAATGTTCCCTGAGTTATTCTTTTCTGTTTGCAAATAGAAAAAGACTAAAATGGAAAAAAAAATGCTACTTATCCATACTCTGCAGATGAACATCCACAAGTCGCTGAACCCTAGGCACTGTCTGCAGTGAAGGACAGGGTGAGTTTGCATTTGCCACGTGCTGGGTTCATTATAATCCCTGGGAAAAAGCTGGTTCCGAGAGAGAAATGCTGACGCAGCCCATCTCCCTGTTGCTATGATACATACGTTATACACAATCCGATACTGAAATGTGGAAGCTGTTTTTAATAACCAAACCCCTGCCTGTCTTGTGGGAGAGGCTCCGTCACTGTATCCTAAGTGCCACCCTTTGTTTTATTTCATTGATGGCTAATGAGACTAGTTGAGTGTCCCCCACAACTTAGCTTCCTTCTACTTGGAAGATGTGAATGGGAGCCTGGACTCAAGTAGGGGAGCAAGTTTCTTAATGAAACGGAGCTCAGGAGGCCAGCAGGGCAGTAAGGGGTGGGCGTGCAAACTCGGGGCATGCTGTTTCTGTGTGTCTTCAGATAAGTCACTTAACGGCTCTGGTTATAACAAGGACGTTCTCCTCGGCTGATTGGATCAAGGGTTCTAAGTTCGTGCCTGAGATCATATGGGATCAATGCAGGTTCTGAGTGAGTGGGTCTGGGGTGGGGCCCAAGACTCTGCATGGCTATCTAACAAGTATATGGTGATGCCAGTGCTGTTGGTTCCTGGTCGCTACTTTGAGTAGCCAGCTTCTCAGACATGTGAAAGTGCTTTGGAAACAGAAAGTTACTGTACCATCATAAGGCATTTTACCTGGGAAACACAGATGTGGAAATATCCTCAGCTGCTTAGCTAAGTAATGCTTACTAAGTACCTTGGAGGTACCTGGCAGTGTACCTGGATGGTAACTCACTAAACTCCTCCAGTGTGGTGATGGGGAGAGAGAGAGAAAGGGAGAGGGAGAGAGAGAAAAGATGTTGGCCTAAAACAGACCTGAGTTTGAATCCTGGCTCTGCTGTTTCACGGTTGTGTGGTCATAAACAAGTCAGATGGCCTCAGTTTCTCTGTCTGTTAAATGGGCATGATGTCACCATCATAGGATAGGCTGAGAGGATTAAATAACAGGAGGGTTGCAAAGCACCTGACTCATTCTATCAAGGTATTACCTTAACAGCTGAAGAATAGGCTCAGTGGATTCCAACGCTCTCTTTATCTCCTTTCCGCTGGACCCCAGCTCTCGAAACTTACACTTCTCCTCCCTACCCGTGTCTGGAAGGTAGTCTGGGGCAGAGGTTGGGGCTCAACATTTGGAAGTTGTCATATTATCTCAGCAGTAGGATCTACACCCAGGGTGTCTCCAGTCCTAGTTGTATCCTGAGTTGTCAGGGGGAACAGTTTCTGGGGGCCTGTTGATCTTTCTAGAAAGGAAGAGAAAAAGCCGTGTGATGACAAGGTTGTGGACAGGGCAGTCAGGAGGATAACCAGCTGCTGAAACCACCTCGCTCTGCAGCCAACACTTGAGGCACCGGCTGCAGCTTCCTCCTGCTAAGGAGGCCTCGCTTCCTGGGGTGCCACTGAGCACTGCAGCATCGTGACTGATGAAGCCAGCAGGGAGGATGGGCTTCCTCCCCCCGCACGGAAGCCTCACCATCTCCAGGCTGATCACTCTGTGTGCACCTTTGGTCCATGAACCTGGCCTCCGACTAGCGCTCAGGAACCGCCAGGCAGAGAATAAACAACACCCATGGTTTTGGGGAGTTGGGTCACGTGCGCTAGGCCAGTGTGGGGAACAGCTGGGGTGCAGGAAAGAGAACAATGGACTTGGATACGGACTCCAAGTGGCTTAACACAGTCTGGCCTCAGCTTTCTCATCTGCAAAATGGGACCATAAACTTTGATTCAGAGAGGCAGGGCAGTAGAGGGCAGGAAATCAACAAGTCTGGATTTATAATAATATGTGGCTCATGGGAGATGAGTTGTCCTCTCTCTGGTCAACTCAACAATCTTCTCCTTGTTTCTCTTCTTGCACGTAGCTATTCTGGTCACGCACAGAATTTAGAGATCTAGAGAGAGGCATGTGGTTAGAAGAATTGACTATTACAGCATGAGGCAGAGCTGAGTTTGCAGCCCAGCTCTCCAGCCTCGCCTGTGCACTCTTAGTTAATCCATAGCCTCTCAGAGCCTGTTTTCTCTGCAATAAAAGAGCTAGAACAGTCCTACCTTCCCTGTAGCATTGTCATAAGGAATAAATGAACTGCAGGTCAAACAAGTGTATAGCTTAAGGCTTCCATGTCAGCTGTTATTGTGTCCCTCCCTCCCTCCCATCTTCCTCCCTCCTTTCCTTCCTTCCTTCCTTCCTTCCTATCTCTCTCTCTCTTTCTGTCTTTCTTTCTTTCTTTCACCCTATTTCCAACTGCTACTTCACCCATCTTACTAACATCTTCTAAAATGGAACACAAAGAGATTCACTAAGAGAATATTCAAAGTAAAAAGCATCACTCTCGGGCTTCCCTGGTGGTGCAGTGGTTGGGAGTCCGCCTGCCGATGCAGGGGACACGGGTTCGTGCCCCAGTCCGGGAAGATCCCACATGCCGTGGAGCGGCTGGGCCCGTGAGCCATGGCCTCTGAGCCTGCGCGTCCAGAGCCTGTGCTCCGCAACGGGAGAGGCCACAACAGTGAGAGGCCCGTGTACAGCAAAAAAAAAAAAAAAAAAAAAAAGCATCACTCTCCATTGGCCTTGGAAGCCAAAGAATAACCACGACATCACCTGTCATTTTCCTCTTCAAATAGAGAAGATTCAAGTGGTCCAGTGCTTTCAGATGGGACCGCAGTGTCATTAGCATGAGAGACCAGCCAAGGAGAGATGGAGACTCTTTGGTGTTCGAGACGTTCCATGATCAGGCCGTTACCTGCCTCCGGCCTCCTGGGCCTCTGCTCCCGCTCACAGGCATGAAGGGTGAGTATACAGCATCACACTTCCCACCTCCATGCCTAGGCCCACGTTGTGGCCACCCTCTGGAATGTTCTTTCCCCTCTCATTCATAAATCCAAACAGATCCACCCTCACTTGCTCTGCATTTTCCCAGGCCTGGCCGCACAGAGGGGATGTCTGTTACACTGACCTTGTTAAACAATCATCCTTCTTCTTTTGGCAACGCCCCTCTCCCATGGGGTTAGGTTGGGGTTGATGCCTACCATCCATCAGAGTGGTCCATTCCTGTGGACCAGGAAAAGGGGAGGATGGAAAGAGCAAAGGGGGGCACTTCGTAGGGGAGTCGACTCCATTTAAAGAGCTGTCCTGGAAGTCCCCTGTCTCCATTCCCTGATTTATCTGTTTGCATCTCATGTGGCCATACCTGGCAAGGGAGCCTGGGAGATATAGTTCTTCAGCTGAGTGCTGGATCTATGTTCCAATACTAGCAAATAAGGGAACATCAAGTAGGCACTGCTGCTCTGGCACTCTCCCCATGAATTTACCCACCACTCAGACGCAAAGCACTGAACTTTAGGGCTGACCCTCGACTCTCCTCTTCCAGTCCTCTTTGGAGACTGGAAATCAGCATGGCCTGGGGAAAGCCCTGTAGAGTGGGTGTCTTGACCTGGATTCTTGTCTTTGCTTGCATGACCTTGGGGACCTCAACAGTGGGAGATTTAATGGAAGCCCCGCTGCCGGTGCTGGTTCTCAGCTATGCATGTTTCTGCTGTCCTTAAGCTTCTTACCACTGTCTTTGCCTCCCGTTTATAAATGTTTAAAAATATTCGCTTGACACACAGTGGGATTATAGACTCTTTCATTTCCGAAATGAAAAGCAGCTCATGCATTATTCAAGAGAAATATTATATTATTGAACAAAGGATGGGTGCATTCCTCCCTTATTATGCATTCCAGTCTTTGCTACCTTATTGGTAGATGGGTTCTGTGAGGATTTTACTGATGGGGTTTGTAAACAAAGCCAAGATCAACCACTAGTGTGTTTGGATGGCAAGATTAAGAGATTATCATAAAGTCATCAAACTGCATGCCTGGGAGGTTATCTAGTCTACCCAGTGCCTGGGCTCCTTCTATGCATTCCTACCAAGTAGAAGTTTAACCTTGGCTTGAACTTTTCCAGTGGTGGGAAACTCACTACCCCAATTTCACCATTGTGGAGTTTGTAAGGAAGTTCATCTCATATTGGGCTGGGATTTCTCTCCCTGTGGCCTCTACCCATTGAACTTCCTTTCCACCTGGAACAATTCTGTTCCTCTTTCTCCACAACTGCCCTTTAGTTATGTGAAGATGGAGATTGCCATAACTTACCTGGGTCATTTCTTTGAAAGGCTAAATATCCTTTGATTCTTCAGCCAACTGTCCATTGCAAAAAGGAGAGTCAATTGGACTAATAAGTATTTCTCAAAGAACCTCCTCTTTATATTCCAGGCAATTTGATAAGCATGTGTGTGGCTTATAACTCTTTGCAATTCAGTGGAGGATTTGTAGAATGTTCAACTAGCAGGGTTTGAAAGTCGTGTACCCCCTGTACCTCTCCAGCCCTGTCTCCCACCACTCTCCCCTCTCCCTCCTTCCTCAGCCTCTCTGGCTTTCTAGCCCTCCAACACACAAGCTTCTCCCTGCCTCAGGGCCTTTGCACATGCCATGTTCACTGCCTGGGACGCTTTCCCAAGGTCTTCGTATCTGCTGCATGCTTCTCACCAGGCAGCTCTCAACTGAAGGGACACCTCCTCAGAGAAGCCTTCTTGGACTTTTATCTAAATGAAGCCCCCAATCCCACTTCTGTCTCATCACTCTCCATCCCATCACCCCTGCATTATTTTTCTGTAGCACCTTTGCAGTCAATAAACATTTACTGAGCACCTACTATGTGCCAGGGATTGTTCTAGGAACTTGGGCTACATTGGTGAAAAGAAAAAAAAACAATAATTCTCGCCTTCATGGAGCTTACATTCTCACAGGAGAGACAGAAAATATACCATATATGTGTGGATAAATTATCTGGTATGTTAGAAGGAGTTAGGAACTATGGAGAAAAAAGCAGGGGATTGGGATACCAGTGGGGTGGGCGGGATTACGTATTAAATAGGGCGGCCTCTTTCAGAGATGAGTTTTGAGCAAGGACAGTTTCCAGAGATGAGATAATATTTTTTATTTGTGTATATATTTATCGCTTGTTTTTTCCTTTCTAGAATGTAAGATCTATGAGGGCAGGGTCTCTTCTGTCTTGTTTCTGTCTGTACCCAGTGCCTGGCAATATCATAGGAACTCAGTGGATTTTTGTGAAATGATTGTCAAGATAAGACGCACTGGCAGAAGTTTTGTCCAAGGTATAATATGAAATCCACGCAGTTGTCACCTGCATCCTTCACTTCCCCCATGATTTTGTTTTTCTAGGTCTTGCCTCTCGCTTTCCTTTCCCATAGAAGGGCAAGAAGGATGGAATTGCACCCACTTTTTTTTTTTTTTTTTTTTGCAGTACGCAGGCCTCTCACTGTTGCGGCCTCTCCCGTTGTGGAGCACAGGCTTCGGACGCGCAGGCTCAGCGGCCATGGCTCACGGGCCCAGCCTCTCCACGGCATGTGGGATCTTCCCGGACCGGGCCACGAACCCGTGTCCCCTGCATCGGCAGGTGGACTCCCAATCACTGCGCCACCAGGGAAGCCCTGCACCCACTTCTTGCTAACACATCCCATGATGTGGCTCAGAGCAAGTGCTATCATTCCCATTCTGCAGGTGAAGAAACTGAGGTTTGGAGATGTCCAAGGTCGTGCAGGTTTTTTTTTTTTTTTTTTTTTTGCAGTATGCGGTCCTCTCACTGTTGTGGCCTCTCCCATTGTGGAGCACAGGCTCCAGACACGCAGGCTCAGCAGCCATGGCTCACGGGCCCAGCCGCTCCGTGACACGTGGGATCTTCCCAGACCAGGGCACGAACCCGTGTCCCCTGCATCAGCAGGCGGACTCTCAACCACTGCGCCACCAGGGAAGCCCTCGTGCAGGTTTAGTGACAGAGTGTGGATTTGAACCAGAGTCCTTTCCACCGATAGGAAGACCAACAGCAAGCCCACCCCCACCGACTTTTCGGCACCGTCCTCACACCAGAGCTTCCCTGAACAGCAGGGGTGGTGGGTCCTCCCCCGGGGTGTGGGGTCGGGAGTGGGGGGGATCTCTCAGGAGCTGGAATTCCTGGTTGCCTCCTCCAACTTGTATATTGAGATGGAATTTTCCAGAGAGTGAACTTGCTGCTTCCCAGCTCTCTCTGAACCAATCCAGTTAGGGCAAATCCTGCTCAGCCTGCTGGATCCTCTTAAACAGAACCAAATAAATAAGCAGTAAGCTTCGAATAATTGGCTTTTGCTTCTCAAAGCTAATTGTTATCAAAATGAATCCTTCATTCTGCCTCTTTCATTACATTGAACTAAATTATCTTTTGGGTCTCAGGGGAAAGATTAACTCTTTTCCTTCCAGATGTCTTCAGGGCAATAGCAACCCTCACTTACCTTTCTACAGAACTTTAGGATTTACAAAGTCCTTTCATATAAATCATATGATTTTGGTCCAGACATTACACACCATCCTGTGATGTATAAGGGCACTTAAAAAAATTGGGAATCCATGGATGGATGCATTCATTTTCAAGTAACAGAAAGCTCAACTCCAATGGACATAAAAATAAAGGGAACTTACTGACATAGAACTGAAATACCCAAAGGAAGAAACAGTTTTGGGTGCTGTGCGATCATTACTATGACTTAATTTCTCTGTCTTTTTTTTTTCAGTTATTTTGCAAGTCAGATTCATTCTCAAGCTGGCTTCTTTCTTGATTGCAATATGGTTACAACAAACAATACTTTATGCTTTCTCATTCACATCCACAGAGCAGAAAGAGTGTTTTTGTTTCCACATTCCATGCAGCAGCCTGGAGGTTCACCTCAATTGCACCTGCAGAGGTCACATGCCCACTCCTGAACTGGGGACAGTGGCTTGAGGGGGCTCTAAAAATGCTGATTGGCTTGGAGTCGATTTCCCATGAAGGATATTGATGCTGCTAGGGAGAAGGCAGTGGGTACAGATGCTGAATAGGCAGTCAACACATTTCTACTACAGATCCATGTTAGGATAGGAAAAATTGAGGATTGAGTCTTTTTTTCTTTTTTTTAATTTTTGGCCATACCCCATGGCATGTGGGATCTTAGTTCCCAGATCAGGGATTGAACCCGTGCCCCTTGCATTGGAAGGCAGAATCTTAACCACTGGACTGCCGGAGAAGTCCCTGAGGATTGAGTCATTTATTTAAGGTCATTTGGTCACTGGATATTGCAGTAGAGACTAAAACCCAGACTCACATCTTTGGATTCAGAGATCTTTCCAAACATCAAATTCTCCTCACCTTTTGCCAGTGCTGAATTTGTAATCTTCGTTTTGCCAGAGGCTGGGCAGTACCAGCAGAGTAAGATATTGAGGGTGAGGGAGGACCTCCTTTGTGTCTTGCTGATACCAAAAATTTCACATAATTACTTTCTTTGGGGTTACAGTGTTGCTCATTCATTCATTAATAAATGTCCATTGAGTTGGGAACATTGCCTGGCCTGGACCATCTGGAAACCCATCTCTTAATCAAGAGTCTTCTAGTTGCAAGACATAGAAACTTATTCAAGCTAATTTGAGCAAAAACAAAAGGAGGAGATTTATTCTAAGAGTACAGGATTCTTGGTGTCATCCCCTATTCTCCCACAAATTACGTCATAATCTTATATGATGAAATGTTTAATAACAATACACACATTGCTTATTGAAAATCTTCACTGACCCTGAAGGTCTCTGCAGCCTATTCAGGGCAGATTCTCTGCTCCTGTTATTATATTTAGGTTCAGGGAGCTTCAAATAAAATCTCACCCCATTTGCATGCACTTCCAGCTAGCTCTTTTAGGTTTAATTAGATGGATGTGTTCAAAAAAAGGGAAGGAACTAGAAAGTTTCTCTGGAAAAAAGATATAGGGGATGGATTGGAAATCTGCATGGTGAAGTCTGCTCCCCTCATTACCCGGCTTCGATATTCAGTTGCTGCAGCCCCAGTGCATGCCCACTTTGTACTGAGCTTGCATTCTGATTCTGGTCCCACAGGTGCAAGCAAGAGATTACTCCAAGCTTACAGGAGGCGTGTTAGTTTTATAAAGTTTCCTCTACTCACCCCCATGCAAGACCTGGGGCCATGGAAAACTTTCTTGGCCACTCAAGTATCCAGAGAGGGGAGGTGTTTCTACCGCTTCATGAAGAGCCTAGACGGCCCTCACTTGGGGATGGTAAGAGAGTCGCCTTCCTATGCATCTGGATTAAATCATCTTGAACGATCCTTTCCAGTTCATGAGCGTCATAGCTTCTTCCTCTTTCCAGAAGCAGAGGAAACCAATGTCTAGATAACTTGATGAGTAGGCAATGAATGAGTGAATGAATGAATGAATGGATGAATTCCTCCTTTGCTTCCCCGATGAATTCTGCAGAGTTTCTCTGCCCAAACTGTGCGGCATCAGAATTAGCTGAGAGCATGTTGGAAACATCGAATCTGAAGCCCCATTCGAGACCAGGCACGTGAAAGTTTGAGAAGCACGGCTGTAGAAACTGCTTCTACATCACCTGCAGTCCTTAATTGCTCATTTGATTGCTTATCTTCATCCAGGAGAAGGGCCAGGACCATGTCTATTCACTAGAGTACCTCTGTCTCCTATGTGGGAGTTGTATCCAGGAGGTATTCAGTAGCTATTAGATGGATGGATGGATGGGTGGGTGGGTGGATGGATGGAGAAAACAAGTTTCGCTGCCTTCAGGGAGGCTACCTATCCTAGTGGAAGAACATTGGGGTTAGAAGAAAAGGGAAGGTCACTGAGCAGTTTTGTTGCCATCACATTTCTTGAGCATACTCACTCCCCATAAAACGTCACCAGATAGGTATCAATATCATCATTTTACACCTGTGCAAGTGGTGAAGCTACAGTTTGAACCTGGAACAATACTTTTTCTTTCCCGCTGCACTGCCACTCGGTGTCTGTGTGACCTTGGGTATCTGGGGCAGAGGCTTTGGCCTCTCCCCACCACCACCACTCGCTCTTCCCGGCAACAGCTTCTGTCTGCAAGGAGCCTGCAGCTGTGCCTGAGGGCTTCCCCCCAGTCTTAGGAGCATGCTTGTCCTGTGTGCAAGGCGTCAGGAGTTGGGGGAGACAACACCATCAGAAGCAGCCCTCAACCAATAGGAACAGGAGTTGGTGCATAAACGCCCCTCGGGTGGGATAACTCTGGGGGAATGTTCTACAACATCTCCTAGAGTCTCGCTTGGGATGGAGCCCCAGCTGCCCACAGTGGAGACCTACTCAAAACACATCCTTTATTGGGTTCCTTTCCTTCCCTGTCTCATTTCCTTCTGGTGCTTCCTGGGATCACCTCACAAATACATTGTTTGCATTCAAATCCTTATCTTAGGGTCCCCTTCTCAGACCCCAAATCTAAGACAGGTTCTGTTAACTAAAAACCACAGCAGCCATTGTATTCTGATTGCCTGACATTGTGATAAGCACCTTGAGTGCATTATCTCATTAATCTTCACAGCATCCCTGGGAGGTAAGTTCTGCTCCAATCTCCAGATGAAGAAATTGAGGCTCAGAAGGGGAAGTGATATGCTAAAGGTCCCCAGGCTGGTCACTGGCAGAGACAAGGTTTGGACCCATTTCTGTTTGTTGTCAAATCTCATGATCTTTAAGTACTTGCCTCCCAAGAGGATTTGGATTATCCCCTGAGATCATGGATGTGAAGATTCTTTGCAAAAACTGGAATTTCAGTTGTCATCACTGTGTTTCTACAATGGGCTGACTTTGTCAAAAGATTTCTTTCCAAGGGGGTTAGGACAAGTCAACAAGGGCAAGGGTGTGAGGGGATAGTTGGAGAGTGCTAATGTAAGGAGTCCAAGGGAGGAGAGGACAATGGGAAAACATCAGGTCTAGGGATAGGGGAGATCTTATCAGTAGAGTAAGATGAGGCTGAATAGATTCAAGAATGAGCTTGGAAAAAGCAGGAATGATCTGGGTCCCTCTGCTGACAGTCTATGTCTGGTGCTTGGGTGTTGGAGAATAGCCAAGGAATGTGATAGACAAGTTTGGAAGTAGGAAGAGGGATTATATGTGGTCCATAGCAGTCAAAGTTGAGCACCTGGCAGCCACATAAATAAATTCTAGATAGTGGAATGGCAAAACAGCTTTTATCTTACATGCCAACTCTCACTGACTGATAGTGGCTTCTTGGAGCCCTGTGTAGAGGGCAGTTCCGAGGCTGCTTTCCACCTCAGATTGAAAGAGAGTCAGGATTGATTAGTAATGTCTGCCTGGGGTGCAGGAGTGGAGAGTGTGGGTACCAAGGCCACATGGAGGAACAGACTGAATTCCTGTATGAGTCGGAAGAATTCTTTCCGTTGGGATTGAAGCAACATTTACATTTCAAGTAAGCTTTCACTTTTGAAAAGGATGATTTTTCCTTGAGAGTTTATCTTTCATTTGAACATATGTGGCTAAACCGAGGCCATATGCAAAATTACAGCTTTATTATAACTCCCTAGAGGCAAAGACAAGAAAAATCAACACACGATTTACTGAGTAGAACCCACAGAGAAGAGGGAGTGTGTTGAGTGGCTTTCTCCTCCTCCTCCCCTTCTCCTTCTTTTTCTCCTTCTTTTGGGTCATGGTGGCCCTCTGTGTTGGGTGGGTTTTGATGACGCTGAGTCTTATCACAGTCCTTTCCAAGTCTGTGATCTCCACCTCCAGGAACTCTGGCTTCTGGGTCTCATCTAAGTGGTAGTGACAAGTTCTGATTGTGGGAGTTTTGTTTTCTTATTGTGGTTGGGAAAGGAAGGCAGGAAGCCCCCACACAGGTCATGGTGAGCGGGTGCCTCTGTCTGTGAGGAATGCTGAACACAGACTATAAATAATGCAGCCACATCTGCCCTGGAGTTTGGAGCTCATGTAATTTGCTGCATCACGTAACTTAAGTGATGCTCCATGCAGACCTGTGTGGTGGGAAGATTCAGAACCACACTTTTATTTTAACCCATAATTGGTACACTTGCTTTCAAAATGCCCTTGGCAATGGCCTTTATCTCACGAGATGTTTTGAAATTCTCCTCAGATTCTCATAGGAAATTCGAACATTTAGGTGAAGTCACATGGAATGAACTTGTTATGAATTCACATGGGGACGAATTCTGTTCGTATTTAATTAATACTTGTCAGGTTAAATGGTTTAACAGAGTACTCCACACTCAGATTCTATTATAGGAAGTGGCTTTTCTAAAATGAGCCCGGCATTCAGCAGATTGATGGGGTGAGGTATGGTATTATCTTTCCGGTGCGAAAGGGTGGTTTGGAAACACCGTTAGATGGAACATTGCTGTAGAAAAAGGATGGACTGGACTGTAGATTAAAGTAACACAGTCGAATTTCCTGAATTTGATAAGTGTATGGTGGTCCTTGTTTTTAGGAAGTACACACTACAGTATTAAGGGATAAAGTTACATGATATATTTAATCTATTCTCAGATGGTTCAGAAAAAGTGTATGTGTGTGTGTAGAGAATGAGAATGCTAAATCATGTGAAGAAATAGTAAAAATTGATGAATCTATAAAGAGTGTATGAGAAACTGTATTATTCTTGCAACTTCTCTGTAAGTTCAAACCTATTTCAAAATAAAAAATAAAAAAACTGAAAAAAAAAAAAGAAAAAGGATGGAAAGTCAATTCCTTTGGGTTGGTAGTGGATGCCTGGAACTTAACAGAGAAGATTTAGGTCGAGGTGAGGATCAGTGAAATGGAATGTCAAGATTGATTAGAGATGTCTGCCATGGGCAAAGGAGGAAACAGTTCCCATGCATATGTGTCATCCCTTCTCCAAGAGGAAGTTGTTTAGAAAAGCAGGGTGGGAGGAACAGACACCAACTGTCCTGGAAGTAAAAAAGAATTGGACAAGGTCCACCCTGACCGCCTATTACTGGAGGAAAAGTTTTGATTTAGACATTGTCAGGTTCCAGAAAAAGCTAGTCCCTATCCTCCACTGTTGCCGAAGAGAATGAGCCAACTGCATTGTTTAAGACCTAATGCAAATGAGTTTTTCAGGCAGAGGAGAGACAAGAGAAAGAAGAGCAAATTCTTTCTTTTGGCACCCAGCAATGATGAGCAGAAGTATAAAAGAAATGGCTTTGTGGAAACACACCAAGCATGGCTCTGTGATTTTCATGGAATTTCCATGTCTTCTAGAGCCGTGAAGTGGAAAGTGTTCATCGAAGTTTGGATATGGATTCAAACACTGACCCCATCACATATTACCTAAGTAACTTTGGACAGGTCATTTGAACATGCCAAGCCTAATTTTCTTCATATGTAAATTAAGACTGAAAATACAAAATCTACCTAACTTATGAGGTTTGCCAAGAGTGGAATATTAATACCTCCCATGTGGAATCAGCACATGTGGATGTGACTAGTACAGTGTCAGGCACGTAGTGTATGTCTGATAATATGAATTCAAAAAGGAACAATCCATTTAGGGTCAGACTACCCTGGCTTTTGCTCCTATCCTTAAGGTTCTGGAACCCTTCCTCTCAGAGGTCATGCTTTCCAGAATGTCTTTAGAAAACAGAAAGACAGCTCGAGATCCTAGTGGCCTTGGTCACTTTATCACCCTTGTGAATTTCAAGAGACTCTGAAGGAAAAAGTTGTGTGGTGGTTTGAGTTGATCCCAAAAGTGATGATTTGGCCAGACTGCCTAGATCATTGAATCCCCTTCCTTATGCATGTCCTGGATGTTGAGTTTAGCTTCTTGATTTTCTGCAGTTGGGAGAGAGACAGAGACTGCCCACCCCACCCCAAGTCTTTATGAAACTCCAAGGTAAGGACCACTGCCTGATAACTTTCTCACTGTCTTGTTTTTTCTGGAGCCACATTCTGCATGTCACTTTTGATGTTCTGGAGTCATGAAACCCTTATAGGAGAATGAGGTTTCCATCATTGCCATAAATGGCCTCAGGGTGGAAGGACCTGGGGGGCTTGGCAGGGTAGTCCTTATCCCAGTAGCTCCTGTAGCAGAAGGAAAGTCTGTGCAGATGTCTGGGCCTACAACCCTCTCTGCCTTCAGGTGATTCACAAATTGCTAACAGTTAATAGATGGAAAAGTCAAGGGTTCTTGCTTGTATTTTCACCACCTTCCATTCTGGTTGAATACAGTTGAGCTTCTGTGTTAGTAATACATCCAAACAGTAGATTTTTCTGCTAATACTGTGCCCAAGACCAACTCATCATCACTCCATCCTTGGCCCTAGCTGTGCAGACACCTGGTCTACCAGGGTCCTTCCTCACTTTGGGATTTAAGCACAGTAATTATTATTATTTTTTCCCCAATCTGGCTATTGAGAAAGGACCAAGGCTGGCATCTAGCTGCTGCCTCCTGTTTCTCCCTTTGCAAGCTGAGGAGGTCTGGAAATCTGTGCCCAGAGTCATGCATCCACTGGGCTTCGGGATTGGGTGTTTTCAAACCTCTTGCCCACAGAGAAGAAAGACCATGCTCTCTGGGCCTCTTTGAGAGCACTGAGATGGAGGGGCACAAGAGGCATCTCCCCACGGGCAATCAAGGGAGAAGCTAAAGCTGATTTTTCTGTTTTCTGAAAGCAGCCTTTTCTTTCCTTCCCCCTCTGGGGAAATTAGCTTGCTGGCTCAGAAAGAGGGAAGATAAACAAGTCTAACCTGAAATATGCATTAGAGTTTAGCTATTTTGGGAGGTTTCCAAGATTGAAAATGGCTGAAGGCTGACCGTTCCCATCTGCCCTGAATTAACTTTCAGAGGTTTTGCGGGGAGAGTGAGGGGCCCATGGACCATCAGAACAGTTGAGCTGAGATTGGCAGTGATCTGTGGATCTGGGTGAAGGAACTGTGGCTATAGCAAGTCCATTCCTCTTAGCGACTGGCTCAGAGAGGACGTAGAGAAGGAAGTTGTTGGGATGAGCAGGGATTACCTCTGCTGTAGACCCACTGCCTGTGACCACCACCACCCCCCGTCCCCCACAAACTCATACGTTGAAGCCCTAATGTGATAGTGTTGGGAGGTGGGGCCTTTGGAAGGTGATTAGGTCATGAGGGTAGGGCCCCATGATGGAGTTAGTGTCTTGATAAGAAGAGGAAGAGAGTTAGTTCTCTCTCTCTCCACCACGTGAGGATACAATGAAAAAACAGCCAGTGCAAACCAGGAAGAATCCCTCACGAGAGACCAGATCTGCTGGAGCCTTGATCTTAGACTTCCCAGCCTCCAGAACGGTGAGTAATATGTGTTTGTTGTTTCAGCCACCCTGTCTATGGTATTGGGTTACAGCAGCCCAAATGGACTAAGACACCCTCTGAGCTCTCTCTGCATCTAGAGCCTCTAGTAAGATGCCTGGCACATAGTAGGAGCTCAATAAATGTTTGCTGAGTAAATGGGGGTGAAGGTGAGAACAAGTGTTGAACCCTTGTTGAGGGTTGCCTCTGTGCTTTATGTGCTATCTCCCTTTAAGACCCATTTTACAGATGGGAAACTAGAGGGGAGAGCACACATTATCAGTACCCATCACTTCCCCTGTCACCTACTCTGTTCCTGTGCCCACCTCGGCACCTGTAGCTCTCTGCCTGGGGCCTGGCTCTCAGCCCCCATGTGAGGCACCAGTGTCAAGGAGGTAAAGCCCCAGGGAGAATGATGAATGGGGATTGGAAGCTAAACACTCCAGGGTCTTCTCATGTCAGGTGGGGCAACCCAGAGGTGTCTCCTACACCATTGCTCAGTGTGGCTGCCCAGGTGTGGACCCCAGGCGCCCACAGCAATGACCTGCTTCTTAATGCACTTTTCCTGGGCTCCTCTCCTTCCTGCCTCACACCCTGGACCAACCCCCAAATGCACTAGTCACTCTGAAGGTCTTATCTCAGGCCCAGGGGGCTCCAGCCTGATGCAGAGGAGCTACGTGAGCCGACCCAGGGCAGGGGACAGAGAGACGAGGAGGGGGAGTGGGGGCCACGCCTGCCTCTCTTCCCCTTCCCCGGCCCTGCTGCCTTTCCTCTGGATCCTCCTTGTGGGGAAGCCGGGGGGCAGCTGGAGTGCCTCTCAGAGCACACACAGATGGCCTTCTGACACACTCACTTGGGAGCGGGGGGCAGTGTAGTTGGAAGTGGCCTTGACAGTGCCTCCAGAGATGAGGGTCTGAGCCTTGATCTGCCTCCCAGAACAGTGTGACTCAGGTAAGCCCCTCTCCCCTCTGGGCCTCACGTCCCCATCTTTAAAAGGAGGTGACTGGAAACAATCCACATATCGATTGACAGATGAATGGATAGACAGACGTGGTCCATCCGTACAATGCGATATCATTCAACCATTGCAAGGAATAAAGTACTGATGCATGTGACAACGTGGATGAACCTTGAAAACAAGATGCTATGTGAAGAAGCCGGACACAAAAGGTCACAGGTTGTGTCATTCCATTTCTATGAAATGTCCAGAATAAGTAAATCCACAGAGACAGAACGTAGATTAGTGATTCCAGGGGTTGGGGGAAGAGGGTAATGGGGGTGCCTGCTTAATGGATCTGGGCTTCTTTTTGGGGTGATGAAAAATGTCTTGGAACTATATACATAGAGGTGTTGCTTGCAGAACACTGTGAATGTACTAAAAGCCATTGAATTGTTCCCTTTCAAATGGTTCATTATTTTATGTTAGACAAATTTTCCCTCAGAAAAAGAAAAAAGGACAATTCCAGTGGTCCTCATTCCCAGGTGTCATATTCGGGTCACCTGGGAGCTTTAGAAATATGGATGCCAGGCCCACCCCCAGGGATTCTGATTCGATTAGTAATTTCTAGAATTGCTCTGGAGATTCTAACCTGCTGCAAGGTTCCGAATCACTGAACAACCTGTAAGGTTCCTGCCAACTCTATGCTTCCCTGTTAAGTGTGAATTTAAGTCAATTCATCCCTTCTTTGGTATTTTTAATCTTCTTTGTGGAATAAAAACCTTAAATCATTTTTTTTTTTTGGATAAAGCTATTACAGGCATGGGCTTGTAGGAGAGATAACTTTTGGAGTGGGGGTGATGGTAAAGGGAGAAGGAGAGTTTCTAGGTGCCTTTGAAATTACCTCTCCCCCCAGCACACTCGATCCAGCCTCTTTTAGCTACAGGAAAGCATCTTTTCGCTACAGGAAAGCATCTTTTCCACCGGCATACTTACTCTCAGCATATTTAATACCTAAAACCACACATACAACATTAATCATTTAAAGGTATCGAGACTTAAATGGGTTCAATTCCATTCAAACACTTAAACTGAGGACCTACTGTGTGCCAGGCATTGTGCTAGGTGATGGTGGAGATGAGAGAGGAGCCAGGATGAATCAGAACTCCCACCATCCAACTGTAGAAGACAGAAGCATCGTAAAAGAGAACAATAACATTCCTGACAGTGGATAACCTGGATTGACAACCTACTGTGTGCAAGGCCCTTTATATGGACCATCACATTCTAAGATGGCTAAGTCATCTGCTCCAGGTGTGATGGTAATTTTATGTGTCAACCTGACTGGGCTAAGGGATGCTCAGATAGCTGGTAACGTGCTATTTCTGGGTGTGTCTGTGAGGGTGTTTCTGGAAGGGGTTAGCATTTGAATCAGTAGACTGTAGAAAGAAGATCGCCCTCACCAATGTGGGCGGGTATCATCCAATCTGTTGAGGACCTGAATAGAACGAAAATGCGGAGGAAGGGCGAATCTGCTCTCTCTGCTTGAGCTGGGACGTCCATCTTTTCCTGTCCTCGGACATCGGTGAGCCTCCTTCTCTGGCCTTTGGACTCGGACTGGGACTTATACAACTGGCTTCTCTGGTTCTCAGGTTTTGGGGTTTGGACTTGAACTACACCACCAGCTTTCCTGGGGCTCCAGCTTGCAAATGGCAGGTCGTGGGACTTCTCAGGCTCCATAATCCCGTGAGCCAATTCCTTATAATAAACTTCCGTTTGTATATTTCTATCTGTATCTTACCAGTTCTGTTTCTCTGGAGAGCCCTGACTGATACACCAGGTTACACGGCAGGGAAGTAGGTGTCACAGAATATTAGCTCCTGACCACTGTGTTTTCCCTCTTGTGTTTCCAGGGCTGACTCTAACCCTGCTGCTTGGAGACTTAAGTGGCATTAGGAGAACAGAGAGGAGGGGGTGATTCATATTATAGGAGGGGGACCTACCCATAATTGTAGTCACCTAGAGCTTTGTTGTCCAACATGATGGTCACGGGCCACATGTGGCTGTATGACTTTAAATTAATTAAAATTAAACAAAAATTCAGTCTTTAAGTCACACCAGCCACATTTCAAGTGGTCAACTGCCAAGCACAAATTTATTATCTTATGGTTTGAGGCTGGGGGGATCAGAAGTCTGAAAAGGCTCTCCGTGGGCCAAAATCAAGGTTTTTAGTAGGGATGCATTTCTTTCTGGAGGCTCTAGGGGAGAATCTGTTTTCTTGTTTTCCACCTTCTAGAGGCTGCCTGCATCCCTTGGCTCATGGCCCCTCCTCCATCTTCAAAGCCGGCAATGGGCAGCTGAGTCTTTTTCATTGACGTAACTCTGACCTCCTCTCCTGCCTCCTCTTCCACATTTAAGGATCTTTGTGGTTACATTGGACCCATCTTGATAACCCAGGATAAGAACCCCCCCACCCCCGCAAGATCAGCTAATTAGGAACCTTAATTTCACCTGCTACTTTAATTCCCCTTTGTCATGTAACATGACATATTCACCAGTTCTGGGAATTAGGGTGTGGACATCTTTGGGAGATCATTATTCTGTCTACCACCCCATCTAGTGTACTAGAAGAAGCACAGCAAAAGATATATAGGGACTTCCTTGGTGGTGCAGCGGTTAAGACTCCGAGCTCCCAGTGCAGGGGGCCCGGGGCTCAATCCCCCGTCAGGGAACTAGAGCCCACGTGCCTGCTGCAACTAAGAGTTCTCATGCCACAACTAAGGAGCTGGTGAGCCGCAACTAGGGAGCACACATGCTGCAACTAAGGAGCCCACCTGCTGCAACTAAGACCCAGCGCAACAAAAAGAAAGAAAAAAAAGACATAAAATTCATGTGTGTAGAGGATGAGTGACTGGTGAGAGGTGAGGCTTTGTGATTTGAAAAGCAGTATAAAGGGGGCTTCCCTGGTGGCGCAGTGGTTAAGAATCTGCCTGTCAATGCAAGGGACACGGGTTTCAGCCCTGGCCTGGGAAGATCCCACATGCCACGGAGCAACTAAGCCCGTGCGCCACAACTACTGAGCCTGAGCTCTAGAGCCCGCAAGCCACAACTACTGAGCCCACATGCCACAACTACTGAAGCCCGCGTGTCTAGAGCCCATGCTCCACAACAAGAGAAGCCACCACAGTGAGAAGCCTGCACACAGCAACGAAGACCCAACATAGCCAAAAATAAATAAATAAATTTATTAAAAAAAAAAAAAGAAAAGCAGTATAAAGTTTTCTGGATTTCTGAAGTCAGACTGCCTGGCTTTGAGTCTTGCATTGTGACCTTACACAAACATCTCTGAGCCTCAGTTTCCTCACCTGTGAGTGGAAATAATGACAGACCCCTCCCCCCCCAATCTCTTGGTGAGAATTAGAAGAGATAATCCATGTAAAGGCTTGGCAGATAGTAAACCCTGAAATGTCAGGTACCATTTGGAAGCTAAAAATGCCTTCACATTACAGTGTGAATGTGTTCTAGCTTTGAAAATAGCTCCAAATTCCATTTATGTTAAGAACTGCATTCTGTTCTCTATCTCTGTGTGTGAGATGGCCCCTGGGAATTGGGTGGTCATCAGTGCCATGAGGAAGGGAGTTCTGCCTGTTCCCAAGGCCATGGCAGGGGGCTGGGTGATCCAGAGAGTCTCCCTCAGCCATCTGCTAATAGATTTGGGGACCTGAAGTTCAAAAGCATGTTATGCTTCTACAAATCTAATAGAACTACTTCCTTCATCTCGAGTGCAATTAAATTAGCTACTGCTGACGTATTTCAGGAAATTCCTAGAATTCCCAAGTTATAAAGGACTCTATTGGAACCATTCTAATGATGCTTGGTTATTCTTTATGGTAGTTGGCTAAAATAGTCATCCCTCTTTAAATGACCCAGAGATGGCAGTTGAACTACATTTTTTTTTTTTGGTTGCTCCGCACAGCTTGTGGGATCTTAGTGCCCTGGGATAGAACCCAGGGCCCTGGCAGTGTAAGCGTGGCATCCTAACAACTGGACTGCCAGGGAATTCCCTGCACTACCTTTTAAATAAATTTTAAAAAATAAAAAAAGGAATAGGTGATACATGCACGTGGTATGTAAAAGGGTATGCTGCCTTAGCAATGCAGTTCCTCTCTCCAGAGTCAACTATTGATATTGGGTTTCTTGTGTGTCCTTCCAGATATATTCTGTGCACTTCCATCCTATACATTGTGCCCTATCTGTGCCTCCCCCTCCATCACCTACACCAGCTTACTATATTCACCGTTCTGTACCTGCCCCACCCTCCTGGTCAATTTTAACAATGTATCTTAGAGACTGTTCTATATTGCTACAAAAACAGTATTCCATTTTAAGCACGTACCATAATCTATCTTACTGATAATTTATTTATAGTTTTTAGGTTATGCTCACTATTTCACTATTGCAAGCAATATTGCAAATAATCTTTGTATTTACAGAATTTCACACAAGTCCAAATATGATAACTTTTTCCAGTGGAATTTCTGGGTCACATAGTATGTGCATTTTTAATTTAAAAAGTTTGTGCCGCTGTTGGTGGGAATGTAAATTGGTTCAGCCACAATAGAAAATAGTCTGGAGGTTCCTCAAAACATTAAAAATAGAACTACCAGATGACTCAGCAATCCCACTTCTGGGTATGTATCCAGAGGAAATGAAGTCATTATTTTGAAGAGATATCTGACCATCCATGTTCATTGCAGCATTATTTACAATAGCCAAGATATGGAAACAACCTAAGTGTCCATTGGTGGATAAATGGATAAAGAAAATGTTATACACACACACACACACACACACACACTAGAATGTTATTCAGCTATGAAAAGAAGGAAATTCACCCATTTGTGACAACATGGATGGACCTTGAGGCCATTATACTAAGTGAAATAAATCAGATTGACAAAGACAAATACTGTAGGATTTCACTTATATGTGGAATCTAAAAAAGAAAAAAGCCAGATGATGCATAGAAACAGAGAGTAGAACGGTGGTTGCCAGGGATTGGAGGGTGGGGAAATGGGGAGAGGTTGGTCAAAGGGTACAAACTTCCAGTTATGAGATTAACAAGTTCTGGGGATGTAATGTACAGCATGGTGACTATAGTTAACAATATTAAATTGTATAGTTGAAAGTTGCTGAGAGTAGATCTTAAATGTTCTCACCAAAACAAAAATTGTAATTATGTGATGTGTTAATTAACCTTACTGTGGAAACCATTTTTCAATATATACCTGTATCAAAAAAAAAAAAAAGGGTGTGGGGCAAATTGCACTTCATAGAGGTTTATCAATTTATCTTCCCATCAGCAATTGTGAAAATGACTGTTTCCCAAAACCTCAGTGACAATTCATTATGAAACATTCAGATTTTTGCCAATTAGATGTTAAAAATATATTATTATAGTTTAAATTTATGTTTGCCTTATAATTGGTGTGGGTGACCACATTTTAATATGTTTAAGAACTATTCATATTTTCTTTTCAAATGAAGGACCCTTGGTCCATTTTTCTATTGAGTTGTGCATCTTTTCCTTATTGATTTCTAGAATTTCTCTATATTTAGGAAATGGCCTTTTCCTTTGGTTCACACAACTGTTTTCCCCAGTTTGTTGTATCTTTTTCAACTTTGTGGTTTTTAAAGGCAGAAATTGCTTATTGTATTTGTTCAAATATACCTTTTAAAATATGTGGATTCTGAATTTTAAGTTGTCCTTAATGTTTTCTGGTCATCAAGAGTTTATAAAAAGACCACCCACGTTTTCTTTTAGTATTTTAATGGTTCTATTATTTTGCGTTTAAATCTTGGCTCCATCTGGAATTTGTTTTAGCTCAAAGGTGTGAAATAAGAATTCGACTTTATATCTCTCCAGATGGTTTTCCAGTTGTTACCATTTATGGAGTAATCTGTCTTTCTCCCACTTATATGAATGTGAGGCCATTATATATGAACATCATGTATGTACTGGGGTCTATTTCTGGATCTTTTCTTCGTAACTCTTTACCCCTTGAGGTATCTTATTCGGTCTTTGGTGATCTCCAGTGCTCTTTGTCCCAAGTCCTCTAAAACACAAAAGGACATTCCTGCTCTTTTGACTGCATTCTAGACTTTTGCGAAGGCTTCTACTTGGGAGTAAACTCCTGCTTGAGATGCTGACTAATTAGAATGTAGGGCATAAGGATCAGGAAATTCCTCCCCATCATTAGCCGCAATCATACTCTTTCAGGATTCAGAGGCTTTAAATTGATGCATTGGAAAGATGAAATGAAAGATGAGTTGGTCTTCCCTCTTGTGGAGGACCAATTGATGATAATAACAATAATATAGATGATTATAAACTACCATCCTGGTGGTGCTAAGCAGTTGAAATATGTTAGTTCATTGATTCTTCCAACAACTGATAAATTAGCATATTTATCCCCATATTACACGAGAAGGATATGAAGGGAAGTGAAACTTATGAGACAATACAAAATAGAGGAGGGGTTTAGACCCAGGTGTAACTGATTCCAAGGCTAGGACTCTTATCCATTCTGTAATGCAGGATCTCTGGCACAACGTAGGCAATGAAACACACTTTGTTCACTTATTCTCTCCTTTGTTAATTTGCTTCATAATCACTTTGGAGCCCTTGGTCACTATAAATAGGAGTCAGAAAATCATATGTCTCCAGGGGCAAGCAGGTGACATAAATGAAGTTGCCCAGATGCGGGACAATGGGGAGTGGTAAAGACTGTGGCAAATGAAAGAGCACCTGTCACATCTAAAGTTGGTACTGTCCCGCAGCCCAGAGCATTGTTGCCATGGGAGAAGGCGAGTTTAGTGTTGCCCAATCTTCAGATTCCCAAAAGGAACCAGAAATCCAGATTTTTAGGTGAAACCTCCTGATTTTTAGATGTCATCAAATTAGAAAAATCAATGTATGTTCTTTAAAACTCAATACTTAGTTCTAAAAGATTCCTTGTAGAGAGGGTATTAAACAGAGATATTGATTCAACCAAATTTGATTCAGCAATGGAAGGGAAAGGATTACTGATACACGTACAAAATGTGAATGAATCTCAACAGCTCTGTGTTTAGTAGAAGAAGGCAGACATAAAAGAGCACATTGCCATATGTCCATTTATTTGAAATTCTAGAACAAGCAAAATTAACCTACGATGAGGACAGGGATTGACTGGGAAGGGAGTGAGTACCCTTTCAGGCATGGTAGTAATATTCTATATCTTCATAGGGTTTGGATTATACTGATACTTGCATTTGTCCAAACCTAGTGAATGTACACTTGAAAAAGTGTATATTTCAATGTTTGTAAATTGTATACAAAAATCTATTAACAAATATTGAACTCTAGTTAATGACAATGATCCCGAAGTATTTTGGAGGAAGTATATGGATGTCTGCAATTTATTTTGAGATGAACTAAGAATAAGATGGATTAAAGGATGAATGGAGGGATGGATGAAAAGATACGGATGTGATACATCAAGCTTAGTAAAATGTTAATGAATCAGTGTTGCTGTGCATTTGAAAAATTTCATAATAAAATGTTGGGAAAAATTAGCAAAAATAAAAACCAATAAGAAACTATGTGTGAGCTTAACATACACACACACATAACCCTGTGGGCTAGATCGGGCTCATGGGCACCAATTTCAAGACTCTTGCTCTGTCCCATCATGCGTCCCCATCACCCCATTACATGGTGTTGTCTCAGCAAGTTGATTATAAGGGGATCATTCCTGCAGTCAAGCTCTTTGTTCTGCTATCCACCTTGCACAGGGCTTGATAGATCTGGCACGGTTCAGTTAGTGAAGGTATGAGAAAATCCATCACCTGATTACATCATTAACATTTCTCCAACATGACCTGCCTGAGATAAAAGTGAGCCTGCCTCCTTCTCATCAATCAAGGGGAAAGAAGAAAACCGTTTTGGCGACACAGCTCCTTAGCTCCATCTGCTAATCCATCTTGCTACATCCACACTCTCTCTACATGATATTTAAATTCAGAGGGGACAAATATTAGCCCAGCACAGTTCCTTCATTAGCGAACAGGGTTTCAGAAGAGTGTTTGCAGGCTGCCTCTCTGTTCCCAGTGTTGGCTGAACAGAAAGCAATCTTCACTCGTCGGCAGCATTTCAGAGCAAGGGGCTGTGTCTGTGTTGAATACCTACTGTGTGTCCTTGGCTGTGGTTGGGATAATAGAAAATATGACCAAGGAGTGTCAGAGTCTTGGAGGCATTGCCAGAACTATAGGGAGAAGGGAACAGGAGAGAGTAATTTCTCCTCTAAACACATTCTCTAAAAGCTGTACCTTTTCAATAATTTTAAAAGGCAACTTGTCATCATAACAGTAGTTAAGACTATGACGCATACAATTAGACAAGGAAAGTGTCAGTCTTGTAAATATGTGATTGATGCATCAGAGGTCAAGCCTGCAGACATTTCTAGATTGTAGTCAAAACATAACACCTTTTTATGGGCTTTTCCCGTATGCTAGTTGAATTATTCACTGGAATATTCACTCCTTCTCCCTGAAGGAGAATGATGCTTCCCTTCCTCAATGATGTCATACTTTTGACTTGCTTTGGCCAATGAAATGGGAGCAGAAGTGACATGAGTCACTTCCAAGCAGAAGATTTAAGAGCCATGTTCTCTTTTCCCTCTGCCAAAGCCATGTCTCAGCTTGTGGCTGCTCCAGCAGCCTAGGTCCCAGAGAGAAGAGATGTGGAGCATAGCTCTCTGCTGGCCATGGTGGATAGAGGGGATGAATGAGATACAAATATTTGTTATTGTCAAGGCTTTGGGCTATTGGGGTCATTTGTTACTGCAGCATCACCTAGCCTACACTAACTGATGCACTCCCCAGCCAGCAAAGGAGGTTCCTGCCCAGGTGCCACAGATAGGACCCTCTTGACATTATGACTTCTCCATAAAATTTCTGTGTAGTTTTGAAATAACAAGGACTACACAGTAGAAACTATCCTGGGTAAAGATAAAGATAAGATAATTTAGGTGCAATTATGTGAGGCAAGAGTGGTTGCTAAGGGAAGAGACCACGTGGGCTAGTGGAGATGAGTATAACTGTTAGGGATGACGGAACACAGGGCAGTGGTCTAAGGTTCAACAGACTGGGCTTGAGTCCTGGGTCTACTCTTCATTAGCTGTGTGGCTTTGGACAAAGCCCTTGGTGTCTCTGATCCTCTGTACCTACTGGATGGGGTTTTTGTGAACTAAGTCATATGGAAGAACTGGGTCAATTGTAAGGTGTACCATCAGGGTTCTTGTTGCTTTTTCCCTCTTCTTTCTCCTCTTCCTCCTACTCTCCTAATTGGCCTGAATAATAATATAGAGGAAGGCTAGGAGATTGTAAGTGTAGCATGAATAAGACAGAGTGTGCCTGGAGATAGAGAGGGCTCCAGCCTACTCTATGGAGGGGCCTTGTGCTCAGAGTTTCTGGCAGACTCACTTGGATCACAGCTTTGCCATTCATTAGCTCTCTTATCCTTTCGGGGAGCATGAGTGGGCCAGAGGGAAGTAGGGTGAAGACATAGACCGCTCCCCCCAAAATTTGTTTTTTAAATGAATAAAATAATCAGAATTACACAGGGAACCAATTTTATTGCTGGCAAGACATTAAAAAAATACAAATATGGGATAGAATAACACACATACTTCTTTGTTAGTGCATTAAATAACTATCTATTGTATATATATTGTATATCTACTGGCAGATTTAATAACTGTCAATATTTCAGACTTGTGCTGAGCATAAATAATATTTTGCAATGTTTACAACAATTGTGATGGGAAAAATATCTGTGGTTTCCTTTGGTGACACAGTCACAGTAAGGTAAATACTATTGTGCTTGGTTGTCTACATTCAGTTGAAGGAAATAAACTTTCAGCTAGAGGTTATTGAAAATCGTTTTCTAATTTGTTCCCATTCAAGTTCACAGACTCCCTAAATTTTACCCAGGACACTTGAGGGTCTGTGGACCCCAGGTTAAGACCCCTGCATTAGCTGCATTTTCTTAAGGGAGTTACATCCCTTCCTGAGCCTCAATATCCTCACTCGCAAAATGGGTACCTTGCCCTTGATATTCTTTCTAAGCATGGGATTTGGTTATCCTCAGGTGAGCAGCCATTGTGGGACTCTGATTCCCTGGATAATGGATTTCAAGGGATAGCACCAAGGTAAGGAATGAGCACACCCGCTGTCTCTCCTCTGGCCCGAAGTCCCATGAATTGACAAGAGAAAGGGAGAGGGAGAGGGAAACAGAGGATATAAATGAAAATATATACAAAGTAACAGTCTGGAAAAGAAGAAAGAGTGGCACCAACAAACCAGAATTCTTGAGAAATTCTTGACACATCATAACCAGATCACGTATTTGGAGAAACAGCCATTGAAAATCACAACCTAAAACATATTTAAAAGCATATCTAATTTTAAGGAGCACTTACTTTGTGCCAATCTTTGTACTTGCATTATTTATTTTAATCTTCATCATAACCCTTTGGGAACCTTAGATTCTGTTCTTATCTCATTTTATGGATGGAGAAACTGAGCCTCAGTGGGTTCAGGTACTTTGCCCGAGATCACACTACCAGAGAGTGACAAGCCAAGATGTCTGGCTATGTGGCTTCACACATAGCCCACGATCTTGTCTACTGCACTCTCCGGGCATTTAATTCTTGGGCAGGAAGAGGCTTTTTCTTTAAGTCCTGCTAGAATCTGCAAACTTAAGAACTAGGATGAAAATTGTTCTGGCACCACTTCTGGATTTAGGAAGAGCTTAAGCTGCACCATTGCATTTTAAGGGCAGTGTGGTCCTCATTAACGTCCTTCCAGGTCAGCAATGCAGGCAGGAGCTGTGTAGCTTGGGGGCTGTCAGGGGAACCCACACTTACGCATTCAAGAATATCTGCACTTGAACACAATTAACGTACTGTTTCTCTTCATCTCTTCTCTGAACACCATTTGCCCTAAAAATACTCTTTGACATTATGCACAAACATTGAAGAGACATTTATTTGGCTCTGACTTTTGTACGATTCCCGCTAAAAGAGATTCAGTGACACACAAATGGGGCTGAATTATTTATAGGCTTGAAGGGAGATCAAAGTTGCTTTATTCCTATTGAAAGTGTATTAGAAGGCCAAAGAGCACCAAATTAATTATGACTTCTCACAGAGGGAGTCCAGCTAGACTCAAGGGTGCTTATTAAAGCTGGGGTGCTCGCCACGGCTGGGTCTTTGGAAATACACATAAATTTGGGCTGTTGTTCCTTTCAAATGCCTTGTCAGGGAGTGAAAGTCTCTACCCTTCTTGACAAGAGCTGCCAGTATGAGAGGAGATATGTAAGGAGTGTCTGAGGGCTTAAGACACCCATGAGGTTGGTCATTTTTGAACTTATTTAATAAGTCAACTGACGTTGATTGAGCACCTACTTGAGGCTGGGCACTGGAGAGAAAGAGACAAGTTCATTAACTTCTTTGTCCAATGATTCAACAAATATTTAGTGTCTTCTCTTGAGAGGTACTGTTTTAGGCACTTGAATGTATGTAAGAGGACTGACAAGGTCCTGCACTCATGATTAAGAGACTGTTCCTGTCCTCAGGGAACTCAGCATAATGCATTCTTTAATGACCATCATCGTCATCGTCATCACTTATTGAATGCTTACTATTTTCCAGGCTGTATCCTAAGTGCTTTACATGTATTAATTCAACTAATCTTCATCAGTACTCAATGAGATAGGGATTATTAAAATCACCCCCTTTTCATAGTTTAGAATAAAATTACAGAGTTTCAGTAACTCGCTCAAAGAGTCAGACCTTGGAAGCTGTGAGGCTGGGATTCAAACCCAGGCTGTCAGTCTACCACAGAATCTGTTATTACAGGGTGTATATAACAGCTATAAGACTCAGAGGCACAAGGAAATCAGGGAAGGGGTGTCTGAACTGAGTCTTCAAAGATGAGTTGGAGATTCCAGAAACATTCAAATAGGGTCCAGGAAGGACAAGTTACATAATCTCTCTGCACTTCATTTCCTCATTTTATGCCATCAGGTTCTTAAGAGAAATAAATGAGAAATCATAAATGTAATGTCTTCGTTGAGGTGCTTGAAGGCATCATATGTGCCTTCCAGGTGCCAGGCGTCATATGAAGATGGTACTTTTCTACTGAGCTGTAATGTGAAAAGCTACAATGGGAAAACGGCCACTCAATTCATTCTTTTCAATTGTTTATTTCTCTTGTATGTGCAGGATGAGGTAGAAATTTGCCCCAGAGCCAGATTCTTGAGGCTTCTGTCCATTCAGGGAGGACCATAAACACAGCTGGACCTGTGCTTCACCTTTGTTCAACGTATGCCTTTGAGCTCACCAGCTGGGTTTATCATTCTGGGCTAATTCCCTCTGACACCAAGTTTGGGCCTTATTCCATTTGGCTTTTCTGGTGCATACAAATCAGAACGGTAGGGATTTCCCTCTGCAGAAGTGTACTGCCTTTCCAATTGGTTTAATTTATAAACAATAGCTTCATGGGGAGAGAAGGGAGCCAGCCCCCAGGGAGAGTTTGCATGGGTGAGTTCCATGTTTGCATTGATTTTAAGCATCAGTTTATAGCATATGGTAGAGACACTGATGGCTGGGGCTCCATTTCCTGGGAAAGCAACAACACAAAGAGACCAGAGCTTATGTCTTTTCTCCCAAAGTTGGAAGAGAACCCATGCTGTTTGTATGGGTGTGGGGTACCTGCTGGGATGAAATGCCATCATGTTATCTTTCCTGGGACCCAGAGATAAGTTCCTGGTCTCTGGGGTTGTAGGCAAAAGGGATTCATCCAGGTGGGAGCTCCTTTCTGACTGGGAGTGTGAGAATCATGTGCATTTTGTATGATTTCTTTCAGCATAAGTACCAGGAAGTAAAATCTTTGTGGGAAAAGGTGTCTTTTGGGAGGAGGAGATTATTTTAGTGCTTCTAGCTCCAATGGATCCAGGGCACCAGAAACTCTATACCCAGTACGATGAATAATGCCAATAGTAGGTTTCTGTAAATATTGTTGCCTGTGTCTCTTATGGTTATTTCTCATCTGCTTTTCCCAAAGGCTTGGCAACAAAGCCCCCAATGCTTTTCAAAATAGCTGGGACACCCTAGTAGGTACTTTAGCCAAGTTCCAGTGGGAAGCAGAATTATCAAGGAATAGAGTGTGTGTATATGGGGGCCGTGGCAGTCCTAAAATACCATAAGGGTAACAGATACCAAGCTGTGGGCAAGAAGCATTTTGTTGCTCTTTCCTGGGACACCAATGCTCAGCATAGTTTCTGGTACATAGTAGGTATTGAAAAAATATTTTTTTGAACAAATGATTATGATCATTCATTAGAACAAAGCAATAGGATAATAATAACTTTAGTGAATTATTATTATTGAATTCTCAGACTATGCTAGGAATTGTGCAAAATGCTTAATCATCAACAGCCTATGGATTATTATTATCAACCTATTTTGCAGATATTGAAACAGAGGCTCAGAGATTTTACAGGACAGGCCCAAGCTCTCAGAGCTAGTAAGCGGGCTGGGCTTCCAACCTTGGCTCATCTGATTCTAGAGTTTTGCTCTTTACAGGCAGGAGGCTACAATGTAGAGTAAATAAACCAGAAAACAGTATGGAGATAACAAGAATGCAGCTGATAATTAAGGTAGCACCCCCGGGACTTCCCTGGTGGTCCAGTGGTAAAGAATCTGCCTTCCAATTCAGGGGACGTGGGTTTGATCCCTGATCAGGGAACTAAGATCCCACATGCCACGGGGCAACTAAGTCCACGAGCCATAACTACTGATCTTGCGCGTCTCAACGAGAGAGACTGTGTACCACAAACTACAGAGCCCACGCGCCCTGGAGCCTGCGTGCCACAGCTAGAGAGAAGCAACGAAGAAACCGCATGCCACAGTGAAAGATCCCGTGGGCTGCAACTAAGACCCGACACAGCCAAAAAAATAAGGAAAATAAAAAAATAAAAAATAAATAAATAAATATTTTTTTAAAAAGGTAGCACCACATAAGTTTTGGGGAAAGTAAAAATACAAAAGAAATAGTATCTTATTCAAATAGTACTGGACATTTGGTTATTTGGTAGAAAAAAAAATCAGAGCTCCATTCTGTCACATATAAAATAAATTGCGGATGGATTAAAGAGCTACATGCAAACTAAAAACTCGTATGAAATCTCTTATATGTGACTGGGAAGGTGAGAAGGAACTACAGAAAAATGTATAAAGAATTATGAGAGTTTTTTTTCTTACTTTATTATATTTTAAAATACTTCTACAATAAGCATGTACTATTTTAAAACTAGAAAAGACACAGTAAATACATCTTTTTTTCTCCTTTTTTCTTTTCTTTTTGTCCTTCTCTTTCTCTCTTTTAGGAAAAGGTCAGATGGGTTCCCTGACACTCTAGGGGGGCAGAAATGGGGGTCTAGGCCTGGGGATTTGTCAAGGAACAGAAGCGGAAGGAAGGATGGGAGGGTGGGTGACATGTCACTGTGCTGGGTGCTTTCTGGTTTTCCTTTCTTATTATCTTCCCAACCACGCAGCTACATAACTGTTGTCCTCCCTGTTTAGTTTAACAGTGAAGGACACAGGGGCTGAAAGAGGGGGACACCTTTACAATGAACAGCAGAGTGACACCTGAGCCCAGGTGTGTGAGGCAGCCCCGCCCATGTTCCTGGTCCCGCCTGCGCCTGCACTGTCCTCCAGCTGGGCCCCTCTCTCTCCCAGTGCCACCCCTCTCAGGGGCTTTACATTTCTCAGCTTTGGCTCTTGAGAATGGCGGTGAAGTCCTTCTTCTTACCCAGACATACGGTGCTGCTTCTTAGCGTTTTTTTGTCTGCCCCTGTGGACTTCTCAGAGACTGTTAAAATGCAGAAAGCCCCACTCTGCTCCTGGAGCTTTGGGCCCTCTTGGATTTTATCAGACGCTTTCACCATAATGTTCACATCTCAGCTAAAAAAGAAAAGAAAACTGCCATCCTCTTAATGCACATACTTGGCCTAGGTTTGCCCAGGCAGGGACAATTGCATCTAGAGGTTGTTGTCACAGAGCTGGACCCAAATGGAACAGTGGAGAGACCAGAGGATGAAGTGTCTGTCTGGCTGGGTGTGGGGTGGAGGGGAGGGAAACCCCTGCAGCCGCTCTGGGGATTATCCATTTATTGCATGTGTGTCCTTGATGGTGCACGCAGAAGAAATAAACATTTCAAAAGACCAGGAAGTGGGGAATTGAATAGTGAACCAGACCCAGTGCCTCTCCCCCGCCCCCCAGAGCTCAAGGTCTAGTAGGAGCCTGCCACTGCCCACAGGCCCTCTTGGCATAGGAGGTAGTACTGGAGGGGAGCACGGAGTGAGGGGAGGCACTTAACCCAGAGGAGATGGGGACAAAGAGCTCTCCTGACCACTTTCTAGCCGGGCTACTCTGAGCCCTCTTCCCCATTAGGCCTCAACCTTGGCCTTGAACTTGAACAAACTTAGCCTTGGACTTGAACAAGCACCACCATAGTTTTTTAACAGCTCATGGCTGCATCCCTGGGATGCAGTTTTCCTTAAAGAACTGCCTGAGAAAAACTTAAGGATGCCAACAGAATTTACTGTTTGTTTCAGCCAACACCTGAACATAGGGCCCCCGCCTCTGTGGGAGGGTTGGAGGCTCACTTCCAGCAGTGCCAGTCAGCAAACCCGAATGGGTTTTACGTGGACCAACCCTCCCTCCCACTTTTTGTGAATTTTCTTGTCCCTGTCTCTGCACAAGCTCCCTCCGTTCCTCCTGCCCACTCCCTCATTCTCCCTTTAGAAATCCACTTACCTCTGCACAAATGGGGATGGAGCTCTGTTCTTTCTCCTACTCTCAGTAGTATTTACCAAATAAAAGCTGTTTTCACTGCTTCAGCTAAGGTCCGGCTGTGTTTCTCTTTGACAGTGGGAAGTGTGGTCGGGGAGGTGTGCGGAGGAAGGGATGCAGAACTAAGTTGTGGGGATGGAACATCCCGGCAGAGGGAATGGTGTGTGCACATGACACCCGGGATCCAAGGAAGTGGGCGAAGTTTGAGGAGGGTGGAGAGCAAGTTGGGAACAGAGCTGACCCACTAGCAGAGTGTAGGTGCAGGCACGTTTGTGTGATACTTGGCGTGTGCTTTGGAGCGAGTGTGTTTTCATAAGAAACCGTCTCTTATGGACGGTCAGAAATGGAGACTACTTCAAACTGCAGCGGACCCAGGATCAAGTCACGATGCCCAGTGGGGTTGGATAACAGCTGGTCCCCGCTCTGCCACGTTACTTTCCCTTGTTCTCTGAGGTCGTTTGCACCGTTGGATGCCTGTCTCCTCCCTGCCTCTTGAGGGGCGGAATTGTAAATATCGTGGCCCCTAGCTGGGGCTCTTTGGGGGCCAAGAAGTCTTCCTTTTTTATATCACGCCCCCTAGTTTTGTGATTCAGCTCCACCAGAAGTTGATATCCTCAATCCATAACATTGTTAGCTTTCCCGAAACATGATACAGAGCTTCCATTCGTGAGTTCATCCTCTCCCTCTTGTCTTGTCACCTGCCACAGGGAGGCCCTGAGGACTCCTATCATCGCCTTGTTTGCAGAATGAAGGGGGCTTGAAGCTGTTAAATTCCTTTTTTTTTCTTGGAGTCTCTATACAAGGCTTCTCTTGATATGCCCAATCCTGGGCTATGTCAGGTCTCTGGATGCCCGATGTTAGGGTGTTTGACTTGATTAAGCTTCTGTTGAATTTCTAACTGACCTTTTCAGACACATGTATTCCTACATTGAAGAAAACCAGTTTTATGAAAGTTAGAGCACATGGAATTGGCAATTAGCCCTAGAACTTTTTTTTTACACACACTGAAAAATTGGGGGCACTGGAGCACATTTTTACAAAGGTGGTCCCTACTGGTACAGTGTACCTCTGGTAGAGCCAGCAATTTTCATATAAATGAAGAAATAGAGCTGAACATCAAAATTTGAAAACGGAGTTATCAGGAGATTATGTGGTCCAGGAGATCATTTTGTTGCCTGAAGAAGGTAATTCTTGCCTGGCAAGAGAAAAAGGATTTCATACAAAGTGCTGCAAAGCTCTGAAAACTCTTCAAAAATCATCTGTTCTTGTAATGCCAACAACGAAAAGCCTGGGACCTGGCCACCGAGGTATTTTTTTTCAATACTGAATTGCTTTTTTGGTTTGTCTCCAGGGCAAACCTCTCTACAATTGTATAAGAAAGTCAATGAAAAAGTTGTATTTACTTTACAAAATCACTTTCCTGAAATATATCTACCTGCTAAGGCAACAAGATGCCTCCATGGAGATGAATAAGAATCAGATGCTCCAACGTCAAAATTATTGCAATGGTCTAGAGTACAGTCATCTGACTGTCACTTCTTCTCCAAGCTGTTCTGGAGACCCAGAGTGGGTACCAGGGCAGATTTCAAGGAGATGGCCCATTGTGAACATCAAGGAAACATCTGGCAGTGTTTGGAGATCAGTTGCTAAAAATACCTCCGTATGCTGAGGCTAGTCACCCATGGTGGGAACTTGTCAGACTTATCTTCAATAACACCCCAGCTTGATGTGTGCATGTGACAACTCCAGAAACTCTACTCACGGTCCAAGGAATAAGAACCCAAAGGAAACAGGGATCTTCATCTCTGGCGCCCCCAAGTGGATGGGATGCAGTTCTGAAGATGTTATTGGTCTCAGTTAAATATTGCTTTCGTTCTGTTGTCCATAGCTCCTCCCTAAAATTCAAATATGATTTGTGCCTCATGTCTTGTGAACTAAGACCATCATGGGATTTTTGACATCATTTCCAGCCAGGATTCCACTGGCTAGTGGAATTGCCACTAGGGTCTTTTGCTCAGTACCTCACACACCATCCCGTTTAAACCCATTTCAACCCAAAGGATTCAGTGTTTGTGTTACATCCGTTTTACAGATGAGAAAACTGAGGCACTGAGAGATTGAAAGGTGTTTCCATTCCCACCAGGAGTCAGTGGTACAGCTGCGATGGGAACACTTCTCTGTCTGACTTCACAGCTGCACCTGTTTTTTTTTCTTTTTTGGTTGTTGTTTGTTTTGTTAAACAAGATTAATAACTATGATTTGTGTAAAAATGTTGCACCCATATTATAAAAAATTCAAGCCACTGGAGAAATATATGGAAGAAAGGAAAATAACTCACCTCGTTTCACCCTGTCCAGAAAAACATAATTAATATTTAGTGAATATCATTGTAGACATCTCCCCACACATACACACAGACATCGGAATAGGAAGGTCAGTGAAAAGATAGATGGGAATTATTTTACTAAGTGCGAGCCTGTTCTTCACCTTATTCTTAACAAAAATAATTACTTTAAATTTTACCTGAAGAAAATTAAACGGAAATGGAATTTGAGGAAATTGTCAAAGTTCAGATAGCAACTCCTTTACCAGAAATAACTCTCATCCCAAAGTTATTCCTCTAAAGTGAAGGGGAAATTTATGGAATCATTTCGAGGTTAGAATCTTTGTTTTTCAGTGACTTGTTTCACTTTATCGAGGGCTCTTCTGTAAAAGGTGAGAAAACATGTTCACATTTCTCTTGTCTGTTGTTCCCATTCCCATGGTTTTAATTACGTAAAATACGTGTTTACATTTTCAAGGTCATGGCATTGGAATTAGGTTCTGTAACCATGATTCTCACTGCTGTTTAGCCTTAGTTTTACATTTAAACAAATCAATGTTTATTCCCAGGCGTGTCCTTTCTTGAGCTCTTTGCATTCATTTCTTATTTGAATACATTTCATTGTGAAGCTCAGGAGTGCTGTGTTCTCTGAGCTCTTGTATGCTTGAGTTTCTGTCTATGACTTTCTTTTAAAATAGGATTTTATTGAGGTGTAATTTTAGTACATAGAATGCACAAGTCCTAAGTGTACAACTTTTTTGAGGGGGACTTTTGTCAACTGCTTTACAGGGTGTAAATGACATAAAATAAACTGCACATATTTAAAGCATACAGTGGGGTGGAGTCTGGTACGGTGAAGTAACCGCTGGAGCTAAAGCCAACTGAAGAATGGGAGAAAGTATCTGTAACTATATATCTGACAAGGGGTTGATATCTAAAAAATGCATAAGGAACTCATACAGCTCAATAGCAAAAAACTCAAAATATTCCAATTAAAAACTGGTCAAAGGCCCTGAATGAACATTTTCCTAATGAAGACATACAAATGGCCAACAGGTACATGAAAACTTGCTCAACATCACTAATCATCAGGGAAATGCAAATCAAAACCACAATGAGATATCATCTCACACTTGTTAGAATGGCTTTTATCAAAAATACAAGAGATAACGAATGTTGACAAGGCTGTGGAGAAAAGGGAACCCTGGTGCACAGTTGGTGGGAATGTAAGTTGGTGCAGCTACTATGGAAAACAGTATGGAGGCTCCTCAAAAAAATTAAAAAATAGGACTACCATATGATCCAGTGACGGCACTCCTGGGTATATATCCAAAGAAATGAAATTCGTATCTTGAAAAGGTATCTGCACTCTCATATTTATTGCAGCTTTATTCACAATAGCCAAGATATGGAAACCACCTAAGTGTCTGTCAATGGATGACTGGATAAAGAAAATGTGAAATATATATTTCATATACATGTATATAATGGAATATTATTCACCATTAAATAAAGGGAAATCCTGCCATTTGTGACAACATGGATGAAGCTGGAGGGCATTATGCTAAGTGAGATAAGTCGGACAGAGAAGGACAAATACAGTATGGTATCACTGATAGGTGAAATCTAAAAAAAGCTGAACTCATAGAAACAGAGAGTAGAGTGGTGTTGTCAGGGGCTGGGGAGTGAGAGAAATGGGGAGATGTTGGTCAAAGGGTACCACCTTACAGTTAGAAGGTGAGTAAGTGCTGAGAATCTTGAGTACAGCATGGGGGCTGTAGTTAACAATACTGTATTGTATACTTGAAATTCCCTAAGAGAGTAGATCTTAAGTATTCTCACCAAGGGAAAAAAAAAAAGGAAACTACGAGAAGTGATGGCCATGTTAATTAACTTGATTCCATAATCACAATTCCATAATTCACAATATATATGGGTATCAATCGTCATGCTATACTTTAAACATATACAATTTTATTTGCCAATTATACCTTAATAAATCTGGGGGAAAAAGGGTACAAGTGTGTAAAATTTGACATATATTCACACCTTGAAATCATCAGGATAACAAACATATCCATCACCTCCAAAGCCTTCCTTGTACCCTCTTTTCACCCCTCTCTCCTCACCATCCTTGGTACTCCTGGCTCCTGGCAACCACTAATCCATTTTCTGTCACTCTAGGTTAGTTTACATTTTCTAGGGTTTTATATACATGGAATCATAGGGTAAGTACTCTATTTTGTCTGGCGTTTTTTATTCAGCATAATTATTTTGAGATTCAGTCCTGCTGTTGAGTGTACCAATAGTTCATTCTTTTTATTGCTGAATAGTATTTCATTGCATGGATGTACCATAATTTGTTTACCCATTTACCCATTGATGGACATCTAGTTTTTGGCTATTCGAAGTAAAGCTGCCATTAACATTTGTGTACAAGTCTTTGTATGGCTGTATGCTTTCATTTCTCTTGAGTAACGTGGGAGTAGAATGGACTGAATCATCTGTTAGGGGCATGTATGAATTTTAAGACACCTAGAAACTGTTTTTCAAAATTGTTGTAGCATTTTAAACTCCTACCAACAGTGTCTGAGGATTCCAGTTTCTCTGCATTCTTGCCAGTTCTTGGTATGGTCAATCTTTTAAATTTAACCATTCTAATAGTGGTATATAGCGATATCTTGTGGTTTTAATTTGCATTTCCCTAATGACTAATGATATGGCATCTTTTCATGTGCTTATTTGCTTATTTGCATCCATATATATATATTTTTCCATTCCATATATAATAGCTTACATCTGCTAACCCCAACCTCCCACTCCATCCCTCCCCCAACACCATCCCCCTTGGCAACCACAAGTCTGTTCTCTATGTCCATGAGTCTGTTTCTGTTTTGTAGATAGGTTCATTTGTGCCATATTTTAGGTTCCACATATAAGTGATATCATATGGTATTTGTCTTTCTCTTTCTTACTTACTTCACTTAGTATGATAATCTCTAATTGCATCCATGTTGCTGCAAATGGCATTATTCCGTTCTTTTTTATGGCTGAGTAGTATTCCATTGTATATATGTACCACATCTTCTTTATCCATTCATCTGTCAGTGGACATTTAGGTTGTTTTCATGTCTTGGCTATTGTGAATAGTGCTGCTATGAACATAGGGGTGCATGTATCTTTTTGGATTAAAGTTTTGTCTGGATATATGCCCAGTAGTGGGATTGCTAGATCATATGGGAGCTCTATTTTTAGTTTTCTGAGGAACCTCCATACTGTTTTCCATAGTGGCTGTACCAACTTACATCCCTACCAACAGTGAGGGAGAGTTCCCTTTTCTCCACACCCTCTCCAGCATTTGTTATTTGTAGTTTTTAATGATGGCCATTCTGACTGGTATGAGGTGGTACCTCATTGTAGTTTTGATTTGCATTTCTCTAATAATTAACAATGTTGAGCATCTTTTCATGTGCCTATTGGCCATTTGTATTTCTTCTCTGGAGAAATGTCTGTTTAGGTCTTCTACCCATTTTTCAGTTGGGTTGTTCATTTTTTTGTTGTTGAGTTGTATGAGCTGTTTGTATATTTTGGAAGTTAAGCCCTTGTCGGTCACATCATTTGCAAATATTTTCTCCCATTCTGTAGGTTGTCTTTTTCATTTTGTTTATGGTTTCCTTTGCTGTGCAAAAGCTTGTAAGTGTGATTAGGTCCCATTTGCTTATTTTTGTTTTTATTTCTGTTGCCTTGGGAGACTGACCTAAGAAAACATTGGTACCATTTATGTCAGAGAATGTTTTGCCTATGATCTCTTTTAGGAGTTTTATGGTGTCATGTCATATGTTTAAGTTTTTAAGCCATTTTGAGTTTATTTTTGTGTATGGTGAGAGGGTGTGTGCATCCATATATATTCTTTATTGAAATGTCTGTTCAAATGTTTTGCTTATTTTTCAGAGTGAGTTGTTTACTTTCTTAGTTTTGAGTTTTGAGAGTTCTTTGTATAATCTGGACACAAGTCCATGATCAGATATATAACTTTCAAATATTTTCTCCTAGTCTGTGGCTGGGGTTTTCATTTTCTTAACATTGTCTTAAAAATTTTTTTTTAATTTAAGTATAGTTGATTTACAACGTTGTGTTAATTTCTGCTGTATAGCAAAGTGATTCAGGTATTTATATATATATATATATACACACACACACACGTCCATTTTCATACTCTTTTCTGTTATGGTTTATCACAGGATATTGCATATAGATCCGTGTGCTATACAGTAGGACCTTGTTGTTTATCCATCTTATATATAATAGTTTGCATCTGCTTACCCCAAACTCCTAATCCTTCCCTCCCCCATCTCCTCTCCCCCTTGGCAACCACAAATCTGTTCTCTATGTATGTGAGTCTGTTTCTTTAACAGTGTCTTTTGAAGAGTCAAGATTTAAAAATTTGATAAAGTACAAGTCATCAAACTTTTTTCTTTTATCGATCATACTTTTGGTGTCATATCTAAGAAATCTTTGCCCAACCCAAGGTTACAAAGATTTTATTTTAGTTTTCTAGGATAAAATGAGATTCTATCTAGTCTTCTTCTAAAAATTTTATAGTTCTAGGTTTTATATTTAGGTCTATAATCCATTTTGAGTTAATATTTGCATATGGTGTGACATGTGGATCAAAATTCTTTTGAGTATGAAAGACTACCCAGTTTTTCTATAAATGTCAGTTAGGTCAAGTTGATAGTATTGTTCAAGTCTTCCATATGCTTGCTAATTTCCTGTCTACCTGTTATATTAATTTTTGAGAGACTGACTATAATTATAAATTTTCTATTTTTCTTGCATTTCTATCAGTTTTGCCTCACATATTTTGAGCTCTGTTTTTTTAAAAACACCTTTCTGACCTTCCTGGGGGGGAGGTCAAACTAGACCAGCACAGGGCCTCTCCTGTGACCTGACGATACCCCTGGATTTTGTCCTGATGAGAGATGATTTATGTATTTTTGGATAAGCCTTACACATCTGTAACCTTTATTTTCAAGGAAATTGGCTTCCTGCTTGATGTCTGAGGAGGCAGGTGCTGAGATTCAGCCTCACACAAAATAATGATAATAATGACAATAGCAGCTCCTGGCTGCCAGTTGCTTTGCCTACTATCTCTAATCCTCCCAGCAGCCTTGCATGGTAAATGTTATCTCTGTTTTGCAGATACATTTTATTTATACTCCGCCACGTTCCAGGAAGGCTTATAGAAGGCTTTATAAGGAGTCATAAAATACAGCATATTCATGAAAGGTGAAGGTAGAGAAAATAGTTTTTAAAAAGCAACACTGAAGTGGGGCCTCATTGCCTTTAAGAATCTTGCCTGCAAACATTGAAGTGTTAAGTAGCAGAATTGCGATTTGAACCTGGCTCTTTCGGCTGCTAAAAGTTCTGATGTTTATATTCAGCCAGTCTGAATGACAAGAAGAGACAGACAGATGCTGGAGGTCAAACCTCAGGGGGGACAGTCTGCAGGTGGGCTTTTGAGCCGTGATGCCAGGCTGGGTTTCTGGTGATGCTCCAGCAATGCCGACCACAGCCGCGATCAGGAGGGCTGTTTCTGAAAATTTCCACGTGCTGGGCTGGGACTCACGAGACCTGAATGCTGCTCCTGGCTCTGTGACTTATTTAAATGAGTAATTACTTAGTTCCTTTACAAAAGTCACTGATGGTGTTTATTGAGCATCTGCTGTGGTCAAGGCCAGCTCTGATAGGTGTGGGATCCAGGCAGCATCCCTGCCCTCAGGGAGCTCCTAGGCCAGGGAGTAAGGCAGATATTAAAGAAATGCATAATAAACAAGTTATAGCTAAGAGGGAAAAGCAGTGGATTCATGAGAAGACTGACATAGGGCTAATCTGGGGTAAGGAGGGAGGGTTGGGAGAATGCTCACTGAAGAAATAACATATGAGTGGAGAGTTTTTAGTTGACACCTGCTATTTTTGCTTGGCCTTTACCCCTTTCTTTAATAACAGAGTTGCTTTTGGGGAAGCCCATTCATTCCATGTGGACTGGATGTGGTTGCCCCCTAGCCTCAGATGTGGGCGTGAGACCCGGACCTGGTCAATCAGAATTCTCTACTCCTGTGGCCACAGCGATGGCTCAGTGACAAGCACGTGGTCTGAGAGAAACAAGAATCTGTTCTGGGCTCTTTGTCCAGAGACAAAAGGGAGGATGCTGTCTTCCCAATGTGGTTCCACCCATAACCACGTGAGTCCTGGGCTTCTGACAACCATCCTGGATTCACATGGAGTAAGACTGTCCAAGAGATGGAGAAAACCTGAGCACTGATGGCATACTCTGAAACCCCAGATCCAGCCTTGCCTGAAGCCTGATCTTTTACAGGAACCGCTGTGCTTCCCACTTTTGTGTGTGGGGGGGCTAAGTTAATTTGAGTTGGGTTTCTGTTACTTGTCTCTGAAAGGAGCTTACTACAGATCTGAAAAATAATAGAAATTAACCACAGAGATATTGGGAGGAAGAGTGTTGCAGGCAGAGGGAATGGCATGAGTGAGGGGCTGAGGTGAGAGAAAGCTTGATGGCACTAAGTTGAAGAAGCCAGTCTGGCCACAGCGAGTGGAAGAGGTGGGCAGAACCGGGCCATCGGGCTGGTGTACTACATGGCGTTGCCTGGATGAGGGGTGAAGGGAGTTGGCGGAGGTACTGGGTTCAGTAGTGTCCCCCCGCCAAATTCATATCCATCCGGAACCTCAGAGTTTGACCTTATTTGGAAATAGGGTCTTTGCAGATGTACTTAGTTAAGTAGATCAGGCTGGGCCCTAAATCCAATGACTGGTGTTGTTTTAAGAAGATGATGTGAAGACACAGAGAGACACACCATGTGACAAAAGAGGAAGAGATTGGAGAGATGCAGCTGCCAGACAAGGAACGACAAGGACTTCCAGCAACAAACAGAAGCTGGAAGATGTAGGGGAGGATTTTTCCCTAGAACCTTCAGAGGGAGCATAGCCTTGCCGAAATCTTGACTTTGGACTTCCAGCCTCCAGAAATGAGAGAGGATATCTGTTGTTTTAAGCCACCCTTTCTGTGGTACTTCATTATGGCAGCACTAGGATATGAATACTGTAGGTAAATATCCCAGCTTCCTCGTCCTCGGATGGGAAAACTCTAAGGCATGTCCCGTAATCTCCGGTGGTCTCCAGCCCCATCACACTGTTACCCAGTGGGTTCTATACTGCCTCTTTTCCTTTCTCCCTCTCTCTTCCACTCCCTCCCTTTGCTTCCTGGGATCACCTCCCAAATCAACTACTTATGCCCAAATCCTTGTCTTAGGGTCTACTTTGGGGAAATCCAAACTCAGACAGATGCCCCTTAAGCCAGCGGTAGCCTGGTGGAGAGGGGCTTGGGATGAAGATGGTGAGGTTGGCAGGAGACACATCATGAAAGGCTTCATGGACAGATGGATGAGTTTGGGTTTAATCCTGAGTGTTATGAGAAGATTGGAGCAGGGAGTGATGTCTGATACTCATTTTTCCAGGATCCCATTGGCAGTGATTTGGACAGCAGCTCATAGGGCAGTAAAACAGTTGCAGGGAGACAGATTGCAGTGGTCCTTCTCCTTTTTTTTTTTTTTTTTTTAAGATGTTGGGGGTAGGAGTTTATTAATTTATTTATTATTTATTTTTGCTGTGTTGGGTCTTTGTTTCTGTGCGAGGGCTTTCTCTAGTTGCAGCGAGCGGGGGCCACTCTTCATCGCAGTGCGCGGGCCTCTCACTGTCGCGGCCTCTCCCGCTGCGGAGCACAGGCTCCAGACGCGCAGGCTCAGTAGTTATGGCTCACAGGCCCAGTTGCTCCGCGGCATGTGGGATCCTCCCAGACCAGGGCTCGAACCTGTGTCCCCTGCATTAGCAGGCAGATTCTCAACGACTGCGCCACCAGGGAAGCCCCCTTCTCCTTTTTATAATTCATGATCTGAGGCCAAGTTCTGCCCTGGGGATGGAGCGAGATGCACACCAGGCTCGGCAAGATGCAATTTTCTCCCCATGAATCTTAGGGACCTCTTGTTATGCTGTAGACTGTCTTAGTTAGCACTCAGTTGCTGAGTAATTCTCATTACCTTTTTTCGCCGACAGACATGATGAACAGCTGTCAAGCATGTCTTACAAAACAAGACAATTTTTTCCCCATTAATGGAGCTCAGGATCGGAGCGAGGGAAGCAGCATGTGCTGCTGTAATGGAGTATTCTGGCCGTGTCTCTACCAGCCCAGCTTTCAAGTGAGCAGTCATTTCCCCGCTGTCGTGGGAAGCAGAAGTGGGAAGCGGGAATGAGGCGGAGGAGACTTTTTGGACCTGCTTTCCACTCTGGTTCCCATTGCTATTTCCGAAAGACACCTAACTGTAACCCCTTTGGAATGTGTGTATAACTTGCATTTGCAATTTGATGGGCTATGTGGGACACGCTTTCCCCTGAGATTGTATGTTAATTGCGATCAGATGGGAAAAGTTTTGATCCGGAGTCTAGATGTTGGAAGAGGGAGGAAAGATTATCTAGCTATAGACAGAATGCCAGGCACATAGTAGGCACTCAGTAAATCCGTCCATCCATCCTTCTCCATTCTCTGTTCTTTCCTCTCTTCCTCCTTCCCTCCCTGTCCTCCTCCCCACCTTATTTTTGATGCCTGAATCATCTCTACAATATACCCATTAAATGGTGTCCAGCCTCAGTTTGAATACTGCCAGTGACAAGGAAGTCACTCCTTCTCATTCTAAAGCAGCTCAGCTCTGATGAGGAGAAAATTCAAATTTTAAATTGCTGATGTGAAATTTCTCTCTCTGTATCTTCCACCTACTGGGTCTAATTGTGCTCCCCCAATGGCCCCACAAGATAACTCTTGTCTTTCTTCCACATGAGAGCTGCTCAGACATCTAAAGACAGTGCTTATATCACTGAAAGTTTTTTTTTTTTTTGTAACCTAAAAGAATAAAGACAGTTCCTCATCCTTCCTGACTGCTCTCCTATAAACAAGTTCTGGTAGTCTTTATCTCTTTTAAAACCGTGGCCTTGACTCCAGGTGTGAGATCTCCCTGGTGGGAACCTGACTTGGACTATCACCTCCTTTTTCCTGAACAATATACCTCTATTGATGCAACCTAAGATAAGTCTTAACAATTTTTTCATTTTCAGTGTTTTAGTGGCAGCCATTTTATATGGCTAGTTCATGTCTAGCTTAGCATTGACTAAGACTCTTAAATCAGGAGCTGAAAGGACAAATACTGTCAGAGGTCAGACAGGTAAGGCAAATGAGTGAAACATTCTGGGTGAGGCTTGTGGTAGACTGAAGAGTTCATGCCCCTTTCAGAGCAGGCAACAGCTCTCAGTTCCAGCTGATTGTTGCCCTGCAGTGTGTAGGTTCAGCATTAAAAATTAGAAGATTCCACATAAAAATCTAGACTTGCAAACTTAAAAAAATCCCAAGCCCAAAGATCTGGCAACCTTGCACGCATATTCCATTATGGCTGGGGCTGAGCAGTGGCTGCCAGAGGCCCTTGGGCAGTCCTGCAGAAGCAGCAAAAGGGCGCTGGACCACTTTCCACGTGACCATGTTGACAATCTGTGGAATACGGTGGGCCAAATCTTCCCCAGGAGAGGCTCAGACAACCTTTCCGCTGACATCCTTTATGGAAGCAGGATAACAAGGGGAGAGGTCCTGCTCAGGATATTCTGGAGTCTTAGCATCTTGCACTTTATTATGAGAAATTCTGCCAGCTTAGTGCTTTCGTGTCTCTGGTAGCGAATGGAAGGGGAGATATGCTAAACATACATATTCATATAGTCCATTAAGGTTAGTGAGACATAAGCGCTTGGATGGAACATAAAACAGGAAAGGGGGAGGGGTTAGGGCTGGGGGGACTATTTAGATGCAGGGGTCAGGGAAGGCTGCTCTGACAACGTGACTTTTGACTAGAGGCCTGAATGAACAAGGGAGGGAATAAGCCATGAGGGTGGCAGGGGAAGAGAATGTTTAGGCAGCAAGTACAAAGGCCCTGAGGTCAGGATGCGCTTCATGTGTTTGAGCCACACTGAGGAGCCTGTGACTGTGGAGCACGGTGAGAGACAGGGCAGCACTGGAGGATGAGGTGGGACGGGAGGATGAGGGCTGAGTCACATAGCGTCAGATGAGCTGGGGTGTGGAGTTGGGACTTTAAGTGCAATGCCAATATTCAACACATATTTATTGAGCTACTTCTATGGGCCAGGCACTGTGGAAGATGTTAGAGACACGTTAGTGAACAAAATGGAAAAAACCTGCCCTCCTGGGGCCTAAATGCTAGTGTGGGGTGTGTGTGTGTGTGTATAACATATGATAAAAATAAACAAGTAGCATGTGTAGTATGCAAATAGAAAAAAATAAAGCAAGGGAGGCTGGCATGATTTGAGGCCAGCATCGCAGCTTCTATGACCCCCAGTTTACTTATCTTTAAATGACTCTGATATGAGTTTCTTCTTGCCGTTGTTGTAAGGATTAAATAAGAGGGTGTTACAGGCTGAAATGTGTCCTCCCCAAATTCATACGTTGACATTCTAACCCCCAGGACCTCAGAATGTGACTTTATTTGGAGATGGGGTCTTTACAGAGGGAATCAAGTTACAATGAGGTCATTAGGGTGGGCCCTAACCCGATATGACTGTGTCCTTATAAGAAGAGGAAACTAGGACACAGACGCAACAGAGGGAAGACAGTGTGAAGACACAGGGAGAAGACGGCCGACTGCAAGCCAAGGAGAGAGGCCTCAGAAGGAACCAACCCTGCTGACGCCTTGATCTTGGACTTCCAGCCTCCACAACTGTGAGACAATACACTTCTGTTGTTTAAGCCTCCCAGTCTGTGGTACTTTGTCCTAGCAGCCCGAGCAAAGCTATACAGCGGGTTTCTGTAAAGTGTTTATCCTGGGGTCTGGCACCAGTAAGCATTATACTGGACAGACGGAGGTGGATGTTATAACAAGTGTATATCGTTGCCTGCTCCACGGTGACTCGTATTCCATGATACCGCCTCCTTCCTCCCCGCCTTAGCAAAGCCCATTGTAAAGGAAACTGCCCGTCAAATCCTGTGATCCCTTCCCCTTGCCCTGCCAGTTTTTCTCAGGTGGTTGATCCAAGCAAGAGGCACCCTCACCCCGGATCGGATCTGGCTTGCTGAAGTTATCATGGCTCAGGGCGGAGCAAAGCTTCCCACTGGCAATAGCTCTCTGGTGGTGGTGGTGGGATGGGGAAATAAAAAGCAAAAAACAAACATCGTCACATCCCCGCCTGACATTTCCCCACCTCAGATATTCTTCCAGGTCTCCAGATAGCTACGAGCCGCAGGTCACCACCTAAAGGAGCAACTAGACTGCGATGTCACAGCTGTTTCAAGGAAAACGAGGCTTGTAACCCACCCCCCTCCTCCAATCAGAGACTGTTCTCCAAAGTGCTGCTGGTTGGACACGGAATGGTCCCTGTGGCTCATGAGCACCCATCCCTGGAAAACCACAGCCTGAACACCTCTCCCCGACCCCTTGCCTTCCTTCCCATGGCGTTCTAGATCTGTTTTCTCTGTCTATTCATTGGATCACATGGATCTGGAGATTTCTCCAACATCCTGTGTCGAAAGTTCTTCCTTCCCTGATTGGGATGCCTCCACCACTGGTTCAAGCACCTACTAAGATTGGTTAAGGTCAAGGACAGAGCAGCTCCAGGACCTCACGGCCTGGGAGGGAGGTGAAGCGGCAGTGCCCCAGTTCTGACTCCTAATGAAACTGCGTCTCCAGGCTGCCTGCCGGCGTACAGCTCACCTTCTTGAGCTGTTCTGCACACGACTGCAAACACAGAGCCCTTAAATCCCTTCACTGGGTGCTCAGCGCCTGCAGAGTTCAGAGCAAGCACTTCGGCGTGGCATTCAAGGCCCCCCGTGGGCTGGACATGCCTTGTCCACTCTCCGGCTCACTCCCTTCCGCCCTTGTGGGCACCTCCCTGCTCACATCTGTTGTTTCTCACCTTCGTCCTTTGCAGATGTGTTCCCACTGTCAGGATGCACATCCCCTTAGTCCACCAGCCAAACCTCTATTTGCCCTTAAAAAATTTGTTCAGTCTTTTGTGTAGACTCCTGGAGCCTTCTCTCTCCCAGGAGTAAATCCCTCCCTGTACGCATGCTCCCTCGTACATGTTTCATCTGTTCTGGTTTCCCATGTTGAGACATTCGACTCTTTCTGTCTGACATCTGCCTCTCTCTCCAATATTCTTCATTCAACAAATATGTGTGGCGTTCCTACCACATCAGGGGAACTGTACTGGGAGCTGGAGATGCAGCTGAGAACAAACAGGTATGGGATCTCCGTCTTCTTGGAAACGAGAGTCTATCTGGGGGAGACAGACATTAAACAAATAAGTAAGTCACAAATCATTTATAAGTGTGAAAAGTTCAACAAAGGAAAAGTTTACCATGAGCTCCTGCAAAGTTTTAAAAATTACTGTAACCAAGGTCCTCAGCAGGGGGTGATTTTGTCCACAGGGGACACTTCACTGTGTATGGAGACATTTTAGTTGTCATACCTGGGGTTTGGGTGCTACTGGCATCTAGTGGATGGAGACCAGGGATGCTGCTACCATCCTACAGTGCGTTGGACAGTCACCACATAAAGAAGTGTCTGGTCGCAAATGTCACTAGTGCTGAGGCGGGGGAACCCTGCTCTAACTCCCTCACCCAGTAGCTGTTGCCCATAATAGATACACTGTAACGCTTGTTGAATACGTGGATGAAGAAAAGAAGTCACTCAGTCATGGTGGCCAGGGGTGCCAGTACTTCTTAGATGGGCACCCAGGAGCAACTTCTCCAAATCCGTGGAGGGTGGGGCGGGGCTGGCTTTGTGGGCGTGGCACTGGTGCGGTTGTACAGGACCCCAGGCTTAGAAGGGTCAGTCGAGCGCTATGCTAACACCATCTTGAAATTTTTTTTTTTTTTTTTTTTTTTCATCTTGAAATTTTTAATAAGTTTTGAAAAAGGGCCCTGCATTTTCACTTTGCACTGGGTCCTACAAATTACGTGGCTGGTCCTGGGGTGTGGGTGTGAAGGAGGCTGTGAGCAATGAAGCCTCTGAGAATGGGGTTAGAAGGGGCGGCGGGCTGAAGCATCTGGGGAGAGTGGGGGAGGTGCGTAACCCTCTCTCTGATGTCTCAGGTCTGGGACCAGCATTTGAATTTATGCTACAGGAGGACCTTAACCAGCTCCTTCCCCTGGCTTATCCATCCCGGAAATGGAGTGAAGAGTGCAAGGCAAACTCATGACCCCATCACCCAGCTCCAGCAGTGATCAGCGTATGGCCGATCTTGTTTCACGTCCACCCCCCTAAAGTCTTCCCCTCCACTATAATTTTGAAGTTAATCCCAGAATATGTCATTTCATGTATAAAGATTTCAGTGTGGATCTCAAAAAGGTAAGAACAATGAAGAATGCATAACCACACTACCATGATCACATCTAAGAAATTAGTAATTCGTTAATATCATCCCATAGCCTGTCAGTGTCTGGGAACTCTAATTGCTTCCTCTTCTTTTATCGTCCTCCCACATTCATCAGCGAGTCCTGCCTGGCTTCCTGACAACTCAAGATCCATCCCGAATCCATCCATTCTGCCAGCTCGCCGTGACCCCCGTCCTCGCCCGTTCCCGGACGGCCTCTAACCCAGACGAGTGCACGCTTCGTGGTCTGAGCTCTGTCCACTCCGGGACCTGACGTCCTCCCCGCCTCTCCCCACCTCACTCCTCACCAGCCACGTGCCTCCTTGCTGGTCCCCAGACATGCCCAGGGCTCTCTCCTCGGGGCCCTCACTTGGCTTTTCCCTGATGCTGGAATTCTCTTCAGCCACATATTTCCAGGGCCCCAGCCTCGATTTATCCAGGTCTCTGGTAGGTGTCACTTTCTCGGCGAGACCCTCCAGACCAGCCCCTCCCGTGACTCCATCCCCTCCCCCAGCGCTTCTCACTCAGAAATCAGGCTGTGTCCTCTGCCGCCATTGTCCAACTAAAGCAAAGGCTGGATAAACCAGTTCACTGTGTGTCCACTGTATCTAGGACAGGCCTTCACATGTTCTTAGTCCTCCACAAATATTTGCTAAGCGGATGGATTTACTGGGTGGATTCTTCTGCCTCCGATAGACAGTGGCTGTACAGACACGGTACCAAACAAACAAGCGACCCCCAGCCTGCTCACCGCCCCAGATCTTTGGAAATCTAATCAAAGGATCAGCCAGGTCTAGAAAGCATTCTTACTGGCTGGTTGTAAGGACAAGGTAGAGGCGCTCTCCCAAAGGGAGGCTGGGAAGGCGCTGGAGGTGGTCCTGCCTTGTTCGTCCCCTCTCACCATCTCACCCCTCATGGCACCTTGAGCACGTCTCCAGCCTCCCGCGGTGTAAACCGTGCTGGGGAAGCCTGGTCACTCCTCGGAAACAGCCCGCCCCACCATCCACGCCAGTACCACAGGGAGGAAGGAAAAGCTCTGGGGGAGAATCCTCTTTTCCAAAAGTGCATGAGCTGTGGCCAGAGCCCAGATGGCACCAGGTCTGGGCAGCTCTGTGCATGAGGGTTAATGAGGTGGGGCTTTGGGGAGCCCCAGAATCTCCGGGGGAATCTGTTGAAGATGCTGTTGCCTGAACTCTCCCTTTAGACACTGGTCCAGGGCATCCACACAGGGGTCCCTGCTGGAGCAAGCATCCCAGAGGCCGCTGCTGTAGGTGGTCCCCCAACCCCACAGTGAGGACGCCAGGTGGGAGCTCTGTTTAATGCTGCCTTCGAGCAAACATAGGAGACTAATTATGCAGTTCTGTAGAGACCTTCTGGAAGCGCTCAGCTACCTCGTTAACCCGAGCCCAGCAAAACCAGGCCTGGAAGTTGGAATAAAAATAGCTTCATGCAGGTCAAAAGGTAAAATTAGCTTTGGTGTCAGGAATTTACGCCTCAAGGTTGTGGAGGAGTCAAAGGCGTGAATATTTGTGTCCTGGCCTTTGTGGGGGTCATTTGAAGCAGTGCGTGTATCGCACACGCAAATCCTAACAAGAGCTAATATTAACTCACATGCTGTATGAGTTTCTCAGGGCTCCATAGCAAATGACCACAAACAAGGTAGCTTAGAGCAACAGAAATTTATTTTCTGTCTGTTCTGGAGGTTGGAAGTCTGAAATAAGGGGTCAGCAGGGCTGTGCTCCCTCTCAGGGCTCTAGGGGAGAGTCTGCTCTGTGCCTTTCTCTTCATTTCTGGTGTCACTGGAAATCCTCAGGATTCCTTATTAGCTTGTGGACACATCACTCACTCCCATCTCTGCCTCTGTCGTCACGTGGCATCTATCCTTGTGTGTTGGTGTCTGTGTCCAAATTTCCTTCTTATAAGGACACCAGTATTGGATAATTATAAATACAGTTAAATCATATGACCTAATGACCTCATCATAATCTGCTTATATCTGCAACTACCCTATTTCCAAATAAAGTCACATCACAGGTACTGGGGGCTAAGGCTTTAACATATCTTTTGGGGAGGACACGATTCAACCCATGACACATGCCTCCCACAAGTATCCCCTGAGGCCCTACTGTACGCATAATAATGTGAAGAGAGCAGCTTCATTCGTCTTACAGGCACACGCTGTGTTTGGTGCATTTATGTGTATTAAGATGTGGGCTCAAGCTCATCCTTTTAAAGATGGACAAAATCACCTGTGAAGCCCACCCAGGGTTGCACTGATGGAATCCATCCCACCTTGGGGCTCAGGTGAAGACAGACTATTTCACTGGCAGACTCTTAGGAGGGTTCAGTGGTTGTGTGATGACCTTCCCATATGGGGAGTCAAAGTAGCGTTCTGGACTAAACTGTGGACAGAGGCAGCCTTTTCTAAAGACTCTATGTTTCCCAATTATAATCAGTTCCCAAGCTCTGTCGCATCATCCTATGAACCTCCCCACACAAAGCCCTATAAGGAGACTGGGGGAGGTGTGCGTGGTGGGGATGTTGAGGGCACATCAGGCCCTCCACCTACATGGCCTTGTGTGATCCAGCCCATGTTTTTTGGGGTCTTTTAAAAAAGATTTATTTATTTATTTATTTTACTTTTTTTTTTTTTTTTTATGGCTGCATGGTGCTGCATGGGGGATCCTAGTTCTCTGACCAGGGATTGAACCCATGACCCCGGCATTGGGAATGTGGAGTCTTAACCACTGGACCACCAGGGAAGTCCCACACCCATGTTTAACTCTGTTAGTTTCTGCTTATGATTGGACGATTCATTCAACATTGACTCGGGAAATATATGAGCTTCTGCTCTGTGCCATACTCTAGGGAGCCAACTGGGGGCTGAGACAGTGAATGCAACGGACCAAGTCCCTATTTGTCCGGAGCCTACATTCCACGGAGCAGCAAACAATGAACCAGAGAATGAATGAGCCCCTACTGTTGGCCACGACCATCTCTTTACATCCTAAGAACTCTGACATTCCACTAGGCCATGACCATCGGCCCTGTGCCGACTATACCTGAGAGGGAAAAAGAGACTTCTGGGTCTCCTGCACACACCCCCTCGTGGAGGGAGGGCTGTGCCCGGCTCCAGGCAGGGCTGTCTGTGCTGCAGCCGCATCCATCACAGCAAAGACCCCCATCAGGCAGGAGTTCTGCCTTCGAAGTCACCTTTTCTTGAAGCTCCCAGCAACGAATTGGGAGCAGGGAGCCAAGGATGAACGTTTTCCTCTGCCCGCTCCAACTTCACTGTCGATTCTCTTCTCATACCTGGAACTCGGTGTGATTAATAAAATTGTGTCTGAAGAGTAGACGGCAGCGGGGAGAGGGAATGCAGAGGCATCGAAATGCAGACTCAAATTCACTGTGTACCTACCAGGGCCGAGATGAGGGGGAGGTGGGTGAGGCACTTGTTTTGGGTGCAGAATTTAAGGAGGTGCCCCCAAACTCAGCAATCAAGAGAAATCATACTTTCATGCAATATTTTAACAAATCAAAATTCATGCAGAGGGCTTCCCTGGTGGTGCAGTGGTTGAGGGTCCGCCTGCCGATGCAGGGGACACGGGTTCGTGCCCTGGTCTGGGAAGATCCCACATGCCGCAGAGCGGCTGGGCCCGTGAGCCATGGCCGCTGAGCCTGCGCGTCCAGAGCCTGTGCTCTGCAACGGGAGAGGCCACAACAGTGAGAGACCCGCGTACTGCAAAAAAAAAAAAAAAAAAATTCATGCAGAAAAAGCCATGATGAACAAAATATCAAACTTTTGAGTAAGATAATATAAGCAAAGCTCCTAGTTCAGGACCCGGCATGTAGTAGGTATTCGAGAAATCAAACTCAAGAAGGGAAATGGAATAATAATACCAAATATGTCTGGCATTCTTTTAAGGACTGTGCATGTATTATTTCATTTAATCCTCCCAACAGCCCTATGAGCTGGATTTTATGATCCCCATTTTACAGACGAGGAAAACAAGGGCATGAGGATGGGAAAGGATTACTCACATCCTTACCATGAGTAAGGGGTGGAGCCAGAATGAAAACCTAGATCATGTGCTGCCAGCATCCACAGGAGTAACCACTCAGGCCACTGACTCTCACAGGGAATAAAAAAAAAATCAAAGTTTTCACTGTTTCTCTGAGTCTTCATTTTGGATTAATCTGAACAGAATAAGGCCAATGGGAACATTTCCCAGTGCTAGTAAATACATAAGATTAAATCATATAAAGCGTTTCTCTGGGACCCCATAGTTACATGATACCTGTTAAAAGTAGAGGAAGAAAACCCAGCTCCTCTCGGGTTTGACATCAGTCTAATCAGTGACACTATTGATTTGATTCATCGCGAGTCCCACGACCGTGGCCATCAGAGGAAGACATTAGTCGGTGCGAAAGAGGAAGGGCAGGAAGCGGGTTGGGGGGGACCATAATCAGTTTAACATCCCTCAGCTGTCAAGTCCTGTGGGGGGAAGGGATCCTCTCTCCTCTAGGACAGAGCCCACAGGTGTCGGGTCCTCCATGACAGCCCCACCTGGGGAGGCGGCCGCTGGAGGGAGGATGGAAAAAGGATTTGTCGGTTCCAATAAGTCTCTGTGATAAATAGCAGAGGATAATTTGGATTGAAAAACTGCATTATGGCCTCTTTGAAAAGTAAAGAGTCATCTGCATAGTTTTCAGCTTCAATGCGACGTCCCTCTCTCTGTCATAGTGCCCTGTGTACGTCCTTCATAGACCAGCTGGTTATTAGTTAATTTCATTTAATTTCCTCACTTGCTTGTTTATTGTCTATCTCCCCCACAAGCCTGTAAAGGGGTGGTGTGCTGGAACCAGCAGCTCTTCCCAACTCTGTTTTTGGTGAGGGGTAGCATGCAATGGCCACAGTGGGAGCATTCACACCATGGAAATTGGCAAAGACTACAATCAGGCTATAACTAGGCTCCTTGAGGATGGACTTCATGTCCGTTTTGACTTCTGGGTGATGCTCTGTCTCTGGCTCAGGGGCAGGCACACAATTATTTGGTGCTTGGTAAGTACCAAAATCAAGTAGCTTGAAATGGCCACAGCAGGAGTATTCATACCATGGAGATTGGCAAATTAACAGATGGATGTTGTTGTTTGACTCTGACTCTGAAGAAGTTGTTCAACTCAAGTCTGTTATGTCAATTCAGCCTCTACCTTGTATTAGATTGTAGGGAATTCCAGATGGAACCGTTGTAGTCCCCTGCCCTCCTGAGGCTCACGGGCTGGGGGTGGGGTTTGGGAGAGGACTCATGGACCAATGACCAATCCAGTGCTCAGGGATGCTGGTGACAAAATGACAGGTTAGAGTATATCCCTGCTCACTTGCTGAGGAATTAGAACCACCTAGGTGTCAGTTCTCTGAAGCATCGTGGTACCAGCCAGCAATGGACACAGCCAGGCTCTGGAGGGCATGAATGCCCCGTCCGATCTTCCTGAGCTATGGGGCCCTGGGCACCGTACCTGTCTGTGTCCCAGTGTGGTCATGTGGTAAGATAGAAATAATAAAACTCGTCCACAGGTGTTGTTTAGAAGGATAACTTAAATAACACATGTGAACATAGTAGATACTGAATAAAGTACTCACTGAATTAAAATGTGGTAAACCCATGTGTTGGAAGAAGCAAAATTTTTTCCTTAAATGCAATATGTACCATTCCCATGTAGTTTCTCTCTCTCTTCTTTCTCTGTCTTTGTCTCTCTCCTCGTTTCCCCCCTGTTTACCAGTAGCTAACATTTATTGAGCATTTATTTACTGAATGCCGGGCACATTCGAAGTGCTCTCATGTACGGCTTACTTTGCACGACGGCCCCACAGGTTGGTACTATTATTATCCCCATTTGATAAACGAGAAGATGGAGAGGGTACATAACTTGCCTAATGTCACTCAGTGAACTCGTGGCAGAGCTAGGATTGGACCCCAGGGGCTCTGTCTCACGTCCGATTTTACCACTTGCTCTTTTCCCCACCCCGCTCTCCTGCCGACGTTTTCACATCATACACACTGTTCAGGTGAAAGGAAACAGCTGAGCAGCTGAGGCTTGGGGCCAGGCAGCCAGATCGGGGACCCCTCGGTGGGCGGGTACAGAGGGTTATAGAGGTGCAGTGAAACCCAGCAGTCTCCAAGAGCCTTTCCCCGCAGCTGTGGGGAAGCAGGCAGGCTTCCTCTCATTGTCCCTTGGGGACCAGCGGCAGCTGAACTTCTGTGCTCTCTGGACAAGGTGGGCTTGCTTCTGGTAAAAGTAGAAGTTTGCTAAGGTTTCCAGTAGCAGGAACATCAGACCTTTCATAGAACCCACCATGTGCGGGGGGCGCACTCCCTGCCTTGCTTCTGTGGCTGCGGGTCTGGGTCCCGGGAGGTCCCATGTTCCCCTGGGTCCCCCCAGCCTTGCTCCCCTCTCATCGGCTCTCAGAAAGGCAGGCGGAGCAAACTCTCTAGAATGCAAACGTGAACGCACTGCTCCACACTCCCTGACGGCACCTACCGCCCTTCCCAAGCCGACCCCTCACCCCTTTCCCTTCTGTGCCTGGGCGCCAGCCTCAGCACACTGCTTCCAGGTGAAGACATGCAATCCTCTCTCTTGATGGCATCCTGGTCTTTCCACCATCCATCTCCTCCGTGTGACACCATCCCCTCCCCCTCCGCCTCCTACTTGCTGTTCCAAGCTTGAGCGGGGGACATCACCTCCTCCTAGAAGGCTCCCTCTCCTCTTAAACTGAGCCGGGTCTCCCTGTTATATGCTCTCAGGGGCCCCTGCATTTTCCCTTCTCCACACTTTGTGAGGTTTATAACCCCATCCGTATGTGTCACAGCCCTGAAACTCTTCACACGAGAAACTGTGGCTTGAGGGGAGTCACAGGGTAATTTGGATGATAGACAAAGCCACACACACACAAACATATACACACACATGTATACATATATACACACACAACACACACATATGCACAATACACATATATACATATACACATACACACATATACAATATGCACAGAAACATGTACACATATACACATACACACATATACAATATGCACAGAAACATGTACACATATACATATACACACATACACATACACACATACACACATATACATACATATACATACACATATACATATGAGATAACAGATCTTGTGCTTTCTTGAATGGGCTGGGAAGTATCCAAGGAATGACAGAGACAGAGAATAGCATCTCTGGAGTCAAGGAAGACTTCCTGGAGGGGGTGGAGCCAAAACGAATCATTGAGTGAAATTCACCAGTAAGCGATGTCTTATTTGAACAGCTTTCGAAGACTTGCCATCCACCGGCACCCATGATACACCACTGTACCCTTCTAATAAATGTTCCTGTCGTGTATTTGTGCTTACTCTTGCTTGCATTGGTTTCTATTTTGTGTAACTAAAGAGTCTTGGAAAACACACTCAGCCACTGGTTCAGTGCGGGAGAGGGGCAGCCGCGTCATGACTTGTGAGAGGGAATTGGCTCCCAGGAAGGAAGACGTGTGCTGTCCAGCTTCAACGTTCTATCAACAAGCCTTCTTGGAGGCCAGCAACAGAAATACCTGCTGGCTGAATTAAGCAAAGAGACTAACCTTTTGAAGGATGCCAGGGCCTCACAGAATTAGAAGACCAAGTGGATATGTAGGTGGGAACCAAGGATGCTTCGGAGGTTGGAGAGAAGTGACCACAGCCACAGGGTAGGAGCACGCGATGCCCCTGCTGCCCCCTGAACCTGGCCTCCCAATGTGCCCTTTGGCTTCAGGAGTAAGAATGGGATTGTCTGGTCTGGGTTCAAGAGGCTGCACTTGGATATGCAAGCTGGATCTGTACCCCACCTCAGCAGTCTACAGTGGATTGGGATTGACACATGATTGGGAATTCTTCCCAATAGGCAATCAGTAAATCATAGGAAGAAGGGTGGGCTTGAAAAAAAAGTCAGAGAAAAATTCTGCTAACATGCAGACTTTAAAATGCCCTTTTAGAGGAGCTGAATCCACCTGTGTTTCTTTGGTGTCTTCAGTGATCTATTTCTGTCTCCTGCTTAGACATGGGAAGTCAAGAGCAGGTCAAATTTCAGAACACCCTATACAAGCCAAAAATAATAATAATAAAGCCATTGATAGACAAGTTCTTTCCTTACCTCATAACACATATTAAACTTCTCAGATGTGGTCTTGATGGTTTCTCACTAGGGCTGGATTGGGCACCTTGACCTCTTGCTTTGGTCATCAGTAAACAGGTGGTCACCACGAACAAAGAGCCTGCTAGGACACAGCTTGCATGCTAAGCAGACTTTCGCCTCCTCTTGTCCCTCTGTGGCTGCCACACCCCAGATACTGGCACGAGGGCCACATGAGCCCTGGTCTGTGAGCATCTAATGGATTTGGATCCAATCCCGGCTGCAGCCCTGCAAAGCTGTGAGGATTTGTGTAATTCACTTAACTTGTCTGAGCCTCTGTTTATTCATTGGCAAAATGGGGATAAAAATAGTGCTTACTTCACAGAGTTGTGGTTTGGATTAAATAAAACAATAAGCCAGTGCATTGCTGGACCAAGAGTGGGGGCTCAGTAAATGGCAATTTTTTGTGATTATTGATAAGTACTTGCTTCAGTCCCAAATCAACTGCTTGGTGTAGTAGAAGGAACACTGCAGTCACATGGACCTGAGTTAGCATCCAGGTTCTACAACTTATTAGTTAGGTGAGTCACAACGCATCTGAACCTCAGTTTCTTCATCTGTAAAGTGGGTAGAATAACCTCTAGCTGCAGGACAGATACGAATATATATAAATATATTCAGCTGACAGCAACCTCATGAGAGACTGAGCCAGAAGCATCCAGCTAAGCTGCTGCCAGATCCCTGACCCACAGAAAGTATGAGATAATAAATGTTCATTGTTTCAAGTTGCTAAGTTTTGAGGGTAATTTGTTATCCAGCAAGAGATGAATTCACCCACCCAGTAAGTTCTGCTTACTTCTTATTGGTTAGACTGTCACATGGTCAATTCACTTTCAAGGGAGGCTGGGGAATGTAGTTTTAAACCAGGCAGGTGGCCAATCTGGATAAAGTTAGGGCCCTATTAGTGAGGAGAAGGGGAAAAGGTATGATGCATTAAGAAATTTCTTTCCTGCTGCTTTATTCTATTTCTTAAAGCACGGTGCTTCAAGGAGTTGAAAATGGTTTGTGGATGGCGCCTCCCTTTTCATTTTTTTTCTTTACTAACTTGGGGTAGAGAGGCAGCAACTTGGCTCCTATGAAATGGCAGTGCCACTGCTTCACTTGCAGTGTTTCCAATAAAATTTGGGGACAAGAAAAGTATGCAGAAGTCCTACCTGTGGCTCTCTCCCCTTGTAAATAAGTCAGCCACAAAGACATCTGCATCATCCATCAACTATTTAATTTCTTAAGAGGCTATTCACTAAGAACCTTTCTGCTGGCCAGTTGTATGGCTATGCAAGTATTTAGAAGGATTTATAGTCTCTTAATTTTTCTTACTGGTATACGCTCCTTCTTTCCTTGCCAAGAGGAGAAGACCAAATGCCATCATAATATTTCATGTCATATGTGTGAATATCTGCAACAGGGATATTTAACATCTTTCCTAATTAAATGGGAAGTGTAACCCCAGTTTTTATGTTTTCATAAAACACATTCATCACATCAAGAGGCTTTTTGTGCTATTTCCCAGTGGGAGAAAAACTAACCATTCTCTGAAGACCTGCTGTGTGCCAAGCATTTTATATATATACATATATGAACAAACATACACATATACACATATATTATATATATGTGTATACAATATACACATTATTTTACACACACATACATACACATATATTAACTGCTTTAGGTGCACATGATAGACCTATGGTAAGGATCACTAGCATTATGTCCATTTTATGGCTGAGATTCATAGCAGTGACTTGCCCAGGAGAGAGTCAAAGTTTGACTCCAAGACTTTGGTTTCAAAATCTTTGCTTGCCACTAAATTGTCACTCCTTCCTGCCCCCGAATTAAGAAGGAAAAACTGATCCTTCATTATCAGCTTTAAAAAAAAAATAAATTTATTTATTTATTTTTGGCTGCATTGGGTCTTCGTTGCTGCGCGCGGGCTTTCTCCAGTTGCGGCGAGCGGGGCTACTCTTCGTTGTGGTGCGCGGGCTTCTCATTGCGGTGTCTTCTCTTGTTGCGGAGCACGGGCTCTAGGCGCACGGGCTTCAGTAGTTGTGGCGCACGGGCTTAGTTGCTCCGTGGCATGTAGGATCTTCCCGGACCAGGGATTGAACCCATGTCCCCTGCGTTGACAGATTCTTAACCACTGCTCCACCAAGGAAGTCCCTCAACTTTTAACTTTTTTCTTTTGGTTGGTTCCTTGACCCAGTTAAAAGTTAACACCAAAACTTTTAGGCCCTTACCCAGTGCCTAATTGTATTTTAATATTTGATGTGCTTAGAAACGTATGAAGGATTAGTGCTAATTCTGAGCTGATTATCACATTCTGGCATGTCTTATGGCATGTGAACTGTGGCCTTCGGGACATTCTTGAACTTTTCCCTCTAATTATCACTGTGTGGATGTGAATTGATGCTGCCATGCAGGGAGCCTGTCAGGACTTCATTTTTTTGTCATTAAAGAAAAAGATCTAGGAGAAAAAAGGATCTGGTTTTTCCGATGATTGGTGGTATTCTGCTGCCCATGAATTGGTTTCCATTTGATTCCATCAAGAGGCCAGTCTCTGCCTGGATTTAATTTTGGTGGCAGGGTCTTTGTTCAAGATTTTGTTTTATGTTGTTTTCTAGTTTTTTGGGTTTTTTTGAATTGAACTTTTTGGGTGGATCATTTTGGATTCACATTCAATTGTAAGAAATGATACAGAGAGATACCATGTGTCCTCCACCCTCTTTCCCCCACTGATAACACCTTGCAAAATTCAAACAAAATCACAACCAGGATACTGACCTGATGGAGTCACTGGTAGAACAGTTCTATCATAAGGATTCTTCCTGATATAGTTTCATAGCCATACCCAGTTAAGGTATTTTGATTGCAAGGAATAAAGTCACCCAGGAGAGCTTAAGCAAGGGAAAAAAGGGATTTCTTCAAAGAAGGATTAATATCTGCTCATCATCTCCTGTTCTATTTCTTCTCTTTAAATCACGTGACTCCCTAGAGGGGTGGGATAGGGAGGGTGGGAAGGAGGGAGACGCAACAGGGAAGACATATGGGAACATATGTATATGTATAACTGATTCACTTTGTTATAAAGCAGAAACTAACACCCCATTGTAAAGCAATTATATTCCAATAAAGATGTTAAAAAAAAAAGAATTAGGTGACTCTGGTGAGGCTGTCAATCACAGATCTTTCTCCCACTGCCATAGAGATTGGTCAGGTGACCCAAGCCCGGCCAATCACCATAAGCCATTTCCCTGCTAACAGGGGTTGGTGGTGGGTGGATGGGTGGGTGACCATATTTCCAATTCTGGTCCAAAGACTTTCTGTGGATTTTTTGATGTGGAGCTGGAGAAAGGGCTTTCCTCTGGGGTTCTGGAGCTAAAATGATGGGGTGTTGTTGCTTGCAGCCTATTTCCTATCATGTGGGTCAAACCTGTCTGTCAGAAGAGAACATGAAGCCCACACACGGATATAGGTATTGGAAAGATGACAGATGAGCGAGTGATGGAGATTATAACTTTGTTCCCTTTCTGAGCCCAGTTGTGCCTGAGGTCACTTCCTTCTCTCTACTTACGGGTGTGTAAATCAGTAACTCCGTCATTTTGCTCAAGTTGGTTTGAATTCTATCACTTTCCATCCAAAGAATGCCATTGAATGCTGAAGGATCCCAGGAAATCTCTTGGATTCAACCACAGCAAGGCTACTTGAAGGTCTGAGGTCAGGAGCTCAAAGTAGAAGACGGCCACTCCCCCAGCCTTTGTCACGTGACTGTTTCCCAATCCCAAATCAAGATTCCTGGGGTAGAGAATCCATTTGGTCCTGCTTGAGCCTGATGTCTGCCCCTGGTATGATAATTATCAGGGCCACGTGCTGCCAGCAGCTCACCTTAGAGGTGGGAGGTAGTTCTCAGAGAAAGGGAATCAGTATGAAATTATCCTTTTAGAGATATCAACCCCAATCTTAGGGTGCAGAGATTCTCAATGTTGGCCATGCATTAAACTCTCCAGGGGAATCTGAAAATACTGATTTGGGGCACCATCCCCAGAGATTCTAGTTTGATTGATCTGAGGTGAGGACCACGGATTGGTGGGGTGTTTTTTTGAAATCTTTAAAAAAATTTTTATCGAAGTATAGTTAATTTACAATGTTGTGTTAGTTTCTGGTGTAGAGCAAAGTGATTCAGTTATATATATATATATATATTCTTTTTCATATTTTTTTCCATTATAGTTTATTACAGTATATTGAATACAGTTCCTTGTGCTATACAGTAGGCCCTTTTTGTTTATCTATTTTATTTATAGCAGTTTGTATCTGCTAATCCCAAATTCCTAATTATCCCTCCCCCCACTTTCCCCTTTGGTAAACATAAGTTTGTTTCCTCTGTCTGTGGTCTGTTTCTGTTTTGTAAATAAGTTCATCTGTATTATTTTTTAGATTCCACAAATAAGTGATATCATATAATATTTGTCTTTCTCTTTCTGACTTACTGCAGTTAATATGATAATCTCTAGGTCCATCCATGTTGCTGCAAATGGCATTACTCCATTCTTTTTTATGGCTGAGTAGTATTCCATTGTATATATATGCCACATCTTCTTTGGCACTGGTGTTTTTAAAAGAACTTCCAAGATGATCCCCAATGTGCAGCCAGGATTGAGAGTTACTGGTGTAGTGGAATGTATTTAAAGAAGATCCAGTGATAATTTTGGAGCTAACCTGGACCATCTGATAAAGCAACAGGGAGTCAGACTGAGTGCTTTCTGGTTGAATTTTTCTTCTCCTTTCAGTTCACAGGATTAGCACTGTTTATAGATAATCACTATTAAAGAAGGTTAGCTGGTACCTCTGCTGTCTTATAAAACTCTTCTTTCCTATTTATTTTAGCTAATTTGTGGGATCTATGTAATTTTCATGTTTCATCAATCTATGATGCTGGAGTCAAAATTTTGGGTAACATCTGTGTCCATCTGAAGTTTTTCAGGGCTCAGAGACTGCAAGTTTGAAAATTCTAAGAGCTCATAAGAAGAAGAAAATATTATCCAGAATCAAATACTCCTGAAATGAAAACAAAGGAGGTATTTTCAAGGTCAAGTCTCTTTTGTTGGTTCTGACAGTCCCCTTGCGGGTTGTTGTGCTTGGGTGTCCTCACAACACGGTGTCTGGGTTCCTTCAGAGTGAATGAGCCAAGAGAAAGTGAGGAGGAAGCCACAATACCTTTCAAGATCCAGCCTTGTAAGTCATATTCCATAATTTCTTCAAAGCCCTATTGGTCATACATGTCAGCCTGTTCAATATGGGATTGGACTGGACAAGGGCATAAATGCCAGGAAGCAAGAAACATTGGGGGCCACTTTGGAGGCTATCATAACCAGGTAAAATAATGTCTGTAAGCTTCTATCTCAGCGTGGCACATAGCAGACACCCAATTCCTTCCTTTAGCCCTTATCTTTATTTAATGACAATTGCTAAATCTCTCATACACAGTCAGAAAGGGCTTCTGACATCGTCATTTTCTCTGAGGCTCACAAGCGCAGTTCATCAATCTGGAAATGTACTCTCTGTTTCGTGGATTCTGTTTTCTTTTCCCCTGTGAATATCTTCTTAATTCAGAAGACCCATTTACTGATTAACCTTTATTCTCTCACTGAATGGAAGGTAATCTCTCCCCCACAAGGGCTGGAACTCCAAGAGGAGTTTAATTCTGAAAACTCAGGAAAAGGAGCAACACAAAGACAAATGTCCTTTATGAGCCCTTGTGGGCCCCACGTTGATTAGAAAAATGTTGTGAAATAATTGCAGAGCTGGAGGAGCCTTAGAGTGAAAGTGGGCTCGTGATAAGGATGTTGCTAAAATCATCCCATATAAAGAACATGGAATAAGCCAAGTCTGTAAAAAAACAAGGTCTCCAGCTTCCCAATGACTGGAACCCCAAGGTACCGGAGAAGGCATCTTGAATTCAAATTTCACAACAAAGGGTAATTTTAGGTTGATTTTGGTGAGGGCAAGAGAGGCAGACAAGAGGAAGGGAAATTCAAAAGTTGGGGAAAAAAGAACATTGGAAAAGGACACCATTTACTCATTCAATAAATATTTATCAGGTGTCTACCTGGGCTTCAAGCTGGTTAGGAGCGATGCACCAAAGGATAGATAGAATTCAGCCACTGCTCTCAGCAAGTGCATCGTCTAGATGGGGAAATAGAACAATAAATTGGTCATGCTGACGTGCTGTAGGAACAAGAACACAGAAGGTCCACTTTTCAGCCTGAAGATTGGAATGGATTTCCTGGAGGAAGTGATGATGAGTGAGTTGAATTTTAAAACTCAGCGGCAAAGATGGGAAGAAGGAAGTCAGCCCAGATAGAAGGACCAGCCAGGGCTGAGACAAGAGACATGGGCTGTTGGAGACATTCAGGGAGCTTAAGCAAATCAGAGAGGAAGACCATCTGTAACCAAGCAGGACCTCAGGGGCCTTCCAGGACAGATGCCCACATGTCCTTGCCCACCTCTTGTTTATGGAAAAACTTTAGCCTCCTAGGCCTTCCCCAAGTTCCAGAGAATAAATTTAATTAGAGAAGCGAGGAAATGCAGAAACAAAGGAAAACAGTCAAGCTAAACATAATAATAATAGTTTAGCCATTAAACAAAGTCAAGCATAAATATACTACCATGTGTAAAATAGATAGCTAGTGGGAACCTGCTGTATAGCACAGGGAGCTCAACCTGGTGCTCTGTGATGACCTAGATGGGGGGGATGGGGGGTAGGAGGGAGGTCCAAGAGGGAGGGGATATATGTATACATATAGCTGATTCACTTCATTGTACGCCAGAAACTAACACAACATTGTAAAGCAATTTTACTCCAATAAACAAACAAACAAACAAAGTCAAGCACCTTTAGTTCCTCCTCAAGGACTATAGATAGTATTCTGAGCCATGTCCTTTGAGCTGTTTTGCAGATATGGAAACCCCCACCAGGTGGAAGAAGTTAACTGAATGCTGCCCACAAGCACATAGACCCCAGACTGGTTGGAAGCAGAAGGTTGATGGTGTTGACTCTTGGTTACCTCACCACCAACCAATCAGAAGAATGTGCACGAGATGATCACACACCCCGTAACCTCGCTCCTTCACTCTGTCTTTAAAAACCTTTCCCTGAATTTCCTGGCAGTCCAGTGGTTAGGACTTGGCATTTTCACTGCCATGGCTCAAGTTTGATCCCTGGTTGGGGAACTAAGATCTCACAAGCTGCGTGGTGCAGCCAAAAAAAATTAAAAAATAAAATAAAATAAAAACCTTTCTCTGAAAGCTGTCAGGGAGTTCAGGTTTTTTGAGTACTAGCTGCCTGGACTCCTCGCTTGGTGCCCTGAAATAAATGCTGCATTTTCCTTAATCACAACCTGGTGTCAGTAGATTGACTTTACTGTGTATAGGCGAGCGGATCCAAGTTTGGTTCTGTAACACATCCTCTTACTTTCCAGGAGCTTCCAGTCTCGTGAGCAAGACAGGTGTGGAAATCACCAGTGTGGTCATTGTGTACTCTGTGTTAAGCATATCGATGTCTCTCACTAGGGCAGTATGTGTGCCAAGTATGTGCAGAGACACCCGTTCATCAGCTGTGCCCTTGTTGCTACTGACTCATTTGATACCAGCCAGTAACTGACAGGTCATTTGGAGCCTGGGCCAAGAGGCACCTCTCTACTCTAAACAACAGTAAACCTCCTACATACGAATGAGTTCTGTTCCGAGAGTGCGTTTGTAAATCCAATTTGTTCATAAGTCCAACAAAGTTAGCCTAGGTACCCAACTAACACAATCGGCTATATAGTACTGTACTGTAATAGGTTTATAATACTTTTCATACAAATAATACATAAAAAACATACACAAAGAATAAAGAAAACATTTTTAATCTTACAGTACAGTACCTTGAAAAGTATAGTACAGTACCAGCTATCAATACATCACTGCTGCTTTTACGCTTGTTTCCACACATCCTGGGCTTGAAATAAAGATACTGTACTACCGTACTCTGTACAGTACTGTACAGTAAAGTGCACAAAAGCACGACCGCTTGTAGAGGATGCACGCACATGACAATGTACGCCAGACATGTGAACTGACTTATGTGATTGGACAAGTGATGCATGTTTGCATCTTTGAAAGTTCGCAACTTGAAGGTTCATATGTAGGGGACTTAATGTACAATGTACACTGTTGGGTTCCAGTAGATCCTGAAAAGTGGTAAGTTCCCCGCCTCCTTCTCTGTTTTCTTCCCTCCCTCCCTTTCTTTCTTCCTCCTCTCTCCTCCCCCTTTTCTTCCCTCCTTGTCTTTCTGTCCTTCCTTGCATCCTCTTCATCTCTTTCTTTTAAAACAATAACACCTCTTTACCTGTACTGGCTATTCTGAGTAGGGAACATGGCCCAGAAACGACAGAGGTAGAGACATGAAGTGGAGGATGGGGAGGGATGGGAGAGACACTTTCTAAATTATGAAGGCGTGAGGACAGGGGTTTCCTTTTCCTTCTAAATAAGAAATAACCCCTCCCCTCACCATAAACATCTATCATCGCTATAAGTCAATAACTCCTTTAACACAGATTAGACCCTACCTGGAGCTCAGGTAGACACACAGCACTGAGTCCCTTCAGTCTAGAGGGGAATTGTTTTTTCCTTTAAATAACCAAGCAGTGGGTTTCCTTTTCTCTGCTGTCCTAAAGATACAGCCTGCTGCATCCTCTAGTCTACTCCTGGCACGAAGGAAACAACTGTGTTTTACTCCTAATAAGAATAATTTAAAGATATTTAATTAATTAATTAATTTATTTATTTATTTATGGATGCGTTGGGTCTTTGTTGTTGCACATGGGCTTTCTCTAGTTGCAGCAAGTGGGGGCTACTCTTCTTCACAGTGTGCGGGCTTCTCATTGCGGTGGCTTCTCTGGTTGCGGAGCATGGTCTCTAGGCTCGAGGGCTTCCGTAGTTGTGGCTCGCGGGCTCTAGAGCGCAGGCTCAGTAGTTGTGGTGCACGGGCTTGGTTGCTCTGTGGCATGTGGGATCTTCTCAGACCAGGGATCGAATCTGTGTCCCCTGCGTTGGCAGGAGGATTCTTAACCGCTGCACCACCAGGGGAGTCCCTTTAAAGATATTTTTTAAAAAATCAGTGATGAAAACAATTTCCCTTTCTCTTACCTTCAGTAGCTAAAACACTTTTTTTTTCTGTCCAACCAGACTAAATGTGATTGAATTGAGATTTTCCCCTCCTTTCTGTGTTATATTTTCACTGTTTAAACAACACATTTTGTGTTAAATTGCAGCAAATACAGATACAAAAGGCTTAACAAGCAGACAGAGGTGAGAGTAAATGAGTCACCTTTCCACTGGAGGAAAATGCATGAGTGGTCCATGCTGAGTTTCTAGTATGGAAGCCCTGGGATTGGGGAGATTGCCAGAGGTGAGGCCTCAGGATGCTGTGAAATGCCCAGACCAGCACTTTGGGATGTCTTCTTCCCCCAGCCTCACCTGCCCAGGACACCTGAGAAGCAACTTGCAGGATAGGGAAGGCTAGGGTCATGAGATTTCAGATCCTTTACCCTGTGGCTACAACACGAGAGTAACAACTTGCTGGATAAATATGAGGTATATTCACATGTGTTGATTGAACATTTATTGTGTATCAGGCACTGTGCTAGATCCTGGGAGGTAGGGGAAGGAACGTCAAACGTGATGTCAGAAACCTGGATGTAATAACTGGGTCTGAAATTTGCCTTTACTCACATCATGCCCTGTGCTTAGACTGCTGGCTCCACCTCCACCTAACAAGCTTCTGCTAATCTTCAAAACTTCACTTGGCATCACTTCTTCCCCCAAATCTCCCTTGATGCTCATCCTGAAGGGTAGATGTACCCTCCTCCTTCCTCTTCCGTTGTTCCATCATGGGACCTAGAATTGGTCTCTCTCTCTCTTACACACACACATACACATGCACACACACAGTGCTGTTCACTGTTATTTATTTGCTCCCATGTCAATCTTCCCCACCCTGCCTCCACGGGCTTTTTGAGGACAAGGCTAGTCTCTTATTTATTTCTGTCTCCCTATTTTTAAAACTTAGTTCCTGGGATGTAGCAGCCTCTCAAAAATGTTTGCTAAAGGGATGAATAAAAGTTTAATTCTGGATTTGTTCTATCTGTTTCTGGATCTTTATGTCCTCAACTGCCCCCAATAAAACTTAAGCCTTAATAATCCTGGGGGCCCCCCTAAGTGGCAACATTCTTTGATTTTACAAAGTGCCAGTTGCCTAAGCACGGTTGTATCCTTGAATCAATGGAGGGTGTGTTCCATGGCTCCACAAGGATAGGAGATATTTTGTTTTGTTGTGGAGAAAAAAGAAAGAAAAAGAAGGTCTTTTAGGGCAACTTCAGGTTTATGAATGTCTCCCGTGCATGTGCAGTGTCCACCTCATGAGGCAGGGTTATGACTCTGGTGGAGATGCTGGTGGCACTGTGGCCAGTATTGCTGGTGCTCCCCAAAGCCAGGCTCTCCTGTCCTTCCTGGACACATGGAAAACCACATTTCCCAGACTGCTTGGAGCTGGCAGGGATCATGCTGCTTGCTGAGTGCTTTAGAGATGGAATGTGCTTCTCTCTCTTTCTCAGCTGTAGCAAATGAGGAGGCCTCACATTCCAGATGGTGAAGCTACTAGCTAGTGGGGCTTCCAACAGTCTGGTGCCTGAGTGACTGTATGGAGCAGAGTCCTGCTAACCCATGGAAACACGTGGTATGATAGAGAAATAAAATTTTCTCGTGTTAAACCACTGCAATTTGGGTCTGTTTGTTACTGTAGCAAAATCTAACCCATGCTGACTGATAGAGTCATGCAATGGTTTATTGGCACTTTTCCAATAAGCTTGAAAGCCCTGAACTCTATACAGAGATATTTTTCATGCTGCAGCTAGAGCAGCTCTCAAATGCCTTGATAATCTATCACTACTTTCCATCAGTCAATGGCTGAAGTTAGACAAGGAGGCTTCTGAAAAGGGGCAAGGAGGGAACTGGGAGAGACGAACCAAGCGAGTTCTGGGGGACATCACCCTTCGAGTCAGTAGTTTTGATCTGTTCCCTGTTAATAAGTTCAAAGACCATTATCATTCTAACCAGGCAACTGCTTGATTTCTGAGTGTCTGGGGAGTTACTTCTCCTTTCTGAAAAGGGGGATAATTTTGCTGACAAAAGAGTAAATCAGCTAGCCAATAAATAACGGTCCCAGAAAACAAGAGTTGGAGTCTCAGGCCTGGAGCTAAGCTAGTGCCTCAAATGAGAGTCCAAATCGAGTCTGGGCATAAGCATAACCCTGAGAGTCAGGATAGGGAAGCCAGATTCCAGCCTCACCCCTCAGACATTAAGGACCAGGGAAGGAAAGTAAAGCAGCATGGTGTAGCAGGTCTGCACTTGAGTTCAGAGCCAATGACCTCTGTTTGAATCACAGCTCCCCACTTCCTAGCTATTGATTTTAGGGAAGTTGCTTTAACTCTCTGAACAAAGTTTCCTTAAGAGTGAAACTAATAAAACCGACCTCCTTGGACTGTTGAGGATGTGAAAGAGATGATGTCTTTGGGGCAGGTGGGAATCTCAGACTAGGAATTGACCATGCAGTCATTGTAACCCCTTTCCCTCTCTGGATCTCAGTTGCGTCTCTGTTTCACACGCCTGATACTGATGGCAGAGCCTCTTCACTTTCCTTGTTCTGATTGACATGTTTATACTGATCTTATCCCAAAGGAAATGATCTGGCTATTTCCAGAGCCAAACCCAGGAAAATGTGGGCTCGTAGGCTGCTTCAGAGCCTCAGTCTGGATACCTTTTATGCTGTATTAGTTACCTATTGCTGCATCAAATATTGCCCCAAATTTATCAGTTAAAAAACTTACACAGTTATTAACTCATGGTTTCTGTGGGTCAGGAATCTGCATGCAGCTTAGCTGGGTACTTCCAGCTCAGGGTCTCCCAAGAAGCTGAAATCAAGGTGTCAGCTGGGGCTGCAGAAACCTCTGCTTCCAACCTCATTGACGGAATGTGGGCCTCAAGTTCTTGCTGACGTTGGCTGGAGGCATCGGTTCTTTGCCATGTGGACCTCTCCGTGGGGCTGCTCACGACATGGCAGCTGTCTTCTGAGAGAGAGAGAGCCCAGAACAGAAGCAAGTCTTTTTGTAACCTGACCTTGGAAGTGGCATCTCGTTGCTTCTGCCATATTCTGTTCATGAGACATGAGTCTATAATCCCAACGCACAGTCAAGAGGAGGGGTTTCCACAAGGGCATGACCTTCAGGAGGTAAGAATTATTGGGGGTCATTTTAGGACTTGCTTTTCCCCAACCTTCACCTGGGGAGCAAGATATAGGTCTCTGCTCTCAGTTTCCCAAACCAGTCCTCTTTCGTTTGATCCTATTCCCCTGGGACTGGACCTGGGAAAGCAATAGGGCAGGATTCAAGACCCATTCTCAGAGATACAGCAACATAAAATCTTCCTTGCCTTCCTTGACCCTGACAATCTCCAACTTCTTGAAGGCAGGAAAACTCATTCCGATTGATTATAAATTCCCCTAAATCTATTATTAATGACATCATTTATATGCCCAGAGTCTTTTAAGGGCCTGACTTCTGATGCTCAAAACCTAGGATTTTGAAACTCAGAAAATGATTCTCTCAAACTCTTGTTTCTGCCACGAGATTCAAAATCTTGTGCTGAAACTCCAAAGCAGAGAACAGATTCTTCTCCCCTTCCTGGATTTCCGCTATAACCTCCTTTCCCAAAGCAATGAACATGGCAAGCCTTAGCATCCTGGACTTGCAGAAGGATCAACAGAAGTTTGGGGAGGGGGTTGGAAACGTAATTGTTAATACCTGCAAGTGTTATTTTGCAAAACACATAAAGCACTTGACACGTTGTCACGTGCTCAATTCATATTAATTCCTTTTCCTCTTTGTCATCTGTGTTGGAAGTCAGGCAGATTCTGAAGGTGAGCAGATAGGGACATGAAAGGTGGGGGTGAAACTGTAGGGTCTCATGCAGGAACTGGACATTGGACTGGGGTATCCATGGATGGGGGTTTAACTGGCTGCTGGCAGCACAGTGACACTGAACCCTATTGCATGGTGGTGACCAACCTGAGGACACACACTTTATAGAATTCTCCCCTTCACTGTTTCACTACCCTTTGTCCTCTCTTCTTGTTCCTTAAGGTCACTTCTCCAAATAAATGGCCTACCTGAAAGCTCTTGTTTCAGAGTTTACTTCCAGGCAGAGTGGGAACTCTGGCTGAGATAGTGTCCGTCCATGGATCAGGTCTTATACGAAGCGTTCTGTGCATAATAACTGTTTTAGCCCATTCAGGTTGCTATAACAAAAATACCAGAGACTGAATGATTTAGAAAGAGCAGAAATTTATTTCTTATGGTTCTGGAGGCTGGGAAGTCTAAGATCAAGGCACCAACAGCTTTGGTGTCTGGTGAGAACCCACTTCCTGACTCACAGATGGCCATCTTCTTACTGTGTCCTCATATGGTAGAAGGTGGCGAGGTAGCTCTCTAGGGTCCCGTTTATAAGGGTGCTGATTTTTTTATAAGGGCACTAATCCCATTCATAAGGGCTCCAGCCTCATGATTTATTCCCCTCCCAAAGGCTCCACCTCCAAATATCATCACACTGGGGATTAGGTTTCAATGTATGAATCTGGCGTGGGGGGAGACACAAATCTTCAGCAGATAGCAATAACCCATTCAATTCTCATGATGCCTGATGAGGTAGGTTCTATTATCTCCATTTTACAGTTGTGGAAGCAGAGGCTCACAGTAGAAGTGATTCAGGCAAGGTCACACTGCCCAGAAGTGGCAGGATTGGGTTTGAGCCTGGGTCAGTCTAACTCCATAGGCCTTGCTCTGAGTCTGCTTTCCTGCCTGGAATCACATTCCCCACCAGAGCACAGTGGGTCCCAGTTTGTGCTGGAGGTGTGTCCTCTGGTCTATGGAGGACCCTCTCACCAAGAGTTTCACAAGTGAGCACTGCCTTTGTCCTGCACCTATGGCCTGCGTCTGCCTCCCCTTACCCGCCCACCCCCCCCGGGGGGGAACTGATGTTCTAAAACTGCAGACTCAGACCCATCACCAAGGGCTCTGAGCTTCCCACCCTTCTGAAGTCTGAGTACTTTGAAACTAATTTGAGATTTGTTGGAAGCTGAGAAAAGGGAAAAATATGCTTGACTTGCTCTTTTTTTCCCTTTCTTAAAGAGACTCTAGGGACTTCCCTGGTGGTGCAGTGGTTAAGAAACCTCAAGCCAGTGCAGGAGACACAGGTTCAATCCCTGGTCCGGGAGGATCCCACATGCCACAGAGCAACTAAGCCCGTGTACCACAACTATTGAGCCTGCAAACCACAACTACTGAAGTCCGTGCGCCTAGAGCGCGTGCTCCACAACAAGAGAAGCCACCAAAATGAGAAGCCCGTGCACCGTAACAAAGAGTAGCCCCTGCTCGCCGCAACTAGAGAAAGCCCATGCGCAGCAATGAAGACCCAATGCAGCCAAAAATAAATAAATTAAAAATAAATTAATTAAAAATAAAGAGTCTCTAAAGTCATTTTGGTAGCAAACCTGAGGCCCCTGGACTAGTCAGTTTCAGTCTAAAGATATGGGTGCTGGTGTCTGCCGAGACTGGCTTTGTTTTGTCCTTGCAAAGACCAAATGAGTCCTTTTTTTGTTTGTTTGTTTGTTTGTTTTGCGGTACGCGGGCCTCTCACTGTTGTGGCCTCTCCCGTTGCGGAGCACAGGTTCCGGACGCACAGGCTCAGCGGCCATGGCTCAAGGGCCTAGCCACTCCTCGGCATGTGGGATCTTCCCGGACCGGGGCACGAACCCATGTCCCCTGCATCGGCAGGCGGACTCTCAACCACTGCGCCACCAGGGAAGCCCCTCATTGTAGTATTGATTTGCATTTCTCTAATAATTAGTGATGTTGAGCAGCTTTTCATGTGCTTCTTGGCCAACTGTATGTCTTCTTTGGAGAAATGTCTATTTAGGTCTTCTGCCCATTTTTGGACTGGGTTGTTTGTTTCTTTAATATTGAGCTACATGAGCTGCTTATATATTTTGGAGATTAATCCTTTGTCCATTGATTCGTTTGCAAATATTTTCTCCCATTCTGAGGGTTGTCTTTTCATCTTGTTTATGGTTTCCTTTGCTGTGCAGAAGCTTTGAAGTTTCATTAGGTCCCATTTGTTTATTTTTGTTTTTATTTCCATTACTCTAGGAGGTGGATCAAAAAAGTTCTTGCTGTGATTTATGTCAAAGAGTATTCTTCCTATGTTTTCTTCTAAGAGTTTTATAGTGTCTGGTCTTACATTTAGGTCTCCAATCCATTTTGAGTTTATTTTTGTGTATGGTGTTAGGGAGTCTTCTAATTTCATTCTTTTACATGTAGCTGTCCAGTTTTCCCAGCACCACTTATTGAAGAGACTGTCTTTTCTCCATTGTGTATCCTTGCCTCCTTTGTCATAGATTAGTTGACCATAGGTGTGTGGGTTTATCTCTGGGCTTTCTATCTTGTTCCATTGATCTATGTTTCTGTTTTTGTGTCAGTACCATATTGTCTTGATTACTGTAGCTTTGTAGTAGAGTCTGAAGTCAGGGAGTCTGATTCCTCCTGCTCCATTTTTTTCCCTCAAGACCGCTTTGGCTATTCAGGGTCTTTAGTATCTCCATACAAAGTTTAAGATTTTTTGTCCTAGTTCTGTAAAAACTGCCATTGGTAATTTGATAGGGATTGCATTGAATCTGTAGATTGCTTTGGGTAGTATAGTCATTTTCAAAATATTGTTTCTTCCAATAAAAGAACATGGTATAGCTCTCCATCTATTGGTATCATCTTTAATTTCTTTCATCAGTGTCTTATAGTTTTCTGCATACAGGTCTTTTATATCCCTAGGTAGGTTTATTCCTAGGTATTTTATTCTTTTTGTTGCAATGGTAAATGAGAGTGTTTCCTTAATTTCTCTTTCAGATTTTTCATCATTAGTGTATAGGAATGCAAGACATTTCTGTGCATTAATTTTGTATCCTGCAACTTTACCAGATTCATTGATTATCTCTAGTAGTTTTCTGGTGGCATTTTTAGGATTCTCTATGTATAGTATCATGTCATCTGCAAACAGTGACAGTTTTACTTCTTCTTTTCCAATTTGTATTCCTTTTATTTCTTTTTCTTCTCTGATTGCCCTGGCTAGGACTTCCAAAACTATGCTGAATAATAGTGGTGGGAGTGGACATCCTTGTCTTGTTCCTGATCTTAGAGGAAATGCTTTCAGTTTTTCACCATTGAGAATGATATTTGTTGTGGGTTTGTCATATATGGCCTTTATTATGTTGAGGTAGTTTCCCTCTATGCCCACTTTCTGGAGAGTTTTTATCATAAAAGCGTGTTGAATTTTGTCAAAAGCTTTTTCTGCATCTATTGAGATGATCATATGGTTTTTATTCTTCAATTTGTTAATATGGTTTATCACATTGATTGATTTACGTATATTGAAGAATCCTTCAATCCCTGGGATAAATCCCACTTGATCATGGTGTATGATCCTTTTAATGTGTTGTTGGATTCTGTTAGCTGGTATTTTGTTGAGGATTTTTGCATCTATATTCATCAGTGATATTGGTCTGTAATTTTCTTTTTTTTGTAGTATCTTTGTCTGGTTTGGTATCAGGGTGATGGTGGCCTCGTAGAATGAGTTTGGGAGTGTTCCTTCCTCTGCAATTTTTTGGAAGAGTTTGAGAAGGATGGGTGTTAGCTATTCTCTAAATGTTTGATAGAAGTCACCTGTGAAGCCATCTGGTCCTGGACTTTTGTTTGTTGAAAGATCTTAAATCACAGTTTCAATTTTATTACTTGTGATTGGTCTGTTCATATTTTCTATTTCTTCCTGGTTCAATCTTGGAAGGTTCTACTTTTCTAAGAATTTGTCCATTTCTTCCAGGTTGTCCATTTTATTGGCATAGAGTTGCTTGTAGTAGTCTCTTAGGATGCTTTGTATTTCTGCAGTGTCTGTTGTAACTTCTCCTTTTTCATTTCTAATTTTATTGATTTGAGTCCTCTCTCTCTTTTTCTTGATGAGTCTGGCTAATGGTTTATCAATTTTGTTTATCTTCTCAAAGAACCAGCTTTTAGTTTTATTGATCTTTGCTATTGTTTTCTTTGTTTCTATTTCATTTATTTCTGTTCTGATCTTTATGATTTCTTTCCTTCTGCTAACCTTGGGTTTTGTTTGTTCTTCTTTCTCTAGTTCCTTTACGTGTAAGGTTAGATTGTTTATTTGAGATTTTTCTTGTTTCTTGAGGTAGGCTTGTATAGCTATAAACTTCCCTCTTAGAACTGCTTTTGCTGCATTCCATAGGTTTTGGATCATCGTGTTTTCATTGTCATTTGTCTCTAGGTATTTTTTGATTTCCTCTTTGATTTCTTCAGGGATCTCTTGGTTATTTAGTAACATATTGTTTAGCCTCCATGTGTTTGTGTTTTTTATGTTTTTTTCCCTGTAATTGATTTCTAATATCATAGCGTTGTGGTCAGAAAAGATGCTTGATATGATTTCAATTTTCTTAAATTTACTGAGGCTTGATTTGTGACCCAAGATGTGATCTATCCTGGAGAATGTTCCATGAGCACTTGAGAAGAAAGTGTATTCTGTTGTTTTTGGATGGAATGTCCTATAAATATCAATTAAATCTATCTGGTCTATTGTGTCATTTAAAGCTTCTGTTTCCTTATTTATTTTCATTTTGGATGATCTGTCCATTGGTGTAAGTGAGGTGTTAAAGTCCCCCACTATTACTGTGTTACTGTCAATTTCCTCTTTTATAGCTGTTAGTAGTTGCCTTATGCATCGAGGTGCTCCTCTGTTGGGTGCATATATATTTATAATTGTTATATCTTCTTCTGGGATTGATCCCTTGATCATTATGTAGTGTCCTTCTTTGTCTCTTGAAACATTCTTTTTTTTTTTTTTGCGGTACACGGGCCTCTCACTGTTGTGGCCTCTCCCGTTGCAGAGCACAGGCTCCGGATGCACAGGCCCAGCAGCCATGGCCCACGGGCCCAGCCGCTCCGCGGCATGTGGGATCTTCCGGACCGGGGCACGAACCCGTGTCCCCTGCATCGGCAGGCAGGCTCTCAACCACTGCACCACCAGGGAAGCCCTCTTGAAACATTCTTTATTTTAAAGTCTATTTTATTGGATATGAGTATTGCTACTCCAGCTTTCTTTTGATTTTCATTTGCATGGAATATCTTTTTCGCTTCCCTCACTTTCAGTCTGTATGTGTCCCTAGGTCTGAAGTGGGTCTCTTGCAGACAGCATATATATGGGTCTTGTTTTTATATCCATTCAGCAAGCCTGTGTCTTTTGGTTAGAGCATTTAATTCATTCACGTTTAAGGTAATTATCAATATGTATGTTCCTATTACCATTTTCTTAATTGTTTTGGGTTTGGTTTTGTAGGTCCTTTTCTTCTCTTGTGTTTCCCACTTAGAGAAGTTCCTTCAGCATTTGTGGTAGAGCTGGTTTGGTGGTGCTGAATTCTCTTAGCTTTTGCTTGTCTGTAAAGCTTTTGATTTCTCCATTGAGTCTGAATGAGATCCTTGCCAGGTAGAGTAATCTTGGTTGTAGCTTCTTCCCTTTCATCACTTTAAGTATATCATGCCACTCCCTTCTGGCTTGTAGAGTTTCTGCTGAGAAATCAGCTGTTAACCTTATGGGAGTTCCCTTGTATGTTATTTGTCGTTTTTCCCTTGCTGCTTTCAATAATTTTTCTTTGTCTTTAATTTTTGCCAATTTGATTACTATGTGTCTTGGCATGTTTCTCCTTGGGTTTATCCTGTATCGTACTTGCTGTGCTTCCTGGACTTGGGTGGCTATTTCCTTTCCCATGTTAGGGAACTTTTCGACTATAATCTCTTCAAATATTTTCTCAGGTCCTTTCTCTCTCTCTTCTCCTTCTGGGACCTGTATAATGCAAATGTTGTTGTGTTTAATGTTGTCCCAGAGGTCTCTTAGGTTGTCTTCATTTCTTTTCATTCTTTCTTCTTTATTCTGTTCCACAGCAGTGAATTCCACCATTCTGTCTTCCAGGTCACTTACCTGTTCTTCTGCCTCAGTTATTCTGCTATTGATTCCTTCTAGTGTAGTTTTCATTTCAGTTATTGTATTGTTCATCTCTGTTTATTTATTCTTTAATTCTTCTCGGTCTTTGTTAAACATGGCTTGCATCTTCTAGATCTTTGCCTCCATTATTTTTCTGAGGTCATGGCTCATCTTCACTATCATTATTCTGAATTTTTTTTCTGGAAGGTTGCCTATCTCCACTTCATTTAGTTGTTTTTCTGGGGTTTTATCTTGTTCCTTCATCTGGTACAAAGTCCTCTGCCTTTTCATTTTGTCTATCTTTCTGTGAATGTGGTTTTCCTTCCACCAGCTGCAGAATTGTAGTTCTTCTTGCTTCTGCTGTCTGCCCCTCTGGTTTCCTGATGGGAGGGACTGGTGGTGGGTAGAGCTGACTGTTGCTCTGGTGGGCAGAGCTCAATAAAACTTTAATCCGCTTGACTGCTGAGGGGTGGGGCTGAGTTCCCTCCCTGTTGGTTGTTTGGCCTGAGGCAACCCAACACTGGAGCCTACCTGGGCTCTTTGGTGGGGCTAATGACAGACTCTGGGAGGGCTCACGCCAAGGAGTACTTCTCAGAACTTCTGCTGCCAGTGTCCTTGTCCCCACGGTGAGCCACAGCCACCCCCCACCTCTGCAGGAGACCCTCCAACACTAGTAGGTCTGGTTCAGTCTCCCCTGGGGTCACTGCTCCTTCCCCCTGGGTCCTGATGAGCACACTACTTTGTGTGTGCCCGCCAAGAGTGGAGTCTCTGTTTCCCCCAGTCCTGTCGAAGTCCTGTAATCAAATCCCACTAGGCTTCAAAGTCTGATTCTCTAGGAATTCCTCCTCCCATTGCCAGACCCCCAGGTTGGGAAGCCTGACGTGGGGCTCAGAACCTTCACTCCAGTGGCTGGACTTCTGGGGTATAAGTGTTCTCCAGTCTGTGAGTCACCCACCCAGCAGTTATGGGATTTGATTTTACTGTGATTGTGCCCCTCCTACCATCTCACTGTGGCTTCTCCTTTGTCTTTGGATGTGGGGTATCTTTTTTGGTGAGTTCCAGTGTCTTGCTGTCGATGATTGTCCGGCAGCTAGTTGTGTTCTCACAAGAGCGAGTGAGAGCATGTCCTTCTACTCTGCCATCTTGGTTCCGGTCTCTCCAAAGCAGACTTTTTTACAGCAGCTGCTTTTCCAAGAATGGATGATTCAATGCTGACAGCTGATCTGAACCCTGGGAGGGGTGAGGGGTGCTCTGGTCCCAGAGCAGCAGTGTCTACAGAGACCTCAATGCACAGTGTGGTCTGTAGACCAGTGCCCTCTGAATCCCCTCAGAGCTTGTTAGAAATGCAAGATCTCCTGAGGGCCCCAGTCGTGCTGTATCAGAATCTGCATTTTAACAAGGCCCCAGGGTGACTTGAATGCACAAAAACCTTTGAGAAGTGCTGAGTAGAGAGGCTAAACTAGTAGCCTCTGACCATGCTCCAATCCCATGCTGTGAGTCCTCCAAGGAGCTGAGACTATCAATGAATTTTGTGACATAGGTGAAGAATACTGTGTGCCATTCCCCATTCTCACCCCTTTGTTTTGACCTCATGTGCATTTTTACACACACACCCATGTGGCAATTCTTGCAACATTAATTTTCTGCAACAAAGTGTTTCATGGAGCAAATTCCATTAAGCCATTTTAATCCAGGGTTTAATTTTCTCTACAGCTCAACTAAAACATTTCCATTTTTCCCCATCAAATATTTATTTATCATAACATTATTTTCATGGGATCAATTATCTTCTGTTTAAATATTACAACAAGTATGTGATTCTTCCATCTTTTTCCTCATACTGACTTTCTGCTGCTGATAACTTCTGCTGTTTTAAGGTTTTTGTTTGTTTGTTTCCTTCTTTTGTGGCCTTTCTATCCAGTTCAAATCTCCTGGGTCAAATTTTGCAGATCTAAATTGTATCAAGAATACTTTTCTTCTGTCAACTTTCAGCCCATTACAAATTCTAGTGTGTGTCATTTCAGTCCTATTAGTTTTACTTGTGGCTTATTATTTTCTACCAGTAATCTATGGCAGAAATAATCACCGGGATGCAAGTAAGGGAAGGATTTCTATCTTTTTAACCACCCCCATCCCAACCCGGTCTTGTCTTCAGGACCTAGGACAGTGCCTGGGACATAGTAGGTTCTCCACAAACATTTGTACGTAGAATGAATAAAATTCACTAACAATTGAACCAAAGACTGATGGTTTGTGTTTGTCTGATTGTGTCTGATCGGAACAATGAGCAACTTTAGGGGACAGAGACAGGTGGAGGCAGGTGGGAAAGGGAGGAGAAAAGAGAAGATGGAGAGAGTATGAACATACATGCACACCCATGCACATGGACACACATGTGTAGGCACAAACACACATGTGCACACCGATATACATATGCACAGAGACACACATGTGTATACACACACAAGTCACACATATTTAGGTGTGCATATGTGTGTGTACACAGACATGCATATGCACACACAGAGACAGATATGCACATGCCCATATATACACACAGCTACACACGTATGCACACACAGATGTGCATATGCACACAATGCAATACTCATACATGCACATAGCCACATATATACACACATGTTTGTACACACATGCACATGAATGCACATACAAACACAGACAGGTACATATATAAACACATACACAGATTCTCACATGTACACATAGAGTTTACTGGCATATTGACTGGTAAACTCTTTACTGCAGTGTAGAGTAAAATGTCTCTGGTGCTAGAATAAGGAAATAAAAATGGCAGGGCCAAAACAGCAGGCTTAACACATTCCTCTTTGGCTTGTTGGTGTCTCCATTTTACAACTAGTACTTAATTAAATGCATATTGAGGTGAACTGAACATTGGAAAGCCAGCTACTGCCTTGGTGTGAATTTATTAAAAAATGGTACTTGGTCTTCTCTCTGGGTCAGACTGTGTGAAAATCACGGGGTATTGGAGATGAAGAGTGCTGGGTTCTTCTTCTCAAAATCTCCCAGTCTGGTGGGGGAGGTGGATGTGGAAGCCAAGCAATTAAAATGCAGCGCAATAAGCGCTGTGTGGAAAATTCCTTGGAGCCGTGGGAGCTCGGGGTGGGGGGGATGATGGAGTTTAGTGGGAGTTGTTAAGGTCTGAGCCATCAGACATTTGTGCTGGATTCCTTTTGGCATGTTAGCTAACTAATTATAAAATAATTATAATGAACACTTCAGGGGAAGGGAAGGGGTTGAAAGGCAGAAGAGAGCTGGAAATAAGGTTGGAAGATGTGCAGTTAGAGACCTGGGTTGCCCAGTCAATCTGGATGAAAGGCGGGGGGGGCAGCTGCATTGTCCTTGACCCGAGCATCCCGACCTATAAAACAGGGAATAAGAAACAACTACTTCCTAGGTTTGCTTCTTCAGGCTAGGTGAGAAAATGGGTCCAAAAGAGCTCTGGAAACCACCCACCACTAGCAAGCTGGAGGTTTTCTTATTCAGAACAGGCTGCAAATATCTGGGGTTTGTTCTTCGATTAGACAGTGTCTATTGCAATAACTGTATGCAAAAAACATGCTCCAAATCTTGGTAGTTTACTATCTCAAATATTATTTTTCTCACTCTGTTAGAAAAATAGTAGGTAGGTCAGTAGGTCGCTCGGGTTTGGCGAATGGAGGCTGGATTCGGCTGAGCCTGCCTCCAGACTGGAGACTCTGCACATCTCCATGTGCTCCTTGACCAGTAGCTACCTGGAATTTTAATCCAATTTGTGCTGGCAGAGGCGGAAGAGGACAAGCCCACTTTTAAATATTTTTAAAGTCCAGCTGCCCACTGGCCGTTGCCAATCACATGATCGAGGGAGGGGGGAACTGGGAACACTGATCTAATCTGCTGCAGCCCTCGGGGCAAGACTAGTGATGGTCAGGTGCCAGAGGATGATAGACTGGGTGCCAATTCCTGGCGTTTCCCTTCCCTTTCGTAGCATGAGACTTGGGGTAAGTCAACCTCTCTGAACCTCAGGTTGCTCATCTGTAAAATGGGCATAATAAGAGTCCCCATCTCCCCTGAGGTGAGGATTGCCTGATTTATTACAACAGCCTTGTAACTGGTCCCCTAGATTTAACCTCGCACCTCCGCACCATCTCTTCTCTCCATGTCAGCTAGAGTCATCCTTTAACTACAAAAGTCATCCAGAAAGAAATCTCGTGTCCATTTAGGCAGATCAGTGGTTGCCAGGAGCTGGATGGGAGAGAGGAAACAGGAAGGGACTGTTAATAAGCATAATATTTCTTTCTGGGCTAAAGAAAGTATTCTAAAATGGATTGTGATGAAGGTCACACAATTCTGTGACTATACGCTCTCTCTGCCCAGAATCTTCTTCCTCCAGATATTTGCCCCTTACCTCAGGTTTTTGCTTAAACAGGGTGAGCTTTTCCTGAACACCCCATTTAAACTTGCACTGCACCCTGCTGGTCCCTCTCTCCTGATATATTTTCTCTAGCATTTGGAACAACCTGACATGTTTCATATTTTGGTTGTGCACTTTCTTTATTATCCACTCCTTTCTTCTCCTTTTCCCCATTCCTGAAATACACCAGGAGAATATAAACTTCCCAAAGGCAGGGATATTTGTCTGTGTTGTTCATGGCTGCCTCTGCAGACGGTACCTGGCACATAGCAGGCCCTCCATAAATATGGATGATGTAAACGATATAATGCTTATTAAGTGCTCAAGACCCGGCATGTATGAGTGGTGTAATCAATGTTCGCTTTTATTATCACTACTTATTTCAAATGAGCTCCTTAATTGCCAAATTTTCTGTCTGAAGTGACTCTGAGTTTGAGTCAACTATTTTCCCCCTGGGAGTCCTTGCCAGCACACACGCGTGGGTACAGATCCTGCTGCGTCTGTAGAGGCCACATTTCAGTCCCAGGTTCTTTCCTGCCAGGCCGAGCGAGCCATGACATTTATAAATCTCTGGGTTCTTAATCCCCTGCTGATCCTCAGAGAGCAGTAGTGCTTTGTTGCTAAAGACATTGCCCCGCTTTGAACAAAGGAATGAAGAAACATCCGGGCATCGATCTCTGGGCTGTGACATCACGCCCATTATCAGGAAGAGGAGGTGGCGGCTCAGGGATGGGGATTGAATTGCCCCGTGTCACCTGCCTGGGGAGTGTGAAACCACACACGTCCCTGGGGTCCTGGTCCTCGCTCTGCATTCCTGAGTTTGGGGACAGATCTGTTGGTTTCGAGGACTTTTCCTTACGTTGAGCTAAACTTTGTAACTCCTTTGTGTAAATCCTGCATGTTCTCAACTACCAACTGGTCTCTCCTCCATGTCAATCTTTTAAAGAGAATGCCCCGGCTCTGTTAGAGCAATTCCCACAGAATTGGGCCCAGAAGTCCCCGTTAGCATGCAAACGAGCTACTGTGGAGTGTGTTCTGGTTGTGATTCAATGGTGCGCAGGGTGGAGAATTAAGACAAGTCCCTTCCTAATCAGACATCATTGAATGGGGCCCTCATGGCAACAGATGAGCTTGTTGGGATTGGGCAGGTCTGGGATGGGGGCCTGATGAGGGGTGTGGTCGATCCTGAAAGTCAAACATGGCACTTTAAAGGCTCCCCAAAGCCCATCCAAAGCTCACAGGAGCTTGGGGAGCCATGGAGAATGGTTAGGGAACCACTGACTGAAACCGCCCGCCTTGGCCAGGCATGATGACAACCACTTGCATGAGTTGTCTCACAACAGGAGGTCCCAATAATGAACATGGTGCCGCCACCAAAAACTAACTGGGAGAATCTGGGAGGGGCTGAAAGGAGGGGGGAGACATCAGCCCATAATTTATCTTGTAAAACTAACCCAGAAGAATTCAGGAGGGGCCAAAAGGAGGAGGGAGGAGATGATATGTCCTCGCAACCTCTCAGAAGTCCTCATGTTAGAATCCATCTTGGCTGAGAGATGCACACACACGTGTGTCCACCAGGAAGCACCCTGAGTCAGACCAAATATGGGCCGAGCAAGATGATTGGCCAGAGACAACCCAGAAACTAACCCCATCACCATAAAACCTGAGACCTTGAGCCACGTGGCAGAGCAGTTCTCCTGGGTTAAGACTCCACAGCTCACCACCCGGGCGCCCCTTCCCAATAAAGTCTCTTGCTTTGTCAGCACATGTGTCTCCTCGGACAATTCATTTCCGAGTGTTAGACAAGAGCCCACCCTGGGGCCTTGGAAGGGGTCCCCCTTCCTGCAACACATGGACACCAAATGGTGGCCTCTGGAAGCTGTTTGCAAACCCACCATTTATGGAAGCACTGAAGGCAAGTGACTTGTCCATTTGGTGATTATGCTTGGCAGGACATAAAACAACCAGAAAGCTGCCAGATCCAACCAAGCTGTTGCAAATGCATTTGCTCCTGGTGCTTGAATTAAAGAGCAAACCCACCTGAACTGGGATGAGGGAGCTACACTGGGGCAGACCACGGACTTTGAACCGACAGTCCTGTTTGTCTGAAGCCTCTCCGTCAGCAATTCTTGACAGGAAGGGAGTTCATTTATCTTCAGTTCAGCAAAATTTACTGAGTCCGGCAATGCGCTAGGGGTCCAGAATTGAAAAAGCTAGATTCTTGCCCTCCAGAAATGTATAGCCCAAGACAACATAAATACTTCCCTGCCCAACACTTGCCAACGCCAAATGTGGAAAACAGGTAGCAGACATAATGGTATAAGATTATGTATATGTGTGTGTATGTATAAGGACACTCCCTAAAGAATTTATGAATATGACATTTTTTAGTTACTACTTTTTTGTGTGTTTGTCCCCTTGCTTTTTTTCTTTATCAAAGTATTATTCACATGCCATAGAAGGTACCCATTTTAAGTGTACCATTCAGTGACTATTAGGACATTTACAGAGTTGTGCGACCAGCATCACACTCTTATTTTATTATTATTTTTTTTGGCTGCGTTGGGTCTCTGTTGCTGCGCATGGGCTTTCTCTAGTTGCGGCAAGGAGGGGTTACTCTTTGTCGTGGTGCGGGGACTTCTTATTGTGGTGGCTTCTCTTGTTGTGGAGCACAGGCTCTAGGCGTGCGGGCTTCAGAAGTTGCAGGACATGGGCTCAGTAGTTGCAGCAAGCGGGCTCTAATGCACAGGCTCAGTAGTTGTGGCGCACAGGCTTAGGTGCTCTGCAGCATGTGGGATCTTCCCGGACCAGGGCTTGAACCCGTGTCCCCTGCATTGGCAGGTGGATTCTTTTTTTTTTTTTTTTGCGGTATGCGGACCTCTCACTGTTGTGGCCTCTCCCGTTGCGGAGCACAGGCTCCGGACGTGCAGGCTCAGTGGCCATGGCTCACGGGCCCAGCTGCTCCACATGTGGGATCTTCCTGGACCGGGGCATGAACCCGTGTCCCCTGCATCGGCAGGAGGACTCTCAACCACTGCGCCACCAGGGAAGTCCTACCCTCTTATTTTAAATAATTTCCATCATCCAGGAAAGAAACCTCATGCCCATTTGCCATCACTCTCCATTCCTTCCCCCAGCCTGAAGCAACCACTAATCTACTTTCTGTCTTTATAGGTTTTTGTTTTCTGGACATTTCATATAATGAAACCATATAATGTGTGGTCTTTTGTGTCTGTTTTTCTTTCCCTTAGCATAACGATTTTGCGTTTCATTCATTAGACACACTCGGAAGCAATATTTCCAGCATCAATATATCCTTTAATTTCGTCCTCTTCCTTCACAATTGAAGGCACGATTAGCTGGCTTCAATCTGATGAAGTTAAATATTGTCTCATTTCAGTCTCAGTGGAGATATGATCCCATGTTAATATTGCTTTTAGTTTTCTGTCTTCAATCACTTTTTATAGACTAATAAGAGTAAACTTTAATGAAAGAGCTAAATAATCATCTCAGCAAAGACAGTGATGGTGCTGGAGCTGCTGGCTGGCAAGCAGAGGTACTGAAAAGAGGTAACTTGTCCCATGATGTGTGAAAGTGAACGTTTGGCGGACACATTTGACTTAGGGATAGGGATGCACAATGTATGAAAGTGCAGCTTGTTCAAACCTAGGAAGTATGAATGTTGGAGGTTGCCTTAAATGTCATCATCATCTTCATCCTCATGATCATCACAACTACCTTTCTCTGATCCACACCATGCGTCAGACACCGTACTAGGCAGTTCACATATATTTTCCCATCTTAACCTCACAACCACCACTAGAGGCTTATTTTATCTTCAGTATTATTCCCATTTTATAACTGGAGAAAATGAGGCTCAGAAAGTTTAAAGAAACACATCTAAGATCACATGGGGACCCACCTCCTAGAGTAATGGACATAAAACCAAAAATAAACAAATGGGACTTAATGAAACTTAAAAGCTTGTGCACAGCAAAGGAAACCATAAATAAGACGAAAAGGCAACCCTCAGAATGGGAGAAAATATTTGCCAATGAATCAACAGACAAAGGATTAATCTCTAAAATATATAAACAGCTCACGTAGCTCCATCTTGGCTGAGAGATTTCTGAATAATACTTAAAAAGATAAAAACAAGTCCCAAACCTTGGAGTTGCCCTTGACTTCTCTCTTTTCCTCATACCCTATATTTGCAAAATATCCAGAATTTGACCATTTCTCGCCATCTCTTGGACTACCACCCTGGTCCTGGCCACCAGCATCTCTTGTCTGGATTCTTAGAGTGGGCTCCTCCCTTGCCTCCCTTTGTTCTGTTCTCCACAGCTGCCCGAGGGACCACATGAAAGTGTAAGCAGGTCACACTGTTCCTAGGCTCAAACTCCTCCAACAGCTCCCGGCTCAGAATAAACGCCAAATCCTTACAACTGTCTCGTGGGCCTCATGGAGCCCCGCCCCCTGTTTTCTCCCTGACTCTCTCCTCCCTCATCCGCTCTGGTCTCGGCTGGTCCTCACACTCTCCTAATCTGTTTCCTCTTCAGCATCTTTGCTGATTCCTCTGCCTGACATGTTCTTGGCCAGATTTCTGCAAGACCCACTCTCCCACTTCTTGGTGAAGACTTCTCTGGCCACGTTACCTAAAATCCTCCACCCCACCACTGTGTTTTGTTCATGGCTATAAGCCCCAGCTTCTGGAAGAATGCTGAATATCAGCCCTCAGTAATTATTTGTTGAATAAATGAACAAATGAACAATGAATACCAGTCAAGGCCATTCCATTCATCATCCCATTTAATCTGGGAAAGTAGGTATGATTTATAACTGTTCTCATTTTATAGATGGGGAGACTGACAGTCTAGGAAGATTCATTGGTTCGCTTGGTCCATGGTTGAGCTGAGACTGAAACCCAAGCCCGTCTGTCTCCAAGGCCAATATGCTCTTTGCCTCTCACTGGCCTGTGTGAGGCAGACCTTCTGCCCTTGGACTTTGAGGATTCTGGAATGCCAACTTCAAACTCTAATTTTTCACCAAATTGACTGAGTCATCAGAGAGGTGACATTAGAGGCAGCAGGAAGTATAGAAAGCTATTAATTTTTTCTTTCCTCTTTTTATTCCAAAATATTGTGTATTTTTTTGAAAATCTTCACACTGGACTTTAATAATGGCCTCTCCCCGACCATGTCACTCCACACACTCTTGTAGAATCCTTGCTGGCTAAGAACTATCAGCCCCAGCTGCCTCGGGACTCTCTGGGAGAAAACTGACTTCTCTTAGTTCTGCTTGGAGGTGACAAAACCATTCAGAGTCTCTGTAGACAGTAGAGGTGACTAAAAATAACTGAGCTGCAGTTTTCTTCACTTTTCATTTTAAAGAAAACATGATCGTATTCTAGAAAGAGTTTCAAATGGAGGGGAAAAGACTTTCCTAACTCTGCCTTATATCTCAGCAGACACATTGAATCGTGAGCATCTTCCAAATTATCCAAACCTCTCCCTGTGACAGGACTTGATGAAATTTTGGTTGAGGTGCATCAGGGAGAAAGACAGGCATAAAAGACCACACACACACACACACACACACTCTCTCTCTCTCTCTCTCTCTCTCTCTCTCTCCCTCTCTCTCTCTCTCTCTCACAGAGCCTGGAACTCACACCTAAGCCATGTGGGAGTTAAGACTGGTCTTACCTGACAGATGATTCCCCATGAAGAGAGTAGGGAGATAACCACTTAATAAGCAATTAATAATAGTTTTCATCATGAATCAAGACCTTCACATTCATCACCTCACTTAATCTGGCAAGGTAGTTATTATTTATTACTATCCCCATTTTACAGATGGTAAAACTGAGTCTAGAGAGGTTAATTGCTTGGTCCAATCTGTGCCTGATTTGCAATTCCAAGGTTACTCTCAGTGAGGGGAAGCCCCCAGTCCGTAAACCTCTTCTTCATGTATGTCAGCTTTGTTACAGGTTCATTCTCTTGGGTTTGCAACCTGGTTCTCAGCCTGGGGAGCTTTTACACAATGCTGATGCTCAGGCCCCATCCTCAAGGGTTTTGATTTAATTGATGTCAGTGGGGCATCAGTTTAGGATTCCAAGGTGCAGTCAGTGTCGAGATGCATTGGGTTAAGTCTTTGCTGACTTGGAGAATCCCCCAGCGAGATGCAAATACTCCGTCAGCTGTGCTCTATTAAACCATGAGCGGGCGGTAGATGTTACACCTTGCACTGAGCTGCAGCAGTGCTGGCAAGGAGCACACTTTGCGTCTCTTCCCAGAGCACTGATGGGCTTTAAGAATAACGATGGCCCCTGTGGCTTGGCATCAACCAGGAGTGATGGAAAGAATGTTCTCCTCCTGCCTTTCTGCTTTTTATTAAAAAAAAATTCACTTTATGTTTTCCCAAGTTAGGAAGATGAGCATAGAAAGGTAGACCAGAAGGTAAAGAATTCTCCAGGAAACCAAGGAAGTGATGTTGGGATAGCAAGGAGAGAGTCAGAACCTGGGGCTTCCTGGGTGGGCACCATACCACATTGGAAAAAATGATGCAGAGAGTTGAGTCAGGGGCCCCCAAAGACACAGAGAAAGAAAACTCTGGCAGGGCAGGGGCCATTGGTCTTGGTTTCACTGTATTTCCAGCTCCTGGGGCAGTGCCTGGTACACAGCAGGTGCTGCATCAATATTTGTTATATTAATGATGAAAGGACTTAAAAAAAACTATGGTTTTTCAAGAGCTTGTCATGAGTGGCCTCCAGGACTTTCCTTCTTGATTCTTCTGGATATCAGGATAAGAATGATACAGAAGTGGAATATAGCTCTATGGCTGGGAGGTGCTAAAAAGAGTGGAAATACATAACTTCCGGGCATCACTATGGGCCAGGAACATGACGGCATTTAAGACGCAGGAGATGGGAACCCTTGCACCTATACTCAGCTTTGCTCTGAGCGTGCCTTCAGGAAAAGACGAGATAAGATTGCCCCAGGGGCTGCAAACTGTAGGACCATGCAGAGAATCTAGCCTGCAGATATTTTGTCTGGATCGCCAATTTATTAATGTTATTTAAAATTCGTTACCAACACTTAAAAATTGGGAGATTTCCTTTAGAAGTCTAGATTTCTGGCTTCTCTTGAAAATTCAGAAGCTCTAGCAGCCCTGGGCCAGAATTCCCACTGGCAGTAATTGGCTATTATTGAATAGCTGCTGCCCCCTTCAGACAAATGGGATAGGCCCCCTTTCTTTGCCTTGACATCTGCCCAGGGGCTCCGCCAAGTATTATTACCAACCTGGCCCCTGTAGGCATCTGAGTTTGATGTTCCCTGTCTTGTTCCTTTGCTTCTGACTGCCAGGTACATATTCTGGGCTCCTTTTCTCACTGATCATTTGGCACCTCAGCCAGCCTGTTTCTCAGCATCTCCAGGTGATTGTTTCACACTCAACCCAGGCTGCATCTGCCACATCTCATCTGCCCATTGTGGCAGGTACTGCTGGATTGCTGTTTTTTATTGCCCAGCAAACATTCCCTCTTTTTAATTTTTTTTTCTTGCAAAAGGAAGAGGCAGCATGTTCAGCCTCAGGGGATGAATCAGAGTTGGTCCAAGTTATTTGTGGAAATTCCAATTCATTTTGCCTGGGATTGGTTTTGGGGTGGGCATGTGACCCAGTTCTGGCCAATGACATCTAAGGAGAAGTTCTACCAGGAGTTTCTGGCAAAGATTTTTCTCCCTCATTAAAAAAAAGATTCCTTCTTTTTGGAAAACAGTCATGTGGAGATGTGATACTTGGAGTTGTGGCAGCTGTATTGTGACCATGAAGCAAGACCTCATTCTCACACTGAGAATAACAGAAGACAGGAAGATCCATGATATCACTGAGCTGCTGCTAGGTTTCCTTATTATGAGCTTATTTTGCAAGCCACAAATGCACTTATGTTTTAAGATAATGTTGGGATTTTAAAAACAATTAATTAAAGCCAAACACATTTCTAACCCATACATTTCTCTCACCATGTGGATTGTAAGCTCCATGAAGGCAGGGCTGCATCTGTTTGTTCACTAGTATGTATGTCAGTATACTCAAGGCTTAGCACTGTGTCTAGTAATTTCAGAGTAGTAAATATGAGGTGAGGAATATATTTGACCTCATTTTACAGGTGAGAGTTCTGGGACTTAGAGGGGAGAAATTACTTGCCTGTATTCCCAGCGATAGTCACAGATGGGAAATAGTGGAGTCTGGGTGGTCGGAGTCCAAAATCCATACTCTGTGGACTCTGGTCCATGCACTAAGCTCTACCGCCTGCCATCCTCAAGGGAGGGTGTAATGTCTGCAGCAAATGACATAGCTCCGACAGGCTTTGCCTTGAAAAATACAACAGATGACAGAACTATCCAGCAGAATTTGGTTCCCTTGAGCCCTGATTCACAGATGCTATTTTGGTGCCATTTATGGGTAGAGCCACAAAAATTAGAATCATGGAAACTGACAGTTAGAAGGAAACTTTGGCATCCATCCCTTTTAGCTGCCAGCCTAGGAACCCATGCTGTGGCAGCTCAAACATGGGCCTTGGAGACCATGTAGGCTTGATTTCAAAGTCCAGCTCTGCCACTCACAAGCTGTGTGACCTTTTGAGGCTTGGGTAAAAAGGCAGGGTAGTTATAGTGAGATAACATATGGGAAATGCTTTCTTTGCACAGTACTCAGCACATAGTAGGCACTCAGCAAACATTTCTGCCCATTCCACTCTTCTGTCTCAGTTCTGAGGTCAACTCTAAGTCAGGTTTTTATTTTTATAAAAGTTATTTCATTTTTTGTGTAAGGCCAGTGTGAAAGGGATGTGGAAAATTTTATTGAAGATTTCATAACTCTTCTTTCTGGGTTCTGTGCCAGAGAAGTAAACCTCAGTTCTTCCCGTTGTGCAAGAGAAAGAACTAGAACCACCTTCCACCTAATGCACAGTAAAGCTGAGAAATTTTATGACTTAATTAAAAGCTGCAGAATATCTTCTTATCTGCAGATGAACGACATTTAAATAGAAACTCATGTTCAGTTATTTCATTACCTGGTTAGGTAATATGCCTCCAAACAGCATGCCTTAGTAATTACTTTTCTTAAATACCCTGTTTACTGATTGTCTTATAACCGGATGATATACATACATAATTTTATATGTATAGATACGTGCTCTTTCCTGACAACTTGAACATCTAAATTAGGCAGCACAAAATCAGATAATTGCAGAGAAACATTTGTTTTCTGGCACATGATATCTCCAGGTAAATAGCATAATTATGTGCTATCTGCTTGGAATCAACTGAAGGTGGACGTCCGGATGTTTATCAGTTACACTTCCAACATCTTCTCATTTTTAAAAGTGAAATTCAAAGTTAAAGAAAATCTTCTAGCTTTGACAACTCTCATCAACTGTCTATGCCCTTGTTGTCATAACCTGATGTTCTTGGAGCCTCTGGGTACAGGTGAGCATGTTTAACTACAGTAGCTACTGAAAGAAAAAAAAGAAAGACCACCCAGCAAGTTTTTGCATCTCTCTCCTTGGGATAACAGATCTGGCCAATGAGATTGGCATATGACTCAGGTCTGGCCAATCATTGAACTCTATTCCTCAGACATTGGTAATTGGCTCAGTGGGTGAGCATGTGACCTTAGCAGAGCCAATGGACATTCTTTCCTGGAATTGATGCTGAAGGAAAGACAGTCTTTTTTCTGGTGGAAATATCAAGGAGTAAGTTGTAGGGGCTAGCAGGTATCGTTTTTTCCTGTCATGTAGAGAAGACCCATACTGTAGTGGAAGTTAATGAAGCCAAGGAGAGAAAAATGGAGGTGAGAAGTTGATGAGGGAAGGAGAGAGAGAGAGAGAGAGAGAGAGAGAGAGAGAGGTACTTTGCAGTGTCAAAGCTCAGTCCCATTACCTGGTTCTTCATTCCTATAGCTCTTCTTTCTCTTTCCAAAGTATCCTTTCTAAGCCATGTGAACCAATAAATTCCATTCCCCTGAGGATAGTTTGAGTTTAGTTTTGGTACCATTTCCTGCAACAAAAAGTTTTGGCTTCTCTCACAATTTTCCCTATGCATTTTGAGGGTGAGTAGACACTCCCCTCTGTTCTCTAGGAGTGATTTGTCCTGAGCACAGTGATCCAGGAGATCTTTGTGTGGCCTGTGAAAAGGCAGAATTAGTTATTTCTTACTCATTTTATGAGTGTCCTCGGCCGCCCCTAGGGATGGAGACTGAAGGACAAATATGACAACTGGGCAGATTTTGGCAAGGCCATTTCTTTTCTTACAAGTCTTGCTGGATATCAAGGGCTTCACACATGATCCTATCCTTCTCTACTCTAAAAATAGCATAAGATGGAACAAAGATTTCTCAATAAAGATGCAGAGCCAGGTTCTATCATACTGATCAGCTGGAAGCAACCCAGGGACCCACAATCTGGACAAAATTTAATTAATTGTGGTTCCTCCATATATGGCATCTAACTTGTCCCATGAAGAGTTTGAAATGATATTGTACATATTTTTGCTACAACATTAAAAAAATTTTTTTATTGGAGTATAGTTGATTTACAGTATTGTGTTAGTTTTAGGTGTACAGCAAAGTGAATCAGTTATACATATATCCACTCTTTTTTAGACCCCTTTTTTTTTTTTGCTACAACATTGAATGCAAATATAGGATGGCAAAAGTGTGAAAAACACTCTGTAAATTATGTAAAGAACCCTAAGTACAAAACCTGGAAGGAAATATGCCACCCTTTGACTCTGACTGGATGATGGGATTGAAGGGCATATTTCTCCTTGCTTCCTCACATTTTCTTTACCTTTCAAATTTTCTATAATGATGATGTATTACTTTTATCATCAGAAAAATGAAATAAAATATAATATAGCAAAACAGATCTGGTTTGACTACACTCTATCTTCTTCTCTCTGGTTGAACAAAGATGTTTGACTGCTTGCACTTTTCACTTGGGCATGGGATCTGGGAAATTCAATACGCCCTGTGATCTTGCAGCAAGCTCCTTGACAATTCTCTTCTGGGTCTTTCCCTTATACGTGGACAGATGAATTCCTATGTGAGTACCATTCAGAACTGGAAGGAGAGTAGAAAGGGCCATCAATGTGATATTGAGTGTGAAGGGACTAGGTAATTTTGGGGGCTGCTCTGCTGGAGGTGGGAGTGGGTGCAGGAAGCTCCTTGGACTGAGCAGTGGGAGACATGTTTCCAGGATAGATCCTGAAGAGGATGTCAAACTATCCCTCCATCCTTCCAGTATGCAGAATGCTGATTTCATAGAGAGGATGCGAGTTGAAGACAGAAGGTTCAGATGAGCGACAGCAGGAGCTGCAGCATCATAGAACCATTCCCAGCCTGGCCAAGTGCTCCCCCACTTACTCTCTCCTTCATTCAGCAAATATTGACTAAAACATCTGTTATGTACCAGGGACGGTGCTTGGCATTGGGTTACAGATGAGTGAAGCAGCCAGCATCCTGCGCGGCCTATGGGTAAAGCAAGCCTCTGTAGAAATCAGTTGATCAGCCAGCACTAACAGAAATATAAAGTGAGCCACAAATGTAATTTTAGATCCTTACAGAATTATATAATTTTATACAGTAACAAATTTTCTTAATCACATGAAAAAAGTAAAAAGAAACAGATGAAGTTTAAATAATGTATTTTATTTAGCTTGATATATCTAAAATATTATCATCTCCACATGGAACCAACATAAAAGATTTCCAACGAGGTATCATTCATTTTTTTTAATAGTTTGTTTTTTTTTTAATCGACATTACAGTAAGTCCCCGACATATGAATGAGTTCCGTTCTGAGAGTGCGTTCATAAGTCCAATTTGTTCGTAAGTCCAACAGTGTTAGCCTAGCTACCCAACAAACACAATCGGCTATATAGTACTGTACTATAATAAGTTTATAATACTTTTCACGCAAGTAATACATAAAAAACAAATACAAAAAATAAAGAAAACATTTTTAATCTTACAGTACAGTACCTTGAAAAGTACGATAGTACAGCTGGCATACGGGGGCTGGCATCATCGAGTGAACAGGCAAGAAGAGTTACTGACTGGAGGAGGGAGAGGAGGTGGGAGATGGTAGAGCTGAAGGATCGACAGCAATAGGAGACGGAGGGCGAGCTGCAGTTCCACTCATGCCTGACGGTGATGGCACACGTTCTGGTTCCTTGCTGTATTCAATTCTATCTACGCTCTTGAAAAAACGATACAGTGATGTCTGGCTAGTAGCTCTTTTTTTTCCCGTCATAGATGACACAGTAGCACTGGATTGCATTCTGAACGGCTGCTGCCACCTTCGTGTACAGTTCTACGTTCGGGGTCTGTGCCTCAAAAACTAACAGTGCCTTCTCAAATAGAACTAACTTATGTGGTTGGACATGTGAATGCACATTCGCACCTTTGAAAGTTCGCAACTTGAAGGTATGTAGGTAGGGGACTTACTGTATCTTTAGAATAGTTTTAGGTTCACAGCAGTCTTGAGAGGAAGGTGCAGAGAGTTCCAATTTACCTTCTGTCTCCACACATGCATAGCCTCCCCCATTATCAACATCCCCTGCATTTGTTACAACTGATGAACCTGCATGGACACATCATCATCATCCAAAGTCCATAATTTACAAGGGAAAAAGCAGTGAGAGACAGAGAGAGAGAGAGAGAGAGAGAAAGAGAAAGCGAGAAAGATGCTACACTGCCAACCTTGACGATGGAAGAAGGGGCCACGAGCCAAAGGATGCAGGTGGATTTTAGAAGTTGGAAGGAAAAAGAAAGAGATTTTCCCTAGAGCCTCCAGGAGGGATATAGCTTTGTCAACATCTTGATTTTAGCCCGGTAAGACCCATTTCAGACTTCTGACCTCCAGAACTGTAAGATAATAAATTTGTGTTGTTTTTAAACCACTAGGTTTGTGATACTGTATTATGGCAGTTATAAGAAACTGAGACACCAACCAAGCCTTTGAATAATGGAGGCGTGAGGCTTCTTTGCTCCTGGAAAGACTTTATTTTCTAAATCTAACTCCTTTTGAGGTGACAGAGTGGTTTTTTTAAAAATTATTAACTAATTAATTTATTTTTGGCTGCGTTGGGTCTTTGTTGCTGCACGGGCTTTCTCTAGTTGTGGTGAGCAGGGGCTACTCTTCGTTGCAGTGCACAAGCTTCTCATTGCTGTGGCTTCTCTTGTTGTGGAGCATGGGCTCTAGGCACACGGGCTTCAGTAGTTGTGGCATGCAGGTTCAGTAGTTGTGGCTTGTGGGCTCTAGAGCTCAGTCTCAGTAGTTGTGGCACACGGGCTTAGTTGCTCCGTGGCATGTGAGATCTTCCCAGACCAGGGCTTGAACCCGTGTGCCCTGCATTGGCAGGCGGATTCTTTACCACTGGACCACCAGGGAAGTCCCTAAAAGGGAAAAAGTCTTAAGGATTGGATGAGATGGAAGTGGCTCTGGGGGTAGTGATGGGGTTGGTGCCCCTGGATGAGAGAGGGGACGGGGTTTGAGGGCAATTCCGTGGGTGATGAAGATCTATGACCCCCTCAGGTTGCCTGTGCAAGGGTGAAAGATGAGAGAAGTGTTGAGAGCCTTTGTGGCCGGACTTGTGGTCTGTGAGAGGGGACCTCTGGCAATGGCTGCTTTGAGCCCATTGAGGCATCAGCATCCAAAGATCACTGAGAACTGGGTTCAACAGGCATCACAAAACAAAAAACTTGGCACTGGTTCTAAAACCCACGTCCTTCTCAGGTCCATGCCTCTCCTGCATTCTCTGGGCACCAAGTAACTTGGAGGATTTCACGGAGTGGAAGGACAGCAAATCATGACCGAGACTTCATTTCTCACTACCTCGGCCAATGGAACTCAGAGTCTGATTCAATTTGATTTGGAAAAAATAAAATTTTTTTGACCGGTTTGCCCCCGAGGGCTGCAGAGCGTTTCTGAACCTGATTTTGACATTATTTCCTGTCTGCCAAGCATCTGTCTTGATAACCCGATGGCCAGGAGAGTTAGAAAGGGCATCCCTGTTTTGCTCTTCCAGCAGAAGTGCTAGCAAGGAGGAGGGAACTCCTCCTTGCATTGGAGGGAACTCATGGGCCTTTGAACCAGCATTTATTGGAATAAGAAGGAAAGGAGTAGATTCCAGTGAGAGGATGGAGCCCTTTGAAGGAGTTTTGAACTTGGGGTCCAGTACCCCAAGCACCATGGATACTTCCTGGCTGTGTGGCCTTGGACAAATCATACCATCTCTCTGAGCTTCTGCTTTCTTTTGTGCAGAATAGATATAATAAGAGGATCAGGTTCCCTAGGAAACAGACTCTGAGGTGGAGATTTGCCTGGAGGTTTACTGGGGAGAATTTTAGGGCTCAACACTTGCTTGGGGGGTAAAGGAAGCAGGATCTGGCAGCAGGAGTTGAACTGTTAGGCGGCTGCAGCCGGCACCTCAGGAGATTACAGCATCACTGTAACTGAGCGGGACCCTGTGGGGCTTTCCCAGAGCAGACCCCTCCCCCCATACCCTCTGCTTTAGCTCTTCTCTGAAGTATCAGATAATAGTATCTGAGGCATATTTCCTGAGTTGTTTTACAGATGCTAAAACCACCAACAAATGGAAGAAATTAACTACTTGATGACCATGAGCACACAGCCCCCAGACCTACTGGCACCTAAGGACTGATAATGTTACCCCCATCACACTGGCCTGTTACCTCTCCACCAGCCACTCAGAGGATGTGCACGAGCTGATCCCTTACCCTGAGATGCTCCTCCTTCACCTGGCCTTAAAAAAAAATGCTTTGCTGAAAACTTTCGGGGAGTTGAGGGTTTTTGAGCCACTCCTTTTCCTTGTATGACGCCTTTACAGCAAATGCTGCACTTTCCGTCTACGCGGTGTCAGTAGATTGGCTTTACTGTGCGTGGGCAAGTGGACTCAGGTCTGGTTTGGTAACATCATCAGCTACTTGGAGCTGGGATGACCCTGCAGAGCTGTCCCACCTGGAGGCAGGAGGGCTGGGCCAGGCAGTGGATACAGGCTGCTCCCAGGGATGAGCTCGTTCTCTTCCATCTGACATGTGATTCCTGGGAAAGAACTTGGCCAATAATACCCCCAGTAGCTGGAGGCATGTGTGCCTCAGCCCTGAAGGAGAGATCTGGGTAGTACACACAGCATCCACCAACAGCACCAGCCAGGGTGAGTTAGGGGGACTAAATGCAGTCAAGAGCCTCAGATGGCTGGCATAGAGCATGGCACACACTAGCGTCTCATGTGCTGTTTTGTTTTCCTTGTGGCAGTTGGATTCTGCATCCTCACTAGGCTGAATGCTGCCTGGGACTTGACTGATTATTTCCAAGAGCAGGCGCGTGTGCTGAGCCCTTTGAATGTCCACATGACATTGAGGCCCCTGCTCAGACTTTGTCCCTTTCTGGAAAAAGTGCTGGGTCAGCAAGATAGGCTGCTGGAGCCTCAGGAAGCACAGGGAAGTCTATTAAAGGTACCAGGGGGCTTCCCTTCTGGCGCAGTGGTTGAGAGTCCGCCTGCAGATGCAGGGAACACGGGTTCGTGCCCCGGTCTGGGAAGATCCCACATGCCGCGGAGCTGCTGGGCCCGGGAGCCATGGCCGCTGACCCTGCGTGTCCGGAGCCTGTGCTCCGCAACGGGAGAGGCCACAACAGTGAGAGGCCTGCGTACCGCAAAAAAAAAAAAAAAAAGGCACCAGGAGTTTGTTCCCAAAGCGGCTGACTTTCCCCCTCTCCTGGGAGCTTCCAGGATCCTGGCCTAGAAGATGGGCTTGTCGTCAGTGGGGATGTGAAGGCTGACTCTGAGCTCCATGAGGACACACCTTATGTGTTCAGTTTGTCATTGTATCCCCAGAATTCTCATGGGGCTTGGGACCTAGGAGAAGCTCAGTGAATATTTATTGGATGAACAAACGAACAAATGAAGGAATGAATGAATGATTCTCCAGAAGGTACTGGAAGGTCCAAACTCATCCTCCTGATTTTGGGGCCCAGGAAGGCTGGTGTGTTGCCATGGAGATGTGACTGCCCATGGACCATCTCCAGGTGCTCCTTTCCCTTGAACTCTGGGCCCCTTGGGGCTGTGTGTGTTCTCTGGTCTCCCAGGTATGAGGTTCTGTAGTGACGGAGAGGCAGAACTTTCACACGTGCCAATCTCCTGCCTGGTCACCTTCTTCTTCCTTGTTCCTCCTCACTTCGATGAGCACTGATCATCCCTAGGGCTTTTGCTTTTTTTTTTTTTTTTTTTTTTTTTGCGATACGCGGGCCTCTCACTGTTGTGGCCTCTCCCACTGCGGAGCACAGGCTCCGGACGTGCAGGCTCAGCGGCCATGGCCCAGCTGCTCCACAGCATGTGAGATCTTCCCGGGCCAGGGCACGAACCCGTGTCCCCTGCATCGGCAGGCGGACTCTCAACCACTGCGCAACCAGAGAAGCCCGGCTTTTGCTTTTACAATGCAACAGGCAGAGTGATTGCTTGAAATCACATCAGATCATGAGCAGTCCTGGTTTACCCATCAGTTGCTCCCCACTGCCCTTGGGATAAACTCAGAAGCTCCATCAATGCCTTCCCAGGCTTTGCTGTCCTTTCAACAGCATCTCAGGCCACGGTCTCCCTGGATCACGTGAGATAAATGCTGGCTCAGGGAATACTTAAGACAGTAGCTCAGGTCACAGGTACTTCCCGGGGAGCTACAACAGCTGGACTACAGATGCTGCCACTGGACCTGTTGTAGCAGATGCTGGAGGCGCCCTGCACGCACCCTTCGGCCTTGGCTGGGGTCTCTGCCTCTGTGTGTCCTGATGGTTTCCTCTGGTGCCCTGGGGTACTTCTCTATCCACTCGCTGGGGCATCCTTGGCCTGTGCCATTCGTGGGCAAATATGCTGGAGATTTAATGCTCCAGGAACAATCCTCAACAGGTGAGGGATGGCGGTTGTATTTACGTTCATAATTGAAGGGAAGGGTGATTAGTGGCTGAGCATAATGTAGACATGGCTCAGCCCACCTATGTGGCGTGTGAGGAGTGAAGCTTCGAGAACCCCAGCGGTTCTGAGGATGGCCTTGCATGGCTCTCAGGCTTCCGGGTGACCGGCACTGCACAGAGCCCTGCTGGAAACTCTTTACCAAGAACACTGGGAGGTCATTTCCAAACTGGAAGCAGAAAGGAATGGAGTTGAACGTCAGGCCTTATCATGTAATTTGGGGCAAGTTACTTCTCTCACCTCGATTTTCTTCTCTGGAGGACAATCATATGATTAATTATCTGAACAGGGACACAGGGGGCATGAATGGGACACTGTTAAATTATGCCAGAATCATGGCATTGACTGGGGCATGAGGTTCCCTTACCCATCTGCTAAGGGGGGATACTAACGGTGATGTAGTGGGACCCAAATTAAGACATATGTTCCTATTTTAATCCTTGCAATTATCCTATGAGATCATTGCTATTATTACCCCACTTGACAGATGAGTAAACTTGGCACTGAGGGAAGTTCAATGTCGGGCTCAGGGTCAAGAACTTGCTTACATCCAGGTATGTGTTCAGTGCTCTTGACGGTGATGCTGTGAAGGTGGGGGGAGGGGCAGTGCTGCCGGTGCTGCCGGCGCTGCCAGGTGGCTGCCAGGTTTCCAAGTTCTATGCCACATGTACCGAGTGCTGGCTGCCTGCTGGCATCTTCCCCACGTTGTCCCATGAGGTCCAGGCACTGATGTTATCCCCACCTGCAGACCTAACCTCAAACCAGTGGACTTTCCTGCTTCAGATTCTGAAATTACCTCCCAGTGTTTTTAGTAAAGAGACTCCAGCAAAGCTCCATGTGATGCCACTTGGTCACCTGTGAGCCTGGGAGCCCTCCAGGGCCATTCTCAGAATCCCTAGGAATCCAGAAGAACCATTCCTCACAAACCACATGGACAGGCTGAGGCATGCCTACATTATCCTCAGTCATCGGTGGCCCTTTAATTATGGATGTATAAATGGAGCCTCTTTTATTTTTCAAGGCCATAAAACTATTTGTTTAAAGTAGCTCCTGCTCAGCCCATCCTCACAGATAAACAAAAATAAATCATACCACTTTCCCATGAATTATGCATTAAATACACATCTGTAAAACTTCCCCGTCCATAGGAGGACTTTGAACCTATGGGGTTTTAATTGGACACTAAATCAATTTTCATATCTCTGTGGATAGAATTTAAAAAATATTCCTAGCTTTATTTCAAATGTCTGTCCTTGTTACATGATAAAAAATAAAACCTTCCCTCAAAGCCCTGTGATTTTGATCCCAGCTGCTTGTGCTCACCTGCCATAATTCAAATCTCAGCCCATGTACCGGTGATGGAGAGATTAAGATGATTCTCTGCCAGCCAAGCAGCAGAGCGTTCAGATAGCGTCGGAGAGTAGGAGAGTACAAGGTAGAGAAATGATCGATGACAGAGGATATATGCATGCGTGGTGTGAGGCAAGAAGCTCTGGCAGAGGGTGTCTGGGATGCGGAGAGAAGGGAGGGAAAGAGAGGAGAGAGAGAGAAAGAGAAAGAGAGAGAGCATGGTGGGGGAGGGGAAATTATCCCCTCTCCACCAAGTTCTTTAACTCCAACAAGTCGTTTAGTTCAATCTCCCATTCCATGACTCCATGGCTCCTTTCTGCAGGTGAGAAAACTGAGACTGAGGAAGGTCATGGGATTTTTTTTCCCCCAACTTTGTATTTAAGAAGTAGAATCATATAGTATTTGTCTTTTTGTGACTGGCTTATTTCACTTAACATTATGGCCTCAAGATTTGTCCATGCTGTAGCAGGTGTCAGAATTTCCTTCCTTTTTGAGGCTTAATAATATTCCACTGCATGTACATGCCATGGTCCGTTTATCCACTCTTCTGTCGATGGACACTTGGGTTGCTTCCATCTTTTGGCTATTGTGAATAATGTTGTTATGGGTGTACAATTATCTTTTTGATATAGTGCTTTCAATTCTTTGGGGTATACACTCAGAAGTGGAATTGCTGGGTCATATGGTAGTTCTGTTTTTTTTTTTTTTAAGAACTGCCATACTGTTTTCCACAGAGGCTGCATCATTTTACATTCCCATCAATAGGGTCATGGGAATTTCCTACTAAGTGGCAAATCCAGGATTCAGACCTAAGTGGTTCTGGCTCCCAACCACTTGTTCTTTCTCACATGAGGAGGGTTTGATGGTCAGTTTTGTGAAATCTTTGGCCACACTTCCCGGATAGGTGACAATGTGCTGCTACTTAATGAGAGGTAGGGGGTTGATGAGTGAGAACCTGCTAATATGTTGGTAAGTTTCCTACTTAAATGCTATAATTTCTCTGGGGTCTCTGGGATAAGATATAGACCTTATATCTTGTGAGGAAATGAGCTCCATGTCAGTGGAGGTAATCAAGGACAGCCTTCTGGTAACTCCTTTGGGATAAAACCAAGTGAACTCAGATATCCCTATAAGTGCACTCATAGAAGTATTTTAGCCTCTGTGCCCAGCCATGGGGGAAAAGAAACGCTCTTCAGGTCCCTTCAAATCACAGCTATTTGCACATCTCTTAGGATATGTGTCCCCTTAACCTTCATACTTGAGCAGTGTCAGGGATGTAAAGAACAAACTCAAGAGTTGAAATGATAAAGACCTGGCTGTGACTTCCAGCCATGTGACTGGATGCAAGTTCCTATGCATCTCCAAGACTGTTTTCAATCTGTAAAATGGGGAAATAATAGTACTTCTCACCTCTTATGACATATATGTATATCCCCCTAAATTCATATGTTGAAGTCCCAACCCCCAGCATCTCACATTGTGATTGTATTTGGAGATAGGGCCTTCAAAGATGTAAGTATGGTCAAACAAGGTCATATGGGTGGGCCCTAATCCAATTGGACTGCTATCTTTTTAAGAAGAGGAAATTTGGGTACAGTAGACACTAGGAGTGTGCACACGCAGAGAAAAGACCTTGTGAGGTCACAACAAGAAGGTGGCCATCTGCAAGCCAAGAAGAGATGCTTCAGGAGAAACCAACACTGTCAATGCCTTGATCTTGGACTTTCAGCCTCCAGAACTGTGAGAAAATAAATATCTGTCATGTGAGCCCCCCATGATGTGACATTTTATTATGGCAACTCTAGGAGAATAACACGCCATCTCAAAGGGTTATTATGGGAATTCAGTGGGTCATAGTACATAAAACACCCAGCAAGGTACAAGCCCTTAGTGGACACTCAGTGTGCTCTAGTTTCCCTCCTGCCCATAATCCTTATGGGTCTTATTGTTCCCATGAGCTTCTGGGAACTGCTTGCTAGCTCCTTGTTTCCATCTTAGTACCCTAGCACATAGTCAGTGCTCAATAAATGTTTGCTGAACTGAATTGCAAAAGCGACACGCAGACATTGTCACTTTCCAAAGGACAGAGGGTCCAGCCCTATCCTCCTTCCTGAGCCCCACCTCGCTGAGATTTTCTCCCCTCATTATGGAACCTCACCTAGGAGGTCTGAATTGCCTGGGAGCAGCCCCCCCCCCTTTTTTTTTTTTTTTTTTTTTTTTTTTTTTTGCGGTACACGGGCCTCTCACTGTTGTGGCCTCTCCCGTTGCGGACCACAGGCTCCGGACGCACAGGCTCAGCGGCCATGGCTCACGGGCCCAGCCGCTCCGCGGCATGCGGGATCTTCCCGGACCGGGGCACGAACCCACGTCCCCTGCATCGACAGGCGGACTCTCAACCACTGCGCCACCAGGGAAGCCCAACCCCCCTTTTAACAACAGCCACCCTGGGTTTCTCATAGATGGTCCCATGAAAGTCTCATAGTAACCCTACAAGGTAGTAATAGTAATATCATTCCCACCTCTGTAGATGAGGAAACTAAGGTCTCAAGAAATTAATTGTCCTAAGTTATTCACCCACCTAGGGAGGGGTGATGCCTAGAGTCAAACCTGAGTTGATCTGATCTCAAAATTCATGCACTTAACCACTAACCAAAAGGACTTAAGATTTAGATTCAATGGTTAATGAAAACAACAACAGTAATAAGTACTGTCTATTGATTACTTGCAATATGCTAGGCATTTTACTAAGTTGTTTACCCCCATTTTCTCATTTAATGCCCTCAACAACCCATAGGTAGGTACATCCTGCCTTCCTTCTACAGATGAGGAAACTGAGGCACAGGTGACCTGCCCAAGGTTGCATAGCTAATAAGGGGTGGGAGAGGATGTGGACCTGAGAGCCTCTCATCTTAATCACAGTGCTGCATTGATAATTACGTAACACCTACCACGGGCACCCTCTGTGCTCAGATTCCTTTTATGTTTTAGCAACATAATCCTTTTGCAGGGAGGCCCAGAGAGGTGGAGAGTATTATCTGGAGGTCACACAGATGGTGAGTGGCTGAGTTGTGACTTTAGCCCCCTCAGACCCCAAGTCTTTCTACTGGCTCCATATGTGCTCTTATCACTCCATTTCTGCTTTTTCTGACCTCATAGCTGTTCCCAGGTGGCCTCAAGAACTTCTCTGCTCTGAAAGGTGGAGCCTTCTGGTAAGTGACTCACAGGCAGGCATTCACAGGGGAACTGGCTTGGAATGGCTCCAATGCTTATTTACTCATTATTTTGATTCTGAGCTTCTGCAAATTGAGGACTCAGCAGCACGAGGATGAGACAATTTTCTTGCTTCCCGTAATGTACTTTCTCTGGATTGGTTCTTTCGAGACAATTATTTGAGGCCTTCAGATTGCTCCCGCAGGCAAGCTGAGGGAGTCAGATGACACATCTTCATATTCAGACATGTCTTAGGGCTCCTTTCGTCCCTAACTTGGATTCACAGCTACAGGAAGGGAAAGGCAGCCCCCAAAGAAAAATTGCTTCTTAGACCAAAGAGAGGCTCTCCAGTGCAAATCTTCTACGTCAAAACATGCACCAAGCCCCTCTGTGCTCTTTCATATGTTACCCTCTTAAATCCTCATGCTGACCTCCTGAGATGGGTACTATTATTTCCATTTCCCAGTTGAAGAAACTGAGAATCCTAGAGATGAAATAAAATTTCCCAGGTAACAGAGCCAGTTTCCAACCTTTGCCATCTTTCACTCATGTCTCCTCTCTTTGAATTTTCAGAATATAAATTGCCTGTCTCTTCGTTTGGTGCTTACTAAGATGTAGTCTTATCTTTTATTTAACTGCTTTGGAGAGGTGGCAGAGTGTAGAGGTTAAAAGGATGTTTTCGAATCAGGGAGATGTGGGTTTGAATGCTGTGTCTACCTCTTAGTAGCTACATAAGCCATGAGCTATTTAACCTCTCCAAGCCTGTTTCTTTTTTCTGTAAAATGGGGATAAAAAGAGTACTTAGCTCATGGAGTTCTTTGCGGGAGAATAATGGATTTAAAGTGGCTAGAACAATTCTTGCACATTGTTGATGCTTAAGAGAGCTTAGCTGACCTTGTTGTTTAGGTCATTATTGTTAATTTGTGTGGATATGGTTGTGAAAAATGCTGGGAGGAGAGCCAGGCATCCAGGTGTCAGTTATAAAGAATGCAAATTCTTGCAAACTTGCACATAGCTTGTGTGGTTTAGAGACTCAAATTCTCTGAGTTTAGTTCTTATTTAAATTCTGTCCGATGGGGATCTTGAGTTTGGCTCTGTTTGCTTGACAGGAGACTTGTCGGGGCTCAGATGTCACTAAGTGCCTCCAGACAGTGCCAGGCAGCCAGAAGATGGTTCATAAAAGTGTGTTGAATGATTTACAAATAATGTAACTTTACATGAATTCTTTTTAAAAATCCCAAAGTGCTTTATAGGTGTAAAGGACGCCTGGATCAATAGTTAACACGGGGAAAGAAGGTAGATTAGAGGAAATCAGAAGGAAGAAAGAAAATCAAGGAAGGAGGGAAGAGAAGAGAGTGCTATTTCCTTATGCACCATGATGGTAGTGGCTAAGGGTAGGGGGTCTGGAGTCGGATGGTTGGTTGAAACCCCTACTTAGTCATTTTCCATCTGTGTCCTTGGATACATTACATAACCTTGCTGGGACTTTGTTTTCCCAACTCTAAAAGTGCACCTGTATCATAGGGCTGTTGTGAGAATTAGTAAGACAATAGACTGTGACGTGTTTAGCACAGAGCCTAGTACATAGTGGTTACTTAATACTAGATTACCGTCACTATTATGGATACTGAATACTGTCCTGGGGGGAGTACTTAGGAGACTAGCATGTATTAAGGACTGATTTTTCATCCATATTTTATCTAATCCATACAACAAGCCAAGAGGGTGATGCCATGATTATGCTCTGCGTGTTTACAAATAAGGATCTGAGGCTCAGGGAAATGAAGTAACTAACCTGAGGATGCACAGCTGGGAGATGGTGGAGCCTTGGCCGTTTGACTCCAGGTCTGTCTGAATGCAGAGAACTTGGTTCCTGTACCCCAGTGCAAGGACAGGAGCTTTGACAACTGGAGAGGAAGAAAAGGAGGCAGAGAGGGAGACCAGAACAGCTGCAGACCATCCCAAGTGAAGGGAGCTGCTGGAGCTGGTCTTGTGTCACCATGGAGAGGATTCCAGTTGCTCTGAGAAACTGCAAGTTCTGTGAGATTTAAAATGCTTTCCTTTCTTTCAGAGTCTATCAAGACTTTTACAATTTCTTGACCTTTGGAGGGCTCCTACAAACTCTTAGGAGCACAGCATGTGAAGGAAGTATCTGATTTTCAAGACTCTATTGGGATTAGGGAGACAAGGTGGTCCTTGGAGGGCTGGCCCTCCAAGAGATGTCTTCCTTCATGGAACACCTGCTCAATTACTCACCTAGACCCCACCACACACCCTGCGTTGCTGCTAGCATTCTCCCCATGCTGTTTCAGCTTGTTCTGTGGCCTTACTCATCACTATCATCTTCCTGACACCATATAAAGAACAGGGACAAGTGAAAGGTCAAGGCCATGGTTTTATGTGCCTTTCCCTTGGCAATCTCTCCACCAGTGGAACCCTTCAGGGAGTTCTGACAGCACTGGGAGCTGCCTTTGGAGTCCCCTAAAGCAAGCCATTTGGATTCTTTGCCACAGCTGTTATATACTGATAATTACAAAGAGGACCGTATGATAGGTGCTGTAATATTATGACAGGTTTACAGCAATGGTCTTTTGGGATGCATGTTTGAAAGACATGTATGAAAAGAAAGGAAGTTGTTTCCCCATTTTCATTCAGAAATTTATACAGAAGATTTCCATGCATCAGAAAGTCTAAAAAGGGGGACTTCCCTGGTGGTCCAGGGGTTAAGACTCTGAGCTCCCAATGCACGGGGCCCAGGTTCAACCCCTGGTCAGGGAACTAGATCCTGCACACCACAACTAAGAGCTCGCATGCTGCAACTAAGACCTGGTGCAGCCAAATAAATAAATAAATAAATAAATAATAACAATATTTAAAAAATATCAAAGTTCAAAAAAAGTCTAAAAAGGGATGTAAAGCCTCTGTGTCCCCTTCTAAGAGGAGATTGCCCCGAGCCTCAGAAAGTCTAAATCTCTATCTCACTCCCTCTGTGCACTGGGTCATCTAGGGTAGGTCTTTTTTTTTCTTTCTATTTTAAAAAATTTTATTTTATATTGGACTGTAGTTGATTTACAATGTTGTGTTAGTTTCAGATGTACAGCAAAGTGATTCAGTTATACATATACATATTATCTTTTTTTTCAAATTCTTTTCCCATTTAGGTTATTACAGAATATTGAGCAAAGTCCCCTGTGCTATACAGTAGGTCCTTGTTGGTTATCTATTTTAAATATAGGAGTGTGTATATGTCAATCCCAGACTCTCTAGGAGAGGTCTTAAGTACCATATATTTGGCATCTTCTTGCACCAGGTACTTGGGCTACCTGAATCTTCGAAACATTCCACGTAAACAGTCCATTCCATTCGTTCAGAAAAACCCAAATGAACTTTTTGGCCAACCCAATATAATCCCTCATTCATTGTAAGGAGACTGGATTTTGGAGAGGGACAGTGGCTTGTCCTAGGTCATACAGCTGGCAAGGGAAAGAGGCACAACTTCAACAAGATGTGTATGATTCCTGATACTGTGGTGCATGTCTGATACCCCAGCCTAGGAAGTCATGGTTCTTGGAGTTGAAAAGAATTGATCAGATCACCAGGTGAGTACGCATTGGGACAGGAGTTCCAGTGGTCCTGACCAGTGGCCTCTGGTGAGTATAGAGTTCGAGCCGAATCAGGCGCCCTGGAAACAGTCATGACAGTCACTCCTGCCGGGTGCTATGTAGAAGAGCTGCCCAGGCATGGACGGAGTGAGTAATGCGAAATCTGTTCCTAACCAAGAGCGATGACACCAGGGACAACCACACGGCAGTCTGCACTTCCACAAAGGAATGGCAAGGCACTCCCAGCCCACTTACCCCCCTTCTGTCATGCTGATGTCCTAGTGGTTCCAGGCATCAGGGCTTTGCACATACTGGTCTTTCCTTCTTCACCTCCCTGCTCTCTCTCCTGCTGACTTCTACTCATCCAGAACAAGGGCTGGAGATACGTGGTGTCCTCTTTCAGTTAGAACTGGCTCTAGAACTTGTGATGGGGTAACAGGTAGGGAAAAGAGGAGGGGTTCATTGCTTTCTGAGTGTTATATAAATCATGAGGAACTTGGGATTCTGATGGAGGACGCTGGAGGAGAATGCAAGCATCCTTGAGACTCACAGTTCGGAGACAGAAGTATGGCAATAGCTGGGGCTGTTGGGACTTGGCTCCATCGGAGGTTGTTTCAATATATGTGAAGGGTTTTAAGAGAAAGACGTTTTAAGAGGCCACTGGTCAGGACCGCTGGAACTCCCGTCCCAATGCCCATTCACCTGGCCACCTGGACCATTCTCTTCAGCTCCAAGAACCATGACTTCCTAGGCTGGGGTATCGGAAATGCACCTCAGTATCAGGAATCATACACATCATATACATCTGGTTGAATTGTATCCTTGAGGATACAAGTATCAAATTCTTTCTCTCTCCTTTCTTTTGACTTGCTATTTTTATTGGATGTAAGCTTTTTGGTGACAGGAATTGGGCTGTATGGGGAGACATTCTGAGACACTTCAGTAGACCAGAGTTCTCTATGAAAACTTCGTAGAAGTCTCCATAGGGCCGTGGTTAAGAGCTTAGACTCTGGGCGTCTGAAAACTTTCTTCTCCACTTACCAGCCATGAAATCTTGGACCACATGCTTAGCTGCTGTGGGCCTAAGTGCCCTCATCTCTAAAATGGATATAATGGTACATACCTCCCGGGATATTAGCAAGAAAGAAGTGAGAAAGGCATGTTAAATGCTTAGCTTAGCACTTGGCATATGGTAAAGTGATCATTCGATGTCAGCTATTGTTATTTTTGATACATTTAAGGGCTCAGGTTTTGGAGTCAAGGCAGATACATGCTCCAATAAAGCTTTGTCATTTACCTGGCAATGGAAGGGCAAGTTCATTAACTGCTCTGAACCTTAGTCTACCTGCTTGTAAAATGACAACAATAACAACAGCAATAAATATATAACTTGCAGGGCTTTTGTGAATTTAAATGAAAGGCAAAGCTTATTAAATGCTTAGAAAACTGCTTGAAGCATTAAATACACAATTGGTATTATATTCCTGATTCTTTTGGTCTTGCTGGAGAAGGAGTGCTGCCTGCCTCCATGGTTTTAGGAAGTACTGAAGGTCAATAAATCTGCAGAAGATATGAAGTTGACTGGTCTGTGTTCTCAACATGTCTGAAGAGCCCAGGAGGCCTGGGCTGGTCCTGGTGGCAGCATGAAGACAACACCTGTTAAATACAGAGCATGACCCATTTGCAGTGGGCACCTCAGTGGGGACCCAGGGGAACTGGAACAGGGTCCTGGGTTTGAGTGCTCTGAAGGCGAGCCTGACTGGAGGAAGCTCTGCCCACCTTCCTGCTGTTTCCCAGAAATTCCAGGCTTGAGAGTCACTTTCAAGGGAAAGGACAATCCCACCAGGTATTGGAGAGTCCTGTCAAGGGGAGCAAAGCATCAGTATAAACAGACTGGGTTTCTATTGAGCTCCCCATCTATTCTTTATGGATAAGGATATGTGATGGGGGGTGAGGTTGATTTTAAGGGGCATGGACCCAACGGGCCTGCTCCAGTGCAATTATTTCTGAAATACCCTTTTCAGACCCAATCTGAAAAGATTGGGTCTTTCCAGCTCGACATCTTGGCATGCTGGGGTGGGGGGGTTGGTAAGAATGTGTGTGTTTGTGTAAACTCAGCTATTTTCAATTCCTGCTCCCTCTTCTCTTGGCAGGAGCCCCCGGGGCCACCTGGCAGATGGCTGCTGGTCCTTATCTGCAAAGAGGTGTCAGTCATGAGACGCCTCAAGGCTGACGATGTTTCACAAGGGTCCTTCTACTGTCTCAGGGCAATTGGATCTAGGAGACTCCAGAATAAAATTTAAAAGCGAGCAACAGACCCAGACACATTCTAAGTCTCCAGAAACTGCTTTAGGTAGCTTCTGTTTCAAATGGTAATAATAGTACTAATCACTGTTACAGCACACCGATGCCCCTGCCCCTTCATAACACGGCCACCCCGATAGAGTAGAGAGATCAATGACCTTGGAACTGTGCTTACTAAAGTCAACTGCAGGGCTTCCCTGGGGGCGCAGTGGTTGAGAGTCCGCCTGCCGATGCAGGGGACGCGGGTTCGTGCCCCGGTCCGGGAGGATCCCGCGTGCCGCGGAGCGGCTGGGCCCGTGAGCCATGGCCGCTGGGCCTGCACCTCCGGAGCCTGTGCTCCGCGGCAGGAGGGGCCGCAGCAGTGAAAGGCCCACAAAGCGCAAAAAAATATAAATAAATAAATAAATAAATAAATAAAGTCAACTGCATTCATTAAGTTCTGTCCCACATGAGTTTGGGGGCAGTGGAAGGGAACTCGGATTTAAATGAGCTAGATTCAAGAGAGCAGAACAGCAATTTTAATAAACAAAACAAAATTTCAACAGAATAGGGTGCTGATATCAGGGATCCGAGATCCCTGAGGGCAAATGACTTTACAACAACAAGGATGGGAATTATTCACTTGTTTGTTCACGAAAAAGAAACATGTGTTGAAACCCTGCATTGTGCCAGGTCCTCTTCTTGGCACTGTCAACACAGGCATGTCCTGACCTGCAAGGTCTAGCAGGGGAGACAGTCTTTCAACAAACGATTTCCCGAATAAATGTAATTACGAGGAAATGTTCATGGTGCTCTGAGATTGCACAAAAGGGAACCAAGTCTAAAGTGAGGGTTTAAAGCAGTGACATTTAAGATGAGCATTTACTATTTATTAAAATCAATTTTATGGCTGTACAATTTGCATCAAATAAAATGCTTCTTTTTACCACAATCAAGATATAAAACATTTTCTTCACGCTCGTGCTCCTTTGCAGTCAAGCTTCACTTTTCCACCCCTAGCCAGGAGCAATCACCAATCTTACTTTCTTTATTTAAAAAAATTTTTTAATTGAAGTATAGTTGGTTTTCAATATTATGTTAGTTTCAGGTGTACAGCAAAATGATCCATATATATATATGTATATATATATATACACACATATACATATATATGTGTGTATATATATATATATATATATTCTTTTTTAGATGCTTCTCCTTTGTAGACTATTACAAGATATTGAATATAGTTCCCTGTGCTATACAGTAGGCTCTTGTCAGTTATCTGTTTTATATATAGTAGTGTGTATATGTCAGTCTCAAACTCCTAATTTATCCCCTCCTTTCCCCTTTGCTAACCATAAGTTTGTCTTCTATGTCTGTGAGTCTATTTCTGTTTTGTAAATAAGTTCGTTTGTATCAGTTTATTAGATTCCATGTATAAACGATATCACATGATATTTGTCTTTCTCTGTCTGGCCTACTTCACTCAGTATGATAATCTCATACTGCAAATGGCATTATTTCATTCTTTGTTGTGGTTGAGTAATATTCCATTGTATATATGTACCACATTTTCTTTATCCATTCATCTGTCGATGAACACTTAGGTTGCTTCCATTTCTTGGCTATTGTAAATAGTGCTGCAATAAACATTGGGGTGCATGTGTCTTTTCGAATTATTAACCGGGGGTTCTTGACCTCAGCACTGTGGACATTTTGGATCAGATAATTCTTTGCTGTGGGGGGCTGAACTGTGCATTTTAGGACCTAGAGTCTGTCATGCAGAGTGAAGTAAGTCAGAAAGAGAAAAACAAGTACTGCATGCTAACACATATACATGGAATCTAAAAAAGAAAAAGGTTCTGAAGAACCTAGGGGCAGGACAGGAATAAAGATGCAGAGGTAGAGAATGGACTTGAGGACACAGGGAGGGGGAAGGGTAAGCTGGGACGAAGTGAGAGAGTGGCATGGACATATATACACTACCAAATGTAAAATAGATAGCTAGTGGGAAGCAGCTGCATAGCACAGGGAGATCAGCTCAGTGCTTTGTGACCACCTAGAGGGGTGGGATAGGGAGGGTGGGAGGGAGACACAAGAGGGAGGGGATATGGGGATATATGTATGCATATAGCTGATTCCCTTTGTTGTACAGCAGAAACTAACACAACATTGTAAAGCAATTATACTCCAATAAAGATGTTAAAGAAAAAAGAGAGATGTTTAGCAGCATTCCCAGCCTCTACTCACTAGATGCCAGTAGCATATGCTAACTTGTTACAAACCAAAAATTGTTCCAGATATTTCCAAATGCCCCCCAGGGGAGCAAGATCACTATAGTCAAGAATTCAAGAATTTCAGATAAATGAATCACAGAGTATGTTCTCTTCTGTGTCTACTTCTTTGACTCAGTGTAGTTTTTGAGATTTATCTCTATTTTGTGTCTAGTTTGTTCCTTTTTTATTGCTCAGTATTAGTCCATTGTATGGATGTACCATAATTTGTTTATCCATTCACCTGTTGATGGACATTTGGGTTGTTTTCAATGTGCGGACATTATGAATAAGTCTCCTGTGATCATCCATTTATAACTCTGTGTGAACATACGTTTTGACTTCTTTTAAGTAAGAAATGAAATCATGGGGTTGTAAGTAAGTATATTTTCAACTATATAAGAAATTGTCAAACTGTTCTCCAAAGTGGTCTTGTCATTTTATATTTCCACTAACTATGTATGAAAATATGTGAGAGTTCAGGTTACTCCACATCCTCTTCACTGTTGGAATGATTAGTCTTTTGAAGTATATAAATCTTCTAATACCTGTGTAGTATATCTCATTGCATCTCTGACAGTGACATCGATCACTTTTTGTGTGCATATTGGTCGCTAATATGTCTTTTTTTGGGGAATATCAGATCACATCTTTTACCTTTTTTTTTTTTTTTTTTGCAGTATGCGGGCCTCTCACTGTTGTGGCCTCCCCCGTTGTGGAGCACAGGCTCCGGACGCGCAGGCACAGCGGCCATGGCTCATGGGCCCAGCCGCTCCGCGGCACGTGGGATCCTTCCGGACCCGTGTCCCCTGCATCGGCAGGCGGACTCTCAACCACTGCGCCACCAGGGAAGCCCCTTTTACCTATTTTTAAAATTGGGTCATTTCTTTGCTTATTATTGAGTTATAAGAGTTCTTCATATATTTCTGGATACAAGTGCTTTGTCCGATGTTTGTATTTCAAGTGTATTCTACCAGTCTGTGGCTTTCTTCTTCAATTCTTTAATAGTGTCTTTGAAGAGCAGATATTTTTAATTTTAAGGAAGTCAAATTTATCCATTTTTTTTCTTCTTTGATAGTGTATTTTGCATTTTTTCTAAAAAATCTTTGCCTATGCCAAAGTCAAAAAGACTTTTTCCTATTTTTCCTCCAAAATTTTTGATGGTTTTAGCCTTTATAAAATTTGGCTCTCTGGCCGATGCTGGGTTAATTTTTGTCTATGGTGTAAGTTTAGATTTAAGGTTTATTTTTCTTCTCATATGGATATCTAGTTTTTCCAAAGCTATTCTTTCTCTGTTGAATTTTCTCAGCCTGCTCATTAAAAATCAATCAACCATAGATATGTAGGTCTATTTTTAGACTCTCTAGTCTGTTCCATTGATAAATTTCTTTCTTTGAGAACATTTACTATTATTATTGCCACTTCTGCTGCTGTTGCTACTACTACTACTACTACTCTTTCTGTGACTACTACCACTGCTGTTGCTACTGCTGCTTCTTCCTCTCCTATCCCTCTCCCCTTCTCTCTCCCTCTCCCCTGCCCCCTCCTCCTTCTCCTGTTTGGTATATTCAGGAGTAAAGCAGTCTCTGCTTTTTCAAGCAGAATGAGTTGCATGACAACTCAGTGCAATACAAAGGATGAACTGCAATGCTCCCACTTTGTAGATGAAGAAAAAGAAATGCTGAGTAGTCTTAGCATGAGAGGGCAGCTAGTTAGCTACAAGATAAGAAACCTGAATTGTCATTAAATCTCATTTCTACTGTTTACATTCATGGCAAAACATTTAGAAATTCCATGGTGTTTTCCACTGGAATATAACTTCTGGAGGGCAGGGCTTTTGTCTGTGTTGTCCGATGATTGATCCTCCATTCTTTGAGTGGTGCCTGGTACCCAGGAGGACCCACATATTATAGGGGATAATGAATGAATGATGATGAATGAATGGATGATGAATCTTCCTCACGGACTTGGTTATAATATCAGGAATACTTTATTATTTTAATGGATTCCCATCCTCTGCCCACTCTTTATCTTTCTCTTCTGGCAAACTGAATGTCATAGACCTGTTTAGAAATGTTCCTCAAAAATCAGTCCATTAAAATGAAAAGATTTTGGAATTCTGCATTTGTCCATATTATTAAAAGTCCACATCACAAGCTTGTACTTTCAGATTCAAGGTTCACGAAGTGATTTAAATCTAGTTTTCTCCCAGACTCCACCTCCACCCCCTCACTGACCATTCGCATTCAGTGGTGTTAAAGATTTATATGGAAGAAACATTTCTTTTTTCTTAGACCAGGTGCCTAAAGAAAATAGCTTTGAAATCATGCTGTGCTAAGGACAGGTCAGCTATCGCTCCATAAATGATTCATTTCACTTTTTAGGTATATAATAGGATGCTTCTCCTCCTGTACTTAAGAATATTTAGCATAGGAAAAAGACAGGATCATGTAATGAAAAGAGAACAGACATGGGAGTCGGATGGTCCTAGGTTAAAATCTCCATGTTCTGACCTTGGACAAATCATTACCTTCCCTGGGTGTCAATTTTCTTTCATTTTTAAGCAGAAACACTAGTACCTACATCTTAGGCATGTGGTGGGATTCAGGTAGGACTTAAAAATTCCAACCCAATGCTAGGCATTTATTAGGTAATTCAATCCATGTAAGTTTCCCTCCTCTATGCCTTGGAGAATCATTTACATAATGGAGGTGGAGGACCTTTGCAAACTGTGAAGTGCCGTATCCTGTGGGGAGGTGCTTCTCTCCCCACCCTCATCTCCTGCTGTTTCCTTACAAAATTCTCAGTTCAGCCATGTGGAACTACGTAGGGCCCTAAATGCATCATGCTCCCCCAGTCCATCTGAGTGTCACGTGACCTTTGTGATTCAAGACCCTGCTTGTGTCAATCAATAAACCTTCTGTGTACAGCAACTCCCTGCCCCCAGCAAGTTGATTCCACTCCTTTTGTTGAGATCCCCACGAAACCCATAATTCGTTCACCTTCATTGTTTCTTATCACTTAGTTCACATTTATTTCCTTATGTTCCTTCCTCCTTCAACAGGAGTGTGAGCTCCTTCAGGACAGGGTCTGTCTGATTTCACCTGTATCCCCAGCACTTAGCATATAATTGGATTTCTAGAAATATTTCCTGAATCAATAAATATGATTGTGTTATTAGTATTGTTAGAATAATAAGAATTTTCTCCAAACTCAAAAAAAAAAAAAAAAACCCAAAACCCAAAGCAATATTATAGTAAATTCAATACAAAGGGAGCCTGAGGATTATCCTGAAATCCACTGGAAGTGGACCCGTCCCCGACCATACCCTAAGGCTGGTGGAGTTAAAGGGGTTGCCTATCATTCTTTCATTATTTACGCTCTCCTGGACTAATTGTGTCCATCCTTGTCTTTTCAGCAGGCACCCAATAGTGTTAAATGAATGAATAGGTTTCATATGGAACTTCTGGTCAACAAGGTAGCCAAGCACAGAGAAAACTAAAACAAAAGTTTGGCAGGGAAACCTAGTAAGGTGGATGAACCTACATCAGAACTTCATGGCCAGTGAAGCTCACAGTAATTCATCACTCCTCCTCGGCTCAGTACATTCCAGCTTCTGTGCTCTTCATCCCAGTAGAAGTGCCCTCACCAAGCCACCAGTGCTTTCCTTGCTGAAGAGATCACAGACACTGTCACTTTTCATCTTGCTTCTCCTCTTTGCAATATTTACCAGATTTGACCACTGCTTCCTTCCTGAAAAGCTCTCCATGGTCTTGTCCTCTTTACAGCAGTATATCAGGACATTGGATACAGAGGCAGATACTCTGAGATTAACCCCTTATTCTATTCCTGTCGAGTGGGCAATCCTGAAAAAATTAATTCACCCATGTAAGCCTCGGTTTCTTCCATCGTCAAAGACACAAAAATAAATAACCTTTGCAAGAGTATTCAATAAAATTTAGCTATATTATTACCATATTCTCCTGGTGTTTGACTGACATCTTGGTTTGTTTCTTAGCCTTTTTTTCTGGCCTTCACCCATCTGCTCTTTCCTTAAAAAATGAATTTCCCCAGGCTTCTCTCATGGACTCCCTTTCCATTTCAAGCTACACATCCTTCCTAGGAAGGTTCATTTAACACCATAGCCTCGAGTGTCATTTTTATGCTGAGGATTTTCCCTTTTTTTTTGTCTCTAGCCCAGATTTTTCTCCTGAGCTCCACACTCAAACTACGTGACATTTTCTCTTGGGCATCTCCTAGGGACCTCAGACTCTCTGTGCTCCAGATGGATTACACAGCCCCCACCTGAAATCCAACCTTTCTCCAGGGTCCATTATCTTGTGATCCATCTAGATGCTCAAGCCTTAGTCCTCCCCACTCCACCAGGCAGTCATTCATCGTGTCCCGCTGTTTCAAACCATCCATTGCCACCGCATCACCATCCTTTCTGGCAAAGATATCTCCAATAGCCTCCTAATTGGTCTTCCTGCTGCCATCCTTGCCCACATCACTTCATCACCCAGCTGGAGTGGTCTTTAAACAACAAAAATCAGATCATGCCATTCCCTTGCCTGAAACATGTCAATAACTTCTCTCCATTCTGAGAATAAAATGCCAACTTCTTCATATGGTGTAGTGGATGCTGTGGTGTGCTGTCCTGACCCCCTGCAAGACCAAGAGCTCACAGCTGAGTCCCTCCTTAGACAGCATACTGCCTCCTCCAAGGTTATACCCCTTATCAGGGAAGATTCCAAGACTGGCCAGTGTGGAGGTACAAAAGTCTGTCTCCCTTGCTTCAATTTGGGACAGCTACAGCACCCCCTGTGACATCAACTGAGATTTCTGTTGTAACTGCATCACTGTTCACCTGCTCCGTCTGCCCAGACAGCTTCCCTCTTCCTCCCAGGTGCTGCACCTGAGAGCACTCCCCAGTAAACCTCCTGCGTGCAAATCTCCACTCAGAGTTCATCTCCTGGGCAACTTGATCCACAAAATAAGGCTTACGAGGTCCTTCACAATCTGGCTCCAGCACAATGTCCGGCATAAGGTAGATGCAAACGGAGTACCAGGGGTTGATTGGCTGGTTGGCTGCTTGGGGCACATGCATAAACATGAAGTGAGCTGAAGAAATCTCTTTCACTCGGTCCACACTGGGCATGCATTTAGGGGCTCTCAGGGGCGTGGTCAGACAACATCCACGGTGGTTCATGGGCAGTGCAGATCCCACATCAGTAACAATGGGAACCAACAATCCAGGCAGCACAGGGGAGGGTAGGGGAGGTTTTCTTTTACTGTTGATGCTTTATTTGCCAAGCATTTACCTCTGAATCGATTTTTGTGTACTCTCTACTCTGCCAAGCCAGGAACAAAAAGCAAAGGCAAAATTTCAGAATGTGCTTTTCTTCTGCAGCCAGTGGAGCTCTCACTAAATCTCACCTTTTAAAACAACTTGCTGTGGGAACAGCAAAGGCAGATTGCTGGCAGGATTCTTTGTGAAATTTGGTACTAAGCTCATCCCATCAGGTAAAGAGAAAAGGAAAGAGCAACAGCATCCTGAGCTTTGTTCACAAGCTTGAAGGTTGCTACGAGGGCAGGCTTGGAGACCTTGCCTCCAGGTTTTGCATGTGCTGTGTTGTCTGCCTACATCACCCTTCCCTGTTTTATTCATCTGCATAAATCCTTAGATATGACCTCCTACAGGATATCTTCCCTGACTCCCTGCAAGATTATATACCTCTCCTCTGCTGACCACACCAAACTGTCCCATAACTTCTTATTTCTCTCGTTGCATTGACCACTCGGAGGCTCAGTGCTCAATTTGCAGGCTACCAGTGACCTGTTCAATACGTGTGTCATGGACATTCATCTTACTTTCGACTTCCTCTTCTTTTGCTTACACTTATTTTCTCTTCCTTCAATTTCCTTGCTAGCATAAAGTTGTAGTCTTGTACAGACTCCAACCAATTTTTCAAGCAAGAGGTAATGTTTTAGTGATCACAATGTATTGTAATTGACCATCTACTTATCTCCTTTCCTCACTGGTTTGTGAGCTTATGAAGAGAAGGTGGTGCCATCTTTTCACCCATCTGCCCCAAATGCCTGGCACATAGTAGGCCCTCAAAAATATTTACTGAGGGAGGGAACTGGTCTAAGGAGTGGGGGAGGAGATGAGTCTAGTGCTTAGGGGACCTTTGACTTTAGATCCAGTGCTTTAGACAAAGAAAATGGAAGAAGCCAGATATTTTGTGTATTTTTATACTAAACAGATCATAGATGATTTCTTGACCAGGTGGCCTGGAGAGGGAAGGAAGGAAGGAAGGGAGGAAGGAAGGAAGGTAGGAGACCACCAGAGGGAAAATATTTCATTTAAGAGACAGCCCTTTCACCTTCCTTCTGTGACTAGGCCATTTGTTAAATCAGTGGGGCCAGGTCTAAATACATAAAACACCGAACAGAAGCTGCTAACTTCTTTTTAAAGATTAAAGTGCATTTTCATCTTCCCTATGAAGCAATAGTTATTTCTGTTTCTTTAGCAGGACAATATGACATAGTGATACCCTTACTCCCGACATCATCACATTTTAAATGGACAATATCCCCTGGAGGAGGGTACAGTTAACCTCATTTTCCAGAGGAAAGATGTGAGGCTCAGAGAGGTGAGGTAACTTGCCTAACGTCGCTCAGCTGAGTGTGAACCAGAATTTGAGCCCTTGTCCATCTGTCCCCAAAGCCCATCACGTGCTTCTTTCTACATCATTCTTTCCAGGGAGCGCTTCTCCTACTCATGGTCTTTGTCTCCTTTTGGAGGGAACTTCGCCCCAGATCCTCCATAGGAAGCACCTGTGACCTGGCAATTTTAATTCAAGGAGATTTTCTGGATCAGTGATTGCTCCAGAAGTAGCAGGAGTGTGGATTTAGAGCAGTGCTCCTCAACTAGGGGCAAATCTGTCCCCCACGCCTTCCCACCAGGGGACACTTGGCAATGGCTGAAGACACTTTTGGTTGTAACAACTGGTATATGTGTGCGTGTGTGTGCTATTGGCATCTAGTGGGTGGAGGCCAGGGATGCTGCTAAACATCCTACAGCACACAGGACAGAGAGATTTCTGGCCTTTCCTGACCCACAAGCTGCCTCTTTCCCATAATGCCTCTCCTCTATACAAAATGTGGACAGCACCCAGGGGAACAGTTCCTACATCCCAGATCCAGTGACTCTGCTTCCCAAGATAAGTCAAGATGCAGAGACAAAGATGAATGATGACCTGGACAGAGTAGGTTCCCAGGGGAAAATCCAGGACTCGGGGGGAAGGGAGACCATCCAAATTGACCCATCACGGGCCCATTTCCTCCTATTATCTCAAAATAGAGGGTCAGATATAAGCCATTTATTGGTGTGGAACTGGCTTAGATTTGAAGAGGGAAGAGATCATTTTTCATGAGCAGCTCTTGGGGACAAGGCTAGCTCAGAATTTCTGCCAACTTGGAGACATATGAGTAAACTGACTAGGAAATAAGATTGGATGGTCCACAATTAATCATCAAGTAGGGCCTGGGGAGGTAAACTTTGTCTGATATTCTTGAATTCCATCCCCACATTTTGATGTGTCGATGATTTATTAAACTAGTGTTAATTTAACTCTATGTGCCAGGCCTTGTGCTTAGGGCTTTGTTAGTATAATCGTAGTTGATCTGAGTACCAACTGAGGAAGTAGGCACCATCATTACCTTTATTTCACAGGTGAGGAGACAGAGCCTTAGAGTAGGTAAGCAAGTACCTCCAAGGTCATCAGATCATAAAATTTAGATTTGAACTGGGTTCTGATTAACTCCAGTGACTAACCTCTTAATTGTCTAAGAGCTGAATCTGGCCCTTGAATATTCTTGTTTGACTTCTACAGTGATTTTATTATTGTTATTAGCCAACAGTTTAAAAAGTTGAAGATTTTACCAAAATCTGATCTCTTAACTCATCCTAAAAAATAAGACTATCTGGTAACACTGCACATTCTCACCTGGCCACAATTGGTGGACACTGAGCAGTAGCTGTGCTTTCTGGAAGGTACTGTCACTCATTTATGTAACCTGCTTGGCACCTGTAGGTACCAGAGCTTTTAACCTTTGGTCAAACCACCATGGCACGTAATTGGAGTGGGAGAAGAGAGACTGAGGCCCGTGTATGACATGAACATTTTTTCCTTTGGATCCTCTACCATGGGCAACATGACCTAATCTGAACTTGAACTTGACCAACCCCTCCTTGGGCCAGAAGGGTGGGGGACTTCATGGCCCATCACTGTGGCTTGAGGTGTGTAGAAAAAGCAGGAATCAGGACCTCCTTAGAAGCCAGTGAAAAGGCTCAGACATTCTGTCTAAGCCTTCCTTTAGCTTTTGAAAAGTCCCAGGTTTTAGAATTCTTACAGGTATTGTTAAACTAGATGTCATGTCCAGGTCAACCTCCCTGACTATCACAGCCATAATTCTAGTGCCCAGAAGGAGAAAAACCAGGTAAAGAGCACACGCTTTGTAGAATTCTGACTTAACAAAGCTTATTTATATCTCTCGGTGTTACAAGTTACAATAACATTGTCTTTCCATACATAAATAATGTATAAATAGGTGTTAAGTCACTGTGCATGCTTTTTAGTCCTTGGGAAGCAGAAGGACAAAGAAATTGACCTTACACAGATATTTAGAGGTTACACATCTCCACCCTTCTTGCATTAAACATAGCGTTTGGCCTACCCTTGGAGAGAAGTCCAGAGGAATGTTTTAACATAGTGTCATGTGGATTCAACGTGGCTGCCACTTAAAGGTCAGAAACTCTCTGGTGGATGATGATGATGATGATGATGATGATGATGATGGTGATGGTAAGCTAGCACCTCCATTGAGGTCACCTGTTATATACTATATTGGATGCTTTGTATGTATCACCTCCAAGCTCTATAACAACTCTTTGCAGTTGGTCTTATTATTTACATTTTGCAGATGAGGAAACGGAGACTCTGAGACATGACACGTCTGAAGTCCAAGCTAGAAAAAGTCATAGCTGTTATTCATAGCTGGTCTAATGCAGTTTCATTTGCTTCCAAAACCTTCCACCCTACCACATACATAAATTCTCCAGCAATTTAAATTAAGCTATCTGGGCTACCCAAGAGGACAATTTGGAAGCGCTCCATCGACCCCATTTCCTAATTATCCAGTGAAAATCTATGAGTCTAGGAGACTTCAAGCATTCATCATTGTGTAAAGTTCAGGCAGTTTCAAGAAGTGTAGCTTTACGAACTCATTTAGAAGGAACATGGTGAATGAAGGAGCTAGTGAGTGGTGGTGAGCCACCTCCCTCCTCGCTGAGATCACCCGGACAACGTGTGAACCCCTCTCCTGGATGTTCCTTTAATTAGACAAAGCACGGGGAACATGTTCTGAAAATTGCTAAATGGTTGGGTGGCTCCTCTGTATTAAGAAATGTTAACCTTTTATCCAGAGGAGTTTAATTAGCACGAGTCAACTAGTAGTTAATAATAATAATAAAATGGAATGATCATTGAATGAAAGGCTTTTATTTTCATTTTAAAGGAATCATTTGTTAAATGTGAAGAGGCTTTTCTTTATCTTTAATTGAAGAGAGAAGGGATGCCCTGGGTGTATCTCTAAGGCCTTCATGACATTAGGATAGGGAAGGGGCCCAGGGAAGGGAATTTGCCAAAATTTTTATTTTTGAGGCTTAGGATGGAAACAGGTGCTAAATGGATCCTTCTTCCTCTCTTTTTCCTTCTTCTCTATTTCTCTACCACTACACACTGCCACCCTCTCCAGGGCTTGGGGTATGATCACACACAAGGAGTCTTGGCTTTGAATGCTCAATGGAATGTCAAGGGCCTGAACAGGAAGATCAAAAAGAGAGAACAAAAGACGATGGGGCTTCCATCAGTCCTGAATGAATCAGGAGCAGAGTCCAGGTCGAGCAGAGAGGTCAGACCTCAGGCATGCAAAGTGTCTTTTGACCTCAGGCCTTGGGAGGAAAGGGGTCCCCATTTCCTGACCACCTACTCTATGCCACTAGGTGTTTTAGACACTTGCTTGATTTAACACATCCAACAGCCCTGTGGGGCAAGGTCTTATTGTCTATAATTTACAGATAAGAAAATGAAGGCCAGTTGTCCCCAGGGTCACAGGTAATGAAAAATGGAGCTGAATTCTAATTTAGGTCTTTTTCTGTGACTTGGTTCCTTCGACGCTTTCAAAGGATGCTTTCAGCTACTGGGTGTGCAGGGTTCTAACCAATGATTCTGGTTTTTACAGAGGCATCAGGGAGGGGGAAGAGAAGGCAAGAAAGAACTTAATGGGCAAGTGGGTGGGAGAAAGGGACAAGAGGCCCCAAGAAAAGATGCAAAATGAGAACAGAGTAACTGATCTGGGTCCCAAAGGGTCAACTTCTGAACTTCACCATGGGCAGGCTCTGTGCTCAACTCTGCTAGATAGAATTTCTCATCTAATACTTACCAATCCTGCGATGCTGGTAGTAGATCCTTGTGGTACATAAGAAAAATGAAGCTCAGAGAATTTAAATGACTTGCCCAGATCACACAGCTATTAAGTAGTAGAGTTGAGATCTGGACCCAGCTGACCCATCTCCAAATCTCATAATCTTCTCATCGTTTCATGTCCTCTCCTTTGTGAGAAAGAAACCTGGTTCTTCCATTGGAAGTCTCCTCCAAGCAGTTCTGGGTACTGCCACCTCAGGACTCAGAAATAATCAACATCTTTATTTATTCCTCAAATACTTACAGAGACAACACCCAGGGTTGATAAGGATTTGGAGCAACTGGAACTCTTGACATTATTGGTGAAGATGTAAAATGGTACAACCACTTTGGAAAGAATCCTGACAGTTGTCTTTTTTAAATAATACTAAACCTAGTTCTACCGTAGGATTCAGCCATTCCATTTGTAGATATTTATCCAAGAGAAAGAAAAATATTTGTTCACAAAAAGACTTGTACAGGAATATTCACAACAGTTTTAGTCATAGTATCTAAACACTGGAAACAGCCTAAATGTCCATCGATAGGAGAAGGCATAAATAAACTGTGGAACATTCATACTATGGGATGATATTTAGTAATAAAAGGAATAAAGTTCTGATATGTGAAAAAACACAGATGAATCTCAAAAACATTATACTGAGTGAAAGAAGCCTTACAAAAAGAATACATCTGCATAATTCCATTTTTTATGAAGTTCTAGAATGGACAAAACTAACCAAGAGTAGAAAAATTCAGAATAGTGTTTGGGTGGGGATTGACTGGGAAGGGGGATGAGAGAATATTCTGGGGGATAAGGTTTTATTTTTTGATGGGTGTTTGAGTTACACAGATGAATGCATTCGTCAAAACACAATGTATTAGGTTGCTAGGGCTGTCATAACAAAGTAGCACCAACGAGGTGACTTAAACAACAGGAATTTATTGTCTCACAGTTCTGGAGACTAGAAGTCCAAGATCAAGGTGTCAGCAGAGTTGATTCCTTATGAGGCCTCTCTCCTTGACTTGTAGATGGTCATCTTCTCCCTGTGACTTCACATGGTCTTCCCCTTGTACATGTCTGTGTTCTAATTTTCCCTTCTTTTAAGGACACCAGTCATTGGATTAGCACCTATTCTAACAACCTCATTTTAACTAAATTACCTCTTTAAAGACCCTATCTCCAAATAGAGTCATATCAGGGTTACTGGAGGCTAGCATTTCAACATAAGAACTGGGGAGGAGGACACAATTCAGCCCATAGCAACCGGAAAATGTACTCAATTTGTACATTTTGCTGTATGTAAATTTTCATCAAAAGAGAAAAACACTGAGAACAAATATTGAAGTTATTGATACACATGCGGAAATATTTAGGGGGAGGTATACTGATAATTTGCAATTTACTTTGAAATGTTTTCCATTGGAAAATAAGTTGGATTAATAGATGGATAGGTAATGGGATAGATAAGTGATAAAGCAAATATAATAACATTTTCATTTCTTTTTAAATTGAAGTATAGCTGATTTATAATGTGTTAACTTCTGCTGTACAGCAAAGTGGTTCAGTTATACATATATATATACACATTATTTTTATAATAACATTTTAATGGTAGAATCTAGGTGGTGAGTGTATGGGTTTTCACTTTAACATTCTTTCAACTTTCCTGTGTTTGAAAACTTTCATAATAATGTGTTGGAAAAGGATGTTTGGAGCTTCTACTCTGTTCCAGGCACTGAGTGAGGTGATGGGAATTGAATAATGAACAATACAGACAACATTTCTTAGTTCTTTCGGGATGCTGTAACAAAAAATACCACAGACTAGTGGCTTAAACAACAAACACTTCTTTCTCACAATTCTGGAGGCTAGAAGTCCAAGATGAAGGCACTGGCAGATTTGGTGTCTGGTGGGGACCTGCTTCCTGATGCATAGATGGCCATCTTCTCTCTGTGTCCTCACATGACAGAGGGGTGAGGAAGCTCTTTTGAGCCTCTTTTATAAGGGCACTAATCCCATTCATGAGGGCTCCACCCTCATGATCTAGTCACCTCCCAATGCCACCACATTGCCTGCTTCTCATGCTACTACATTGAGGGTTAGGATTTCAACAAATGAATTTCAGGGGGACACAAACATTCAGCCTACAATAGTCCCAATCCTCGTGAGGCTTGCATGCTGGAGTAATTCATTATCAGTTGTGGTTTCCAGGGTGCACCCCATGGGCACATTCATTTAAGAGTCAATCAGACTTAGCCCGACCTCCATGTGTACCATGCATTTTCACATTTAGCTGCTCAATGAGTACAGGCCTGTTGGCTTCCTTCGTCCACTCAGATGATGGATTCCACAGCAGCTCCTAGTTGTGTAAAGATAAATCACTCCAGGTCCAAGTGGTAAACCACAGAAATAACAGCAATTTATACAGACCCCAGGAGTCCCTTGTGAGAGCTCTCACTCTTTATGAAGGGTAGTGATAAAAGTTAAATGCGAGGATGAGGGTGGCAGCTTTATTTTATTACCATCTGCACACCACAGAAGAAATCCAAATGGAAATTCTCATTGAAAAGCCAGTTAGTTAGAAAACCATCATGACACAAAATTTATCATGGGAAAAAATAGGCAACCACATAAAGCAGCAGTAATATTTTCAATACCAGCTGAACGTTTCTGAATTGGAACACAGGGATTTTCAATATCCTCAAATGACTTCTAAGCTTATGGTCCAAATGCCGATGAGCAAAATGTTGCACTGATTCAAGTCACAATAATAGAAAATAAATAATTTTTCTGCCAGTGTTTACATTTAGGTGATTTGGGAAACCTGGACCGAGATGGAAAAAAAGAAACTTAGCATCCTGAAGAATGAGTTTTTCAATGATGTCAAAACCTATGTGTTTGAATTCTGATTTTTACTAGATGAACTTACACAAGTTACCTTGCCTCCTTAAATCTCAGTTTCTTTATCTGTAAATGCAGTAAAACTACCCATTTAGAATGACAAGAATTTGAAACAAGGCATGGAAAATACTTAATGCATCCTTAGTACTTAGGCTGGCTCGTAATCAGTGTTCAGAAAATGGTAGTGATGGTGATGATGATGATGATGATGATGATTATAAAGGCAATGCTGATAATTACAGTGACAGTGGTGATGATTTGTTAGAGAATGAAGAAAAGCAGGAGGGCATGCAGTCGAATATTGCCTACAGCAAGCAAGGAGGTAGCTACTCTCTCTCGAGGAATTAAATGTCATGAAATCAACCAAGATACTTTGGACATGGAAACTATTTAAAGGCTTGAGTTTAGAAGAAAACAAACAGAAGGAGATCACCTGATAGCTGGGGTGCAAATGGTTTCTTCTTAATCAATTCTCAGTCTAGTTTACCCATAGAGCACTATGATCAATTAGTGGTGCCTGCCATGGTTTTAGATCAGGAGGCACAACAACATATGTGAGTTTATGGTTTCTGGTGAAGAATCCCAAGCAGAGTTCTAATATTTTGCTTTAGAACTCTGTGTGTGTCTACCTCATTAGTTTTGAGAGCAGGGGTCATCTATTTATTATCTATTAATATAAATAATAATAATGTTTTATTATGTTAATATAAATGTTAATTATTATTTATTAAAATATTTATTCCCTTTGAATCTCCAGCACATAGACAATGCTTTGGTGCCCAGTGGACATTTGTTGAGTCAAATTAAAAATGTCTTTCTGATAATAATTAGTATTTATTATATTGTGTTCTGTTTATCATGCCATATGTTAAGAAGAATATTGGAAAACTTTCAACCCCATGCAACTCTCTACTCAAAGGGGTATAAGGGAAAATGAACAAGCTACTCTTAAGAAAACTACATGCAGTCCATCCTATCAGTTGCGCTACAGAAACGAATCTTTGTGAAGCCCTGGTAAAAGTTGTTCCAGATAAAACTTAATGACTGTGTTTGTGATTCACCTTCCAAAGTTGTTTATTTGCTTCTCAAAAAGCCACCTTTGTTCTAGGTTAAGACTAGTGCAAAAGGGAAATTTTCACTAAGATCGTACACGCAGTAATGTTACAAGCTTCCTGAATTACTTTCCAGTTATTGAGGTAAACCATATGGGAAGAAGAGGGGGAAATGTTAATGGTGCTCTTTGGTCTAGGGGTCTTCTCTTTGTCCCTTTCTATTCAAGATTTACAGCATCATCCGTTTTGAGGCAAGACTCTTTTGAAGGATTCTACCCAATGCCCCACGAATCATGAGGCTTTCCAGTCCAACTGGTACAAAATAGGTACTGATCCCAGCCCGGCGTGAGTTCCAGGCACCGTTTCCTCTAATCCTTTTGGGTGATTCTTTCCCCAGCCTATGGTAGCTTCCTACCAGCCATGTGCTCAATACTGAGGGGACCCTCTGCAGATCTCTGGCGTTGTCTCCTCATGTAGCTCTCTGCAATCTGGTACCCTATCCTGCACACTCTAGCTATTTTGTATTCCGTAGACTCAAGCTCCATCTCCTTAACTCAGAGAGCTTGTAAAGCTCTTCCCGACTTCCCCCTCCCTGGGCTGCCTCCTGGAAACTCTCTCAAAGCCGGAAGATTCATAGGACTGACCTTGTTTTTTTCCAGCCTCATCAGGATCACGGTGCTTGATTGCCTGCCATCCACTGTCTTTAAAACCACTTGTTCTTCTCTCTATTAGAGATGGAGACGTAGAGAATGGACATGCAGACAGGGGCGGGAAGGGGAGGGTGGGATGAGTTGGGAGATTAGGATTGACATATATACACTACCATGTGTAAAATAGATAGCTAGTGGGAACCAGCTGTATAGCACAGGGAGCTGAGCTCGGTGCTCTGTGATGACCTAGATGGGTGGGATGGGGGTGGGTAGGAGGGAGGTCCAAGAGGGAGGGGATATATGTATACATATAGCTGATTCACTTCATTGTACAATGGAAACTGACACACATTGTAAAGCAATTATACTCCAATTAAAAAAAAACACTCATTCTTATGTCTTGTCTGGTTTTCGTAGTCATTTCTGGCACAAGGGTAAATCTGATATGTGTTACTCCATCTTGGACAAAAGTGAGCTCAGGAGTAATAGTATATGAATCTTTTCTAAGTTATAAATCCTTGCACATAAGGAGTCAATAAATATTGATTTGGATAGGTTTTCAGTTTTATTGAAATGACCTGCTTTGTAGATTTCTTCAGCAACCATCCCAGAAGTAGAATCTCTGAACTTAAAAGCTGGAAGGAAGCTCAGAGGTCAACTTGCCTGCCCTCCAAGGAGTCTGCAGACATACTGTGATGCCAGTTTCTGCCTTCCATGACAAAGGCTTTTAAAAAACACACTGAGGCATCTGGTGTAAAACAATTGCTTCCATTCTTGCCTCACTGTCCTCATCTATAGAATGGGGAAGAAGAGATGTAGAAGCAGCACAGCATGAGCTGTGATGTTAAAAACAATAAATTTGAATCCTAGTTCTGCTACTTGGTAGCTGTGTGACCTTAGGCAACTTACTTAACCTCTCTGAGTATCTGTAAAATAGAGAGAAAAATGCCTCCTGGGAAGAGTGGTCAAAGGTTTGAAAGAGGCAATGTAACTGAGCATAGTAGGTGCTCAAAAAAACAGTAGCTTATTTCTGGTATTATGATTAGATGAGGGGAAGGGGATCCCCAGCTGGACCCTTGACGATTCCATGACTTGGGAAGTAGGCAGATGGCTTCCGTGGTCCCTGCCCTCTGTAGAAGCTACTGAAAGAGCCATAGCAGGGCTTGTCTCAGTGAGAAAAACAACCAAATGAGGACAGGCGGGGGGGAAAATCAGCCCCTCCTCCTGGGAGGGCAGGAAACCAGGCACAGCCCAGCAGCAGGTCATGCCCCACGGCCAGGTAAAGGATGCTCCCTAATCACTAAATTTCAAAACTGCATCAGCGAAGCTGGGGAGCTTTAATGAGCTCAGCTGGACTGCATGGCTCAGCTCCTGAGTCAGCTGCCCCAGGCTGTGGGGTGCTGGGTGCCACTGGCCTGGCTGGAACTTTCTGCAGGCTTCAGGGAAGTGAGCCCTTTCAGCAATAACTTGTGCACCGGTCAAGGCCAGATTGATACACCCGTGAGAGCAACATGATAACTACCACTGACCAAGTTCTTAACTGAGAGCATTTCCACCTGCATCTGCTGTACTAATCCCTTCCGCAAGCATTAGGGAACAAATTCCTTCATGACTACTCTGGGATAAGTCAAATCATGTTACTCTCTTGCATTAAAACCCTTTAAAGCCCCCTAAAATCTATCTGTTACACTTGGAATAAAGTCCAGATTTCTAATTATGCCCTTAAAGTCTTACATGACCTGAACCTGCCCCAAACTAATTTTCTCCTCCCTCCCTCCTACTTTCTATGCTTCCGCAACACCGTCTTTTCTGTTTCTTTAAAACATTTTTTTTTCTGCCCCAGGGCCTTTGCATTTGCTGAGTGCAAACCCAACCTGAGATATTCTTCTAAGTCATTTTTGTATATCTGACTTGGTCTCAAGTGTTAATTGCTTAAAGAGATCTTCTCTGAGCATCTAAAGTTGCTGGGTAATTTGACAGATGCCGTGCTTTCAGGAACCATTATTACTTCCATTTTACAGATAACAAAACTGAGGTCCAGGAAAATGATATAACCTGCCTGAGGCCCCACAGCTTGGTTTCATTGCAGCTAAATCTGAAGGCAAATGACTTTTCCATTGTTTTATATTAGGCTTGCTTATCAGGCCCCACCCGCCTCCTTCTCCTCCTCCCCCGCCTCCCTCTCCTCCTTTCCTTCCTCTTCATCCTTCTTCTCCCCCTCCTCCTTCCCTTTCTTCTTCAGAGTCCTTTTAGGGTCAAATTGATCCACATGTCTCTCCTTCAATGGGACACACTCAGACCATGTTTGAATAGGAATGTAAACAAAGTTTCTGGGCCAAGGTGTTATCCTTCCTCCCTTCCTGCAGGCCAGTGTGTCTATCATTTCTTTTATTACAGACAAAAAAAAATTTTTTAAGGATAGAACTTTTTATAGTATGCTATGCAAACATATTCTTAGTTAACAGAATTTTACATCATTACTATTAGATATTTTTATTTATTATCTAAATTACAATCTTGGCCTGCACAGGTGTATCATTAAAGTCAAATAAATCATTTCTGCTCATGTTTATAGAAAATTCAACAATACCTTTTGAATTATTATAAGTCAATCAGGCAAATCATACTTAGTTTCAAAATATAGATTTCAAAGAATATACTCTACATATATGAATTCTATATAATTCACAGCAAACAAAACTATCAAAGTGAAAGAAGATATAAAAGTGATTCACTTATTCATTCATGAAACATTTGTGAAATTTGCACTAGGTCCTAGACACTGTATCAAGCCATGAACACACACTAGTCAGTAAGACAGTAATTTCAGGAAATTCAAAATCCAGTAAGGAAGGCAGGCAAAAAATGTGGTGACAGCTATAAAATAATTAAAAGCCAGGAATAGTAATTAAAGTTTAGGGACATCTTGCAAATCAACAGGAAAGAGACCAATATCATAAGAGAAAAAAAGAGAGAGGAAAACAAGCAATACACACACAGAAATTATACAGTGGATAAATAGATGAATAATGTTCAATGACAGAATCAAGGAAAAATAAATTCAAATAGTAAGTATGAATTTCTCACTAATTGATTGTTTCAAAACAGTAAAAACATGTGGATATTCAGTGTTGGTGTTAGTAAATGGGCACGGACATAAAGCCAGTGGGACAATGAGCAATGTGACCTCTCTGCAGGACAGTTTGGCATAAATGTATCAAAATCTTTTAAAATGTGTCATGTCCTCAAAGTCATTACAGGAAAACTACAAGCCAATATCCCTTATGAACACAGAAGCAAAGACCCTTAACAAAATACTAGCAAATAGAGTCCTGTAACAGATAAAGGAAAGCACATCACGAATGAGTGAGGTTTATCATAGGAATTTAAGGTTGGTTCAACATTAGAAAAATCAGTATGCCGACAGAATAAATAACAACAACTCTATGTTCACCCTAATAGTTGCAGAAAAAGCATTTGACAAAATTCACCATCCATTTCTGATAAAAACACTAAACCAGCCAGAGATAGAATGAACTTCCTCAACCTGTTAAAAGCATTTACAAAAAACCTACAGCTAACATCGGATGTAATGGTAAAGGACTGAATGTTTCCCCTCCCTAAAATGGGAACAAGACAATGATGTCCATTCTCACTACTGCTATTCAACATACAGTGTAATCAAGTAAGAAAATGAAATAAAAGACACACAGATTGGAAAGGAAGAAATGAAACTATCTTTATTCACAAATACCATGACCAGCTACAGAGAAGATCCAAAGAAAAATCCAAAGAATCTCAAAAAACAGCCACAAGAACTTAACAGGACAGTTTAGAATGACTGGTATGCAAAAACTGTACTTCTATATTCTAGCGACAAAAAAATGAGAAATTGAATTTTTTGAAGTATTTATAATAGCATTGAAAACTATAAAATAGTAAGAGATGGATCTAACAAATATGTGGTAAGACGCACATCTTAAAATTATTTAAAAATGCTAAAAGACATTAAAGAAGGCCTAGATAAATGGAAAGATATGTCATATTCATGAATCAGAAGGGTCAATACTGTTAAGATGTCAATTCTCCCCAAATAGATTTATAGATTCAATGCAATCTCAATGAAAATACGAAAAGAATTTTTGTAAAAATTAACTAGCTGATTCAAAAACTTATATGGAAATGCAATGGTCTAAAAATACTCAAAAAAATTTTAAATATCAAGCTGGAAGACTAACACTATCTGACTTGAGATTTACCATAAAGCTATACTAATCAACGCTGGTGTTATTTATGAAAGGATAACTATTACAGACAAAATTGAAAACAGCTCCTGCTGTGGAGAGACCAAAATTGCCAATGCTAAACTTGTCTGCTTTCTAAAGCAGTTTGTGAAATAAAATGGGTAACATTTTCTCCCTTTCAGGCCAATCCAATCCAGCATAGTGATAAAAACAGATCTCCACTCCAAGTGCAAACAGTATTTCCCTGCCTGTGAGACCCGCCATTGTAGACCCTGGTCTATTTCCATGCTCACCCATTTCCATGCTCACCTCTTCTTCCCCACTTCTCCTTCCTGCTGCTGAGACATATTGATGGTTTAAATCATCAGTGCCAGATGTTGAAAGACAAAGGTAGCATTTCTCCTGCTGAATTTCCCCAGGGCTGTTGGGCTTTCTCAAAGGGAGGTTGGAGAAAAGAGCATTGGATGTGAATCAGAAAAACTCAAGCTCAAAGCTCAGAGCTTCTACTCACCAGGTGAAGGAATTGGGAAAATCAATTCCTTCTTTCTGAGCCCCAACTTCCTCATCTGTAGATTATTTGCCTTACTGGGTTATTAAAAGAAATAAAAGAGATAATAAATGTGGAATTTCCTGGTATACACCATAGTGAGGGTGAGAGTATAAAATGGCTGTCAAAGGAGCACAGACTCCATTATCTACTAGTTATGTTGGATGACTACTGGCAAATTACTGATTTTCTTTGCACATTTACATTTATATATTGTATTTATAATATTTATATATAATTTATATTATCTAAAGATATAATCAATCAATTTTAGACAAAGGCACTAATATAACTCACTTGGGGATGGGAATGCATTTTCAACGAACGGTGATAGAAAAACAGGATATTTAGAAGAGGGAAATGTGTACCTCAACCTCTGCCTCACCCAAAATTTTATTTAACATGTATCATAGACCTAAATGTAAAAGCCAAAACTATAAAACTTTAAGAGGAAAACATAGGAGAAAAATCTCATGACCTTCAGACAGATAAAGATTTCTTAAGACTGAGCACAAAAAACACTGGCTATTAAGAAGAGGAGAAAATATTTGCAGAACATGTGTCCAACAGAGGACTTGTTTCCAGAATATATAAAAAAAGTCCTTCCAACTCAATAAGAAGACAAAAACACTTTAAAAAGGGGCAGGGGCTTCCCTGGTGGCGCAGTGGTTGAGAGTCCGCCTGCCGATGCAGGGGACACAGGTTCGTGCCCCGGTCCAGGAAGATCCCACATGCTGTGGAGCGGCTGGGCCCGTGAGCCATGGCCGCTGCGCCTGCGCGTCCGGAGCCTGTGCTCTGCAGCGGGAGAGGCCACAACAGTGAGAGGCCCGCGTACCAAAAAATAAAGGGGGCAAAATAGATTTTGAATAGATACTTCATTAAAGAAAATTACAAATAGTCAATAACAACACACAAAAATGTCGAACTTGTTAGAAATATGCAAATTAGAACCACAAGATACCGATCAATTAGAAGGTGTAAAATTAAAAAGATTGAGCATACTAAGTGTTGGTGAGAGTGTAAATGGTACAACCACTTTGGAAAGGAGTGTGACAGTTAGTTTGAAAGTTAAGCATTTCCATAAGATTCAGCGGTTCCATTCTTTTTTTAAAATTTATTTCTGTTATTGAATTATAGTTGATTTATGATGTGTTAATTTCTGCTGTACTGCAAAGTAACACAGTTATACATATATATATTCTTTTTTATATTCTTTTCCATTATGGTTTATCCAAGGATATTGAATACAGTTCCCTGTGCTATACAGTAGGACCTTGTTGTTTGTCCTTTCTATAGGTAATAGTTTGCATCTACTAACCCCAAACTCTCAGGCCTTCCCTGACCCATCAGCAGTTCCATTCTTAGCTATTCATACAAGAGAAATGAAAATGTAGGGCCACAAACAGCCTTGTACATGAATGTTCATAGCAGCTTTGTAAGAGTCAAAAACCTAACTGTCCATCAACAGGTGATTGCAAAAATAAAGCCTGGAGCAGTGCTCTCCAGTGCAATGGAACAAGCTTCTGCTACATGCAGGAACATGACTGGATCTCAAAAACATGCTGGGTGAAAGAAGCCTTGCATCAAAGAGTAAATACCATATGGTATTTATAAGAAGTTCTAGAATAGGTCAAACTAATCTATAATGATAGAAATAACTTTAATGGTTGCCTGGGGAGGAGGGGTGGGGACTCATTTTTAAGAGTCACATGGAAGCTTCTGGGGTGATGAAAATGTTATATATCTTGATTAGGGTGATGGTAACTGTTGGAAAAACTATAATTTAAAGCAAAATCTTTTTCCAACCCAGAAAATCTCTCCACAAAGGCAGAAGAGAAAGAAAACAATTTTTACTATTGAATAAGCATTAAACTGGAATGTGATATGTATCACAGGCAATCTACGAAGAGACTGCAAAAAAAAAAAAATTCTCCCTTTCCTATAGCCAAGCATACACGACTTATTCCATACACATCCTTAAGATAAAGGATAACTAGTTCTCAAGGAAGAGGACCCGACAGTACCATTCATCACACATCATCCATCCTAGATTCACCTGGTAAGTGGGTGGCCATTTGTGTTTGCTAACTGGCTTTATCCAAAGGGAAAATAAACTTCTCACATATTTACAAGGGTAGTTTTGATCCTTGGAGTTAGGCTTCTACCTCCATCTTCTTTGATGATTATGTATTTCAGAGAGATGGCTCACAGGTCCGTGAGAAAGACATTATTTGTACCTAAAGCTGGAAAGACTTATTTAGCTTTTAAAAAGAGGTACACACATTTCAAAGAGACAGAGAAAGAACTTAAGCTTAAAAGCTTGTGAAAGTAAATTTACGCTCTAACAAGTGGGGCTGGGGAGACATCTCGTCCCTTATTTCCAACACGGAGAATGAAGCCTCAACATTTTAAACTCATATTTGCCCTTTCATGATGGAAGTGTACATGTTTGTCCAAATTATCAAACTGTACCCTTAAAATGAGTGTGTTGTTGTATATGAAAATTATAACTCAAAAAAATGATTTAAAATAAGCCGCAAATCATCTGAAGACTTCCACGCTTTTACATAGGGCACTGCAAAAACCTTTCTGTGCTTTCCTCGAAATTTTCACAAATTTCTCTGAGTTGTTTTCACTGTGATAACAGTGTAAGAAAAATTATAGCTGCTTTATACCCAGGTTCATATAACTCAAACTAAAGAAATCCTCTTAAATTTTTGTGGTAATGGAACCCAATTCCTTCATAGCACAGAAAAATACAATTCAAAGGGAATTTAGTAAAGAATCTTAAGATAATTTAATAACTACCATCTGATGAAACATATTGTAAGCTGGGTGTTTTCTTTCTCTCTCTCACTCCTAAAAAGTCATCGACCACCACCTGCCACATTGTACATTTTTGCTAGATGCTGAGTATATAATGGTGAACAAAATAGAGGTCCCTGCCCTCAAGAAGATTATAGGCTGGCAAGGCAGCCAGATGTCAAATAGATAAATATATGAATACCTGTTTGGTTATATTGTGATAATTGTCAAGAAGAATTCCAAGGTGCAATGAAAGTTTATAAAGTGTGTGTGTGTGTGTGTGTGTGTGTGTGTCTTTGAGACTAACCTGGAAAGCCTGGAAATCTCCCCCAAGCACTGGAGAAACTACTTTAATTTGGCTCTTTCTTCCTTTTCCAACCTCATCTTGTACCTACCCTTCAACCTTGCTCTCTCCTGTGAATCCAGACACCATCTTTTTTTTCTGTTCCTTGAACACTTGAAGCTACTCCTGATTTTGGATTTTGGACTTTGGAACTACTCCATCCTTCACCTGTGTCAATTGCTGTGCCAGGTACTTTCCTTGGACTGTTCCATTTAACCCTTAGACCATCTCTCACTCACAGAGGAGATGCCTGAAGCTCAGAGAGTTTCCTGGAATCTCACAGCAAGGAAGTGGCTGGTCATGGATGCAAATTCCTGATTTGTCTGATGCTAGAACTTCCCTTTTTCTACCACAGCCCACAGTTTCTTTTGAAGCTGTATTTTAAAACAACTTTTTCCCTTAAGGATCAAATTGATGAAGGATTTGATCTTCTGGGAAACAGACAGCAAATATCTGGAAAACATCTTTCTGTAACTGACTAAACACTTTCACATCTGTGGTCTTGACCATCCGGACAGTCTCTGTGAGGTGGGCTGGGACAATGGGATTAGAATTCTCATTCAAATTCCAGCTGGTGGCTTGGAGAAAGTCAACCCATTAATCTCTAATTCATCACCTGTAAAATGGGGCTACCAGTACCCGTGTCAAGATTTGCAATATTAAATAGAAATCTAAGTCCATCATTAGCACATCATTGGCTTCACATGGGTATTCGTTATTATTAAATCTATGGTTTAATGGTTATCATTACAGTTAATGGTTATCATCAGTTCTACAGTCATTAGCAGAATCATTTAACCAATGTGCTGGGCTAGGAGGACCCTGGGGTGATGGGTCAATGGAAGGTGGGTCGTTATAGCCAAGTTGTAGGATGGCCCGGTTCTTATCTCCCCTTGGTTACCAGATGGCAGTCCTTGGAATGAGGCAGTAACATCAAGGAACTGTGATGTTCCTGTGTTATATTTGTAAGACTCCCATTATTTCTGGCCCAGTAGATGCTCTTACAATCTGTTTACCTGAACTCCTCAGCAAAATGGTGATATGTTCTCAGCTTTGCCGCCGGAATCAGAGGCACCCGCAGATTAACCTAGTACTTCCTCAGGAGAGGCGGGAATGATTTATAAAGACAGTGACAACATTACCATCTCCTTGATGTGACAAGTCTCACACTTCTCTTCATTTGTCAGACAAATTAATCTGGATGTGTCTTTTAAACACACAGTGATGCTCACTCATAGAGCTGGAGACCGGTAAGATGGAAGGCTGGAGATGGGAGCCTCGCCAAGTTTCACTCCATGCCTCATTTTTTTCCAGTCTTGTTTTCTGATTGTTAAAGGATGTTCATTGTTTTGTCATCCCTTAAAATTTGGAAGGGTGGGATAGTGATGTCCATTCCTGAAAAAAACATTGAGAACAGTGAAAATAATTGAAAACCTTTGTGATTCTTTTTTAATTCCCTGTTGATTCACACCAGGTCTACCTCATGTAAGTAAAAGAGAATTCTTATACTACAGTATGGTTGAAAGTGGAATATGGCTTGTCAATATTTTACTTGGTTTGTAGGTGTTTTAAATTTTGTCTTTGTTTCTTTTTTCTTACTTAAAAAGTAGAGAAAAGTAACAACACCCAATGTGACCACCAACCAAAAAGAACCAACTTGTAATGTTTTTATTGTATTTATATCATGTTTTTATAAATGGAGTTTAAATGTTTAAATATTTGCCAATATTTAAAAACAAGAGGCTTTTTTTTTACATAAAAATATGGATTTCTGGATTGGAAAAATGGGAAAAGCTTGGCAAACCCTGGGCTTGCATTCCTACATGGTAACAGTCACCTGCAATCGAGTTAGTTCTTCTCATTCCACAGGGTATGAACTCTTTCTTTAGTTTGCTGCAATCCCCACTAAGCCCTATTGCTTCACACAGCTTGGTTATCTGTTTGACCCTGTTAGGTAGATGGGTTTCTGACACATTTTGTTTTCTTGTGGCCTTCTTTCCCTCCTTCTCCTCCCCAATGGCTCCCTTGTTTTCTTAATTTGCACCCCACTTCTTCCTCCCAGCCTTTCTCCAGCATGTCAGTTTTTAAGTTCCACCCAGTTTTCTCCCTGTTGAGCTTGGGGAGGGGTGGAAATCTGAGATTCTTCAAGAGCTGTTTGGGAGAGGAAAGGATAAAGAGTTCAGCTTTAGGAAGCAATTTTAAGACAAAGCTCTCTCCTGGTAATGACGGATCAACTCTTAGCATAATTCCAGTTTATCATAATTCTGAATGAGTCTCTGTATTTCTCCACCTTACTCAATCCACACCTTCATATTCCTAGTTTGAAGATGGCCAGGATCCCAGAACAGCAGTGGGTAGATTATTTACTGGCAATGGATTGAGATGAAGAAAAAAATCTCCATCATGCCATAGTTTAAACTCTGCAAAAATATGAAATATATTACAAAACAAAACATCATTCTTAAACACAACACAAGGGGTCGGCCACTCCAGCATATTTCCTCTAGCGTATTTTCATTTCTTTCTGCTACAGAGTTGAGACTAAAGTAATACAGTTTTGCATCCTCATTATTTTGCTTGTCATTGTTGAATAAGTATTTCATCAGGATATTAAAGATGCTCATAAACATATTTTTAATGACCTTATAACAGTCCATCATATTCATGTGCCCACATTTGTTTAAGCAGTTCCCTATTACGGGACACTTGGTTCGTTTCCTGTTCTCTATATTGTAAATCACATTGCAAACATAGCTTTGTTTTTTAGAATATCTCCTTATAGTATTTTCTAGAAGGGGGATTTCTGGATTAAACAGTTGGACATTGTTACCTTTGACAAACTGAAGCTTGCATTTTGGTATTTGTTGTACAGATGTTGTGGTATTTTGGCGCAATCCTCCAAGAGTCAGACAAGGGTGATGAAGAGGGATGTGGGCATTGGGATAATGGATGAAGGATGTTTGGACATTTCTTGAATGGAAAGTACAATCAGATTCTGAGGTCACCCATAAAAGTACATTTCAGTCCTGGCTAGATTTCCTGAAATTGGCTTCTTGTTAATTTCCTCCACTACAGTGGAGGTATTAGCCAAAGCAGGCATGTCAGAGCATTTTTGAAGTCATTTCACATTTCTGCCTGAATCTTGACATAAAATACTTCCTTCCATCCTTCCTTCTCTCCTTCCCAATTTGCTTTCAATAATTACCATGTGTTGAGTGCCTACAATGAGCCAGACACTGTGCATGGCTTTTTGTATCATTATTCATTTAATTCTCTCCACAACATGAACAGGTAGTCAACACCATCCCAATTTTATTTACAGGAAAGTTCAAGCTTAAGAGGGGTTATTCAGCATGAGGAAGGCTATGCTTCTGGCAGGTGAACAATAGAACTGGATTCAAGTTTTGTCTCAAGCCCATGCTGATCCACCAAGCCTACCAATAAGGCAACTCAGTGAGTTCAGCTTGCACTGGGTTAACTGATGGAGGGATGCCCCTCGTCTCTTTGCCCGGTTGTTGAGCGATGTTGTGTCCACTATGGGTCTGCTACAGGGGACCCCGTCTGATATCCTTAAGAATAGAGGCTAGGTGTTATCATTTCTATACCCTCAGTGCCCAGCATAGAGTAGGTACTTTATAAACATATGGGCAATGAATCTAGCTGGAATACCTCAAAACCTCACTCATAATGCCTGTGTAAGCCTCTTGGTTTTTTAGTTTGTTTGTTTTGTTTTGTTTTTGTGTAGAGTCTAAATCTTCCTGCTGAACCAACATGGTGCATGGCAACGCCTGGAAGTTTTTTAACTCCTTTGCATCTGGCACTAGGAAGACCAGAAGAGTTAAATATGTGTAATTACTGTGAGCTTAGGAACATGACGATGAAATCACATCTCAGTTCTCATGGATCCCAGCACCCCCTTTTCCTAAAAACAAAAGACTCCAGAGTGGACTGGCATTTGCAAACACATATGAAATCCTTCTGTTTAGGGAGCGACCGGCAGTCGATGATGGGCGAAACGATTTTACAAATGCTTATCGTCTTCCTCCTAGGTTTCTCTACTAAGGAAGGGCAGACTCTCAATAAGAAAGACAGTGAAGTCAATGGATCCAGGCAGATCACACCGGTGCCTGATCAAAAGTACTTGAAATGAAGTGAGTCCAGGTTCAGATGCAGGCTTTGTCACTTCCCAGTGAAATCACCCTTGGAAAGTTTCCTAATCTTTCTGAGCCTCAGTTTCCTCCTATCTAAAATGGGGACAATAATTCTTATGTTGAATTATTTCAATAAAGGCTTGACATAATAAATGTAATATATTTAGCAGATGGTCTGGCATTAATTATTGATTATGATATTGTTTGTTTATATCTCTATTTCTATCTATGAATCCATGTTTTCTATGTATGTATGTATGTACATATCTATCTATCTATCTACCTATCTATTATCTATCTATGTCTGTGCCTGTTTTACAACTTTCTTTTGGCTGGGTTTCCCCCCAATATTTTCCCTCTACTTAGTGGAAGTTTCTGCAGAAGGATAGCCTCTATATGTCTACAGATGTTGAAACCAGGTTTTATCTTCCTCACTCCATTTTTCCTGCTGGCACATTCTTATGTATGATATGGACAAATGACCAATAAGCAAATATTTAGATAACATAATGTTGTGAGCTGATGGTGATATGGAACACAAGTCAAGGGGGAGGGGGAAGGACACTGAGGGTGGTTATTTCAGATGGAGTGATCAGGGAACGCTTTTCGGAAGAGTTGAGCAAAGGCTTGCTTGCAGTGAGGGGGCAAGCCACGTGGATGTGGGCCGTAAGTGTGTTCTGGCTGATGGGACAGCAGGCAGAGAGGTGCTGAGGCAGAAGTGGAGGTGGTGGACGCCAGAAACATCTGTGAGGCAAGAGTGGCTGAAGGAGAATAAGTAGTACAAGATGATGTCAAAACGGAAGGCAAGGACATCCCTGGTGGCGCAGTGGTTAAGAATCCGCCTGCCAATTCAGGGGACACAGGCTTGAGCCCCGGTCCAGGAAGATCCCACATGCCACAAAGCAACTAAGCCCGTGCACCACAACTACTGAGCCTGCGCTCTTGAGCCCGCGAGCCACAACTACTGAAGCTCGCGCGTGCTCCGCAACAAGAGCCCGTGCTCCGCAACAAGAGAAGCCACCACAATGAGAATCCCGCACATCACAACAAAGAGTAGCCCCCACTCACCTCAAATAGAGAAAGCCTGCACACAGCAACGAAGACCCAATGCAGCCAAAAATAAACAAATAAATAAATTAAAAAAAAAAAGAAAGGAAGGCAGGGGCCAGATTAGTTAGGGGCTTGTAGGAGGTGGTGAGGACTTTATCTGCACGTGAAGAGGGACCACTACAGGGCTTTGGGGGCAGTGAAGGGATTCAACGCTCCCTGTGTAGACAGCATGTTAGCAGCTGAGCAGATGGAAGGAGCTGACTGGAACATGGCTGCCGAGGGGAGGCTCTTACAGGGTCCCAGTGAAAGATGATAATGGCTCATGCTGCAGTGTTGCGGTGGTAAACAGAGGTCAAAAGTGCTCAGAATGGGCATGTGCTTTGTGTCGTTTTGTGTGAATGTATATATGTGTGCGTTTCACGGAGTGGCTTTCTGCCGTTGCTACTGCAAGTGATGGGGTCTGTGTGTGTTTGAGTATGTAAGTGGGTAGGTGTGAGTGACGGTGAGTTTTTGGAGTAGTTTGCTGATGGTGGTAGTGGTGGTGGTGGGGTGTGTGTATGTGTGTTTGTGAAAGGGAGAGATAAATGTGGCTGGACTTGGCATCCTGTAGTAGGGGATAGTAGGAACAGTTTAGCCAGAACTAGAGTCGGTCTGGGTAGATTTGATAGCCATGAATCCAGAAAATGAAGAAACTCATCAGGATTCCTCAAAAAATGCAATATAAATTCAGCCAACGGATAAGCGAATGCTACTTTTGTTTCTATGCAACATGAGAACAATTACAGCCTAAACACCTTGCAGAAAGTTATCCCATCTCCAAGTTTGCTAATTCCATTTCTAAAATAGCTCTGAAGTCTTGGCTTGCTCAAGGTGGGGATAATTAAAACTAATGAAGTGGATTTAGGGGTGTGCATCAGAGCCCGAGCAGAGATGCTGATGGTGATTATAGACGCTGCGGCTTCTCTGAAGGTAATTGTTGGGCGACCCTGCTTCATTTATATTCATGGGGACAGGAACCATTTTCTTGAGGCGGCTAAACCCTTTGGCGGACCCATCCACGTGTTACATTTTAGAATTTAGATTTCTTCATTACATTTTCAGAGTTCTAGGATTTTACCTACAGGTTACAAATGACTAAGCATGAGACAGTACATCTCTTTTTTATACTTCCTCTGAATACTGAATTTAAGAGATGAAAAACTAGGTAAGGCAGGGGGAGACAACAGGGAGGAAGGGAGGAAGAAACTCATTTATGTACTTATGAAATAAATATTTACTGAGCACTTAGGTGCTAGATCCTATTTCATGCCAGATTGTGTTCAAGGTACTGCAGAAACATAAACAGAGTAGACAAGGGCTCTCTTTTCACATACTTGTTTTCTAGTTGGGAGAAGCAAAACGGGAAAAACATGAGTTGATGATACATGGATGCAAGAATAACGACTGGGAATGGGTCAGAGAGAGTTGGGAGGTCAGGGAAGTCCTCTCAGAGGTTGTGACTTGAGCTGAGATTCAAAGACAATAAGGAAACAGACACCTAAAAATCAAAGGGTGAGCATTTGAGGTGAAAGAAACTTGAATGCAAAGGCCTCATGGTGCAAAGGGACACAAGGTGGGGGGCTAGGAGGCCACGTGGCAGATGCAGAGGGAGTGAGCACAGGAGTGGACAGGATGAGGCTGGGTTTGGGAAGGCAAAGGAGTTTGGATTTTACTATAAATGTAAATGGAGATCATTGGAAGTTTTCTAATTGGGGAATAACAAGATCTGTTTTGTTTTCAAAAGCTCTTTGATATCATGCAAGGAACAGAACAGAGAGGGTCAAGAGTGAAGCAGGACGGTCACTGAGCAGCCATCCAGCTGAGAGATGATGGGGGTAGAGGAGGTGGAGGGAAATGAGGAGCCAGTCACTGGTTTGAAGGTGGGGTTGCCATGGAAACAACCTCAGTGTCCATCAATGGATGAATGAATAAACAAGATGTGTTGTATATATACAATGGAATATAATTCAGCCATGAGAAAGAAGGAAAACCTGCCATTTGTGACAACATGGATGGACCTTGAGGACATTACATTCAGTGAAATAAGTCAGACAGAGAAAGACAAATCCCACTTATATGTGGTATCTAAAAAATCTAAACTTGTAAAAACAGAGAGCAGAATGGTGGTTACCAGGGACTGGGGTGAGGGCATAGGAGTGATGTTTAAAATACAAACTTGCAATGAGTACATAAATAAGTCCTGGAGATTTAATGCCCTGTATAATGATTATTGTATTATAATCATCAAACTTGCTGAAAGACTAGATCTTAATTATTCCCACCAGAAAAAGAAATGATCATTATGTGATGTAATCGAGGTGTCAGCTAATGCTACAGTGACAATCATAGTGCCATATATAAATGTAACAAATCAACAGGTTGTACCCCTTAAATTTACACAATGTTATATGTCAAATATATTTCGGTAAAAAGAAAAGTGGGGTGGCCATGTTTTGCTGGTGAGAAAAATGTGGCTTGTGAGTGTTTGGCTTGAGTGGCTAGGAGATGGGAGACTGCTGGGGAAAGAGCAGGTTGGGAAGGGTGGTTGGAACTCCCGAGTCTGTGTTTGCTCATCTCAAGACTAAGAAGCCAATTGGACATTCAAGTGGGGAAGTGGAAACAGAGAATGATGATGATACGAAGTAAGAGAGAAAAAGGGAGCAGAGAGCAAGGAAGACAACATGGGGAAGATGCTCAGTTCCCTCCTGTCTTCTCTTGTGGCATCTAGAGCCATTTCCCCCTGGTCTCTATGCTGCAGGACACAGGGTAGAGGCTTAAGCTCTCTCCTCAAATGCCCCATCCTTATTCTCCTCAAAAACCTCTAGTTCATTCCTATTGAACTCAGGTCCAAAGCATGGTTTTGGCCTCCTACAAACCTGGGTGCAAATCCAAGGATTACCAGCTGTGGGATACTGGACAAGTAATATAACCTATCTGAGCCTCAGTTTCCTCATCCATAAAACGAGAATAATAAGAAGCCCCATCTCATGGAGTTATTGATATAACGATAGCTAATCTTTATCGAGGAGTTATTAGATTATATGTGTTATTGCATCCAATCCTTAACACAGCCCTAGGATGTGGGGACTATTCTCATCCTACAGATGAGGAAAAAGAGTCTCAGAGAGGTTACATGACTGGTCCAAGACTCCACATCTAGAAACTAGGAGAGAGGAAGTGACTTTTCCAAGTTTACATCCCTGATCAGTGTCCAAGATGGTATTGAAACTGGGGCGTCAGACTCCAGAGCCTACCCTCTGTTCCTTCCTTTAAAAAATATATTTATTTATTTATTTATTTTTGGCTGTGTTGGGTCTTTGTTTCTGTGCGAGGGCTTTCTCTAGTTGCGGTGAGCGGGGACCACTCTTCGTTGGGGCGCACGGGCCTCTCACTGTCGCAGCCTCTCTTGTTGCGGAGCACAAGCTCTAGTCGCGCAGGCTCAGTAGTTGTGGCTCACGGGCCTAGTTGCTCCGCGGCATGTGGGATCTTCCCAGACCAGGGCTGGAACCCGTGTCCCCTGCATTGGTAGGCAGATTCTCAACCACTGTGCCACCAGGGAAGCCCCTGTTCCTTCCTTTTAAGCCCAATACTGGACCCATATCAAAGGCTCAAAAATTGAGAACTGCTTGTTTTTCATTGTTCTTGTTTTTATTACAGTGTCATATTGTAATATCCACTTACTAGTTTGCTTCCTCATCAAACTCAGTAATTCTTTGAGGGCAGGGGCTGTGACTTTTTCACGGCTGCATCACCATGCCCAGCACAGGGCGTGGGCCTCCGTGGATGTGCAGTGTGTGTTGTTTAAATGAAAAACACAGGTGCAGGACAGCCAGCCGGAATCCCTTTATTTGCATGCAATGCTTCCAATGAAGTGGACTGCCTCTGCGTTTGAGAGAAGACTCTCTCCTTTCCCAGACAGACCAAGCCTTACCAGTCTACAGGAAGTGAGGAAGACAATGGAATAAATATCTCAGCAAGTTCTTCCACCTTGAGCTTTGCCCTCAGTGAAGAAATTGTCGCCTCAAAACAGGAATTAGGGCTTCCCTGGTGGCGCAGTGGTTGAGAGTCCACCTGCCGATGCAGGGGACACGGGTTCGTGCCCCAGTCCGGGAAGATCCCACATGCCGCGGAGCAGCTGGGCCCGTGAGCCATGGCCGCTGAGCCTGCGCGTCCGGAGCCTGTGCTCCGCAACGGGAGAGCCCACAACAGTGAGAGGCCCGCGTACCGAAAAAAAAAAAAAAAAAAAAAAAAAAACAGGAATTAAAGCTAAGATGTATTTGGCATCGGCCAAGTGCCCACACAAGTGCTAAAAATAGCATAAGGGAGGGCACTGACTCTTTGAAGCAAAATGGGAAACTTCTAATTCATTCTCTTTCCAGCCTGCGAGACAGTGAGTCTGTCATGGGCAGGACAATTAAATTGAAATATGGCCCACCTAAGCCTAAGAGCTGTTCTAACGGGAACATCAAGAAACCCAACTGCTAACTTTGTGGGGAGGTAGGCGGAATGAGGTCCTTGAGGTGAGGTCTAATTATCTTGGTCCTGTCAATTTCAGAGCTGGGGGCTGGCCTTAAAAAACCCCAGATCCCCAGGCTCCAGTGAGATGGTTATTTAATAATACGAGATATAGTCGGTAGCAGGTTATAATAGCTTTGCAATCGGCCCATGCCTCTTAGATTGCATGTCATTTCCTATGAAAATGATGGGTTGTGTCTGCCTGAACCTCTTACCTTGAAAAGTGAATGTCCATGAGGATTGTGCTAGCTGTGGGGCTCCAAGGGCAGGGAGGGGGCAAAACTGTGGCTATCCCCCTGTCCCACATCTCCTGATGTCCCTCCAGCAGCCCAGAGAGGAAGCTGATTGTCCTAAAGCAGAAAAGAGAGCTCAGGAATGCCAGGCTTGGGCATCCCCGCTAACAGCGACTCCTGGTACTCAGAGATGTTGGAGCACAGAGCCTGGGGGGGAAGGGGTGGAAAGCTTAAGAGATGCACCTCCTCCTTTGAATGAAAGGGCAAAACGTCCCTGAGGGCCACTTGGGGGAGACTCAGCAACCTGATACTTATGACACTCTGTAGGCATCACCCATTGCTGTGAACCTCAAAGTCCTGAATCAGCCTCTTGTTCCTCCTCCAACATCCCACTGGACCTCCGCCAGGATCGCTGCAGGGGAGAGGAACAGGAACAATAACAGATGATGCCTTGGGGGACCCCAAATCTGTTTGACTTGGATTCTAAACTTGTCCTATTCCTGCCTCTTTCCTCTCTCTCCTACCTCACCCCACCATCACCACTAACTTAAAACCATTTTATGGCACTGTAGACTTTTATAGTGTCCAGGGACTTTAGAATCTGTTTCAAGTTCCCATCTAGCACTTGAACTTGAGGAAATTGGGGTGGTGTTCACCTTTTGCTTGACTACTTCTAAGACAGAACTCTCAATTAGGGATGATTTTGTCTCCCAGGGGAACACTGGCAATATCTGGAGACATGTTTGTTTGTTTGTTTGTTTGTTTGTTTGTTTGTTTTGCGGTACGTGGGCCTCTCACTGTTGTGGCCTCTCCCGTTGCGGAGCACAGGCTCCGGACGCGCAGGCTCAGCGGCCATGGCTCATGGGCCCAGCCACTCCGCGGCATGTGGGATCTTCCCGGACCGGGGCATGAACCCGTGTCCCCTGCATCGTCAGGCGGACTCTCAACCACTGCGCCACCAGGGAAGCCCTGGGGACATTTTTGTTGTCATGATTCTAGGAGGGCTGCTACTGGCAAGTAGTGGGTGGAGACGAGGGATGCGGTTAAACATCCTACAGTACACAGGGCAGACCCTACAAAGGATTACCTGGCCCCAAATGCCAATAGTGCCAAGGTTGAGAAACTCTCCTTTAGGGATAGAATTCACCATCAATCCCCCCACCCTGAGCAGTCCCCTGTACTTTCAGCTGATTCCAGTTAGTATCAGGAAGGCAGGTGTATAAGAGGCAGGTGCCTTGGGACAAGCTTATATGAAGAAACTCAAGATTACACAATTCTGGGTATTGGCAAGTGGATTTAGGAACCCCCCCCCTCAAGTGATACAAGAAGATTGGAACAAGAGAGCCCAAAACTATTTCCAAGGTAAGTATCCAAATTACACGGAATTCTGTGAACACAGTTGGTCTCAAGAATTGGAAGTCTATATCTGAAATCAGACATGGATGTTAGAATAAAACAGCAGTTGCAGAAAAATGCAGCTTTTCCCTGAAAATGCACGATAAAGGGAATGTGAAACAAAATGATATGTATATCACTGAAAACCGGGTTTGGAGGTGGGTGGGAGCTAATATGCAGGAGATGGCAAATAGAAATGGGTTGTCTGATAGCCATACTTACTGATTTATTATGTGTTAAACATCCCTGTCTTTCATTCTGTCTCTCAGATGCAATCTTTATGGTTGTGTTTTGGTGACTTAAAAATTTATTAGTAACAGGATGAGATTTCCCCTCTATTCTTGGTGGGGAGGCAGTCTTTAGTAAGACAGAATAAAGAGACTGAGGTTTTATTAACAAAATAGCAACAACTACATTGGGCTCAGAAAGTCAGTATTAAGAAAAAGGTGTTCGGAAAAGTACTATTCCACAGATTATTTTTTTAAAGGGTTGTTTGCTTATTGGAGATCAGGGGTGTCCAAACTCTTTTGATTGTGTACCCATTATAGTTTTTCGAGTATTCTCCCACAATATATATGTTTATAAATTGCAAACATGGACCAGTTTCAAGACTAATCAGACTGGCTCCAGAATGTCTTTTAACCACTGCACTCGACTGCTCTCACCTGAGGACAGTGAAAGGACTAAAGCCTCTTCTTACGACAGAGGAAGGAATCAGACATCATGCTCAGAAGCTGAGCATTTAAGGAGTTCCTTTATGATAGAGCAAGACCCTGGCAGCAAAATAGTAAAGACCAAGAGCTTGAGGGTAAGGAGAGGAGAAAGAGGCAGAAGCTAGTGAAGAGATAGACTCCCAGGGGATCCCGAGGTGGATCCTGATGGGATTGAAAGGCGCTTTTTTTTTTTTTAATCAAAGTATAGTTGATTTACAATGTTGTTTTAGTTTCAGGTGTACTGCAAAGCGATTCGGGTATATATATGCGTATATATATATATATATATTCTTTTTCAGATTCTTTTCCATTATAAGTTATTACAGGATAGTGACTATAGTTCCCTGTGCTATAGAGTAGGTCCTTGTTGTTTATCTATTTTATATACAGTAGTGTGTATCTGCTAAGAGAAAGGCAAGGGAAACCTTTGCACCATGTGCTGTGCTTCACGAGTGGACACAAGTGTGTGTTAGGTTCTTTTGTTTCCGGTAACAACCTGGACCTGCAACCTCTTCTTGATGCCAGGCAAGACGGATGAATCACAATAATAGACTTCCATGAGTTTTCATACAATCTTGGTACCCTGACTTTTTTTTGTTTTTTTGTTTTTCTCACATGGTTTTAGTGTCCTCTACCACATGCTACTGCCATGGAGAACTCAAGAAACCAGCTTCTCAAGACAGAGAGGGGAACAAACAAAATTTTGTATACAAACTCATATTTTGTATGTGAGCCTTTCCAGATCCTTTCAGTGTCTTAAGGAATCATCTAGAGATAATTATAGCAGATGGGATCTCGGGCACCATGTGATACAATCCACTTCTCCTGAATGAGGACCAGGGAGAGAGTACAATGCTTGAATGAAATGCTGTGATGCAGCCAGCTGGGAGCGGAGCCATGGCGGCCACCTAGATCTCTGGTCTGCCTGGCTCTGTGTTAGCTAACAGGTCAGGTTTGAAAAACATCTTTTAAGTCAAATATTTTACCAGGGTGAGCTCAGTTCAGGACTAGTGGGAAGGTACATTTGTTTTCTCCTAAGCTACTAGGAAGCTTGATTAAACCAAAGCATAAATATACTGAAGGTCCCTATGATGAGCTAATTTTGTCTCCCCCAAATTCATATACTGAAGCCTTAATCCCCGGAACCTCAGAATAAATTAAAAATAAAATAAATAAACTTATAAAAAAAGATATATACATGTATAACTGAATCACTTTGCTGTACAGCAGAAATTAACACAACATTTTAAATCAACTATACGTCAATAAAATAAATTTTAAAAAAGAAATATTTTAAGTTCCTCCTACGTACCAAGCACAAAGCTGGGCTCTGGGGCACCAGTAGTGATCACAACTGATGTGGCCAGCCTTGCCCTCATGGAGCTATGGTGCAGGGGCACTGCCACTTCCTCCCTCTGAGGTCTTCAAGTTCTTAACTAGCCCCTTTCCTCTAAGCATGGGAAGGAAGCAGCCAGCAGACCTGCTTCTTTGACTGTTTCCTTTCTTTCCATCTTCTGACAGCCATACTTCATGTCTGACAGGCGAAATGATGCTTCTCGACAGTGACAAATTTATGAGTTTTGACTGTTCGTGAAGCTCCCTAGTTAATTCCTTACAGACTTCTACTGGCAACTGAATTTGAGTTTTGAGTCCAAAAAGAAGTTCGGATGAATCATGGTCGACTGTTCTGCTCCCTTTGGAAAACTCACCCTCTGTGCTGCACGCTCTTCATCTTCCTGCTTGCCAGCAGCATCATTCATCTTACAGTGGTACCCGGCAGGTGGTTTCCATGGCATAGGACAACAGCACCAGCATCCTTCCTGTTGGCACGGAACCCCTGGGCCGTCTCCTGAGCAACCCAGTAAATGCTCCTGAAACATCTCTCCCCCACCTCAGCGCCACAAGGGTTACTTTTAAATTTCTGGTGCGTGGCCTGAGATCGACACCTGATCAAGAACCTGATGTGAGTAAACAAGTCTAAGAAAGGAGCTACAGTGAGCCTCTGTCCAGAAAGAGAGGAAGAGAGAAGGAGGGAGGTGGGGAGAGATGGAAGAAGGGAAGGAAGGAAGGAGTGAGGGAGGGGGTTGAGAGAGAGAGAGAGAGCCAAGGAGAGACAGAGAAACACAGAATCAGAAACATAGAGATAGAGGAAGGGAGAGAATGCACCTGAAATAGGAGAAATAGATAATAATATGAATAGCTAATATTTATTGAGTGCTTGCTCTGTGCCAGGCACCACGCTGGGTGCTTCTAGCTGCAATAACTCATTTACTCTTCATGACAGCCTTATAAGGTAAGTACTGTTGTTTTCCTTCCTTTTGAAATGAAAAAAAAAAGAGCTCGGAGAGACTAAATAAATTGCCCAAATTCACATAGCTCTTAAAACGTGGAGTCAATGTGCAAGTTCAGGTAGATGGATCCAGAGGATATACTTTTTTTTTTTTTTTTTTTTTTTTTTTTTTTTTGCATTACGTGGGCTTCTCACTGCTGTGGCCTCTCCCGTTGCGGAGCACAGGCTCTGGACATGCAGGCCCAGCAGCCATGGCTCACGGGCCTAGCCGCTCTGCGGCATGTGGGATCTTCCCAGACCGGGGCACGAACCCGTGTCCCCTGCATCGGCAGGCGGACTTCTCAACCACTGCGCCACCAGGGAAGCCCAGAGGATATACTTTTAATTACTATGGTTGAGAGACAGGGAGACAGAGAGGGTATGAGAAACTGAAAGGAAGAATTCACACACACATACACAGAGATGCTGAGAAAGGCAGAGACAGAGAGAATGATCTGGAGAGAGAGACACAGCGAGATATGCAAAAAAGACAGGGTTAAGGAAATACACAAGGACTGATAATTGACGTGCACGGAGAAAAACAGAGAGAGGCAAAGAGAGAGAGATGGAGAGACACAGAGAGGACTTCTGCTAAGAGAGCACGGCCCCTTCATGCCAGATGAAAATGTCTGGGACCACAGTAGTGTGTATTGTAATGACAGCATGCGCCCAACGCTGATACACAGTTTTCCTTCTTTTTATTCAGTTCGCGTTACCATTCAGGTTCTAGAAATGCTGAAACACACTCCAGAGCTGCTTGTGATGGGACACACAGGTTTCTGAGGCACAGGCATCTGAATTCGGGGCTCTGACCCCATAGCACGTGTTTTTTTCCCAGCTGAGGGAAGCTGGGGGATGCAGCTGGGAGTTTTACAGGGGTACGTGGTGGGTGGTGGAGGCAAAGGAGGGATGGAAGGGTGGAGGTCATCTGAGTTCCTTCTGTTCCATCTGTTCTGGGCCTTCCTGGTGGCTGGTAACCTGAGAGCTCAGTGCGGGTGGGGAGCGAGAGACATTGATGGCCTGAAAATTGAGACGGTTGGCCATTTGGTATGTGTGATGTGTGGCTTCTCCTTACAAAAGGCTTATGCATTTGGAGTATCATCCTTATAATGTAGATAAGGGAACACAGTTTGCAGGTGGTGGGACTGGGACTAGAGCCCTGGCAGCCTAGATCAAGAGTCCGTGGATGGATAAACAACAAGGTCCTGTATAGCTCAGAGAACTATATTCAATATCCTATGATAAACCATAATGGAAAAGAATATTTAAAAAAGAAAGTATATATATATATATGTATAACTGAATCACTTTGCTATATAGCAGTAATTAACACAACATTGTAAATCAACTATACTTCAAAAAAAAAAAAGAGAGAGAGATCTTGTCTCTCGGCCCACGTTGAAGCCAAAGAACGGGGCCAGTGCCAAGCATGTACGGACCCTGCAGGAGCTGCAGCCACTCTTTCAAGCAGCCTCCCTGGCCCTGTTTGCAAGGAGACCATGGAGGGCATTAGCATCCATCAGATGGACAGGTCAAACATCCACGACTTTCAGTAAGGAAAACAAATCTGAGTTAATTGGGGTGCAAATACTTGGCGATTCTTAATTGCCTACCAGGCACAACCAAGCAATGCTGATACCTCTGCAGGTTTTGTCCCCCCCTCCATCATCCTTGACCCCAAATGCAGTAGATTACACACTGTTGGATGATTTCCAGTTTAATTCTGCTACTCTGAATCCATCATGCTGGGGCTCATAGAAGGGCAAGAATCCGTCCTCTATTGTGTACTTGACTTGACTGGAGCCATAATCCATCCAAAGGTCCCTCTCACAGGTCAACATGGGATTTGGACACACACCTACAAGACTATCATTATCAACAACAAGAAGTGAGTCCCAAGAGCGTAACACTAAGCTTCATTGATAAATAAGAACATTCTGGGGAGGAAAGATAAAGCAGAGGGTGAGAGCTTGGGCTGTGCAGTAGGACAGCCCTGTGTTTGAATTTGCTGAACTCTGCCACTTATTAGCTGTGTGATCTTGAGCAAATGGCTAAACTTCTCTGAAATACAATTTGGTTTCAACTCTTGGGCTTTCCTTATCACATGAGACACAGAAGCTACTTGAAACCCAGCCTTTGCTCCTGCTCACACAGGTAATTATCTACTTAACTGTGCAGGCAAGGACTACATCAGGACTACCCACAAAGGTCAGGAAAATTGGTCAGGAATAAAGTGGTCGGGAAGGGCTTTCTGGATGAGGCAGAACTTGAGCTGTAATCCTCCTCCTCATCAACACTGTTGCCATCATCATCGTCACTGTTATCACATTAATTATCACCTCTTGAATATTAATTATGGGCTAGCATGACACTAAGCGATCCACGTATTCTGCCTTTATTTCTCAGAGCCATTTTGAATTATTTGTGTCATAAAAGTGGAGCCTGAAGCTTCAAGAGGGAACGTACCTTGTTCAAGGTCACAGAGCTGGCAAACAGCAGAGAGAGAAGCTCAGATCCACCTGACAGCAAACTTCAGGTAGCCCTCGGAACAGACATTTATTTCTTGCTTTCCTCTCTGGCTGAATATCTACAATGTTTGTAGGCCTTTTCCCTTTGAAATTGAATTGTACTTTATTGTTGGCTTCTGTTATAATTTTGAAGGTAATTCATCTTCATCACCGATATCTCTTCCATTGGCACCAGCTTTGCCAATGTCGGCTTATGTTATTTGTGGTCATAATGTTCCCTCAGTTTCTCTGCCAAGTAGTAAATGGTGTATAAACGAATGCTGAAGTGCACCCGAGGATCTTGCTGCTAGATTTCCCTTTGGTAGAGTGATGATTTCCATTGTTCTGGGAGTACAGGTCCCTGAATTGTCAGAAGAACGTATCCATTGAAGTCACATTGAATTGTCATCAATACACTGGCTCCTGCTCTGTGGAAGACCATTTTCCTGATTCCAGTAACAAAAGACCTCAGTGGATTGGTCCCTCTGCATTTGTTAATAAGATTTTTTGGTTTTTCAATAACAAAGCTCAATTTTAATCATTTTGGGCAAGAAGCAATTTGTTGGAAGGATACTGGGGCATCTCAGAGAATTCAAGGAAATGTTAAAAAAATTTTTGGCTTCAAAAAAAGAAAAAAGCTACTCTAGCAATCCCTCTCCTGGGCATATATCCAGAGAAAACCATAATTTGAAAGGATACATGTACCCCAGTGTTCACTGCAACACTATTTACAACAGCTAGGACATAGAAGCAACCTAAATGTTCATCGACAGAGGAATGGATAAAGAAGATATGGTACATATATACAATGGACTATTACTCAGCCATAAAAAAGAATGAAATAATGCCATTTGCAGTGACATGGATGGACCTAGAGACTGTCATAGTGAGTGAAGTAAGTCAGACAAAGACAAATATCATATGATATCACTTATACGTGGAATCTAAAAAAAATGGTACAAATGAACCTATTCACAAAACACAGAGTCACAGATGTAGAAAACAAACTTATGGTTACCAAGGGGGAAGTGGGGGGGAGGATAAATTGGGAGATTGGGATTGACATATACACACTACTATGTATAAAATAGATAGCCTATTTTATTTAACCCGTTTAATAATAAGGACCTACTGTATAGCACAGGGAACTCTACTTGATACTCTGTAATGACCTATATGGGAATAGAATCTAAAAAAGAGTGGGTATATATATATATATATATATATATATATATATATATATATATATGTATGTATAACTGATTCACTTTGCTGTACAGCAGCAACTAACACAACATTGTAAATCAACTATAGTCCAATAAAAATTAATTTTTGAAAAAAGGCTGCTCCAGGGACCTATGTAAAAGGAGTTTGTGCCTTATTCCTCTTGAGTTTTGTAACTAAACCCCCAGAGCTGGGTTAGGTGGGCTTCTCCTCTGGATCTACTCGTATTTCATACTTACTCTCAGTCATTTGTCAGGGCCTAACTAACAGTTCACAAGAACCAATTATGAAAATTTCAGACAGTTCATGAATCAGCACTTACACTAACTTCGAATCAGCCATGGTGGGAGTATTTACACCATGGGAATTGGCAAATGCTACAAATTAAAGCTTTTTTAGGAGAGGTGGTTTACCAGCACCCCCGCCCCAACAGTAGGCTATACATGCACGAATTATCCAAAGTCATGTGGAAGACAATGAACTTTGAATCAGACTCTGTGGGTTTGATGTCTGGCTGGGCTACTTTCTTGCTTTGAAGTAAACTTGAGTAAGTTTCTTAGCCCATCTGAACCTCAGTTTCCTCACCCATAAGAGGAGGATAATAATTCTACACCAAATAGAGTTTATTATGAGGACAAAGTGAGCTCATCCATGCTGCTCGGCCCATGGGAAGTGCTATGTGTACATTAGCTATTTTCCATCCTGCCTTGCAATCGTCTATCTGTTTGCTATCTTCTGAGTCCTCAGTGCCCTGCCAGTTCTTGGTGATAGCACTGAAATGCTTGATGAACAGAGGAAAGAAAGAAGAGTGGAACCATGGGAAACATGCACATCTTGGCTTACCAGTAAGTCCCCAGCATCTAGAACTGTGCCTGACACACAGTTAGTGTTCAGTGCATCTCTTCTGAGTGAATTAATAGATGTATGAACCCTAAATCTTTTTTGGAGATACTTTGTTACGTTCTTCTGCTTAATGTCAAGGGGACATTGTCCTCTCATGTATATTCCATTCATTATTCGTGTTTCTACTCTTCAATTAACATGAATGAGACCATTTCCTACCTTTATACAGCAATCTTTAAGATATTTGAAATAAGATATCTCTCTGTGTTTTTATTTCTCTGAGATGAGATTTCTGAAATGTCAGTGCAGAGAGGGGAGGGGAATCTTTGCCTTTAGGGTCACACTTAGTAATGGGGTTCTCATGGTCTTGTAGACGTGGGCCTCCAATGTTCCATCTCTGGATAAAATATAGCTCTTATATGGTCTTGCTTCATCAGCTTCCCCAAGGTCCACTCATGGGGCCAGGTAGAGAGACCTAGAGAGATTTCTGATCACAGCCACACTCCTTACCCAGAATCAGACACACAACCACCCCGTCCTCTGTGTCCCAGCATGAAGAACTAAGGGGGATTTCTTGACAAACTCTAATGGAGAGCTTTCCCAGAAATTGATTATAAACCAGAAAAGACGGGAACAAGATAATAAATGTGGCGGCTTCTGGGCAGGGGGCTTATTAGCTTCGAGTCTGTGATATGCCAGGACATCTTCCCTCACTGAATAGCTCCCAAGTGTTCCTTAGAAACTTGAAAATACCAAGACAAAGCTGGTTCACAATGCCTGGGGGAAATTTAATATCCTTATCAAGTCTCCGGAGAGAGCCGTGTGATGATTGGAGAAAATTTCCAGTCAGGGTTAAATGGACTTAGACCCCCTCACAATACAAGCACAACATGGGGAGAATTGGGGTCATTTTCAGTGGAATCATATCTTCTTTATGTCATTTATGGAAGAGAGCATCTTTCTTGATGATTCTGGGGCCAGGAGAGGCATCTGGCTTTTGAAGATCCCATTAAAAAGCAAACAAACTTTTTTTTTAAATGATAAAACAAATTTTATTTATTTATTTATTTATTTATTATTGAAGTATAGTTGATTTACAATGTTGTGTTGGTTTCAGGTGTACAGCAAAGTGATACAATTATACAGATATATATATATATATCTATTTCTTTTCAGATTCTTTTCCCTTATAGTTTATTACAAAATAGTGAGTACAGTTCCCTGTGCTATACAGTAGGTCCTTGTTGGTTGTCTAGTCTATATATAATAGTGTGTATATGTTAATCCCAAACTTCTAATTTATCCCTCCCTACCTTCCCCTTTGGTAACCATAAGTTTGTTTTCTATGTCTGTGGGTCTATTTCTATTTTGTATATAAGTTCATTTGAATCATTTTTTTAAGATTCCATATATACACAATATCATATGATATTTGTCTTTATCTGTCTGACTTACTTCTCTCACTATGACAATCTCTAGGTCTGTCCAAGTTGCTGCAAATGGCATTATTTCATTCTTTTTTATGGCTGTATCTATGTACCACATCTGCTTTATCCATTCATCTGTCGATGGACACTTGGGTTGCTTCCATGGCCTGGCTACCAAACAAACAAACTTTTCAGACCAGGAAGCAATCTAAGTCCCTATCAGGCTTATAAAGTGTTACAGGCAAAAAAGGCATTGAAGATTATTAGGGACATTCTCAGACCATTATGACGGAAGAAAAGGAAAATTTGTGTGCAGACCTCTGGGTCTTCAGATCCAAATCCCCTGATGCGCATTGGTTTTTTTTCCCCCCACATCTTTATTGAAGTATAATTGCTTTACAATGTTGTGTTAGTTTCTGCTGTACAGCAAAGTGAATCAGCTATATGTATACATATATCCCCATACCCTGATGTGTTTTTAATCCCTGGTGGAGAGTGCTTACTCAGCAAGGGCCTCAGCTGGGCTAGGAACCTCTACTCCTATTTTCTTGTTTAGTTACAGGAGCCCTATGAGGTTAGAATAACTGTTTCCATTTTACAGATTCGGAAACTGAGGCACAGAAAGTTTAACTAACTTTCTAAGGACACACAACCAGCACATGGCAGAGCCAGACTTGGAACAAATATGTCTGTCTGACTACATCATCCATGTCTTTCTCCTCGTCCTGGTTGCTTCTCTATAATTTATCCATCAACCACATTCCAGAGAATTCTCTGACTCCCCCCATGAAGACTTGGTGGCAGAACCTATAGGGAAAAGAATTACATGCCTTTTGCCTTCAACATTTTAAACTTCACCCTCTTGGTGATTGTGGCTGATTTTTTTTTTCTTTATTGATGTGAGGGGGGTTCTTGGGAAGAATTGAGAAACAGAGATTTGTGGCCATAGGGCAAGGCTGAGCAGATCTGGTGCCTTTCATGGGAAATGGCCATGTCGAGCCCAGGTTTTCCAGGGAAGATACCTCCACTTCCAGAACGCAATCTGAATGCACAGAAAACCACTAGGATGCGTTTCCATCCAATGTTTAGAGGAAACTATACGTGCTCACTTGAGAGTCTGGCGGAGCAAGGGGACTCACCAGGGAGGACGAGGAACTGCCTGGCAGGGACAAGATGAAGTCACTCATCTCTGCCTCCTGGATGGGGAGCTGGGCTGCAGAGACGAGAGGGGCGAAGCCTCTGCTTGCTTAGGAGCAGAGCAGGCTCACGGTTAATGCTCATTCAGTTAACTAAGCATAGAACTTCCATACTAATGACATAAGGGCTGCGTGCCTTACACAGAGCCCACTGAGCGGCATTCTCGATGCATCCTTTCCCAGCCTGGAGCTACAGTGGCTAATTGAAGCATACCTTGCAGGATCTCTCTGGAGCAGAAACCGGCTGCCAGCCTGCATCAGCCCAGACCCACTGTCCTGCTGCTAGTCTTTATTCTTGAATTGTTTGCCAGAAACCATCAGCTGAAGGAGAAAGGCCTTTTTCCCCTTTCACAAATGAATTTGCAGGCAGTTAGTGAGGTTGCAAAGCTAATGTCAGCCTGGACTAATTTTCTGGACAGAGGAACTGGAGTTTACCGTGTTAGGTTATAAAAGCACAGTAGAATTCAAACCCAAACATGGGTTTGTGTGTAGAGGTCAGACTTTAGGAATGGAACAGTCTCTGCCTTAGCTAATTCTTCCACTACACTCAATACCTTGAGATTTAAAAAAATTTTTATTGAAGTATAGTTAGTTAATTCACAATGATGTGTTTACTTTCTGCTGTAGAGCAAAGTGACTCAGTTATATATATATTCTTTTTCATATTCTTTTCCACTATGGTTTATCACAGGGTGTTTTTTTTTTTTTTTTTTTTGGCAGTACGCGGGCCTCTCACCATTGTGGCCTCTCCCGTTGCAGAGCACAGGCTCCGGACGCATAGGCCCAGCGGCCATGGCTCACGGGCCCAGCCGCTCCGCGGCATGTGGGATCTTCCCAGACCGGGGCACAAACCCGTGTCCCCTGCATCGGCAGACGGACTCTCAACCACTGCGCCACCAGGGAAGCCCAGTTTGCTGTTTTTAATATGAATAGAGGAGGAGGAGGAGAGGGAGGGGGAGGAGTGGTATAAAACATGGGCTGTGGAATCAGCTGGCTTTAGTAGCTGTGTGATAGTAAGTGGCTATACCTCTGAGTCCCACTCCTTACCGGTAAAATGGGGATAATAATGCCTAAAGTGGGAGTACTGTTGTGAGGATTAAAACTTGTTAGATACAGACATAAACACAGTTAATGCCCAAACCTGAGAGGTTTAAATGTCCTTTCTTATGAATGAAATCAGCTCCATTCTTTTCATACCAGATGCTGTATTGATTCAGAGATCAGGCTTATGTTTATCAGGAAAAAGTGGCAGATTGATTAATGATGTCTGATGTGGGTGTGGGCATGGAGAGAGGAGGAAGGTGTACCTGGTGCTTCCCTGCTAGGCTCAGCTGCAGGGTAAACAGTCAACGGAAACCGTATTACTGCTCTTGTTGGTTATTTAGGTCACTGTAAAGTCAAGGTAAAAAACACTTCTTTGTATGGGGGAGGCTAGACATCAGAGAAGGAAGAAAAGTTGCTGATTTCTCTTAAATTGGCAGTTCCTAGTGGTGGAATGGCTCTGCTACTGAGAGGTTTAACGTGTATTGGCAGTGGGTGATTTGAAACCAAATGATTGGCTACAATTATCTCCCTCACTGGCAATTCTTCTTGCTGTGCAGTTTAGGATAAATGTGGAGGCTGCAAAGGGTTGGAGGCCCAGTGTCTCCTGGAACAGAGGTAAAGGCTGGATGGGGGAACTGATGAGGCTGGGAGGAGGGCGACTAGCTGAGCAGCTGATCAAAGTGAACCTCTTCTGCCAACAGCCGGTTTATGGGGAAGGGATTTGATATTTAGGGGAAAAAATTGAAAAATGCCTATAGTTAGTGAACATGAATTGGTTTTGTCTGCATTTCCAGATACTGCTCTTCAAGGGAAGTCATCTCATGTTTCCTCTGGGGACCCACCCCTAGTGTGCCTCCTGACACAGATCTGGCCAATCAGAACATTGCATCCCTGGCCACCAAGACAGGTTTAGGAATGGCCACATGATCAAAGTGCTTCTGAGAATTAGGCCCAGGAATTTTTCTGGAAGTATTGGGAAAGTAGTTACTTTCCATTAGCTTTGTTAAACTGGCACTGTCTTAATCTAGAGCTGCTGAAGGCCATTTTTGTCAGTACATGGGGAGAGCCTGCCTGACAATGAAAACAGGGCAAAGTGGAGATTAGGGAGGACAGGAAGCAGATTCTTGACAGCATCATCTGAGCATCTGGATCCAGCCATGCCTGCAGCTCATAACAGCTGGACTTTTGTATGCTTTTGCCTTAACCAATTTGTGATGAATATTCTCATCACAGGAAAAAGGGAGTCCTGATGAGTTCTAGCTTATACAATATCCATGGGCAAAATAGCATTTCCTCAAAGTCAAGTGAAATTTGTTGACAGAAAAAAGGTGAACACTCAAGACAGAGAAAATAGTATGTTAGTTATGAGAATGATAATTTCTGTAAACCTAATGTCTGCTATTAAATAGTCCTGGACCAGGTGGTTTTCATAGTAATCACTGAATTTAACAATAATCCCACAGTACAATCTCTGTTTTTCAGCTGAAGAAATCAAGAATCAAAGAATTAGTGGTCACGTCCAAGGTAACACCAGTGGGTTAAGTTATGGAGGTTAAATTTCAGTCCATCTCTGTCTGCCTCTAAGGCCCATGCTTTTTAACTACACTCTGTATGTTTTCTTGGCAAACACACTACAGTGTAGGAGGGAAAGCAGAGACATGGGCTTACCATGAGGTGGGCACAGGGTTGGACCCCCTCACGGGCATTCTCTTTTGAGCGAAGTAAACCTCAGACCTCAGAGACTGAGAAAACAAAAGATTAAAGAAGTAAAAATCTGTAGGCAGGAAGTACAAAATCTGCTTGCCCTGATGCACAAAGCTCCTTATGCAACTTATATTAAAATAATTGATCAAATGGCTACTATCGGCTGCTGGAATACACAGTGATCATGGCTGGCTATGGCTCACTGCTTCATCTTGAGCCCCCAGTGGGAATTCCAAGGCAGTCCAGGAAGTATATTATTGCATTTTGTCACTCAAACCATTCCTGGAGGGCTTGAGGGAAGAGATGGGACAGCTTTCAAGCATGTGTTGATGTCAGTTGGGATAACAACCATAAATGTGCCAGAGTCGCTGGTAATCTCCCAGGGTGCGGGCTGGCTTGAAACACTGTTCTTTACTCTGGAAAAAGGCTGTCTCAGCATTCAGCCAGGAGTTCTCCTTGGTGGTGAACATGGCCCTCATGAGGGAGCCTTTTGCCCTGGGCTTGAATGAAAGCCAACGCTTCTTACTTGAGAGCTTCATTAAACAAAAAGCACTGGTCTTAAACGGCATGGATGTTTTACCTTCAACATCATGCATATTTAAAAGTGTTTTAAAAATTAGAAATTACCGGATGCAATGAATCTCTTCTTCCATTTCTATTTCTCACCTATCTGAAGCCTAAATTCTAAGACAGCTGCTGCTGCTAACTGATTATTAGTAATATCTGCTTATTTCATAGGGATGTTGTAAAATGTTTATTGAGGACCTACTGCATGTCGGGCTCTTTGATAAGCCCTGGGAATTGTCACTGCACCTGAAACCTCGCTGTGTCATTTCCGTCCATTATTGCCCCACCTCTCAGGGCTGCCTCTGCTTCTACACATCCCTCTGTTGGGACTTCCCTTCACTCCCACTACGATCAAATTCCCCTTCCTCTGCATTGTCTTCAGATTACCTTCTATTTCTTCAAATTCCAGTCTAGTGTTCCCAAATGAGCACTCTATTACACATTTTCTTAGTTCCTGGTGTTTCTCCTAAATAAGTATATCCCTTCATACTTACATATTTATGATTATGTAATTTTTCAATAGTTGCTTGTATGGTTATTTGACTAATGTCCAACTCTTCTTTAGTTAAGTTCCATGAGAATTAGCATTGTGTCATTTGTTAAAATCACTGTTATATTCCCAGGGTTTATCAAAGAGCCCAATAGGCAGTAGGTCTTCAATAAATATCTCACAACATCCCTATGAAAGAGGCAGATATTACTAATCAAATATTATAGATGAGGAAGCTGAGGCACAGAGAGAAGGCAGAAAAACCTGCTAACAGGTCTTCAATCCAGTCCTGTTTCACAAAGCTCTGCCCTTAACCATTATGTTATCCTGACTCCTTCTAGAAGATGACCTTCGGTTTGGCAGGGTTCAAAGAGCAAAATGACCTGGAGACTTTTTAAATTGGTCTGAAACTTTAATGCTCTTTCTTGGATCTAATTACCTCTACAGTATCAGGAGTCTTTTATTTTATTTTGTTTTTAAAAATAATTCATAGCACATACTCCTTAGATTGGTAACAAGACCCTTTATAATCAAGTCTAGTGTTTCTCAAACTAGCTATTCACTGGAATCGCCTGGGGAGATTTAAAAAAAAAAATACTGATGTCTGCATTCCCGTTTCACCACCAAAATATTCTAATTAATTGGTTTTGGGTGGGAACTGAGTGTTGGTATTTTTTTATGCCCCCCAATGGTTCTGACACGAGGGCAGGTTGAGAATCACTGATTTAGCCTCCTCCAGTTTCACCAGCCTCATCTCCTCACGTCTCCATAATCACGGTTCCATCTTCACTTCGATCTCATCCTCCTACGAGCGGTTTTCCTGTGTTTGCTTTTCCTCCTTCCACGGCTACAGGATCCATTCATGCCCTGTGAGTGTTATTATTTTCATGGCACTCATCAGACTGTATTCTAATCTACCACTTTGTTGTTCTAATTTGATTGTCTTGGTTGAGGTCACAGATTGTCTTACCCAAGACAATACCCGAAGTGTCTACTTTATAATACTTGTTCGACACATGAAAAATACAAGTTCGTGAATTAATAAATAAATGAAATGGAGGGATGCTTTCATGTATTTTCTATTTCTCACCTTTTCTCATTTGAGACACATTTCCCAAAAGTCAAGGTCATGGAGGTCAAAGACTTTACTAGAACAGATCTCTCTACTCATTCATTCAAACCTCAGTGCTAAGATCATCATCTACTTTTGGAAAGGCTAGTTAGGGCTATTGGCTTATATAAAGGATATCTGGGCTGGAGAAACAAGCTAGTCCAGTGGTTCTCAAACTGGCTGCCCATTGGCATTATTGGGCCATGATAGTGGTTACCACCAGCCAGTTGCCACCCACACGGCAGGCCCTGTGTGTGTCATGAACTGAGACATCTATGTATTTCATGAGTTCACAGAAGGATTTCTCACTGCACACGTCCTGAACTCTGAATATACCTTCTCTTCCTTTTTCTTACCTATCACTCTTCATCCAACAAACACAACCTAGAAAGTGCAATTGGTTTTCTTTACAAAAGTGGGGGAAAAACCCCACTATGAAACACCATACTTTCTGAGTTTGTTCTCGCTGATTCTTCCTCATCTCCATATGGTAAACACGGTCATTACTCCTTTCATGAAAGAGCAAGAAAAGGAAGAATAATTTTTTTTAATTGACTTTTTGAATTGCAGTCTGGCATGAACCTTTTGATGCTGTTGTTTTGAGAATAAAAAAAAAGTTGACTGTGGAAATATATCATCGATTCCTGCCTGTTCTTCGGGATTGTGCACGACTGATTAAAGGGCAACACAACCCTAACCTTTGCTCCCTCATCCCAAGGGGGCAAATTTGTAGAGCTGCCAAGAACACAAACTCTGGCATGGAGATTTTGATGCTTGGTGAACCAGCCAGACTGGAGAAGCTCAGAAAATTCGTATTAATATTATGAGAGGACTTCCCTGGCAGCACAGTGGTTAAGAATCCGCCTGCCAGTGCAGGGGACACGGGTTAGAGCCCTGGTCCGGGAAGATCCCACATGCCGCGGAGTGGCTGGGCCCACTGAGCCTGCGCATCCGGAGCCTGTGCTCTGCAACGGGAGAGGCCACAACAGTGAGAGGCCTGCGTACTGCAAAAAAAAAAAAAAGAGCTCAAGTTTCTAGGCTGGAAAAAGACTTCGCTGAAGTTGTTAATAGCTAAAGACCATGTGTCTATAAAAAGATACTCTGACTGGAAATAAAAATGTGAAAAAAAAGAGCATCAGAGAAACAATCAAACCTGGTAAAGCTAACCCAGGGTAGAGAGTGTCCTCACCAATGGATTTTGAGTATTAGGGCCCCACGAGAAGTCTCTCATAGTGTGAAAATGGGTGCATCCACCCTAACAGAGCTTGGTGCCATTGCTCATGGGCAGTAATTCAATGGACCTGCCCATGCTTGCCTTCTGGTCTATTAATACTCTCTTCATGCCTGGCTGGAATGCTTCCTTTTGCACATCTTTTCTGGAGGGACAATTTGCAATGTGTATCAAGAGACTTAAAAATGTTCTTACCTGTAACCCAATAATTCCACTGCTGAGGAATCGATCACAAATAGGGATGAAGTTTTAGAAATGAGAATATACATCACAGAGTCATTTATAATAGCAACAAGGTGAGATGATCCAGTTGTCTGACCAAAGAGGAATGGGTAAGTTCACTATGGCGATCTTAAGATCAAATAGCCTAATTCTGGAGAATACAAAACAGCATGAGGAAATACTCATAAGTCATGCTATCTAAAGATGTTCTGTATAATTTTAACCCAAAAACCCAAGTAACGATAATATCAAGTGAGTACAAGTAAGATATAATACTTTTATATAACATGATCCAGAACTTAATAGGTGATTTCCACTGTGGATAAACTATTTGGTTCAGAAAGTGACCCTCATCTACTGCCAGATGCCAGCATGTTTGTGTGAGTGTAAAAATGGAAGGAAATAATAGCATACTTTTCTGTATTTGCCAAAATTTCTGTAATGAATATGTGTTGCTTTCACAAGAGAAATACATAATTTTCAATTGCATCATTTTCCTGATTATAAACCTTTCTGTGATAACCCTTTCAAGCCTCATGATTATTGATGAGTCTTAGACTAATGTACTCTGGCTAGAATTCAGTGGTCTCCATCAGCAGTTCCTAGCTTTCTTCCCACTGACCCATCCTTCAAAATTTCCTAGATCCAGTCGGGCTCACCGCCATTTATACTGATGGCGGTATACCCTTAGTAGACCCACTTTGTGGTGTTTGCCCAGCCCAGAAGCCAATGCCCTCAAACTCACCAGCTGGCTTCCCCAGCAGCCATGTTTGTGATGCTAGCCCCCTTGGAGAAGCTCATTGGATGAAGGATGGACAGATGCCTCAAACTAGGCCAATCAGATTCACTCTGTTGGGAAATTGGAGTTGAATTGAGAGGCAGCCATCCTCCACCTTGTAAGAAGCAATGGAAGCTTGTTGGTTGAGAAATAATAAAGCAGCGAGAAAAGGCAGAGGGCACTCGGGTGGCATTTGATCCCTTGATTCCAGTTTTTCCCTGGCGCACTGCCATCTTGGGTTCTGTATTCTCATATTAAATTTGGAAACCTACTTGTTTGGCTTAAGTTGGCTTCAATTGGTTATTGTTACATGTAGTGGAAGAGACAGAACCATTAAGTATCCTGTGATCACATTTTTCTAAGAAAGGTATAGCTCTAAGATAGGTTAATCTTTCTTTATTTGGTCAATCTGAATCCCACTCTTTCTCCAGCCCACCTCCCCTGGGGAGTCTTCTCTGATTAACCCTATTTACACTCACCTTCCAGTTGCCCATAATTGCTTCCATCTGTTCACACATCCACCTACTTCATTGCGTGTTGGCATTTGCTGTTTTCATAACTTTGCACTTTGTAAGCATCCAGGGAGCTGAAAATTGGTGTTTCATTTCTTTTGAATGTCACAATACCTACCACTCTGCTAAGGAGAAATTAATTTCCTGAATGGGAATAAAACTTCAGGGCAGTAGTTGGGAAAAGTGGCTAGGGAAGACTTCAGCCCTTGTTGACAACCCCGCATAAGCCTTCTCTTACTTTCTGAAAGTGGTCCCTGGTTGATGCTTCTGCCCACAGGTTGATTCAGCAAGCACAGGTGGGTACTGGCGTGATGCAGGGGAGAGAGAGAGCTTTTAAGAGTGAGTCAGCTTCCTTTATTTCCTAGCTGTGTGACCACAGGAAAATTATTTAACCCCTCTGAGGTTCAGATTTTCATTTTTAAAATCTAAAATAGTTAGGAATAACCCTTCTCTTTAGAATTTTTAAATTTAATTTAAGTTTTTGAGAATAAAGCAAAATAACATATTATGGAATAGCATGGTATTTGAGAGCACAGGTTCTGGAGTCAGACTATCTGGGTTGAAATCCTATCCCCACCACTTATGAGCTGTGTGATCTTAGATAAGTGACATGACCTCTCTGTGGGAGATGGATGCAGTGATGGCCCCACTGTATTCAGTTCTCTCTCTCTCTACATGCAGTTAGGTCATCCCTTCTGCAGGGCTCTGGGATTGGTCATGTGACTTGCTTTGCCTCATGAGACAAGAGCAAACGTGATGCAAATAGAGACTTGAAAAGTGCTTGTCCCCTCTTGCTACTTTGGAACACTGATGCCACGTGAAGACACTCATACTAGCTGGCTGGATGGTGAGAGAGACAGGATGCCTTGTCTCCTGGCCAACAGCCTTCCAACCCCCAGACACATGAGTGAGACCATCCTCACTCCAGCCATCAGCCTATCCCCAAGCTGACAGAAGTTGCACGAGAGAGCCCAGCCAAGATCAGCTGAAGTGGTTCAGATCAGAAAAACCCTCAACTGACTCACAGAATCAAGAGCTAAATAAATGCTTGATTTTTAAAGCCATTATGGCTAGGGGATGTTTGTTAGCCACAAAAGATAACTGATACACTTCCCATGCTCACTTCTCCTTATATCCATAAATAATAATAGTACCTACTATATAAAGTGGTTGTGAGAGTTAAATGAATTAGTATGTGCACAGTGCCTTCAACATGCCTGGACACATGGTGCATAAAATGTGTAATTTATCAATAGATGAAAGTTTCGGGTGTTTAGTAAGTACTGTTTAGTACACTGTTTCAGGTGCATAGTAGGCACTCAATGAATATTCATTCCCTTTTCTTTCAAAATGTGTTCACTGATGAATTGAACAGAAATTCAAGTTAAACCTCAGGCTGATTTTCTCCATCTCTTCGTAGTCTACTAAGAGAAACCTGTGGGATTTCCACCAACAATGTCTGAACTAACTTGATCTGAAAATGTCCCTCACCTTCTGACAAGACCTTTGAATCAAGCTGTTGCAGAGACTCTGGTGTGACAAATACCCACCCAGGTCTTTCTTCTCCTCACCCTGGAGGCAGCTGAGTGATTTGTGTTCAATCACCTGGGGCATCCGGGAGGCTGGTCTCTGAGATGAGTGGAGGGGTGGTGTCTATCCTCCGCCATATGCCTCAATCTAAGTCATGCTGGGAGGATTTTTTTTTAAGATGAGGCAAGATACCTATCTTAAAATAAAAGGCAGTTGACAGGCAGGCAACACAATTTCCTTTGTCTGGACACATGTTGGTATGAGCAGAGAGAAAGAATGCCGCTGGGAAGTCTTGACTGATGCAAAACCACTCCTTTTTAGCTAACATACATGGGGAGACTTACAACACCTTCTGTTTATTTGGTGGCTGTGAAGTCCCTCTGTTTCTGAGATTTAGTCATTGTTTTCAATTTGCCAAGAGGTTCTTTTCTTCAGCAAGATGAAGTTTCCCCTGAAGGAAAGACTATTCATAAACCAGGATGGTGTCCAAAAGAGGATGGAGCTACTGTTACTGTCCTGGGAGTCTCTGATCAGATTCAGCTGGACACCTGGGAGGCAGGAGAGCCCGAGGTTAAGAGTGTTGTCTTTGAACTCTGCCAGACCTGGACTAGAGGCCTGGCTCTGTCCTTCACTAGTTTTAGGACCTTGGGCTAGTTATGTAATGACCCCAAGCCTTACTCTCCACATTTGTAGAGTGGGAAGGCAGTGGTTCCAACCAACTGGGATATTGTGCAGGTTTAATAAAGTAATAAATGAAGACTGTTTAGCACAGCTCCTGGCAAAGTTAGTGCTTGATAAATGACAGCTGATACTATTGCTGTTATATCAGACAATTGTTGTATGTCTATTGTGTACCAGCACTGTGCTAGGCATGGAGGGATATAAGAAAGAAATCATTTATAACCTTTGTCCTAGAGCAAGGAGTTGGCAAATTTTTTTCTGAAAAGGGCCAGGGAGCAAATATTTTAGGCTTTGTGGGCCAGTTTGTCTCTGTTATTCAACTCTGCCATTGTGGCAGAAAAGTAGCCAGAGACAACAAACAAATGGGCATGGCTGTGTGCCAATAAAACTTTATTTATAAAAATGAGTGGTTGGCTGGATTTAGACCATGGGCTGTAGTTTGCCAACCCCTGTCCTAAAAAATTGTACAGTTAGGGGTGTCTCTGGCTACAAGTAATAGAAAACCCTATTTATATGAGGTACACAGTTACTGGTGTTGATTCAGTGGTCCAAAGATGTCAACTACAATTTTTATGATTTTCTACATATTTCCTTAACAGTTGTCAACCATATAATATGCACATTCAAGACAGTAAGGAGAAAAGGGGCAGAGTCAACTGAAGTGTTTCTTTTTATTAGGAGAGCCGAGATTTTCCCAAGATCTCCTTGAAGATGTCTCCCATGTTTCATTGGCTGGATTGTGTCGTATTCCCAGCTACAGTGGAGGCTGGGAAGGTGAATATTTGTCAACTCTATCACTAATGATGGTGGTGGCCAGGAGGGAAAGGGGGCGTGAGATTCAATGTTGATAAATCAATGAAACTGTTGCACCATTCAGTAACGTCACATCCTTGAGACACACAGAATTACAACGCAGGCTGCTTAATGATTTCACACACACACACACACACACACACACACACCCCTAACCAAAGATGTAATGGGAACAAAGAACAGAGAATCTAATTTCTTGTTAGTTCAGAATATTTTAATTATGCAGTCATCAATAAGGTTATTTGAACAAGGAAATGCAGGTGTCTAAATGGTGATGAAAACATTTGATAAGCCAAATGAATTATCAAAAGACTGAGCATTATTTTGTTAGATCAGTTATTTATGGTCCCAAATATCCACTCCCTCCCACCTCCACTGGAAGAATATGCTCACTGGGCCCATTTGTGTTGAATCTGGCCTTGTAGCTTGCTTGGCCTCATGATGGGCAATGCACACTTTTCTGCACCTTGACTATGGGTTGAGTCATCTGACTTGGCCAACGAGATAGTAGCAATCACAGTACAAGCAGAGAGGTGTGAAATGTGTTTTCAACGTTGGGCTGGTCCTCTTGCACCTCTGCCACCACCATGATAGGAGCTTCCCTTTGGTAACTGTTGGTGCTTCAACCTGGGCTCAGAATAAACATACCTGCAGTCAACCTAAACCAAACCTGCAGTGAGCAGTCAAGCACACCTGAACCCAGGCTTGAAGCAGAGCTCCTACCCAACCTACAGATACATGAGCAAGAATAAATGATTGTTATTTTAAACCACTGAGTTTGGGGGTGGTTTGTTACACAGCAATACCTAAATGATACACTGTATGCTATAAAAGTACATGAATTCCAAACCCACTAATTCAGAGCCTGTGTTGGCATGGATTAGTTATTCATTCATGATATTTTTTTGGCTGGGCACTTGACATTCTAGACCCTCTGCTAAATTTCAGGATACTAAGACAAGTGAGATAGGGCGCATTTCAATGCCGTGTGGTATGTTTAAAAATACAAGTAAGAATAAAGTGTGGATCTCTAAGAAAGAGGAGAGGATTATTAATTCTACGGAGAAGTGAAAGAACCAGCAGGTAAGGAAGGCTTCTTGGAGGAAAGGAGCATCTGAATTGCCATTTGAAAGTGGAGTAGAAGATGACTAGGCAGATGAGAACTGGGGTGACAGTGACAGGAGGGCGTTCCGAGCAGCGAGATCAGTATTAGGCACAGTCCAGAACATCAAGGAGCAGTCTAAGCATGGGGGAACAATTAGCAATTTCCAGAAGGTCAGTGGTGAGGGACAAAGTAGCCAGAGAGGAATCTCTTGAGAAGGGTCTGCCATGCAATGGTGAAGGACTTCTTAACCATGAGGATAATGGACAGTGCATACCTGTTTTTTTTTTGTTTGTTTGTTTTGTTTTTTTGCGGTACGCGGGCCTCTCACTGTTGTGGCCTCTCCCGTTGCGGAGCACAGGCTCTGGATGCGCAGGCTCAGAGGCCATGGCTCACGGGCCCAGCCACTCTGCGGCATGTGTGATCTTCCCGGACCGGGGCATGAACCCGTGTCCCCTGCATCGGCAGGCGGACTCTCAACCACTGCGCCACCAGGGAAGCCTGCATACCTGTTTTAATTTATTTAAATTAGCAATAATTATAATACTAACGGCCAACAATTATGGAATGCTTACTAAGGTGCTGGGCACTGGGCTGTGCCCATGGATTCCTCCCAACAATTCTAAGTGGTAGGTACTATTATTATTCCCATTTAACAGATGAAAAAACTGAGGCTTAGAGAAGTAAAGCGACTCGTCTAAAGTTGTAAGGTAACTGCCAGAGTGGAGATTTGACCAAAGCTGCTTCCTTCCGGATTCTTCTTCCTTAACCACTGCTGTGACTGCTTCTCTGTGAAGCAAGGTTAGGAGGTGGCCAAGTCACTCAGGAAATTATCGCCAAACATATTGGAACACATATCCCTTACACCTACAATTTCAACGATTTTATTGACTCATGTGAGAGTCACTGTGCTGTCAATGAAGGGTTCAAATATGAATAAGATTTGACCTTGCTTTTAAGAAATTTGAGTGACAGAAAAGCAATGTATTGCACCAACAATTCTTATCTGTTCATGAAGGTGGCTTCCTTGAGGCAGTGGCTCCTGCTCAAGGTTCTGGGTCAAAGCACCTGAGGACAGGAGGATATTTGGGTTTTGTTTGCTTTTTTTTTTTTTTTAAAGGTAGAGCTTCCAGGTGTCACCCCAGATCAACTGGGACAGAATCTTTGGGATGCCAGTCTTGGAAACTTTCTCCCTCTCCCTGTCCCTCCTGTCTACCTTCCTCTCTCTCTCTCTCTCTGTCTCTCTGTCTCTATCTCTCTCTCTCTCTTTCCTCTTCCCAGGGGATTCTGAAGTCCCCATGAAGGTGAGTTTCCAAACAGCACATTGGCAATCCCTGTTGGTTCTCCTCAAACTCCCCAAGCTATGGTGTGCTTTGGGCCAGAGCCTCCTCCAGCCACTGGTCATGCATGGCCGGTTGGCCACTTTCTCTGGGGTGAGTGGTGCCTAGAGGCTAATTATAATTCCAAAGGGTCTCCACTGAATTCTAAGAACTGTCCATCTTTCCCCTTTCTTCCTGGACCAGTTCTTTGAAAATGCCCATTCGCCTCAAGCCACTGTCAAACTCACAGTATCACATCTAGCATGGAACTCCTCCCGGACTCATCGGTGGCTACTCCAGCCTTTTTTGGGTTGAAAGTGTTGACCATAGGAGGCATCATGGCAGAAGTTTCATCCATACTGGAATGAACAGACTGAGCTGTGCTCAAATTAAGGCTCTCTAAAGCTCGTTGGTCAAAAGAGGGGCCAACTTCTCTGGATGGGCATGGGATACACTCACTACTGCCATTCTGGTCGACCATCCTAGAGAGTGGGGGACATAATAACACAGGCACACTCTCTGCTCAGGACTGTAGTGGATTTGAAAGTATTTTTTTTAATACTAAAATCTTTCTGGGATGAGTAGCTTAGTAACCAATCAGTACTGTCTAAGATAGTCCTACATGATGTAAGCCAGTGCACGAAAGGGTTGAATCTGCATTTCCTTAAAAAGTCTTAGATCCCCTGGTTTTTTCAGAAAAACTCCCACCCAAAAAGTTGAAATGGAGGAGGTTTTCCCGTTAGTTTACCAGCTTAGTGACTGTAGGAACTGCAGTGGGCTGAGTGGTACCCCTCTCCCCGCTCAAATATGTCCTAATCCCTGGAACCTATGAATATGACCTTATCTGGGAAAAGGGTTTTTGTAGATGTAAATGAATTAAGCTTATTTTGAATTTTCTGTCATAGAATTTTCCCTAAATTCTATGACAAGTGTCTTTACAAGAGTGAGGGAGATTTGAAAGACAGAAGAGGTGATGTGGCCATGGAGGTAGAGATTAGAGTGATGCAGCCACAAGCAACTGATGCTGGCAGCTACCAGAAGCTGGAAAGGTAAGACATGGATTCTCCCTTAGAGCCCCTGGAAGAGGCCCTGCTGACACCTTAACTTTGGACTTCTGGTTTCCAGAACTGTGAGAAAACAAATTTCCTGTTGTTTTAATCCACTCATTCATGGTCATTTGTTACAGAAGCCTCAAGAAACTAATACAGGAACTAAACTTCCATATCCCCTGTACAGACCAGAAAGGGCTGACTCTGACAAAAAAGTATTCGGGAAAGCCTGGAGGGGCTTAGGGATCCGATAGAGTCTCCAATCAAAAGAAATAAATGCTGGATTGGGAGGGCAGCTGAGTACCCCCGTGGGTGGACTGGACTCCCACACTGGCTGCAAACCCAGTAGCCATTGTAGACTTTTCCCTTCTTGGCTGTCAGCTTTGGAGCCGTGGGAGTATTCTGTCTGTTCCTCAAATAGGACTGCAAGGGAGGCAATCCGATTTTACTTCGATATTTAGATCCACAGTTAGGCCTGATTTCTGCTGAAGCGGTGAAAAAAATCTCTGAGCGAACGCACATCTGTACTCAGTGGTGTATCCATGGGAGGACGGTTTTAGCACAGGTTCAAGTGTGTGGGTCTGTGTTCAGTAAAGTTGAATAAAACTTTGCTGAATGTCTCTTCTATTCCCATCTCTGTCCTGAGCCTTGGGGCTACTGAGATGCATAAGACTGTTTCCACCTGAAGAAACTCACAGTCCAGTGGTGGAAATGAGAATTCAGTGCACGATGGCACGTCTTAAGCACATTTGTGCATATATGGTACATGTGTAACTACACTTGCGGTTTTGCAGGCGTGTGTCTCGTGCGTGCACATGTCCACCCCTGCCCGTCTCAGTGTGAATGTGTACACGCTTGGTGTGCAGATCCATGTGTTTGCTTTCGTCCACACAAGTGTGTCTATATCCATGTGCAACTTGCACATGCATTTTCCAAGATGAATGTGTTATCTGTCTTTATTTGTTTATTATTTTTGCTGCACTGAGCGGCACGTGGGTTCTTAGTTCCCCAACCAGGGACTGAACCTGCACCCCCTGCAGAGGAAGCGCGGAGTCTTAACCACTGGACCGACAGGGAAGTCCCTGTTATCTGTCTTTAGAAAGGTTTTATCATCTTTGCACAAAGACTAATCGCTTTCTCTTTTTCTCATAGTCAGAGTCAGTCCCAGCCAGGGCTTAGCACAGTAACTGATACCCGCCCCCCTTCAGTTAATATTTCATGCACCGAATGTCACATGAAGTGACTGCATGGCTGATGGGCTGTCCACCAGATAAGCCTCCCAGATAACCCCTCTCATTCCCCTCTTCCCAAGACCCTCCTTCACCTCCTGGTGTAGTCTAGAAGCATGGAGATTCTCCATTTTGTCCTGCTCTCTTTGCTGTGCCCCAGATAGATGCAAATGTCTTTGTCTTCGGCAATTTTGTTGCTAATCCCCAGTTAGGAAGGGATGAGTCTCCTGCCCTTAAATTCAGACATCTTATGACCTTTGCAGAAGCAACCCTGAGCCTGCAAGTTGTATTGCAGGTTGGAGGTGATGGGTGTACCTTAAAGCATCCAAGGCCATCCAGTTGAGGCCCCAGAGCTCGCTTACAGGTCTTTACAATGGCAAAGCCACTAAGAGGATTTGCTGTTCAACACCAGGAAATAAAAAGTTGATGAGAGTGTGGGGATGAGGCAAAAAGCCATAGAGAAGCAGTGCCTCTTGGGAAATGCCACCAAATAAAGCCTGTGGTTTAGTCTTGGCTCTGCTGCTCATTGCTGTGTGACCTTGAGCCAGTCACATCCCTCTCTGAGCTTTAGAGGGGTTGAGTAAACATTAGAAACACCTAAAAGGACTAGTTAAAAAGAAAACTACCTGGGCCTCACTCCAGAAACACTGAATCAGAATCTCCAGAAACGAGGTCCGAGGACCTGTATTTTTAATATGCTTCCCACGTGAGGCTTCCATCCTCTGGAGTTTGGAAACAAATGGACAGGCTGCCCCCTGAAGTCCCTTTCAGATACTCTGGATATTTTTCTGGGAGAGAAAATATTCGCAGAGTACAGTGGGGATTTTCTCAAGGAAAAGAAATGAAAACTTGCCATCTTTCAGGAAATAGAAAAAACTGTTTGAGGAAGAATCACAGGAGGCTAGCAGGAGAGAGCCTAGGCCTGGGGGTCTGGCCCTCAAAGCCAGGCTGGCCAGGCTCCAGGACCAAGGACATGCTGCCAGCCTCTCCTTATCGATTCATCTCCCCAGCCCCTGCATCAGGAGAGCATTCTGAACTTTGAAGCATTTTGCAACTGTAAATCAGAAGCCCTGCTGCTTAATAAAGAGCCATATTGTCCCAATCCTGTGCAGTACACGGGACTAGCCTTTTCCAGTTGATGTTTTGCAAACTGGCTCACAGGTGATCCAGTCCATCTATACCGGTAAATGATAGTAATGCGGTTCCACTTTACGGAATACTGGACATCAGGGTAAGAATGAAGGAGATATTCATGGGCAAGCATGGAAAGATGCTGAAGATCTCCTTGGGTGAAATAGAAGCCTGATATTTTTATGTAAACAAAAGTAATTTGCAGAATGATAAATTCTGTGTGTTATGTATATGTATATATACATTAGTATTATATATACAGGTTTTTTGGGAAAATCGTGGGGCATTTATTTATTTATTTATTTTACATCTTTATTGGAGTATAATTGCTTTACAATATTGTGTTAGTTTCTGCTGTACAACAAAGGGCATCAGCTATATGCATACATATATCCCCATATCCCCTCCCTCTTGCGTCTCTCTCCCATCCTCCTTATCCCACTCCTCTAGGTGGTCACAAAGCACAGAGCTGATCTCCCTGTGCTATGCAGCTGCTTCCCACTAGCTATCTATTTTACATTTGGTAGTGTATATATGTCCATGCCACTCTCTCACTTTGTCCCAGCTTACCCTTCTCCCCTCCCCACCCCCCCGTGTCAAGTCCATTCTCTACCTCTGCGGCGTCTTTATTCCTGTCCTGCCCCTAGGTTCATCAGAACCTTTTTTTTTTTAAGATTCCATACATATATGTTAGCATATGGTATTTGTTTTTCTCTTTCTGACTTACTTCACTCTGTATGACAGATTCTAGATCCATCCACCTTGCTACAAATGACACTGATGAAAGAAATCAAAGATGTTACAAACAGATGGAGAGATATACCATGTTCTTGGATTGGAAGAATCAACATTGTGAAAATGACTATGCTACCCAAAGCAATCTACAGATTCAATGCAATCCCTATCAAACTACCAATGGCATTTTTCACAGAACCAGAACAAAAAATTTCACAATTTGTATGGAAACACAAAAGACCCTGAATAGCCAAAATAATCTTGAGAAAGAAAAATGGAGCTGGAGGAATCAGGTTCCCTGACTTCAAACTATACTACAAACTATATACAAACTATACTTCAAACTATACTACAAACTATATACAAACTATACTTCAAACTACACTACAAACTATATACAAACTATACTTCAAACTATACTACTAAAGGTACAGAAATCAAGACCGTATGGTACTGGCACAAAAACAGAAATATAGATCAATGGAACAGTATAGAAAGCCCAGAGATAAACCCACGCACATATGGTCACCTTATCTTTGATAAAGGAGGCAAGAATATACAATGGAGAAAAGGCAGCATCTTCAATAAGTGGTACTGGGAAAACTGGACAGCTACATGTGAAAGAATGAAATTAGAATACTTCCTAACACCATACACAAAAATAAACTCAAAATGTATTAAAAACCTAAATGTAAGGCCAGACACTATAAAAATCTTAGAGGAAAACATAGGCAAAACACTCTATGACATACATCACAGCCAGATCCTTTTTGACCCACCTCCTAGGGTAATGGAAATAAAAACAAAAATAAACAAATGGGACCTAATGAAACTTAAAAGCTTTTGCACAGCAAAGGAAACCATAAACAAAATAAAAAGACAACTCTCAGAATGGGAGAAAATATTTGCAAATGAAGCAAATGGCAAAGGATTAATCTCCAATATGTACATATAGTTTTTATATTAAAAAAAGAGGGAAAACACACAAGCATATATATATTTGTATAAATGAAGAGAAGTATTATTTGAAAAGATGTATCCCAAACTGGTAGTAGATGCTCAAAGATTAGGTCAAACATTTGCCAAGGGCCAAGCCATGTGCTTTATAAACATCTCCTTCAATCCTCACAATCACCCCAGGAAGCCAGCCCTGCTTGTAGAACTCCGTTTTCCAGTATGGTGGCATGGAGGTGGGAAGTCACATGTCCAAGGCCACGCATCTGAGCTGGGACTGATTCCTAAGCCAGTGCATGTATCTCTCCGCTAGGCTGACCTCAGATCCTCTTGTTGGGTCCATTTGGAATGGCTAGTCCAGGGTCTGAGAGAAAATGACTCATGGCTGGAGCCTACAGCCACGAGTAAAGCAGAGCTGAGCTGGGGCAAGAACAGCCTGATGAAGAGGCTGAGTGGGAGTCCAGGCCCCCACCTCTGAGACCCCGCTTTCACTGTGCACTTTGGCCGAAGCTGTAGTAAGTCAGGCCACTGCCTGTGCCAGGAAAGCAAATGACAACACCGGGCTGTCCCTGTCAAGTCTAACGTTCCTGTCACGTTAGACTTCACACTAACCCCCATCTGCGTGAAGTCTGGGAGGGGCTGGCTGGAGAGCGGGCGCCTCAGTGCATCTCCTCTCTGAAGCCTGGCCCTCTGGAAGGAAGGGAAGTGCCTGGGTCGGGGTGGGGGGCGATGGTAGGAAGAGAGGATGGGAGGGGTCAAAAAGGAGGGTTCTGGGCTTCCCTGGTGGCGCAGTGGTTAAGAACCCGCCTGCCAATGCAGGGGACACGGGTTCAAGCCCTGGTCCGGGAAGATCCTACATGTCGTGGAGCAACTAAGCCCGTGCGCCACAACTACTAAGCCTGCGCTCTAGAGCCCGTGAGCCACAACTACTGAAGCCCGCGTGCCTAGAGCCCGTGCTCCACAACAAGAGAAGCCACCGCAATGAGAAGCCCGCACACCACAACGAAGAGTAGCCCCCGCTCGCCGCAACTAGAGAAAGCCTGTGCGCAGCAACAAAGACCCAATGCAGACAAAAATAAATTTAAAAAAAAGAAAAGGAGGGTTCTGTTGAATGCCACAGTGGAAGTGGTCCCCTCCCCCAATCTGTTTATTTGATGAGAACAGGTGAGGGTGGGGGAAAGAGAAGGAAACTAACACTGGCTGACTTTCACCTTGTGGACATCAGCTCCTCCAGCATCTCAGTCATTAGCCCTGCTATGGCTGGGGAGCCAGAACATCAAGGAAGTTGGAGGACTTTGCTTTTTAAATAAAAAAATAAAACCCCTTTTACTCCTCCTGTTTTTAACTCTCCATTTCCCCTTCCCCTCAGCCTCTGGCAACCACGATTCTACTCTCTGCTTCTATGAGTTCAACTCTTAGATTCTTCTTATAGGTAGAATCATGCAGTATTTGTCCTCCTGTGTCTGGCTTATTTCACTTTGCATAATGTCCTCCAGGTTCATCCACGTCGCTGTGAATGACAGCATTTCCTTCTTTTTTTTTTTTTTTTTTTTTTTTTGTGGTACACGGGCCTCTCACTCTTGTGGCCTCTCCCGTTGTGGAGCACAGGCTCCAGACGCGCAGGCTCAGCGGCCATGGCTCACGGGCCCAGCCGCTCCGCAGCATGTGGGATCTTCGCGGACCGGGGCACGAACCCGTGTCCCCTGCAACGGCAGGCGGACTCTCAACCACTGCGCCACCAGGGAAGCCCGCATTTCCTTCTTTTAAGTGGGTTTCATGAGGATAGAGGCCAAATTTTCACTGTTAATTACTGAATCTCTAGCCCCCAGCACAGTGCCCAGACATAGCAGGTGCCTGATAAATGTGGAAACATGGATCCTGCATTAAAAATAAAGTTTTCATAGTGTTACAACTATAACGAATACACGGAAATATTTGGTGATTCAGGATCTTGCTTCACTTATGCCTTTAACTACTGTTTATCTTATTTATCCTCTATGATGTACGTGGCTTTTCCAAACACTGGGAGTACAGTGGTGACAAAGCAGACATCATCCTTGTCTTCAAAGACAAAGCGCACTGTCAAGAATGGAGGGGCCTCACAGTGGAGCTGTGGAAGCTGAGGTCTTTTACAAATGTAGCACAAGGGGGTCTGCTGGTCCCCGAAGCTGGTGCCTGGGCTCAGGGTCCTTCAGGCCTCCCAGGGAAACCCATGTATATTTCCCCACTCTCTTAAGTTTTCTGATTATCAGGGCATTTCACTGTGGTCTCCATCAAGGGAGCCTGTTGGACACCGTGCAAAAATACTCAAGCTGAAGTCAGAAAAGAATTGGGTTCTAATCCAGCCTTCTCCTCTCAGAGCCCTGCAAACTTGGGGAAGTCACTCAGACCCTCTAAGCCTTACTTTCTTCATTAGCAAGAAGAAGTTGATCCTATATCATGGGGTTTTGGTGATGAGTCAGTAAGGCCAGGCACATCATGCACCAGGCTCACGGCTGAGCCCATGCCACCTACTCCACAGAAGCAAGGTTCCCCCCTCCTCTCTTCTCTCACTGTGTTCTCCCATTAAGGGCTTTTTTGCATTTCGGGGCCTCAGGGAGGACCTTGGTCATCCTGCTGTCCCCAGGGTAGATAAGGAAACTCAACTCTAATGAAGCTCCTGGGATTTCTGATAGAGTTCATTTCTTGATCAGCATTCACCTGAGTTTTGAGAAACAGACAAACCCAATACATTCGTTTGGCTGTTATTCCAATGCCCCACGAGGCTGATTTTTCTTTAAAGACAAAGCATCACATTGCCACTTAGATGTTTAAAAATGTTTGTCTCCTTCCTTTCTTCTTTCCTTGTCATTTGTTTCTCTCTGAGCTGGTTGGTGATATTCTCTCTCTCTCTTTTTCTAATCATCATCATCGTCGTCATCCTCTGCCTTTCTAGTGAGTACATTTTTCAGGGAGTCATATGACATAATTTAATACTCTTTACAAACGTACATCTGAAGTGTGGGGCATGACCTAAATGGATTTGCTGGTGTATTTTTAATTTTCTCCTTTTTCGTTCCTGGATGTTTGCCAGGAGAGAATGAATTGCAGCTAGGAGAAAAAGAAGAGATTTGGAGAATATCCCTTTTCCAGACTCATGGACAGAACTGTCTCCTTGGCCTCTCCCGAGTAGATGTCTGACTGGCATCTCAAATCCGAGGACCCCCAAACTAGACCTCCACGCGCCTGCCCCACCATATCCTTCCCACTTTGATGGCAACCCCATCTTCCCGGTTGTCTGGACTCATCTTTGATTGCATTTTCTTTCACACCCCACATCCAGTCTATCAACTAATCCTGTTGGCTATACATTCAAAACATATCTGGAATCTAAGCAATTTTCACTGCTTCCTCTGCTCCCACCGTGATCTCACTCACCATTACCCCTCACCTGGATTTCCATCAAGCCTCCCAAATCATCTCCTTGCTTCCTCTTGGTCTATTCTCAACACAACAACCGGAGGAAACCATTTGAAACATAAGTCAAATTGCATCTTTCTTTTCTTTCCTTTGCTTGCAATGTTGCTCCAACTCACTCAGGTGAGAAATCTAATTTCTTACAACTGGTGTTGTGTTATCTCTCTGACCCATTTCTCATTCTCTGTGGTCATAATAACTGTAATACCTAAAGGTGATCATGTGCCAGAGGCTAAGGCTGTAGATGTATTGCTTGCTCAATCCCATAACAATCTTATAAGATAGGTACTATCGTTATCCCAGTTTTACAGGTGAGGAAATTGAGTCACAGAGCAGCAATTAGGTGGCTTGCTTACAATCTACTTCTTGGAAGTGATGGGCCAGGATTCCCACCCACACTCTTTTGTCATCCACTATTTTTAGCATCACTAGTGAATCTTGCCCCCAGCAATGACCACTGTGGTGTAAAAGGAATAGGCTTTGAACTCTAGCTTCACCACTCATTAATCATGTGACTTTAGGCAGGTCACTTTACCTTTCTGCATCTTAGTTTTTCACCCATAAAATGGGATTTATAATAGCGTTGGTATTATTATATAATAGGATTGGTATTATCATCATGAAAAGTGAGAGGGTTGGAAAAATGCCTCTCACACATTTAGGATGCCATTAATACAAGATCTCTCTTTGTCCCTGTCTCCTCCCCTAAAGAAATGGTGAAATGGTATATTCATCCAAGAGACAAGATACTGAAAAGAACATCCTTCTGATGCCAGCTGCTAGAGTACACAGAGATTTCAAGACTCCCAGAAACACAAAGCACTCCATCATCTCAAGTAGCTTCAGGATCCTTCTCATGTCTTTGACAGAAGGACATTTGGGGTTTCCTGTCCATGTCCAATAATTCACATTTTCTATGGGGCATATCAATTATGCAGCCACTTGCTTCTATTAATATTTCAGGCTTCATAAGCATCAATAAAATATCCATCAATTAGAAGTTTGCAATCAGATCATCCTTTCCCCATCTCCTCCCGCTACCAGCCTTATTTCCAAAGCCAAGCATTAGAGTGTATGGTCCACAGCCATAGATTATTGAGTACCATCCTTGCAGGGCAGGGGTGTGCCCCCGCCACCGGCTCAGAACCATTGGTTCAAAGAACCCCGGTAAGCAGTCGCTGAGCAACAAAGGCAACCAAACTTTATTGTTTCTCCTTTTTAAAAAGAAATTAAAATTATTCATGAATTGCTGTTCAGCTGAACCCTTGGATCTCTTCCCGCGACAGCAGGGACAGATTTCCTGGCCAGCACTGGCTGATGAGGAATTTAACATTGGTTAAAAGCAAACATCTCCTCCAAGGGGGGACGTTAATACACTTAATGTTTAGGGAGTCTTGGCAGCCCCTGCTGAGAGGCTGCCAAACAAATTACGTTAGGTCAGTACTTTTGCGCTTGACAGGATGAACAGGTGGCCCACATCTGTACTGCACACATCTCTATCCACCTGGATCAAGTGCACGCAGGTGTGCGCTCTTCAGATCTCCAAAGCATGGATTGACCAGCACGTTCAATACGTCCTCTGACCGCACACGTGCAGTCACCGGGAACGGCAGAATCGGGGCACTGCTCTCACTTGTGCGGCAAGCTGAGAGCCGGGGCACCTATAGTGGTTTTCTCCCAATTAGCAGATTAGGCAGAGGACAGGATGGAGGCTGATGCTGGCTCTCAGAGCGCCCCCTATGTGCTCAAATGCCCACAGACACAATGAGAACAATCAAAGCCGGCTGAGTGAGGAATGCGAACAAGAAACACAAGGCAGGACAGCCAGGACACACAGGTCTTAATGATGGAGCCAGGCTTTGAACACAGGTCTGTCTGGCTCCAAAGTTTTCAAAAATCCTTTCGTTCATGACCCAGATCACAAGATAAAGTGCAATGAGCTTTGTCAGTCAACAAACGGCCAGGGGTTTCTGTTGTAAATCAATCCATGTTTCCAACTTTTCATGGACAGATAAGTGGTGGGCCTCTCCATTCTAGAGCAAAAAGGATTTTGGTGGCTGCAGGATTCATCCCATGTGCTTCTATTTTTCTTGCTCTTCTAAAGCCTTTTGCTCTGGGAATTCCAACAAAGGCAACGCCATCACCTGCCATGTTCCTCCCTAACGAAGCTCCGTCTTTTGAACTCTTGGCTTTCCTTCCCCTCTGTACACAGACCTTGGCTTCAGTCATTCCTGCCCTGAGCGCAAGTCGGATCAAGCCTGAAAGGTCCTTTGCAAATTTAAGAGTTACTGATCCAACCGCAGAAGCTCGACAGCCCCCTGCACCCACCATTAAAGGCAGGGTGTTTTGACAATTGCCCTGTGCCCTGCACTTTGGTTGAACAGGACCTGTGTGAATCCTTTATCAGTCCATGAATCACCCAAGTTTACCTGAAACGTGATCCTCAGTTTTGGTTTCTGACATGCCATCCTTCGGCAACCTGTGCCAACTGGAAAGGATCTGGTTAAAATCCTTTATAAGACAGGTGCTTTTATAAATTGCCTGTAGCTGTGAAAATTGGTGCTACCTTTTAGGAAAAAAAGTTGGGATACAAATCAAGAATTCTTAAGACTGTTCCATGCTGTTTTACTCAGTAATTTGACTTCTGGTGATTTATCATAAGGGAATCCTTCTTATATCCCTGTATCATTTATTGAGCACCTTCTCTGTGCCAAGCCAGAGTTTACATAGACTTCTCATTTATCCTCAACACTGCCACAGGGCAGGTAAAAATATCGTACCCATAGAAACATAAGGAAACTATAGTTCAGAGAGGTTGAGTCCCTTGTCCAAGTCCTTCAGCTGCTGGGCAAGAAAGGATTCGGGTTTCAGCCCCAAACACTTTCCTTTAGACAAATTGCCCATGCATTTGGCCACACTCCAGAGCAATGCTATTTTGGAAGCTCCTTTTAATAAATTAAAATGAGTTTTATGGGCAGCTGAGTAATTATCTGACTTGAACCCAATTAAAAATTGAGTCCATTCTGCCTGAGTTAGAGGGATTATTTTGATGAATGTTGGACAAACGGATTTCTCCTTTTAACCAGAACTCCAAAGTCCAGATGGCCAGGCTGTCTTCTGTACAGAGTGTCCACATGGGTTTGCATGACGGACCCACCCACGCCCACTTGTCCGCATGACTACATGGCGTGTATGTGCACCAATCAGGGAAAAGACTCTTGACTCCTGCAACCAGACCTTACATTCTCAGCAGCCAAGTTGTTTAATTGGAACGTATTTCTTTTCAGAAGTTCAGTGAAATTCAGAGGGCCTGAGCTTTAGAATTTCTAGACCTGAGTTTGTAAATGGGCTCTGTCATTTAGTAGTTGTGTGACCTTGGGCAAGTCACTTCACCCTGTCAACATCGTTTCTTTCATCTATAAGTGATGGAATGAGTGGTCGGGGACTTTGGTAGCAGGTAACAGAAGCTAAGCCTGGGTGTCATAAGGAAGCTCACGACCAGAGGACCAGTGAGTCATTTTCAGAACCATGAAGCAGCTTCAGCTACCCAAATGTCCCAGCAGAACTAGTCGTCATCACTCCCAACATCACTAAGAGCCTTCATGGTCCTCAGCACCAGCCCTAGACATTGGGTGTGCTGTTAGCCTGGGAAATTGAAGGAAGCCACCACCACAGCCATTATCCGTTTTCAAAATGGATTTCACTTATCCCCAGGTTCTTGATGCCTGCAGCTCCAGTTCCACTTTGGAGTTGGTGCAACAGATTGGCAGAGCTTGGCAGCCACTGAGACCCGTGAAAGTGGGTATTTGGCATTTTTATCTTCTGAAGTGGGAGGTGGGCTCTGCCTCAAAAGGTGGGAAAATGTTCTACGTGAAGGAAGGAGCTTCAGGTGCTGGGTAGCTAAAAAGAGAACACACTACCAATGTAAATAATCATCCCCATTGCTTTGTTTCATTCATTCATTCATTCATTCCACAAGTGTTTACTGAGCACCTATTATGTGTCAGGCACTGTGCTAAGGCTGGGCTACTGCTGGGAAATAAAGACTTATTGTGAAGATTTACATTGTTGCTCAAAACAACAATGTTACTGACATGGATTTTCATTTTTTGAGCTCATGGGTTGTGCCAGGCGGGATGCTGGTCACTTGATGTCTGTTTGTCTCACCGTGCGAGTTAATGAAACGTTATCTCCAAAAGATCACGGTGCTATTATAGCTACAAGATGATACCCGATAGCTGGTGCACAGCAAAACTGAATTTTCTCTCTCCTCAGCCCAACAGTTTCAAACTCTGATCCCGAGAGATTAGGTTTTCTTGCTTTTCTTTTAGACATCAACGAGTTTAAAAATCAAAACATGGAGACCTGACGATTTTGTCTAAATGCATGATGTCAGCTGCTCCAGCTCAATCACGGAGTAACAGCTGCCAAGCAGGTGACAAATGCGATGAAGGGCTCTGGGGCATTGACGTGCTGCTTGAAAAGGCTTGCCGTGTGCAGCCTTGGATCATCTGTCACCAGACCCCCTCCCTGTGCTAAGGGATATAATTAAAGGCATGTTTCTATTTGGGAAGTGACAGACCGAGCTGGCTTTCGGGGCTGCCACGTCGGTCATCCCAGCCTGTTGCTATCTTGGGACCTGGGCTCCGAGCATGGTTCTCCCTAAATCTTTAATGCCCTGAGACTCAGTTAACTCAATTATACAATTGTCACAAAAACAATACCCAATCCTGGGGTTGATGAGAAACTTAGCAAAATGCCTGGCTTACCATATTATTGGTAACAGGGAATCACTATTATTATTGTTGTTGTTGTTATTATTACTGCTTCCCCAGCTTTTTGTCACTTATTGCATGATTTTAGTCAGGTCACTCAGCCCTTTGGGCCTCCGTTTCCTCATCATTAAGCTGAGATACCTCTTCTAGCCCATCTCATGGGAACACTATAAGGGTAAGCAGAGAAAGCAGATATGCCAACACTTTAAAAATTCCCTTCTGAGGATGGAGCTACTCCTTTGCTTGATAAAACAGGAAGGGAAAATGCCATCTTGGACTGTGTCTTCACTCAAAAGCCTGCCTCTTGGTAACAGGTCCCTTGTTTTCTGAGCACCACTTGGTCTTCTGTAAAACAGGGCTCCCTGCCTACCTCTTAGGGTTACTGTGAAGATCAGGTAAGGAAATGCATGAGAAAGTCCATCAATTATTGTGTGCTCTCCCAACCACAGGTGGTAGAGTGGTCAAGCTCCCAGACTCTGGGTTCAGACCTCACCTTGTTTCCTCACTGGCTGTGTGACCTCAGGCCAGTCACGTAAGTGACCTGGGCCCGGCCTCAGTGCTCCTCACACTCTGACGAGAATTTGAAGCTCCTGGGGATCTCGTATAAAATGCAGATTCTGCTTTGGGAGGTCTGGGCAGGGCCTGAGATGCTGCGTCTCCAACAGGCTCTCAGGGGATGCTGATGCTGGAAGTCTGAGGACCCCAGTCTGAGTAGCGTGGGGTCAGGTGTGGCAGATTCAAGCCTTGGGCCATCGGGGAGTATTCAGATTTGGGAGCTAGTTGACAAATTAATAGGCTGATGTGAGGATCAAAAGATACCGTGAATTTAAAGCCCTGAATCCACAGATCTTGGCTCAGAAAAGTGTTCCTCACATCAGCTGTCATTCACGGAGCCGCTCCTATGAGAATCAATGGGAAGTAACTTTCTATATGTCAGTCAACGTGCTAAGTATTCTGACACACAAGCATCTTATTTACTCGTTACAACAGCCCTGTGAGGTGGGAACAACTGTTGCCCCTATTTTGCAGATGCGAAAATGGAGGCTCAGAGAGGTTAAAGGGGTTGAATTATTATCACTCTAACAATTCTTTTAATGGACATGGTAAAGATATCCCCCTTCTTTGGCTTTCTCATCTTCCTCTTTTAATAAAACCACCAAGGGTCTGAGAAGATCCAATCTGCCCCCAGTCCCTGTTACTGCCACGTGGGAGCAGATGTGAGGGCACCAGCTGTATTCACCCTCCTTTTCATTCCTTCCTGCAGCCACAGTTTCTTTAGCATCCATTATGTGCAAAGCACTGTGGATAAAGTAGGGGAAAAGACATTTTTCCTGCCCTCATGGAGCATACAGTTCAGGGGGAGACAGACATTAATCAAAGTAATGCCACAGATAAACAGGATTCCAATTTGTTGAAAGGAGTTATGAAAAAAAAAAAGATGTGGGTGTTAAGAAAATGGGGAATTTGATTGAGACTCTGTGAAAGCTTTTGTGTGGAGGTGACCCTGAAATGATATGAAAAAGGTGAGTAGGAGTTAGCTAGCTCAAGGGGAAGGGTAATGGGTACTGCAGCCAAAGAGAGCAGCTTGTGCAAAGGCCCTGTGGCAGGAGGAGCATGGCACACGAAACCAAAGAAGGCACATGTGGCAGGGGCAAAGGGAGGTATGCGCTGAAACTGGAGAGGTGTTGGGGTCAAATCCCAGAGGGCTTCACAGAGCATGTCAAGGATTCCAAGGCTTTGTCTAAAGAGCCGTGGGCAGCCATTGCCTATTTTAAGCAAAGGAGGAGTGAACAGATCAGGCACGAATTTTGAAATTGCTCAAAGGGATTGATCAGAAGGATCTGGGAGGAGGAATTGAGCAGAAAGAGAAAGAGGAATGAGGAAACTATTGCTGTAGTCCAGGCAAGAAAAGATGGGGACCAGGCTGGGGTGACCCAGGCAACAGTAATGGGGTGGAGGGGCCTTCTGTAGAATGTACATGGGAAGTAAAGAAAAATGATGGGGCTTGGTCATGAGGTCACTGCTAGAAGCACAGTAACAAAGTTGGGGGGCTTCCTGAGTATCCCCCAATATTAGGGGGGATGATCCTAGTGATCATCTTGTTCTACATCTTCCTTAGGGGCCAACGGGTCCCAAGAGGGGACTTATCCAATGTCATACAGCTAGATGGGCGAAGGCAGGGTGCAGGACCAGTTCTGAGATGATGTATGTGCTGAAATTGGTTCTCCCTTTAATGATGCTGTTAGAATCTCTATTCTCAGGATTCCAGGTAATCCATCTTCCCCTCAGCTGTGATCTTTTGCTAGAACCACAAGCAGAAGCTTGAGGTTCAATGCAGGAAGACTTGGGTTCAAACCCCAGTGGTGCTTGTAAGTATCTGCTCTGGAGAAGCACTTGTCTATATGAAACTAAGGATGTGCACAGGAATCTTCACTGCAAAACTGCTCTTGGTAATAAAAAAAATTGAAATCTACCTGAAAGTTCATCAATAGAAAGAATAAATAGAATACGGTATATTTATATGATGGAATAAAACATGATCATCAAAAGGAATGAATTTACATCAGCTGGAGAGGTAAATCTCAAAGACATATTGTTGAGTAAAAATGTGAGTTGCCTAAGAATAAATTCAGCATGATACCATTTATGTAAAAAAATCACAGAGGATACCATATATTTTATGGGCATATTTATGAGCATGTGAAATAAAAAGAGGTCTGAAAGTTCTGATGTTCTTAACATTGCTTGGAGGTGGGAGATTTTTATCTGCACATTTTAATTTTCTAAAAGGGAAACAGATTCATTTATTATAAGAGGAAAAACTCTGGCTGTATGGTCTCAGACAAATAATATAAACTTTTCTGAGCCCCTGTCTTGTCACTTTATAATTCTACAAATGGTTACTGTGTTGTCTGTGTAAGTTGCATGAGCCCCTCCCTCAGAGAAGCCAGTCTCCTAGACAGAAAATGAGTCATTGATCAGAGAGAACAGACAAGCCAGGTATCAGGGTCCCCAAAGAAGGGTCACCACCCAGCCTGGGGTACAGGGAAGGGCCCCCTGGAGACTGGATTGAACTGCACTTTGAAAGGCAAGAAAGTATTAGCCAGTTTCAGGATGGTGGGGACAGGTGATGCAAGCAGGAAAAACAGTGTGTGCTCCGTGTCAGGCTGATTAATTACCATTTAATGTGAAATGAAAAAAACAAATGCTGCTACTATTGTAAGTTTGTTTTATTGCTTTTTAAAAGCCAACACCATCGATAGGACAGGAATTATATTTAGCACAGCAGGCTGTTTTGAGGAAAGCATCCAGCATATAGTAGGTGCATAACAGATGCTAATTCCCATCTCATCTGGTGTCTCATGTAACCCACTGTAGTGGGCTGAATAATGGCCCCTAAAGATAACGGGTCCTAATCCCTGGAACCCGTTTATGTGACCTTATTTGGGAAAAAGGTCTTTGCAGATGTGGTTAAGCTATGGATTTTATGATTAAGGAGGTTATCCTGAATTATTCTGGTGGGTCCTAAATGCAATCATAAGTGTCCTTGTAGGACAGCGGCAAAAGGAGAGAACACAGACACACAGGAGAGGAGGAGGCAGTGAGAGGTTGAAAGATGCTGACCTTGAAGACCGGAGTGATACAGCCACAAGCCGAGGAATGCCAGCAGCCACCAGAAGCTGGAAGAGGCAAGGAAGGATCTCTCCTAGAGCCTCTGGCGGGAGCAACAGCTTGAGTTCAGCCCAGCGATAGTGATTTTGGACTTCTGTCCACCAAGTTTGTGGTAATTTGCTACAATAGCCACAGGAAACGAATGCATCCACCTCTGTTATCTGCAGTTTTCTTTATCCTTACTGCATTGTAGCAAAGATAGCCAATAAATGCATTTGCAGTAAGAATGTAAATTCTTGGTCTCCTAGGAGAATGATGCTCAGTTCAATTGAGCATTTCAGACATTAGAGCAATGTTGAGTTTTGGCCATAAGGCCAGTTTGAAATATTTGTTGCATTATCTGGGGGAAACTGACAGCCGCGGGGAAGGTTCCTGGGGTCTTATCCAGGTAAAACCATCATCTGAGTCTGTCTTAAGGACTGGACTGGGATGGAGAAGCAGAGGCATCCACAAGAGGAAGATGAATTCAGCCTCATGGAGCAGATACAAGGAGTAAGACACAGATGGAATAGAACAAGCCATGACAGATAAATAATTGTTAACGAATGTGGACTGTTCAGCTACTGGGTGTGGGGCGTTGTACTAAGAAGCTACATCTGTTTGATGATCACATTCTTTTTTTTTTTTGCGGTACGCAGGCCTCTCACTGTTGTGGCCTCTCCCGTTGCGGAGCACAGGCTCCAAGACGCGCAGGCTCAGCGGCCATGGCTCACGGGCCCAAACGCTCTGCGGCATGTGGGATCTTCCCGGACCGGGGCACGAACCCGTGTCTCCTGCATCGGCAGGCGGACTCTCAACCACTGCGCCACCAGGGAAGCCCTGATGATCACATTCTTATTATTCTTAGGGAAGCCTGTTTTACAAATTAGGGATCTTAGGCTCAGTGAGTCTGCCCAAGGTCACAGAGCTGGACGGGGGGAGCCAAGCTTTATACCCAGGTCTTCTGGATTTCAAAACTAGCTTTCTCGAAGTTGGCTGAAGACTGGGGAAGGTATTCCAGGTGTACCTGCCTGGGGGTCGCATTTCTTACATCCTTTCACCTTATGTCTTGCAGATCTGCCTGCTACCCAGAAGCCCAATTCTCATGCTAATATTTTCCAGGTTTTTTTGTTTTTTTAGGTAGACTCATGCCCACCAGAGGTGGTCCAATTATTTCTGGAAGTTCATTTGGGCTAATTCATTAGACATGAGCTGAGGAGGAATGAGTGTGGTATGTGTGTGTGTGTGTGTGTGCACACACGTGTGCACACGCACACACGAACACACATTTGGTCTTATCAGCTCCCTTGTCTAGGGCTGTTCTTTCTTGGGAAAGAACATTGCCACTTGGTGTCAAGCTGATTAATTCCTGCTGCAGCTATAATGAAAAAACGCATTTCTGTCCCAACCCTCGTTACCTTCCTTATTTTCTGTGATTTTTTTCTTCTTTATCTAGCTTCAGAATCTGAACAGCTTTTGTAATCTTCGAAGAAGTCTGTAGGACTCTTTCTGAGAAAATGGGGGGAAAATTACATTGCTCCGGCTTCTCACAAATATGAGGTTGTGCGTAGCCTCTCAAATTATGGGCCATTTGAAAGGTAAATCTCTTGTTATCATAATTTACTAAATCTTGAGTCTGATTTGGCAGCTCCTAATGTAATTCATGGAAAGATCGTCATAGCTAATACCACATTGGCTTTGTGTCAGTTGCATTTTACATATATTAACTCATTTTAAACTATGCAACCAGGGCTTCCCTGGTGGCGTAGTGGTTGAGAGTCCGCCTGCCGATGCAGGGGACACGGGTTCGTGCCCTGGTCCGGGAAGATCCCACATGCCGCAGAGCGGCTGGGCCCCGTGAGCCATGGCCACTGAGCCTGCGCGTCCGGAGCCTGTGCTCCGCAACGGGAGAGGCCACAACAGTGAGAGGCCTGCGTACCGCAAAAAAAATAAAAATAAACTATGCAACCATTCTGTGAGACAGGTACTATTATTAACCCCATATAAAAGATGATTCAGCTCAGATTCAGAGAGGATAAGAAAACTTCCGAAGTCCACACAGCTATTAATGCTAGGATTTGGATCCAGGGGTTCTTTGGAAGTGAAAATAGCTTTATTTATTTTTTTTTATTACACAGAAAATTCGTGGTAGTATTAGAAACTTCAAATAATACCGGAAAGAATCAAAAGACAATAAAAACTCACCAAAATTCCCAGCAGTCCTAAATAACTTACTAACCACTTTCAATATTTTAAAGAGCATATTTCCAGACATCTTTCTAGTGCTTAAAGAAACACACACCTCTATACTTTACAGGAGTGGGATTATATAATACAGGATGTTCTGTCATTTCCTTTTTCGCCCGGATGATGGTGATTATAATGGACAAGTAAAGCAGAACCAGAATAGGAGAAATATATCCTGTATCAAAGTGATGAATACAAGCTCAGGGTTCTCCCAGCCTAAGTGTAAGTGCTAACCCCGGGGAGAGGGGTGTTGGAGGCGGGGTCCATATGAGAACAGAAGGAATCTGTGCTAATTCCCTGGGCCTTACTCACTACATTCTTTGACCAGAATTCATCCAACCAACTATCTGTACCACAAACAAACATGTTCCCAGCTACCCTCTTTCCATGGCCATTCTAGCCCAAATACTATCTGCATACAGTCTAAGCATTGATCATCTTTTTATCAGGGAAAACCGCTTCCAGAATAACTCTGAGCCATCAAAGGCTGGAATCAGAGGTAAAATGATGGGGGCAGTTGCTGTCCATTTGACTCAGATGAAGCCTTCACATGTTGTGTCATTTCAAAGTTGAAGTAGAAAAAGTCAAAAATGACATTAGGGAGGAATATTCATTTAGGCCAGTTCCTGGATTTTTCTGTCTAATGGAATTCCTCTCTGCACACTTATTACCTCATCTCCGAAAAAACTAGATTTGGAAGTAGTCTTGATGGTGCTTCAGGAAACAGGCAATTTTATCATCTCAGGGAGGTCACATGGTATGACTCTCTGAATAACTAATGTTTGTTGCCACTTATCAGGCATCAGGCACTTGGAAGCATCTTACATTCCACCCTGAGGACACCCTGGTGTGGTAGTACTGTGGTCATGAACACTGAGTAGGTGAAGATGCTAAGGTTAAAAGTGAGTAGGTGACCCCTCTCCCCCAGGCTACCCAGCCAGCAAGTGGCAGAGCCAGGAGTTGGATTCAGGGCTCTCTGAGTCAGATCTGCCCTTGTAGCTGCTATGCTGCTATGCTGGTATTGATACATAGTAGGTATCATCTCAACACATTTTCCCTTCCTTTCCCCTTTCATAGGGGGCTTTTAATGAGGAGAAACTTTATGCCTCATCATCTTATTTCATTTTTTCAAAGCACTCGATTGAAGTATGATTGACATACAAAAATCTGTGCATACTATTCACAATAGCCAAGACATGGAAACAACATCCACTGACAGATGAATGGATAAAGAAGATGTGGTATATAGATATATACAATGGAATACTATTCAGCCATAAAAAAGAATGAAATAATGCCATTTGCAGCAACATGGATGGACCTAGAGATTATCATTCTAAACGAAGTAAGTCAGAAAGAGAAAGACAAATACCGTATGATGTCACTTATATGTGGAATCTAAAATATGATCCAAATGAACTTATCTATGAAACAGAAACAGACTTACAGACATAGAGAACAGACTTGTGGTTGCCATGGGGAAGGGATTGATTGGGAGTTTGGGATCAGCAGATGCAAACTATTATATATAGACTGGATAAAAAACAAGGTCCTACTGTATAGCACATGGAACTACATTCAATATCCTGTGATAAACCATAATGGAAAAGAATATGAAAGAGAATGTATGACTATATATAACTGAATCACTTTGCTGTACAGCAGAAATTAACACATTGTAAATCAACTATACTTCAATAAAATAAATTGTATAAAAAACAAAACCAAAAAGCTGTGCGTGTTTAATGCATACAACTTGATGAGTTTGGAGACACACACCCATGAAACCATCACCACAATCTATACCATAAGCGTAACCATCATTTCCAAAACGTTCCTCTCACTCAATTAATTATCATTATTTTTTGCAGTAAGAACATTTAACATAAGATCTACCCTCTTAGCAAATTTTTAACTATACAGTACAGTATTGTTAACTCCAAGCACGATGCTGTCCCGGAGATCTCTAGAGCTTATTCGCCTCGTGTAACTGCAACTTTGGACTTGTTGACTCATACTTCTCATTCCTCCTCCCTAGCCTGTCACCATTCTACTCTCTGCTTCTATGAGTGACTACTTTAGATTCCTCATATAAATGGGATCATGTAGTATTTGTCTTTTTGTGTCTGGCTTATTTCACTGAGCATAATGTCCTCCAGGTTCATTCATGTTGCTGCAAATGTCAGAATTTCCTTCTTTTTTCAAGTTGAATAATATTCAATAATAATATTAAACTTTATATATATGTATACATACACACACACACACACTGTGTGTGTGTGTAATACATACACCACATTTTCTCTTTTTTTTGAGGGTGTGATCATTTTTTAATTCAGGTATACTTGATGTACAATATTATATAAGTTGCAGGTGTACAACATAGTGTTTTACAATTTTTAAAGAATTATATTCCATTTACAGTTATTATAAAATATTGACTATATTCCCTGCATTGTACAATATATCCTTGTAGCTTATTTATTTTACACATTGTAGTTGTACCTCTTAACCCCCCACCCATATCTTGCCCCTCCCCCATACCTTGCCCCTCCCCCCTTCCCTCTCCCCACATGTCCTTTATCCATCCGTCAGTGGAAACTTAGATTGTTTCCATGTCTTGGCTATTGTAAATAATGCTGCAGTGAGCATGGGGGTGTAGATGTCTCTTCGAGATCTTGCATTCATTTCCTTTGGATATACACCCAGAAGTGGGATTGCTGGATCATATGGTAGTTCCATTTTTAATTTTTTGAGGAACCTCCATACTGTTTTCCATGGTGGCTGCACCAATTTACCTTCCCACCAACAGTGCACAGGGCTCCTTTTTCTCCAACACTTGTAATCTTCGTGTGTGTGTGTTTTGATAACAGGCATCCTAACAAGTGTGAGGTAACAGCTTACTGTGGTATTGATTTGCATTTCCATGAAGTCAGTGATGTTGAGCACATTTTCATGTGACTGCTAGCCAATGACATTCAAATGGCCAGTGGTCACATGAAAATGTGCTCAACATCACTACCACTGATGAATAGAAATGTCTGTTCAGTTCCTTTGCCCATTTTTCAATCAGGTTATTTGCTTTTTGGCTATTAAGTTGTAGGAATTCTTTACTATTTGGATATTAACCCTTTATCAGGTATATGGTTAGTAAATAGTTTCTTCCATTCTGTGACTTGTCTTTCCATTCATCTGAGCTATTCTTTGAGGATGTGTTTATTCATGCCTTCATTCAACAAATATTTGTCGAGCACCTCTTCTGTGCGGGGCATTGTCCTAGGTACTGGGGATAGAGCAGTGAACCAAGCAAAGCTCTTTTCCTCCGTTCCTTCATGGAGCTCACTTTGCAGTGTGGGGAAGTAGACAATTTTTTTTAAAAAACACAGAAGTAAATATGTGCTATGTCAGGGTTATGGGGGAAAGTAGACTATGAAGATAGTATGAGGGGGGTGGGTCTATCCTATAGGACGGTCAGGGAAGGACTTTCTGATTAGACGGCAGCAAGTGGAGACCTGAAAGAGACATGGAGGTGAGGCCTGCAGAATTCTGGAGGAAAAGCATTCTAGAGAAAGGCATGTGCAAAGGCCCTGAGGCATGAGCATGGTTGGGGGCCAGAGAGTGAGGAGAGAATTAGGGAGAGAAGATGAGCTAGGGAGGAAATGGGAAGTGGACAGATTGTACAGAACCTTATGGGCTATTGTGAAGGACTGGGATTTACCCTGAGTAAGCTGGAGTTTGAGGAGGTGAGTAATGGGACCTGATTTTATTTTTGATGGACCATTCTGGCTGCTATGTGTGCATTGTGGCCGGGGCAAGGATGGGAGCAGATGGACCAGTTAGGAGGATGCTGTGATCAGCCAGGTGAGACAAAGGGGTCTTGGGCCAGAGCGTGAGCACCGGAAGTAGTAGAAGTGGTTGGATTCTCTTTATACTTTAAAAAGGAATCAACAGGGTTTTTGGATAAATTGGATGAGGAGAGAGCGGTAACGAGAAGACATAAGAATGATACATTCCTTAATTGTCATGCCACTCTTCAGTATTGATGTGCAAACTATAAAAGAGCAGTTTGAGGTCCCCAATCATGTCACCTGCGCATGATGCCTGATCTCTGCCTGGGCAGAATAAGACAGCACTGGATCAAATCCATACTTAGCAGCCTTGTTCACCTGTAACTTTACCTCTCTGAACCATTTCTTCATCTGTTAAATTGGAGCGATAATCACTGTGCCTCCATCAAAGCGTCTTGATGTGGATTAAATGAGATGATGCATAGCTTAGGGACTTGCATATGGTGGGCGTGAACTAGATGTTAATACTTAATCCTCTTTGGAATCACAGAGGCCTGTGCATTGATCACGGGATGGGGCTCTTCCCTGGAGGTCAATGCAACCCTGGGGAAAGGATTTATCCAGCATTGGGGCTAAGGTTAGAAATCAGAGACTCAGAAATCGACGACAAGGCAGCTATGGCCATAACTTCTCCGTTTGGTTAAGGCATTCAGGCGCTTGGGCCTCAGTTAACTCACCTCTGAAATGGGGAGAATAAAAGCTTCCTTGCAGGGCCGCTGAGAGGATAAAATGAGGTGATACTCGTACTAAGCCCAGAACTGTCCCTCAATCTTGACAGCTTCTCTCCTCCTCCTTATAAGTAACTGATCTTAGTTGCCAAATACCTGTACTGGGATTTGCCCTCACATTTCGTGTCTGCTCCGGGTTAAAGAAAATTATGCTCCTGTCTTCTCGCATATGGAGCTGCAGCTAGTTCTGAGCCTGGGGATTTAACGTCTTTGCAAATTGCCCGATTCTGACATTTACCGTCCTCTGCTTGTCTGGGGCTGGTTCCTGTGCAGAGAGACAGCTACAGACTTTGTTCTGAGCAGAGGCCATGCACGCTGCAGCCTGTTTGTGGGGCAGGAGGGAGAGAAGATCTGGGCTTTCTTTTTTTTAAGTCACAAAACTGTCAGTAGTGGGTCTCATCATTGTCTCTCATCTGGGATGCTGTAACTGGTCTCCTGAGCCCATGCTTGCTTCTTCCAATCTTTTCTCCATACAGCTGCCAATTGCTCTGAGAATCCTTAAAAATGCCCCGTCACATCTTGTTGCTGCTCAAAACCTTCCAGTGGCTTCCACTGGTCTCAGGATAAAGATGAAATCCTTCCCAGGGCTCCTAGTGAGAAGGAGAAACATTCTCTTTCCTCTTTAGTCAAGCCACACTGGCCTGCTTTTTTCAACTTGATTTTGCATATTTCCTTCCACTACAGGGCCATTTCACATACTAGTCTTCCTCTGGGTGGAGGTGCATTGGGGCATTTTGTGTTAGAGAAAGAGGCACAGTCAATAAGGTAGTACATGCAGAGGCCCAACGCCCTGAAAACTGCACCCTGCCGCCATATGCAATTTAACAGTAGGCTACAACGTACAATTTTATTTTTCCAAATTACACACATTTATGTTGTGCTCAGATCAATCATTCCCCTTGTTTGCTTGCTCTCACTCTCTCCTTTAAGATTTTCTAATTCATTCTCTTTTGCTCTCTGTCTCTCTGGGTCCCTGTTTTTCTGATCCCCTAAACCTGTACTTAATTTGCCAGTCGAGAACTCTGGCAACCGGAGTCAATCATGGGCTTTTTAGAAAAAAGAAGAAGGAATTGAAAGAGAACAGAACAAGGAACATTTAAAGAAGACAGGAGGTCTCTGGAACAATCCCACCATCATTGTCATGATCATTTTTTAAATAATAGTGACAATAATGACAAAATCACCCACATACTGGCTATATACAGTGAAGCAGGTTCTTCATTGGATCCTTCTCAGAGCTCTTTAAGGAATTATTCTTATCATTTTATAGGTAAGAAAAGCTAAAGGTTGTGTTGATGCCCAAGGTCACCAAGCAGCTGGAGACAGAATTCACATTCAGATCACCTGACCCCAAAGTCCAGGCTCTCAACCCAGAGCTTAGCTCAACATGAACATTTGGGTTCCTGAGACCAGGAGGTCCCTCTAATAAATATTAGAGATCCACTTTGACCTGGAGCCTCAGGTTGCAGGACTGGGAGGATCTCAGACACATCTGAGTTGAAGACCTTGCATGTTACAAAGCAACAAATGGAGAGGCTCAGAACAAGCCTGGGGTGCACCGGGGGTGTGTGTCAGTTTCCTAGGGTTGCTGTAACAAATTACAGCAAACTGGGTGGTTTAACACAACAGAAATGTGATCTCTCACAGTTCAGGAGGCCATAAGTCTGAAATCAAGGTGTCAGCAAGATTGGTTTCTTCTGCAGGCTGAGGATCTCCTTCCCATCCCTCCTTCCTTCCCTCTCTCTTCTCACAGGGGTCAGATCCGCACCATGATCTGAAGACTCTCCACACCTACTCCTGCCCTTTTCCCCTTATGCTTCACAGGCATCCCACCCCACAATAAATCTCTTGCACTTCTAATTTCATCTGGACATCTGCTTCTCAGAGAACTCAAATGGACACAAGCAGAAGATGAGAATAGAGACATACATCTTCAACTTTCTTAGAACCCCTGATGCTCTGAAACTCAAGAACTCCAAGATTGTAATAACCTATAAGGGAAAAGAATACATATATAAAAAATATATATATATATATATATATATGTAACTGACCACTTTGCTGTACACCTGAACTGACACAACACTGTAAGTCAATTATACTTCAGTTAAAAAAAAAAAAAAAGAAATCCAGGCTTCATGGTCCTCCATCCATGTGGATGCCTGGGCTTTCACTGCATTTGGAGCATGTAGCAAAGATGGCACCTAGGGTAGCTGGCTGGCTCCTCCCTACCTATTCCCATCCACTGCCTTGCTTCTTCCTGCTATGGAGCCTGGAAAACCTCAATACTCATTTCCCAGCCTTTTTGGGTTGAGAATTGCTTTCCTGATAAAAGAAGACAAGATGAAGCCCAGCACTACCTCCTTCCCCACTTTTTTCAGCCTTGAATATGGACAAGGTGCCTGGATCCCCAGCAGCCACTTGAGAATGTGAGATAACAATCACAAAAAAAGACGTAGAGAGTCGCTGAGATCCCAGCCCTGGTATAATCAAGCCACGAATGAAGAGCAGCTGCTGCTTTACCGCTGGACTTCCTGTTACATGAGAAAAATAGACCTTTGTCTGTGTAAGCCACAGTGTGTCACTTGCAGGTCAAAACATGCCTAAATGATGCAGATGATCTGACTTGAAATATGTGCTCTGTGGATTTGAGCCAAAGAGCTTGGGCAAGACCAGCCGCACCTTTTGGTGCAGGCAGAATTTCACGGATGGAAGGGTCAGCAAGTGCCCAGATCCCTGTGCACCTGGCAGCCCATGGAGAAATATACCTGGACTTGGCATCACGGGGCTGTGGAAAACCCTTCCTTCCATTGCTTTCTGTCTTTGTAGGGGATGAGTGAGATATCTGGGCTCAGTTTGTCTCTTCCCTACTTTATCTGATGAGCAGGAAGAGACAAGAGACAGAAGCTGGTGTGACAGTGGGAGTTTATAAGAAAGAATATAAAGCATCACTTATCCAAGTGAGAGGGGGTGGGACCCACAAGGGGTGGTCCTGGGAAGATCCCTGCAAGGGAAGACACAAAGGATCCAACCACGCACCCCTGTGTCATGAAGGGGTTAATCTTTTTTTCTATTTAAAAAAAAATTCAAGTCCACTTTCCACGTCCCCCAAAAAGCCCACATCTCCACCAGCTGAAAGTGAATCACCCCCTCACACTCAGAGTACAATTCGATGTCATGTTTTTTACTTAATATCAGCAGTAGTAACACTTGAGCACCAAAAAAGCCCAAGTAATTATACGCCTGTTTTCTCCGCTGTTATTATTTTCACGGAACAAAGTCACCTGCCACGTTAATTATGCCCTTTTTATAAACATCTTCTCCAGCCAGCCAACCAAAAATGCATTTGAGGGGAGGTGTTATGTGTTGGAGGGAGAGGATTCATATGTACAACAGATTTTCAGATTTTCCTTGAGTCCAACGATACCCTTGTTCATACAAGGCTGCCAAATCTTCACCCAGACCATCAGGGAATATGATTCGCTGAACTTTAAAAAAATGAGATAAAATAAAGAATCCTTGGAGAAGGAGAATCAAGGAGGAAGTCAACCAGACCTCCCTACCTGTGTTCAAAGTCACAAAAGTCACAGCATGACATTGAGGATGAAGTTTCCTAAAGAAAAATAGAAAAAAAGAAATGTACACCTCGCAGCTGTATCATCTAGGCGTTGTGAAATACTCCTTGACAGGTTTTTTTTTTCCTACTTATATGTAGAGGCATACCATACAGTAAATGGCACACATCTTAAGTGTATAGTTTGATTAAGTTTTTTGGAAATTTTTTATTGTGGGAAAATATATAAATCCTGAATTTGCCATCTTTATCATTTTTAATTGTAGAAGTCAGCGGCATTAAATTACAATCGTGATGTTGTACAACCATCATTACTACTTTTTCCAAAATTTTTCATCCTCTCAAACAGAAACTCTGAAACATTACTTTTGGTGAATTTTTACATAATATACAATGTGTAGCCAAAATCCAGATTGAGATAGAAAACATTCCCAGCTTCCAACTGGCTCCCTTATGCTCTTCCCTGGTTAATGCTTTCCCAGAGGTAACACCAGTCTGACCTCTATCACTGTGGATTAATTTTGCCTGAAAGTTAATATTAATGGAACCAGACAGTATGTATTAGGCTTCTTTCAATCAACACTGCCCATGAGATTCATCCATGTCATTGCATGAATCAGTAGTTTGTTCTTTTTTTATTACATGAACATATCACAATTTATTTTTCTTCTCCATTCATTCTCTTATGAATGGACATTTGGGTTTTTTTTTTTTTTCCAGTTTGGGGTTATTAGAAATAAAGCCTCAGACTCATGGTCATAGAGAACAGACCTGTGGTTGCCGAGGGGGAGGGGGTTGGGGGAGGGATGGAGTGGAGGTTGGGGTTAGCAGAGGTAAGCTATTATATAGAGAATAGATAAGCAACAAGGTCCTACCATATAGTATGGGGAACTATACTCAATATCCTATGATAAACTATAATGGAAAAGAATATAAAAAAAGAATGTATAATATATATATGTATAACTGAATCACTTTGATGTATAGCAGAAATTAACACAACTTTGTAAATCAAATATACTTCAATAAAAAATAAATTAAGAAAAAGAAATAAAGCCACTGTGAACATTACTGTGTAAGTCTCTTAGTGAACATGGATTCTCCTTTTCCTTGGTCATAGTATTAGTCTTCTAGGGCTACCATAACAAAGTACACCGACTGGGTGGCTTAAACAACAGAAATTTATCTTTTTACAGTTCTGGAGGCTGGAAGTCCCAGATCAAGGTGCTATCAGGGTTGGTTTCTTCTGAGGCCTCTCTACTGAGCTTGTAGAGATGACCCTCTTCTCTCTGTGTCTTCACAGGGTCTTCCCTCTGCATGTGTCTCTGTCCTAATCTTCTCTGCTTATAAAAACACCAGTTATGTTGGATTAGAGTCCACCCTAATGACCTCATTGAACCTTAAATCCCTCTTCAAAAACGCTGTCTCCAAATACAGTGACATCCTGAGGTATTGGGAGTGAGGTCTTTAACATATGAATTTGGGGGGACACAATTTAGCCCATAACAGCCATGTACATGGGACTGACATCACTTGGTCACAGGATGAGCATGTGTTTAGTGTTAACAGGTATTTCCAGTTTTCCAAAGAAATTGTACCAAAGTCCCACCACTGTGTGAATTCCAGTTCCTCCATGTCCTTGACAACACTTGATGTTGTCAGTCTTTTCATTTTAGCCATTCTGGTGGGAAGGTAGCAGTATCTCATTGCAGTTTCCCAGGTACTTCTTTTTTAAAAAATAAATTTATTTATTTATTTTTGGCTGCATTGGGTCTTCGTTGTTGTGCGTGGGCTTTTCTCTAGTTGCGGAGACCAGGAGCTACTCTTTGTTGCAGTGCGGGCTTCTTATTGTGGTGGCTTCTCTTGTTGTGGGGCCCAGGCTCTAAGCATGGGGGCTTCAGTAGTTGTGGCACGTGGGCTCAGTAGTTGTGACACACGGGCCTAGTTGTTCTGCGGCTTGTGGAATCTTCCCAGACCAGGGCTCAAACCCATGTCCCCTGCATTGGCAGGTGGATTCTTAACCACTGCGCCACCAGGGAAGTCCCCAGGTACTTCTTGAATATTAACTCAGCATCTGATTTGATAGTTCCCCTCGAGTTCATATACTCTCAGAATATATTTTGTGATTGTACCTTGGGCGCTGTTTAGCTCACAGAGATTCCTGTGGTGCTTTTGTCTACATAAGTCTGGGAAGTGGTGTTTATTCGTGGGTGGATGGAGAAATTTTGGGTGATCTAAACTGACACTTTTATACCTTTACAAAATGTCTCAAAACTCCTCAGTTGTGTGTGTTACTTTTCTAAGAAAAACACAGGCTGATTTTTAAAGGGAAGGTGTCTGCACATCAGGAAATGTGTCTGCTTGGGCATCCCTATAGGAGTTCTGGAGAAGTGATTCTGGGGTACAGTTGTGTGTTTTTTGATTGGTTTCATTTTTCAAATAGTTCCGTCATCAGAGAGACTTGGGGTCACCCACATGCTGTTGGGAAGCTTCTAGAAGAAGACAGAGGATGGGGCTTGATTGTTTGAGACATGCACGCACAAGTACAGATATGTGTGTTTGTGTGTGCATATACACATACACATAATTTTTTTTTTGAGTGACCTGTACCAGAGGCTGACCCAAGAATCTTCTCAGCATCTTAATGAGATTGGTGGTAGCACATCAACAGCAATACTAATAGCAATAATAATAATAATAATCACTCATTTATTGATTGATGTTCAGAGAGGTTAAGTGACTCACCCAAGGCCACACAGCTTAAAACTGGCAGAGCTAGGGGTCTGAAATCAGATCCACCTGACCCTTACTTGTTGACGTCCTACTGCCTCTGTGATGGTCCAGGCTTCTCCCATGCTTTCCTTGCAGCATCCCTAATGCTCATGATTCTGCAAGGTGGTTGTTATGAAGGCCCATTTTACGGATGAAGAAACAAAGGCATTTGCTCAAAGTCATATGGTTAGTTGACAGGGCCGGGATTCAAACCCCGTTGGTATGACTCCTATTTCTATGATTGCTATTATTATTTCTATGACTTCAAGTCTCTCTCAGGCAGGCTTTGCATTATCTTTGAGGGACACGTCCATCTACCAGAAAGTTCTCACTTGCATTGAGCTGAAATTGGCCTCTTTGCAACTTCACACAATTGCTTCCAGCCCACAGCCCAGCATTTAGCACTTAATTACATCTTGTCTTCTATTATGCACTAATTGTCTCTTGTGGTTCCTCCCTTCTCCCCAGCTCATTTGCCAGCTCCTCGAGGGCAGAGACCAAGTCTTGTAGTCTGAACACCTTGCAGAGTTGCAGAATAAGAGCTTATTAGATAAATACTTGTTGATTGAAAGTTCCCACCAGGATTTCCTCCTGGGGCCTCAAACCAGGTGTGTGGAAGACAGTGTAGGAAGGTCACAAGGGATTTGCAAGTTAAATATGCATACAGTTTGTATATAATTTGCATACTCCCGCTGTCAACACTCAGCAACTTTACATTTAAAATGATATTGCTCCCCCGAAGGCTGTCATTTCAACTCTCTCTTCTTTCCTTCTTCAATATTGTGTACATATCAAATCAGAACATGGGGAGTTTACACCCTACATGTAAAATGAATAGAACCTAGGTTGCAGCAAGAGAAGGTTAGAGTGAGGTTGCCTGGTTGAGACTTCATTTGCCCTTTCAAGGGTAATTGTCACCCATGTTTACTGGTGCCCTCAGACACAATTACTCACTCTTACATTACTTTTTTGTTCCACCTGCAGTGCCATCACCACTGTGTATCCTAGGTAGAAATTAGTCTGCCTTCTTACAGTTGCAAGTGATTGGAACCTTACTCAAAGCAATTAAAGCCAAGAAAGAGAATTTGAACTCATTGGCTTCTGTAACTGAACAGTTTGGGGACTTCAGACACAGCTGGAGGTAGAGACTGAAATGATGTCATCAGGGGTTCATCACAGTCTCTCTTCCCTTTTCTCTATTCTGCTTACAGTCCCAGCGCAAAGAGCTTCACTTACTCAACAGATGAAGTCAAAAATCCCAAGGCTGCGTCTCATTGGTCTGACCCAGGTCCTGTGACTGTCTCTACACCAATTACCGCGTTTGGAACAAAAATATACTGATTAGCTAGTTCTTGGGTGAGTCCTTCTCCACCCCCCAACCGTGTGGTCTGAGAGTGAGGAAGAGGAGTTGTCCAAAGAGAAGTCTAGGGGCTTTCATTAAAAGAAGTGCAGGTATAAGCACAGACACCCGCCACCAGTAGGTGCTGGGTAAGTCTGCCTCTCTTCCTAACCTGGGGACTTCTCGGGGGCAGGAAGTTGGGAGAGTCCTCATGAAACTACATGTGTAAAAAGGGATAGCAAAAAAGAAATCTTCAAGGCACTAGAGAGTCCTTCCTTTCCCAACTGTTTATTGAATGGCAAGCATTGGGCTGACAAGGATGAGCAAATGCAAAGGTGGTCCCTGCCCACCGTGGGGCGTACAGTCTTGTTGGCGAGACAGAACACACACAACAGACTTGAAGAGTAAGAGAGTGATGTTCATATACTAATTGTTGTATGAACAGATTCTTCTCTGCAGCCTAGAACACTCAAGATAATAAAAGGGTAATAAAGCGACATCTTACATCCTCCTCATAAAGCCCTTTTAAACACCTTTATAACAACTTCTCGGACAGTAGATGCAATGTTCCCCCCACGTTATAGATAAGGGATGGAGACTCTGAAAAGGAAGCATACCTACAATGTGCCAGTAACCAGCCACACTACGTGCCTCTGTGTAGAAGACCCTATTTTCATTAACCTGCCCAAAAGCCTTGCGAAGTGTGATCTCATTTCATACATGAGGAAAGAGCACCTCAGAGGTGAAGAAACTAGCCTGACAGCAAGTGGCGCAACTGGGGACTCAAGTAAGTGACTCAGCATCACACAAAACCCAAGGCTAGGTCAGAACTCACTGCTGGAGCTCAGGGCTCCAAGTCCATTGCTCATTCCCTGACCCAGCTGCGTGTCCCCTCTGCCTTCAAGCCATGTCTGTCATCCGGTGTTACTCTGATCCGTCATTAGGCTGTGACTCTTGCAACTGGACAGATAGCTCTCATCAGCCTTGACCCAGAGGAAGAACAAGGTTTCCTTTCTGCTTTCCTTGCCAGAGCCTTGCAGCCCTGCCCCAGAAATGCCAACCTCCTTTTCCCCGGGAGTTATTTCTGTCCCCTCCATCACTCATCGCTAGCCCTGTTCCAGAAGCTGGGTGGTGACGGCGGCAGTGGCGTGCAGCCAGCCCCACCAGGGCTTGGCTGGGTGTGCGTGGCAGCCGAGATCTGGCCTATTTTGCTCATGTGACGAGCAAAGGCCTGCTTGCTATTCTGCCAGTGTGTCGTGAGAGAAAGGGAGGGGTTGAGGACGCCTCTGACATTTTTTGTCTGAAGAACTAGAAGTTGTCGCTGACTAAGATGGGGAGATGTTGGCCAAAGCAGATTCTGAGCAGGGTGGAGTCCAGAGTTCAGGTTTGTATCCGTTCAGTCGAAGATGCTTGCTTGACATCCAAGAGGAGACGTTAAGGGGCAAATGGATACAGAAAGAGGATGAGGCTGGAGATAAAAATGTGGGACGCATTGTCATAGAGACAGTAATAAATGCCATGGGATGGTTGAAACAACTAGGGAGTGGGAGTTTAAAAAAGAGAATGAGTTAGAGGACAGCATGGAGCACTTCGACCTAGAGCACAGGGGGATAAGAACCAGGGAAAACTGAGAAGGCGTAGTGAGTGGGTAGGAAGTTACCCAAGAATCAGGATGGAGGCCAAGCGAAGAAGGGATTTCAAGGAGGGAGCAAGTAATTGCATCAAATGCTACTGCTAAATCGGGTTCGATCAGAACTGAGGGTTTACATGAGTTTAGCACATCAGATATCACTGGTGACCTTGGGCGGAGTAGCCTGGTGGGGAGGTGGGGAAGAAAGCAGGAAAGAACGGGCAGAACATTGGGTGGAGACGATTCTTTTTACAGGTTTGCTGTAAAGGAGAGCAGATGGGAGAGTCTCTGGACAGACCAGGGAGGGTTTTTCTCAAGCTGGGAAATATTGTAGCACATTTGTGTTCTGATGGAAATGAAAAGCAGAGGGATGATTTTATGATGCAAGGAAAGAAATGGGGCAGTTGCAGGAATGCTCTCCCAGAGCGGCTGGAGGGGGTGGGATCCAGTGGACCACTGGGGTTTGGGCCTTTGATTCCAAACCCAGGCTCTCTCTACCCTGCCAGGGAACCTCTCCCCATCAACACGGTGCGTCCTTGCCTTCTCTGCTCAGAACCACTCCAAACTTCCTGAAGAATGCTCCTGTTTGAGAGAACAAAGCCTAGGATGGAATACTTGCTATTTCTGCTACCGATAACCATGAATTAGAGAGAAGAGAGAAACAGGAGGTGAGAGAAGACTTTGAGCTATGAATTGAGGTGTGCACGCTGTGAGTGTGCTTGCAAAATCACCTTGCTTGGCATGTTTTCAAGGTTGGGAGGCCATTTCAAAAGGAAGCTGAGACAAAATGAACAAACATCACTAAAATACAAGTGGTGGTGTGAGCTAAGAAGTTTACCAAAGATGTGACGTTTACCACTGCTTCCAACTTAAAAACAATTGGTGTTTAATAGGTTCCTTTCAAGGTCATTCAGGCAGCAAAGGTAAACTGACAACTGGGCAAGGCCCTGGAGATGGAGAGAAGAGAGGACTGTGGTCTTCAGGGAGCTGGAAGGCCAGTAAAGTATTATTAACTCACTCTGAGATGAAGACAGCTGAGCAAATGACGGGGTAGGCCAGCCTCCCTCATGGAAATTCCATCTGCAGGAGGTCAAACACCGCCCCCTACCCCCAGTGCAAATGGAGGGATGGGATGGGAACGGATCTAGGGTAGTTCATCTCAACTGTGAGTCCAGCCACCTCTGCATTCAGGGTCAGGGGTTATTTCCTGCTGCTTTTTGTCACTCAAGCATAGCTTCTTTTTTTTTTAATTAATTCATTTATTTATTGAAGTATAGTTGATTTACAGTGCTTCAGGTGTACAGCAAAGTGATTCGGTTATATATATATTTTTTCAAATTCTTTTCCATTATACGTTATTACAAGATATTGAATATAGTTCCCTGTGCTATACAGTAGGTCCTTGTGGTTAATCTATTTTGTATACAGTAGTGTGTATATGTTAATCCCAAATTCCAAATTTATCGCTCCCCACCCTTTCCCCTTTTGTAACTGTAAGTTTGTTTTCTATGTCTGTGAGTCTGTTTCTCTCTGTTCCTTCTTTGATGCCTATAGGAGAAAATCTCTGTTAAAAGCCACAGCAGTCCTTTTAAAACAAGTGAATGAATCCACATTGCTGCTCAAATCCTTCCAGTGGCTTCCCATCTTATTAAGAATAAAAGCTGCACAGTAGGTTCTATATGATCTTGTTCTATGCTGCCCACGTACGGCTACTGAACACTTAGAATATGGCTAGTTTAAATTCAGATATGCTGTGAATGTGAAATACACAGTGGGCGTGTATTCCTGTATTTGAAGGCAATCTGAAGAAAATAATGTGAAAATGCTCATTAAGACTTTCAAATATTATTACAGTTGAAATGATAATATTTTAAGTATATTGACTCAAATAAAATATATTAAGGTTATTTTCACCTTTAAAAAAAAAGTGTGGTTACTAGCAAATTGAAAATTACATTTGTGAGTACATTGTGTTTCTATTAGGTGGCATTAATCTAGCCCCTGCTCATTTCCTGACAGCTACACTGGCCTCTCATTTCTTTGTGAACAAGGCAATCATGCTCTGGGCTTTTGCACATACTGTTCACTAATCTTGGAGAGCACTTCACTTAGCACAGATATGGCTCCCTCCTTTGCCTCATCCAGGTCTCTGTTCAAATGTAATTTTATCAGAGACGTCTTCCCCGAAACACACTTTCTGAAGAAGAACCCTAATCACTCCAATTACCTTTTCTTGTTTTATTTCAGTTCCTAGTACTTAGCATTGATGTTACACTGTGCCCTAAGTTTGTGTGTTGCATGTAAATTTCAAAGGTCAGAGGCTTTGATGTACTCATCACTGGATCTTCCAGTGCCTGGCATGGACAGGTGAACTGTCTGATCACACAGAGCTCTGTCTCATAAGGGAGACAGAGGAGTGAGCAGATTTCTTCACTGCATTAGGATAAGTGTTATAAGAGGGAAGGAGAGCCTGCCAAGGGATGCTGTTCTTGGTGGTCCACCTTTCATCCAGTCTCCCTATTCTTTACTTACAAAATCTTAATATCCTTCAGGTATCCAAGCCTCCCCTGTAGCCAAGTCCCTCATGGGGCAGAGACCCCATCCCCATGTGGACCTGATCTTCCTTGCCAGTGATTTGTTCAGGAGTGGGCATGTGACCCAACTCTGGCCAATGAGGATATGAGGGCTTACTGAGGGGATACTGGGAAGGTCGTATTGTTTCCTAGAAGAGATGGTCTCTCTTTTGCTTCTAGGCATGGTCATGTATAGATGTGACACAGGAACTGCTGCAGCTATCTTGTAACAGCTTGAGGATGAAGTCAGCACTTAAGATCCCTTGAGTGGAGGGAGGAGAAGCATCTGGGTCTCTGAAGATGTCATTGAGCTGATGAATCGACTAACCCTGAAGCCTGAACTTCTGATTCTCCATGGAAGACAATAAATATCAAAAAGTTTAAGTAATTTTGAGTTAGGGTTTTGGTGACATGCAGCTGAAAATTTCCTGGACCTGATATCTGACCTAGTCTTATGGGGTGTTGAGGGAGGCTTCTGTCTCCCATTGTGTTCCCCAAGAAGTAGATTCTGAATTGCAGATTTTCATGCAGGAGATTTCTCAGGGAATGCCCTTGAGATCAGCACCTCTGGGGAGTGAGGGAAGTGGAATCAGGCAAAGGAGGAGTTGAACTGTGATGCAAGAGCACTAAGGCTTCAGATGATCCCTCTGGATGAAGCGAGCTCTGGAGCTGGGATGGCCCCAAGGGTTGTACTTTCTTGAGACAAAGAGGTCACGTTGATATACAGCCATGTGGAATAATTATTGGATGTGGGTTGGCCCCAAGAATGTGGAGTGACTTTGGGTGGGATAGTTTTCTTTGACTGAAGACATTTCCTGGACAGAGACTTAGGTGAGAGCTGTCAGCCACTTGTATCCCAGTAGCTGGAAGTGAATCTGAGTGGCTTACCACAGCCCACTAGAGGAGGTGCTATCTAAGCTATGGTCTAAAGAGGTAAGTAAGAGTTAACCCCGTGGAGGGCTGGGAAAATGGAGACCATTCGAAGGATAACAAACAGTGTTTGAAAATCTTGGTGATAATAAAGAGCATGGTGCATTCTCAGTGTTGGAGAGGTGACCCTTTCCTCCCCACCCTAAGTGAGCTTCAGTTGGGTTTTCTGTCACTTGCACCCAGTGAGTCCTGACTGGGATGTCCAGGTGGCAGAGCCAAGATTTGAACTCTGTCCTCTGTGATTCAAGAGTCCACGAGCTTACTCCACATGTCCTACTGTCTCCCCAGTTAAACAAAATTTCCCTGAATCTGAGTCACTTGAAGTGTCTCTAGGCAAGATCTTCACGTGGCCACTCTTTGAAAATGAGGTTATATAGGTCATTGCCAACAGTATTGACTCCCACGTCCTTTTGTACATTTCACCTCTTCTAAATGTAATTTCTGTTTATGAGCTTTTCTTTGTCCCACCCCTGTGCAGCAGGAGTTCCAGGAAGGAGAAAGAGCAGGGCCATGGAAAAGGCTAGAAGGGCAGGCACTCAATCGTAGCAGGAGTCCCATAAACTAAGTCCTAATGATGGAAAGAGATTATTTCATTCACAGTAAATCAGTGACTTGCAGGCAGGGCTTCTGTCACCACTGCTGAAGGCCATATGTGTTTCTGGAGTGAGTTCATCAAGTAAAAGCAACAGCTAGAGACCAATCAACATAATGTTGAGGGAAGCAAACACCCAGGGTCTTGGGGCCCCGTCACCAAGAGCTGCACAATATTCTGTGGGCTCATTAGCTGAGCACTTTCTCTCCAAAGCAGCCACACTCCCAGGTCAAAACAAATGAGGTTATAACTGGGGAAAGAAGACGTTGCTCTCTTAAATGTATACCAGGTTCCGATATTTCCCCACCTCTGGACTTTTTTTTTTTTTTTTTTTTTTGCGGTACGCGGGCCTCTCACTGTTGTGGCCTCTCCCCTTGCGGAGCACAGGCTCCGGACGCGCAGGCTCAGCAGCCATGGCTCAGGGGCCCAGACGCTCCACGGCATGTGGGATCTTCCCAGACCGGGGCACGAACCCGTGTCCCCTGCATCGGCAGGCGGACTCTCAACCACTGCGCCACCAGGGAAGCCCCCACCTCTGGACTTTTGATCATGCTGTTCTGTCTGCCTAGAGTGCCTGTCCCTCTCCTTTGCTTAGAAAACTCCTAGTCACTCTTCAAGACCCAGCTTGTGAAGCGTTCCTCATTGCTGCCGAGGATGAGTCCGTTGCTTGCACCTTGGAGTCTTCTCAGCAGTTTGCACAGACCCTTTCCACAGCATTTTCTCTCAGTACATAAGACAATGTATTATAGTTCTACTTCCCCTCTAGACTATGACCTCCTTTAGGGGAGGGACGTGGGCCATTTGTCTCTATAATCTCAAGGTTGCCTGATACATGGTATGTCCTCTGTGAGGGTTTGAAGAATGAATAAATGTCTGCGTGAGTATGTGACAGAGTGAATGAGTGTGAAAGTGGGCAAATGAGTGTGTGCTGCCTGAATGGTGAGTGAACAAGACAGCAAGTGTGTGATGGTGTGTGTGTAAATGAGAGCCTGTGTTGATTACTGAGTGGGCAAATGAGTGAGTGAATGAAGAAAGGCATATGAGTAGCATCAGATTTCAGAATTCAGTCTTTGTCTCTGATTTTTATTGAGTTATAATTAACATACTATATGATATTAGTTTCAGGTGTACAACATAGTGATTCGATATTTTTATGCATTATGAAATGATCACCACAGTCAGACCAGTCACCATCCATCACCATACAAAATTGTTACAGTATTATTGACAATATTCCCTGTGTGTTCATTACATGCCTATGACTTATTTATCTTAGAGCTGGAAGTTGTACCTCTTAATCCCCTTCACCTATTTCATCCGTCCCTCCACCTCCCTCCCACTGATAAACACCAGTTTGTTCTCTGCAGGTCCATCCATGTTGCCGCAGATGGCAAGATTTCATTCTTCTTTATGGCTGAGTAATAGTCCATCGTATATATATATATACACCACACCTTCTTTTTTCATTCTTCTATGGATGGACACTTAGATTATTTCCATACCATAGCTGTTGTAAATAGTGCTGTGACAAACATAGGGGTACAGAATAGAGATTATCAAAATGACAGGAAACAAGTGTTGATGAGGATGTGGAGAAAAGGGAACGCTCATGAACTGTTAGTGAGAATGGAAATTGGTGCAGCCACTATGGAAAACAGTATGGAGGTTTCTTAGAAAACCAGAAAAGGAATTACAATACAATCCAGCAATTCCACTTCTGAGTATTTATCAGAAGGAAATGAAAACACTAATTCAAAAAGATCTTTCTGAACTTTTAATGGTTTAATCCCTTTACTACCCAGACTTGGGTACCCTCTGTACCCACCAATCACTGCATTGTTTAGCATAATTTCCCCAAGGACTGGAAGACTTTGCTTCCAATGGTAAAAGAGTAGGCATGGAGGCATGGCAAAGCAGGGTGTACTGTAGTTGGAGAAAAGCAAGAACCTCGTGGGTGTTGAGATGATAAAAATCCTGGAAATGGCTCCAAAAGTCCTTATGGTGAAGGTAGATACCCCATTACTCCTGGATTCATAAGTTGTTGTTTTTTTTGTTTTTTTTTTTAAAGGGAGAGATCTTTGACAATAGGGTAAACTCTATGGGCCTTCTTCCCAGAAAGTACATACAATCACACATAAACACACACACATACATGCATAGTTAGGTACATGATTTTAGACAGTTAATGGAGCTCCTTAACCCAACTAAAGGCTACACACACCCTAACTTGGGGATTGCACATGTCTGTTTCAGCTTACCATGTATTCTCACAATGCATCCCAGAGCCTAACACAGAATATTAGGGCTGCACACATTTCTATTGAATTGGGTTGAATTGAAATTCCCTAACTCGAGCCGAGAAGCAGAGCCATGGACCTGCCCACTTTCTCAAAGTCTCATGTACCTCGGGAATCCTTGAACTACGTACAGTGTGGCCCCAGGAACTGACTCTATACTGATGCAATAATCTTTCCAGACACTTTCCATCTTCAGCCCTCACCAGGACATACGAATTGTTCCTTCTGAAAGCCTCATAGGGGAAAATACAAGAGTGTAAAATATGATTCACATCTGGATGAGCAAACAGAGCTCCGTGTTGGAACAACCTAATTAATGGTGATGCCCTTGGCCTTGTTCTTCAGTGCCACAGGCTATGCAAATAACACTCAAGCTTCTAATCTGAGTGGAGCTCACTAAGCCCCAACCTAGAGAAGGCAGCCCAGATCAGTGAAAAAATTAACAGCTGAGATGGTACAGAATTTGGATTCAATTTACCCTGAACCCGGCCCTTAATGAAAGGTGTTTAATTTCATGAATACGGCTTAGAATGTCTCTCTTGTTCAGAAGGATTTGTATGCGGGCATGATGAGTAACTGTCAAATCACTAAGGAGGCAGAATGGCAAAGGTTGAAAATGCCAGTCATTTGTGGTTTGACCGGGGCGTGAAGAAATAGGCACCTTTACCTACTGTGGGAAGCAGTGTGAAAAATGCAACTATTTTGGAGCACTGTTTGATAATATCTGTTAAAACTGTTGTCGAACCCAAGTTCGTGTGCCTGTTGCACAGTGAGGCCAAACAAACCGAAACCTCAGAGACTGGAGCAGAGAAACTTTTATTGCAGGGTCAAGCAAGGAGAACGGGCAACTTGTGCTTAAAAGACCCTAACTTCCTGGGTCTTTTTATAGGCAAAATTTGGGGTGAAGGATGCAGGCTGTTTGTTGGTGGGGAGGTAACATGGTGTTCCAGGAATCTCAATGATCAGCCTTCTGGTTCCAACCTGGCTGGGGTCTATGTGCTTGTGCTCAGCCTGAGGTCAACATTCTCCACCTGGGTGGGGGGCCTTCCTTCCTGTAGAAGAACTCAGAGATATATGGTTATGTACATCCCTTGAGGAGGGACTAGGCCGCTGCTTTATCTCTGCACTACTGTTTCTTTTTTTTTTTTTTTGCGGTACGCGGGCCTCTCACTGTTGTGGCCTCTCCCGTTGCAGAGCACAGGCTCCGGACGCGCAGGCTCAGCGGCCATGGCTCACGGGCCCAGCCGCTCCGCGGCATGTAAGATCTTCCCGGACCGGGGCACGAACCCGTGTCCCCTGCATCAGCAGGCGGACTCTCAACCACTGCGCCACCAGGGAAGCCCTGCACTACTGTTTCTTGACTGCTCCTCCCCTGTTTCTGCATTCCCTGCCTTTTCTGATTAGCAACTGTTTGAATCTGCCCTTTGGAACTCAGGGAAGGTCAAGGAGGCTGAGTGAAGCCTTTTTTCCTACAAAGAAGAAATGGGGGACACAGAAAGGATTTGTACCCAGGAGCGCCCCACAGGTCCTACTCAGTTTCATTTTTAATATGACTATTTCTAGGGAGAACTGAGGAGGGGCTGGGTAATGGGGTCAATACTTAATTTTCACTGTACACACTTTATACTGTTTGAATCTTTACTATGAGCATGTATTACTTTTATTCACGAAAATTACTTTTAAAAAAGTAAGAAATTTATTTCAAAAATAAGCACTGATGTCTTATATTCATTTGTTCATTCATTTACTTAGTAAATGCTTACAGAGCCCTTTGATCATCCAGCCTTCAAAAACATGTGACCCAACATTCACCCATTGAGAGGACTGAACAGAATGATATACCTTTTACAAAGCTCCCTAGCCACACCACCCAGCAAGCCTCATAGCTCCCAAAGTTTGTTGGGGGAAGAAAATAAGAAAAGAAAGGTGATGATGATCTTTGAGCCTCTGCTGTTTTCCAGCCACTGCACTGGGCACTCTGTTTCCCATCCCATCCGATCTGTTCTTCTCATCACTGAATTCCTAGCACCTCGGTCCAGGCTTGCATCTGACAAGCAAATGCATGGTTGAATTTATAAATAAAGAAACAAATGAATTTAGAGGCAGGGTCCCTCTAGGAAGACGGAAAAAGTAGCCTGTGGGAGGGCAGACTCTGCTTAGCCCAGGGCCCAGAGTCCCCACTGAGCTGCTGAGGGCAGGTTGAGACAATTGGCTTTTCTGTTGCTGCCTCTGAGGAGGAGTGTGCAACCACCACTCAGGATGTTTGCCCAGGGTCTGAACAGGAAATGGCAGGAAGTGTGCCCCTAGGAGGCCTGTTTAATATTTTAACATTATGTATTTTTAAAATCTATCTCCAGGACACACTATTCTGTTTCTCTCCGCTCTTAGTATATGCTTTGAAACTTAAGGGTTTCTGGAACTGTTTCCTTGGTGGGGAAAAGTATTGATTTTTTTCAACAAATATATACTAGGTACTTTTATTAAGAATGTTGAGAAATCACAACTGATCCTTTCTCTTTTTAGGGAATACTTTACTCCACTTGGGTCTCAGTGCTCATTCTGTGTAACAATGTTTGTTTCTCATAGGTACAGTGGATCATGTACGATGTTGGGGTTTTCTTTTTGCATCAGCTACTAGGAAGCTCAGAACCCAACTGTGCCATCCATTTTTAGCACCATTTCCATCTGGTCTGTGTAGATGGCTCTTAGCTCCATCTTTTCTGCTACTCTCCATGTCCTTTCCTTTAAACTTATTTTTTCTTGTATTAAATGAACCCTATAAAAGACCTTTTGGAGCAAGTCAGGTATACCAGTTTCCTAGGGCTGCTGTAATAAATATCCACTAATTTGGTGGATTAAAACAACAGAAATTTATTAGTTCACAATTCTGGAAGCAAGGGGTCTGAAATCAAGATGGTGGCAGGGCTGGAGAATTTGTTCCATGTCTCTGTCCTGACTTCTGATGGTTGTTGGTAATGCCTGGTGCTCCTTGGCTTCTAGATGCATCACCTCTGTCTCAGTTTCCCCATCTTCAAATGCAAAGAATGGATAGGATGTCCTAGAATCTTCTGGTTCTAAAAGTCAGTAGCTTGCCCAATGGGGAAGGGTTGCTGACCATCATTGGATTTTAGGGGTTCATGTCCCAGAAAGTGGCCCTCAAGTTGAAGTGGGGAAAACTATTTGGGTCAGATTCTAGATGGGGGCCAGGACAAGGTGTCCTGGTGACCAAGGGATGTGGATCAAGATAAGCAGAGTGAGGGGAGGGAGAACAAAATCATCATCAATAGCAACATCCTTGACATCTTTTCCACAGGTTTGCCACACCAGAGGGAGTCCCAGAGCAGCACCAAGTATAAATCCTGGGGCTGGGGTGGTGTCTGTTGTGTCCCCACACGACTGCGTGTCTCAGAGCCTGGCATGGAGGAGATTTCAAACAGTATCTACTGACTGGCAGTCCAGGTAAGTCATACAGATCTGGTTCATATTCTGGCTCCACCTCTTGGACGAATGAACTTTTGAGCCTCTGGAGATGCATCTGTAAAATGGGTACGACAGTAGCTGCCCCGCAGAGCTGTTTAAGCCTGGCATCTAGAATTTGCTGGTTCAGAGTCTGGGTTCTGAGGTTGGAGGGTATGAGTTCCAATCCCACCTCTTGTACTTATCAACTGGTAGGTTTTAAGCAAGACTCCCGAACTTTCTGTGCCTCAGTTTCCTTATCGATAAAAAGGAGATAATCCCACTTCACTGAGTTGCAGGGAGGATAAAATGAGATGTGCTCAGCACAGGCCCTGGGTCGGTAATTCTTTTCTGTTCTTTAATTCTCTGCAAGGATGCAGGAGGGGCTTCCCTGACTGTCCTACACTTAACGGAAGCAGAGGCAGGTTGTCCCGCTGCAGCCCCCAGACCCCTGGAGACTCAGGATTCCCTGCTTGCCGATTCGGGAGGCTGGGCAACACCCTTTTAATAAAAACAGAAAAGAAAAGTTTATTCTTAGATGGGCTGGCTTGCTGAAGAACTCTCAGAAATCCATTAACTCCAGTATTACTGAACATCTGAATGCAATTTACAAGCTATAATAACATCTCTCTAGTTAGCAAATGTTTATGCCTCTCTATAATTTTCTTTTCCATATGAAAATAGACCTGTCATACTAACGTGGTCGGCCAGCTGCCTCTATAATATCGTTAATAAGTAGGAAGGATCATCCACTCTGCAGTCTGATGGGCTTGGTGTACATTTCTGTTCCAAGCAGGCTCAAGGAAGAATGGGTCTCCAGCTCTGGGAGCTAATTCACATGTATCACTCAATAGGTAGAAAATGTGGGACCCGAGAAGAAAGGAATTAGGAGGCAACAGACCTGCTCCCAACTGCCAAGCACAAAGCTGGGCTCATCTGTATTGTAATGGTACCCCAAGTTGGGTGGGTGTGTGTGTCAAAGTCCCCCATAGGACTGCTTACGAATATAGATTCCTGGGCCTCATCCCAGACTTACTGAATTAGGATCCCTGTGGGTAGTGCCTGGGCATCTGTATTTTTTAAATGTTTCTTTGACCACCTGGTGGTTTGTATGCATTTCAGATTATGGAGAGGCTAAATCCTTATAGCACAGAAGGAAAGACAGTTACATTTCAGAGGAAAGTTTCCTTTAATACAACAGATATGGGTCATTTAAGCTTTCCCCTCAAATTTTCCTTCCCTTCAAATAACTGGATAATTTAGACTCCCAAACCAGCCTCCTAACTGTATTGTCTGAGGCATCAGTTCAGCAAAACTGAGTGCCTACTGAATGCACTGGTGTTTGCGGCTGGAATTGAAGAAAGGCGTTGCCCTGCGGAGGTTGCATCTTAGCAGATAATTACAACAAAACAAAAGCGGCACCATAAATGGGGGAGGGGGAGCATGGAGCCCCAGGGAGGGGCGCTCACAGAAAGCCGTGAAGAGGGAGTGACAGCTAAGCCGATGAGAAGGACAAGTTAGTGGAGGGAAGGGGGGGTGTGCCAGGCGGGAGGAAGGCCACGTGACTGGGTCCCAGGGCTAGAAGGAGCTTGGAAGTCAGAGGGGCTGCAGAACTTTCTGCTTGGCTGGCATGTAGAGTGAGAGACAGAAAATGCTGAAAATGCAATCAGACTGCAGAGGGAAGGTGGGTGTCACGTTATGGTCAGACTTTATTCTGAGGGCAGTGGGGAGCCACCCGAGGCATTCAGCGAGGGAAGACCACGGTCATGTCCATGTTTTATAAAGATCACGGTGGCTGCGACGTGAGCTATGAATGAAGGGGGCAGACCTCACGTCTGGGAGACCAGCTTGGGGGCTGCTGCCATTGCCCAAGTGAAAGGTGAAGGTGACCTGGGCTAAGGTATTGACAGTGCAAGTGGAGACCAGGCGACAGGCCAAGGCACGTTACAGTGGTAAAAGCCACTCTTTGGGTGAGTGATCAGACACTGGACCATATGGGACATAATTAGGAAACAGAATAATCAAGTGACCCACCCCCCTCCCGCACCAAGGCAATGACTACGGCCTCTATTAATTTTGAGTTCTGATTTTTTTTTTTAAAGGAAACGGAATTAGATAGTCCCAGGAGCACGAGAAGTGTTTTAACTGAAAGTAGAAGAAACGCTTAGTTTTGCTTTGTTTTGTTTTGCTTTTTTGGCCCTCCAGAGAGCATGCGGGTCTTATTTCTCTGACCAGGGATTGAACCTGTGCCCCCTGCCGTGGAAGTGCGGGGTCTTAACTGCTGGACCACCAGGGAAGTCCACTGATGTTTTTTTTTTCATCTAACGTTACCTCACATGCAGTTCCTACTCCATGATAAACTTTTCACACACATTATTGAGAGCAGCTGCACAATATTCTACTGTGTAGATGCATTATGATTTTTAAACCAGCTTTTTTGAGGTATAATTGTTATGCAGAGGACTGCACATATTAAATGTGTACAATTTGATGAGTCTGGACATTTGCAAACACCAGTGATACCGTCAATATGATCAAAGTAATAGACTCATCCAACACTTCCCAGAGGGTCCTTGGGTTGGTTGGTTGGTTGGTTTATTTATCTATTTATCTAACTATCTATTTATTTATTTAGAACCGATTCATCTAGCATAACTGAAATTTTATACCCATTGAATTCTCCCGCCCTTCAGTCCCTGGAAACTACCATTGTATTCTCTGCTTCTATGAGTTTGACTATTTTAGATATAAATGGAATCATGCAGTATTTGTCCGTGTCTGGCTTATTTCACTTACTATAATGTCCTTCAGGTTCAACCATGTTGTCACAAATGTCAGGACTTCCTTCTTTTTTTTTTTTTTTTTTTTTTTTTTTGCAGTACACGGGCCTCTCACCGTTGTGGCCTCTCCCGTTGCGGAGCACAGGCTCCGGACGCACAGGCTCAGCAGCCATGGCTCACGGGCCCAGCTGCTCCACGACATATGGGATCTTCCCGGACCGGGGCACGAACCCTCGTCCCCTGCATCGGCAGGCGGACTCTCAACCACTGCGCCACCAGGGAAGCCCAGGATTTCCTTCCTTTTTAAGGCTAAATAGTATAATAATTGTATACAGACCACATTTTCTTTATCCATTCATCTGTCGATGGATACTTGAGTTATTTCCATATACCACCGCAATGTATTTAAACAATCCACATGGCTGCACATTGAATTGGCTCACATATTATTTGTCACTATTACAAAAAATGCTACAGTTATTATATACTGACTTAAATCTTCTCCCATATTTTAGACATTTTTGGAGAATAAGTATTAGAGAATATTAGAAAGTTTCCTTTTTTAAAGAGAAGGTAGACTGCAAGGAGGATTCAGTGCTGGTTTTGTTGGGCAAGGGCCTTCTCTCGGTTCAGTTTACTTGTCTGTAGAATGGGTTCTAAATGCGATGATCTTTGAGCATCTTCAGGCACCATCATTCTTTGGGGCGGCTCAGACTATCAGCACAGGGCAGCTGACCCTGACCCGGGACTCTTGGGAGGTGATTCCAGAGAGGGCCCCTCCAGCCAGCAGCTCCTTCAATGGCCCAGAGGGAGCACCGAGGGAGCAGAGCCTGTCTAGGACTCCAAGTAGCAGAGGTTGAAAACACAGGCTCTTCACTCAGACATGGATCTGAATCCACTTACCAGCTGTGTAATCTGGGTCAAGCTAATTAGCCTCCTTGGGCCTCAGTTTCATCATCTGTAAAATGGTAGTAATGACAGGACTTAGTTTATTTGGTTATAACAAATGAGATGAACCACGTAAGGTGCCCGGCTGATCTCAAGCAGTAAGTGAAGATCAGCTCTTGTTATTTTTCCCGTCTCAGTACCTCCAATCTTAAGCAGTAGAATCATTACAGTGTCCTGTTTGAGAGCGGAGACCCTGGGGTTCAAGGACGGCTCTATGACCTTGGGTGACCTCTCTGAGCCTCAGGTTCATCATATGTATTGATAAAATGGAGATGATAACACTTCCATATGAAAAAGTGGCTGTGGGGACTTCCCTGGTGGCACAGTGGTTAAAAATCTGCCTGCCAGTGCAGGGGACACGGGTTCGAGCCCTGGTCTGGGAAGATCCCACATGCCGCGAAGCAACTAAGCCCGTGCACCACAACTACTGAGCCTGCACGCCACAACTACTGAAGCCCACGTGCCTAGAGCCCGTGCTTCACAACAAGAGGATCCACTGCAATGAGAAGCCCGCATACCTCAACAAAGAGTAGCCGCCGCTCGCTGCAACTAGAGAAAGCCGATGCACAGCAACAAAGACCCAATGCAGCCAAAATAAATAAATAAATTTATTTTAAAAAAAAAGAAAGAAAAAGTGGCCGTGAATTTTTAAATGAGTTAAGCATGTGAAGCTCTTAGAGCAGTGCCTGGTGCATACTGAACATCAGAGCAGTACCAGCTAAAAACGAGCGAGTTTCTTCCAGTTAGCGCAGACACTGCCCCAGGAGCTGCCACTCTTTGCTGAGTGCCCATTACGGGTCAGAGACATTGTGGACGTCTCACACACAGTGTTCAGAACCCGCACGACAATGAGTCATCGCAGGACTTATGATTCATCCCACTTTACAGATTGGGAAGGTGAGGTCCAGGGTGATGACCTGATGTGCCCAGGATGCTGGCTTCAGAGGAAGGAACTCCATCTAACTGCACACCCTGTGTCCTTCCTGTGACATCACCTGTCAGGCTCCTGGTGATTTCTGACCATCGACTCTGAAGAGAGTGGAGACCTGCCAGATAAATGGTGTCCTTCAAGCCACGATGAAAAATGATCACTTTTTACTCCAAAGAGCTCAAATTCTAATTAATTTACCAGCTTCCTTTGTCCAAGGCTGGTCCAGAAAAGACTGGCTTGATAAGGGACACTCTGTGCCCGAGGGTCAATTTGGGGCTTGGAATCTGTTATATCTTTTTGAATCAGTGCCAGTGGTCTGATTTGCTGTCATGAACTTCCTAGTAAATGAGCCATTTGACTCAATTGCCCGTGAGTGTGCCAGGATTGGGATAAGGGAGACATTACAAAACGAATCCCTGTCTTCTGGAAGGTAAAAATTGAACTCCTTGGCATGGTTTTCATGGATACAAGCTGCTGACAGCAAGAGGGATAAAGCCAAGGAGAAACAAGGAAAAATGAAAAAGGGCCAGGGAGAGGGGCACGTGGGGACATTGCTTAAGCTACTTCGAGTTTTTTTTTTTTTTCTTCCTCCTAAATTCGCTACTGAAAAGTCCCAGGTGAAGGTGTCATCATGGTAAAGAGTTCTGGAAGAGTTTTTGTGGCAAGAGCATGGGTAGGAGAAGCATTTTGTAATTCATGAGGTGAAGCCAGCCCCTCCCATCTGCCACCCCCTTGTCCCCATTTTCTTGACTCTGTCCCAGCACCAGATGTTTTACCCAAGTCAATGCTCAAAAGTAGATGCCGGAATAAAGATTCAGATCAGTAGATGCCGTGCAAAGAGCATGGCTTTGGAGCTGGGCTGACTGGGGTTGCATTCAGCTGTGTCACTTACTAGTTGTGTGATGTTAGATAAGCATTTATTTATATTTTCTTCTTTATAAACCTCAGATATTCATACTAATTCTTCTGGGTTGTTCTGAGAATTGCACAAATGAACAACATGGATGACATAGGACTTGCCACACAGCAGGTGCCCAGTAAATGCTAACAAATACCAAAGGATGGACAGGGTCCCAGATTCTAATTTTAAAATGAGGGGGTGGGACCAGAAATTCTCTAAAAGGCTGGCTGCTTCAGTCTCCACAAATTTCATGTCTCCAGACCCTCCTATAGCAAGGACTTTATGAAATATCTCTAAAAAATTGGGAAATCTATTGCCCTTCTATCCCTGAACCTCTAACTATTTCTCCATCAGTGTCTGCCAGGCTGAGGTCCAGGACTGAAAGGTTGCCAGAGAATGGCTCTGCCTTCTAAATGCAGTGACAAAAGGGTTCATTCAGCAGGGGGAACATCCCTGGTTAACTGCTACCCATCCCCCAGGCCCCAACTCACCCATCGCTGCTTCAAAGTGTGGCCTGTGGACCAGCAGCATTGGCATAATCTGAGGGCTTGTTATAAATGCAGATTCCCCTTCCCACCCTAGATCTGCAAGTCAGAATCTGCACATTCACAAGGTCTGTGCTGAAGTGCACACACACCTGAAATTGGACAAGCACTGCCCTGAGCCCTAGACAAAGTCAGCTCCCCATCACATCCTCTCAAGGATCCTGTATAACTTCTTTGTGGCATCCTTCTCTCCTGTAAACAATTAGCTACAAGTTAACCCTGCTATCTGAAAGCAGGGCTTTCCTATATAACCTTTCATAAGCTGAAATGGCGTAAAGGGAAGAAGCAATTATATACCTTTTTTTGTAAAAGCAGAAATCCTCTTGGGATTTCTTTCAGTTAGCAAAAACAAGTACTGTTACCAAGTCCAAGCTTGTACTACCCGCCACATGACAGGTCAGTAAATTGAGAGATGAGTCGTTGGGCAAGGAATAGTGACTATTTGGAAACCAGCAGACTGAGAAGATGATGGACTGGTGTCCCAAAGAACCATCTTGCCAGCATTGGGATGCTAGTTTCTTTCCTAGAATGAAGGGGGCGGGGGGGAGAGGAGGAGCTAAAGTAAAAAGGCAATAAGTTGTTGCAGATATTTCCTGGTTCCAACCAGACTCCCAAGGGGATGTGTTAATTGCTTCTTTTCTGCAGTCATTCACAGGTGGGCTTGGTCAAGATGCTTCCTGTGGGTTAAACAAAGGTATTTTGGCTTAATCCTCAGGCATGGGAGGCAGGGTTCCCAGAGATAGCCATTATGTATACTTTAGGCTACAGTCGTTCTTCTCTATTACAGTAGTGATGTAGGTCTTTCATAAAAGCAAAGTGGTGAAAAGCAATCTTTTGAAAAGTGGGGGATACCTGTGTCTGGTCATTTTTTGGCTTGATTTCAGCCTTTTCTTACTAGAGTTGACTCCTCAAAATCAGGGTCCGGGTTTATCTTGTTCACCTCTAGAACCCCCAACTGTGGTGTGATTATTAGCGGTTCTATCTTGGTTTGATATGATGTCAAATTCACTTTTTTAAAAAAAGGCTAAGAATGCAGTTGTTTTGTTCTAAGGAGGAAATTGTTTACGCTGCTGTGTCCATTGTCGATATCTGTGGTTGTCGACAACCGTGCAGTAGCTCAGCTATTGAGAGCCCTGCTGGGGGCTTATGGATGAGACCACATGGAGGAGTGACTATGACCAGGGGACCTTAACTACCAAGAGGTCTGACCCTAACTCGAGAGTGTTACGTCTGGGCAAGGCGACTCTTTGCTGATCTAAATAGCTCTCTAAAGACCTTGGGGCATTAGCTCCTGCTTGAGCAAAGCGACTCTTTGTCAGCAGTGGTGAGAACTGTGCAGCAGCTCCAGAAGGAAATCACCTTGCCCGCCAACATCCGGGTCTTTGCTCCCTAGCAACGTGCTCCAGCAACAAGGGACTTTTTCTTTTGCCCCAGAAGCTGGAGTCAGCTTGCGATTGGCTAAACCCCTCTCCCAAGAACCAACTCATAGAGAGGGTACACCTCGACTAAATTTGGACTTTATTTCTTTCATCTCCCCCTGGCCTGGAAAAATAGTTCATTGTTAACCTATTATTAGTTTGGTGTAGGTTATTTCTTTATTGGCTTATTAAGAGCCATTATCCTCTACGCTATTTATTATAATTCTCGCAGTGAAACTGCAGTAAATAAATTATTGGCAAAGACAACCTCAGTCTCAATTTACTGCTGGTCCCCCGCCCCAGACAAAACACTAGCACCACAAAAGGAGCCACTTGATTGGTATTGTGGAATGAATGAATGAAAGAAGAAATGAAGGAAGGAATGATGACCAAGGGCTTCTAAATCTTCATAAGTGGGTAATGAGCAGCCACCAAGACATAAGGGTCCAAGAAGCCAGCCCTTTCCTCAGCTCCAACACATGCATCGCCAGCACCTTGGGGGGGGGTCTGTCTGAGCTTTATGTGGGTGTTATTGAAACAAAAACGGAGGGGAGAAAACCCCCAAATTATAGAAGAGGTTTATTTGTCGAGTCTGGTCAAGGAAAAGCCATGTAGTGATAATACCACTGGCTTGGGGAAAAAAGAGTAGACAGATTTCCTGAGATTTTGTGCACATCACATTCCCTGAGTTTCTCACCTTTGAAAATGAAGATACAAACATGTGCTCCCCCAAACCTCACACGGTGATTATGGTGGGTAGTACTGTGATGAGGGAAAGATAATATCCCCTCTGCCCTTCTGGATTCTTGGCTGAGACCTCCCTGTAATAAAATACATGAACAGAAGAAAAGCAGAAGTTTAATAACATGTATATCTCCTGTATGCATGGAAGAGACTCAGGAAAACTGAGCAAATCCCTGAAATGGTTCAAGCCATCACCTTAAATACCATCTCCAGCTAAAGACAAAGGATGTTGGTGGGGGTGGATGGGGGCGCCAGTTTGGGGAGGTGACCAGGAAAAGCACAGAAAACAAGGGTCTGGTTGCGATGCAGGCTTAAGTCATTGCCTTGTTCACTGATAGACGTAGGGTCATCCTTCTCTTCCTGATACAGAGAGGGAGACGCCCTCACAATTGGAGATTTCCCTTATACGTGTAAACGTCTCTTACACAAGGGTAATCTCCACTCAGCTTTCAGAGCTGCTCCTATATCTGCCGTCTCTCAAAACGAATCAGCCCAAAATAATCCCTCTGCCAAAGAGACACACCCTGGGGTAGTAAATCACGCTCCCCTTCAGTACATGACCGTGATTCTCCATAATTAATGGCACCATTCAGCCATAGAAAGGAAGCTCTGACACGTGTCACAACCTGGATGAACCTTGAAAACATGATGCTAAATGAAAGAAGTCAGACTCAAAAGGTCATAGGTTGTATGATTCCACTTATATAAAACATCCAGAATAGGCAAATCCATAGAGACAGAAAGCAGACTGCTGGTTGCCAGGGGCTGGAGGGAGGAGACGATGGGAAGTGACGGCTGATGGGGGTGCGGCTTCCTTTAGGGATGATGGAAATGTTCTGGAACTAGGGAGACGTGATGGTTGCACAACATGGTGAATGCACTAATTGCCACTGAACTGTATGCTTTCAAATGGGTAATCTTATGCTACACAAATTTCACCCCAATTAAACAAAAAAATCACACGACGGGCTTTTCAAATGCCCTCCCTCTACCCCATTGATTCTCATTCTTTTGATCTGAATAAAGACCCAGACATTGGTTATTTTTAAAAGTTTCCCAGGATGTTATAATGGGCTGTCAAGGTTGAGAACTACAGGCTTAAAGAAAACTGGTGGGAAGGGTGTGACTGTGGTGTCCAGCCCACCAGGGTTTGGATTCCTCTCCATGTCCTAATTGCTAATTCTCTGAACCTGTTTCCTCAACTGGGAAAATGCAAGCTATAATATTTATCACATTGGAGCTGCTGTTCAAATCACATCAGCTCATGCTGGTAAATACGTGGGCTTGACATCTATTAGGTGCTAAAAAAATTATTGTTACTATTATCGAGTAGATATCAAACTTGATTGTAGAAGTTAAGAACAGCCATTCAACTACAAGGGAGTGGGATTTTTTTTTTTAACTGTTATTCCGGGATGCTGGGCTTTGTGGGGTGGGAATGGGGAAAGAGAAATAAGGATGAAAAGTTATCTAGAAAATTATTTTCTCTGCATATCAGCGTGTCTCTATGACCTAGAGTGAAAAAAAAAAAGGTAGCTCCTCATCACAGAAAGACCCTTTGAGCTTTTTTTGTGTGTCTTTGGAAGAATAAAATGAAAAAGCAAGCAAAGGGGTCTAGGACTCCTTGGCACTGAGTTGGGTTTTATTTTATGGCATTGAGATGTGGTTGTTTTATCTCTACTGCTAAGAGCCTCAATCTAGTGCATTATGTCCTGTAGTTGAGTTGATGGCAATGACTGATGAATTAAGCTTACTCCCTAGCTTTCATTGATTCTCTAGTTTTACTTTTCCTCCACCTCGATTTCCTGGTCAATCCAGGCATGCATCCATTCTCTTCTTTCATTGCTTTCCTGGGAGTTGCCTCAGTGTCATGTGGCTGTTCTGACCTGGGGCTCTTACCTCAGATAGTCCCAGTGGATTCTTTCCCAGTTCAGTTCCTTCTTGGCTGTGTGACATCAGGCAAGTTTCTTAACCTCTCTGTGCCATAGTTTTCTCATCTCTACAACAGGGATTCTAACAGTATCTGCCTCGTGGGGGTAGTGAGAGGATTTAATGAGATAGTATATTTACGGAGAGCTTAACGTAGTCATAAAGTTAGTGCTGAGGGATGGATGGTAGCACTTGTTAGCATCCATTCAGCTCTGATAGTATGAGGTCACCTTTCCTGGGCATGCTTCTTGGTCTCAGGCATTTGGGGATTTTGGGGCCCAGGGCAGCCTACCCCAAAGTATGCCTCAATGACATATTGATTATTTTGAACTAAAGTTACTTAAGAAAGAGTTGATGTGAGAGGGTCACTCTGACCCCCTTCTCTGTCCTCCTGAAAGCAGGAAATACATCTCCCACGTGAAAATTTCCCTCCATGTACCAGGAGGTACAAAGACATCCTTATCACTAGAGATAAAGAATCCAGTGCTGAGAAGCCTGTATAAACAAACCTCCTTAGTTCTTTACTAACTGACTACCCAAGCCCAAACTTGGCTTAAATTACTTACACATTAAGCACCCAAACCTGAGTTTCTGTGTCAATTTCTCACAAATGCATTTCTTTGTATAAAAAGCTGCCTGCTTTGGCCACTTCTTAGGTCCTATTTCTGTGAGATTTCCATGCACACAAATTAAATTTCTTTCTTTTTCTCTTGTTACTCTGTCTTGTGTCAATTTTATTATTAGTCCAGGCACAAGACCTCTAGAGGGGTAGGGAGAAATTTCCTCCTCCCAACAGGGGTCATGCTTCTTCAGATCCCCACCCTACAAAGCATCCTTCCTTCCTTTGGGAATCTGAGGTTGGTGTCTTGACCTCTTTGGTTTCAATCTGCCCCACCCAGTGGGTTGCAGCTGTGTCCACCCCGGAGACTCTATCCATGCAGGGTCTGTGGAGGACAGTGCTGCTATTGAGGGGTCTTTTGCCCTGGCCCTTGTCAATGTTGCTCTTCCGATTTAAACTCCTTTTTAAATGCCTGCTCTTACCCCCTGCTTTAGGCTGAATGAATTCAATGACAAATCAGTCTTTCCTTCTGTTCAATGCCAAGTGCTCAGGACTGTTCTCTAAGTGTACACACGGCTGTCTAGTATGATACTCATCTTCATGTAAAGATGACATGAAACGCCCAGACACATGTGGGGCGTTTCTTAGGTATTGGATCCACCATGATCCCATTGTCCCTCTCCAGGGCTCTCCCAGGGAGGCAGGGACATTTCTAGGCTAAGTGGTAAGGCTGCCCCATCTAGACCTGAGATATAGGATATCTCAGCAGATATAGGATGCTTTTTTTTGGTGAATCCCAGATCTGGTCTGTTCGTTGATTCCCCTCTTCTGTTGAAAAGTATTTATTAGCAATAGCAGTCGATGACATTCACCAGGCACACACAATCAGTCCAGCATCCTACCAAGTGCTTTATACTTAGCATCTCATTTAAATCTCAAAACCACCCCATGAAATGGGCTCTTTTATTTATCCTGTTTTTAAAATGTAAGGAAACGTCACAGAGATAATATGTATTAGATTAGGTTTGAGCCTGGGCTTCTCACCCCAGAACCCAGGTTCTAAACTATCATGTGAAACTGCCTCTTTGTAACAAGGATCTTTTTGTCCAACCCTGTAGTTTGACAAAAGAGGCAACAACTTTTCAAAAAGGGGGTGTGACTTGCCTGAGCGACAGAACGAGGGACAGCCACAGAGCCAAGGCTAGAACACAGGTCTCACAATCTTCCTGTATTTTGCCCCTTGGTATCATTTTGTAGCCAAGTTCCAAAGTGACGTGCCTTGTTGTGGCAGTTACTCTTTTCTGGATGTTTCTGAGAATACTCCAGACCCCAAGAAGTCCCTTCCCTCTCTGACTCATTCCCTCCATGCCATAATATGTGGTCCTTAGATCCCAAGCCTCATGTTTGGAATTTCAGCTCATTTTTCTAGGATGATATGTCTAAGATGATACTTAAGGCGAGGGCTTGCACCATTTCAGGGAGTGACTCAGTTTTTCTGAGTCTCTCCCATCTATACATGTTATTAAATTTTTGTTTGATTTTCTTCTGCTAATCTGCCTCAGGTCAATTTAATTCTTAGACCAGCTAGAAGAACCTAGTAGTGAAACAGGAGGGAAGTGGGAGGGGCACAACCTTTGAGAGAATGACAGCCCGAGGACATGACATAAACTGATTAGAACCAAATGGGTCCAAGATGGCGGACAAGTAGACTTCCACTAGACCTGGAGCCTCAGTATAGGCTCACTATAACACATCAGCAAGCGAAATGACACACCCACAGACGCCATGACAGTTCCAAGGCTGGCCACAAAGATCAAAAGTGGGCGCTGACCCAATTTCTGGAAATCCCCGCCCCTTCTACTAATACTCCTCCCACACATTAGCCTATAAAATTTCCCACCCCTATAAAAACTGACAACCCCATACCCTGGGGCCGGTCTCACCTTCTGAGTTGGCCCACACTCAGTGGAGTGTGTTTCTCTCTAAATAAATCCACTTCTTACCTATCACTTTGTCTCTCACTGAATTCTTTCTGCCACGAGACATCAAGAACCTGAGCTTCATTAAGTCCTGAAACCAGGTGAGTGATGTCAGTTGGAAGACTGTGGGTTTTGGCCAGGTTCGAGTCCTGGCACGTGGGTTCAAGTCCCAATCTGAGGTGCACGTTTTCAGCAGGGCAGGGGAAAATGTCTTCCTTCCTGACACATGTAATAAGTAGTAAATGCTGGCTATTTATTTTTAACAATACCGAGAAACGTTTGCAGAATTTGGGGGAAATAGACATAAAAGCTCCTTGGGGGACTGGGCTTGTGTCTTTTATATCTCTTGTATCTTTCCAGCACTCAGCCCTTGACAGCATGGTGTCATGGGGACATGTGATCATTCTTTCCTGTATTTAAAAAATAACTTGCCTGAGGAGTAATTTTATGAGAAATATATGCATCCTTGCATTTTATGCCTTGGATTTTCTTCTCCTGCCTGCTGCCTGGGCTTAATAAAAACACAACTGAATAGAAGCAGCATCTGAACAAACTGAGGAGGGGTTTAACTTTCCAAGAACAAATGCAACATCACTGAGCATCAACCTAGTGTACAAATGGGCAGGCAATTTGCTGCAACTGCTGCAGCTGTGAACCCCCCAAGACCTGCTGGCCTTCTCAGCTACTGGGAGAGGGACACTCAGGTGTGACACAAGTCTCCATGGAACTCAAAGCCCCATAGAGAAAACAATATTCAAATGCAGAAGAGAGGTGGTAACTTTGCACACCAGGACCTGCCATTAAAAAGATTCGGATATGAGCTCAGACCCAAAACTTCAAACCCACCATTGTCCCAGAGTCTCATGCATTTCTTTTGTTCTTTCCACGGCTGAATTTAGTTGTTTTAGAATGCCTTGCTATGGCTAGTATTCCCCCACCCCCATGGGACCCAATCCATTGATTTGTAAATCTTAGATAATGCATCTCTTCAAAAACTACCTTGATCTTGGAAAAAAATCACAAGATAGAAAAAAAAAAGCCACTAGATGAGATGCCATCAGAAATCTGCTTAAAATGAGACTAAGCATAAATGAAAAATTTCAAATATGAAAAAACTTTTTTTTAAATTTTAACTTACTGGGCTCGGAACAAATTTTAAAATGTTAAGCAACTTAAGTTCCAATGGGCAGATTCAAACAGTTGTTAATCAGGGAAGGGAGGGGATGCAGAGATAAGGGAGGAGCAGTCGAGAAACAATAGTGCAGCCTTGGGGCAGGGTCCTGGTTCCCTCTCAGGGGACACACATAACAATATCTTTGAGCTGTTTCGCAGATACTGAAACCCCCGCCAGGTGGGAGAAGTTAACTGTATGCTGCCACAAAACGCAGACCCAGGACCGGTTGGAACCAGAAGGTTGCTGATGCTGACTCCCACTTAGCTCACCACCAACCAATCAGAAGAAAGTCCATGAGCTGATCACGCCCTCCTCTTTGAACCATTACTATAAAACTCCTCACTAGTCCGTCCAGGTCAGGACACTCAGTTTTGAGAGCATTAGCTCTCTGTGGCCTGCTTTGCTTGGCAAAGCAATAAAGCTATTCTTTTCAACTTCACCCAAAATTTTGTCTCCGAGATTTAATTCGGTGTCAGTGTATAGAGGCCAGATTCTGCATCAACATCTCTGGGCTTAAACATCACAGGACTTGCTACAGAGGAGAAGCCTGCTCAGTTGGGAGGGGTGCAGCCTATTAGCTTCAAGCAAAGGCTGTGGAGTTAGACTGCCTGCTTCAAATCCAAGTCCCATCACTTAGCAGCTGTGTGATCTTGGACAAGCTACTTAACCTCTCTGAGCCCCAGTTCCCTCACTTGTAAAATAGGGATAACAACAGTATTTACCTTTTCAGCTTGTGGGGATCAAATGATATTAATACATTGTCTGGATGTTAATCTGTTGTCTGTCTCATGGTAAGTATTGACCCCTGGGATGTTATCTATTGTTACGCCTGTCCACACTGAATAAGTAACTGGATTGGGTGATTCAGGACCCTGAAGATGTTACTTATCTTCACTTTGGAAAAGTCCTAGGAAGGGCTTAATGGCCACAACCCCAATTTATTCATGCTTTGCTGTCAAATGATTACATCCAAAACACAAATCCCAGAGAAGCTTAACACCCAAAGACAGTCAAGAAACATGAAGGAGAACCATGGTATCCTTGCTTGGGGGAGACCCTAAAGGTCACTTGTTTCTCCCATGATCCCAGTTGTCTGCCCTCATTCTAACTATGGAAGCTTCAATTCAAACGGGTACATTTCATTCAATGAGACCTAAGATTTCCTGAGTGTCTGCCCTGTGATAGGCCCCCTGCTAGGTACTTTTAAATTCTTTGTCTCATTAAATATCCTCCCAATGCCATGCATGGTAGGCATTTTCCTCCTATTCCCAACAAGGTGACAGGCAAATAGAAGCAACTTTTCCCATGTTGCACAGCTCATAAGCAGCATATCTGAGATCCATCCCCAGCCTCTTTGCCCTCGAAGCCCTTGTGTATCTCACTACATCCCACTGCCTTCAGGAAAGTAAAATGAGATTTGCTGAACTGAATGAATAGCCTTTCCTCCCTCTAGAAATGGAGGTGCGGTAGTCAGAGCCTGGATTTCAGGCGAGTGCCATTTTTAATGTCCTCTTCTGACCCCATTTAAAGCCTCTCTCCTGCAGTCTCCACTTTCCCAAAGGCCAGGGGAGCAGTTCATAAACCGCCATTATCCCGTGTGACACTTCCCTCAACGTAGGGGTCAAAATCTTTGGCCTCTGGGAAATAACCTGCTAAAGTGAGTCTCCCTGTGAAACCCAGTGGATAATAAATAGCCTTTTATTCTTTCTCTGCAGCTCTTGCCTCCTCGGTTTGACAGATGGCAGCTGCCCCTGCTAAGAGTTTTCTTCGGCCTGCTCTGAGTTTCCCACTCCTTTGAGGAGGAGGTGGAGATTCGGGAGAAGAGAGCAAAGACAGCAGAATCCAGAAGCCTTTTGCCCCAGCTTTGCTGCTTCCTGGCCATGCAACCCCGGGCAAGACTTTTCCTCCCTGAGTCTTACCTGTAACTTGAAGGATAATTTATTCATTCGGCAATAGGTCTGTGGAGGTCTGTCTACCAGGTGTCAGGCGCTGTGCTGGGTGTAGGGAGTAAATACCATCCCTGTCCTAGTTGAAAGGTCCCCTTTGCTCATGACAGTAGAGTTAAGAAGAAAAGGAAGAAGAATCACACTGATGAGCAGATACAATTCCAAGAGCCCGGCCCCACAGATGGAGTGACATCTGCTGAGAGCGTAGAATAGAGAGAAGGGACCTGGAGGGTGTGTTTGTGTCCCTGAGGTTAAGATGCTAAGGATGAATAAAAGCCAAGACTGTACAGAAAGCATTTTAAGCTGAGAAAACAGCAGGTTCAAAGGCCCTTCTGGGCAGTTATGTGGGGAGGAAATGAACTGATGCACAGAGGGCCGGGCGTGGCTCTGGGGGCAGGAGGAATCTTGACACTTCCTTGACCCAGGTCCTCTCCTTCCTCTAAATTGGAACAGACGTGGGTCTGTCTGAGGCTCTGTCCTGTGCTGGGGCAGTCTCAGGGTGGGTTCCATATGTACATTTAGGTCAATTAAGTTCTCTTTTTCTACTCTCCCTCATATCACACAAAATTAATATTAATTTTAATCAATTTTAATAAAATATTTTATTTATTTATTTATTTATTTTGGGGCTGTGCCGGGTCTTCGTTGTGGCACGTAGTTGTGGCACACGGGATATTTAGTTGCGGCATGTGGCCTCTAGTTCCCCGACCAGGGATTGAACCCAGGTCCCCTGCATTGGGAGCACAGAGTCTTAACCACTGGACCACCAGGGAAGTCCCTCAAATATTTAATTTAATTTAAATAAAATTAAAATTAATGAATTAATATTAATAATTTTACTAATTATTTATTATTAAATAATAGCAATAAGTATTAATTTATTTCACAGTCATTTGCACCAGATAATGTAGCTAGTTATGAACATGTCAAACCAGAAATATATTAATTCTTTTATTTGACAAACATCTATGTGCCAATCTCTATGTTGGATGTGAAGGATGCAGAAATAAAAAGACACTCTCCACACCCTCAAGGCATTTGGGGGATTCATCACATGTGAGAATTAAATGCTTGACTGGGAAAATGTCTTTGAACCAAGGGAGCAAAGGGATTTCACGGAGCAGTGTGGTTCCCCGCATCTATGGACTGGTGCCAGGCTAACCCTATTAGAATCAACCAGAGACTTTATTAAAACCAAAGAGTAGACATTCCTTGACGTTAACTCCTAGAAATTCTCCTTCGGTAGGACTGAGATGGGGTCCAGGCGGCCGTATGTGTCAATACACATGGCGCCTTGCCAACCAGGGAACCCCACCCAGGCCTCAGGGTCTTGGGGCCTCAGTGTTACTGGGGCTCAATTTCATAGACTTGGTTGACCATCCTTGTATCTGATGTCAGTCTCCAGTCTTCTGGAGGCTGAGCTGGTATTGTGTGACTCAGCCTCCACCCTAAATCACATGGTGTGACTGAAGGCCCCCAAGCAAACAAAGACACTTTTCCAGGCTTGCCCTTCCAAGGGCTTAGAGATTACCCCTCAGAAGTCAAGGGCAAAGACCACACCTCTCTTTGGGCAAGGCTGAATTCTTTACTACACACCATGCATCTAATGGCAACTTCCTTACCTTCTTAGAGTCTCATTTTCCTTACCTCTAAAATAGAAATAAAGAGAACAACCACACATGACTGTCATGATAATACCTGAGAGGGTGGATGTGACAACCCAGCACATCATAAGTGCTTCAAAAATGGTACCTACAAAAAAAAAATGGTACCTACGGTGATGATGATGGTGGGGATGACCATGAGGAGGAGGAAGCAATGCTGACGGTATTGATGATGGTACTCAGAAAGCTGTACCTCCAGGGAGGATCCTGGGTAGAAGTTGTATTTTCACTACTCCATCCTCATCCTTCTTATGCAACATCATAAAAATCCTTCTCATCCTTCTCAGAGCCAAGTGCCTGTGGACTATTCAGAAAGCTTCCCTCTTTATCTTGTCTTCACATAACTCTGTGCTCAGTAACTGTTTGCTTATCATGGTCCCTGTCCCCATATTTCAATGACAGCTCACCTAACAAAAGGCATCTCAGAGAAATGCCATCTTGTTGTCCCTCAGAGGAATATTGCTCCCTTTCACAAGCCTAGGTTATCACAGCCCATTGCTGGGCCCACACAAAGGAAGGCTTAATGGGAGACACACTTGGCAGAGGGAATTCTCTCTGAATGGTGTCTTTCTGTTGTTTTAAATGGGTCTGAGGGGCACTTTCAAAGTTCTTCATTCACCATCATGAATGGGCTCGAAGACAATCTCTGTCCCAGCTGTTTCTCTCCAGTGACAGCAAAGCCCTATCAACTCTCAACATCCCTTCCTTGTGGCTCAGAGGAGGTCCAGGCACCTGAGCACGGAGCTCAGCCCAAGGCTGAGACACAAATGAACACCACACATAATGGCTTTACGCTGCAGCCCATCCCACAGAGAGCACCTCCACAAGCTGTCAGAAGGCCCTCCAAGGAGGGGAGGAGACAGGGAAGCAGAATGGCACAGAGGAGACGTGACCAGCTTTGGAGTCAAGACGGGGCTGGCTTCCCACCCAAGTTCTGCAAATAACTCACTGTATGACACGGCCAGATCACCTCACCTAAGGCTCGGTTTCCTCGTCTGTCAAATAGCAACGTCTCATAGCACCGTGCTAAGTGCTCTGCATGGATTATTACATTCGATCTTCACATCAAATGTGTGATGAGGCAGGTACTATTACTAGTCCCATTTTATAGATAAAGACACTGAGGCTGAAGAGGTAAGCGACTTGCCCAAAGTCACAGCCAGTCAGTGGTGGAATCAAAATTTCAACCCAGAACTGTGGGACTCAATTCACATCCATTAGTTTCACTTTCACCCATCTTTCCTCATAAACTCTAACTCCTATCAATCCCCAAAGTAGAGGATGCTCTGTTGAGTCAAACTATCACTGGGAAGATGCCACTCAAACCTCATCTTAGGCTCTGAGACTGCAGGGCTTTTGGCCAAAGTTAAAGGGACAGCAGAAGCCAGTCAAAGAAAGATCTTGTTATTAACCAACATATAGAAACATACCAGTTCCTCAAACTGACTTTGTGCTTCCATATCGATCAGGGTAACTGAAGTTGCTGTTATACTAGATAATTAACATTAGCTGAGATCTCAGGGGCTCAGAGTGCAAAAATTTTTATTACACGAACCCAGATGTATCAAGACACACAGCCTCCATGGGTACTGTGGCAGGGGAAGAGAGTGTTGGAAGGGTCTTAAATGCCTCAACCTGGAAGTGTCATATGTCTGAACTCCAACACTGCTAATCATTCTTACATTTCATTGGCCGGCACTAGGCACACGGTCCATGCCAGCTGCATGGGAGGATGGGAAATGCAGAGGGTTGCTTGGATACTGGAGGAACACTAACAGGTTTGGTCCCAGGCTCTGCAAATGTCCTTTGATTCAGTCATAACCTGGATCACCTCCAGCCCACACCTCAGCTAGCATTTTTATTCTCTGTAATTTCTGGAAGCTGGTTGATGGAGCAGTTGGGGTTGAGATGCCCTTCAAAAGAGTTAAGTGATACATAAGGATGCCCTGGTAGGTTAGTTAAGGTCTCTGGCCCAGGAGGGCAGATCTATCAAGAGGAATGTAGCCCAGCAGTTGGGATAATTTCTGAGCCACTGGTTCTCCTTGAAGTAAGTTGCTCACGGTGGGAGGTGAGAGGACGCAGGACCAAGAGCTTCAGGGAAACCTGTAGGATGCAGGTGGGAAAGTCCAAAGAAAGCAGCTTGCAGGAGAGAACAGGTGTGTGTGTTCAGAAAAGAGGGAAGTGATATTTGAGGCCAGCAACAGGTCCAGTTGCAAAAATGACTCCCCCCACCTGTCCTTTTCAATACTTTTCTGAAGGGCTTTAGGCAATATCTGGCACATAGTAGGTGCTCAACACATAGTGTTGAATTGGTGGGTGATGCATGGACATGAGGAAACCAGAGCCACATTGCCAGCCCCTGAGCCCAGCAAGACACCTCTGTTAACCCAGGAAAAAAGGGCAGATAAACCCCGACTCCCTCCCTGTCCCAGTCACTCTTGTCCCAGCATCTCAGCTTCACTTTTAAAGGGAACCCTCTTTTGTGGAATCAGCCCCATTGCTGCAGATGCATTCATTAATTTTGCTACCTAAAGATCCAAAATAATAACTTGTCTTTTCCACTTAAGGAGGTTCATCCAACCCCCAAATACGTGTGGTTTTTATTTGTTCTTTTTTCAATTATAAAAGCAATATGTGTTTATTGGAGGAGACCCCTACCCTTCCCTGCCCCCTCTTGGTGGCTGATTGTATGGCTGCCCCAGTATTCAGACCATTCTGAAAGAATCTGCCCCAGGCTAACGGCATTTTCAGGGACTTGAGGAAATTACAAGACTAATGTGAGCATTTGATTCTTGCTCCCCAAGTCCATCCTCAGAGTTTCCCCCTTTCTACAAGCAAAGACAGGCAGAAGGCTGAGACATCCACCTGAAGACCCCCTTGGGAAATCTGGTCTTGTTCTTCTGGGATAAAAGTCCAGGGGATGTGGGGCATCTAAGCATGCCAACTGGGATTCTGCTGTCAGGGACCAACAATGCTTTTTGAACTCTTCCCCCAGTTTTTAGAACTCTTCCTTTTAGCCAAGGAGAACAGTTCCCATTAAAAGGACGAAGAAACCAGAAAATGTCATTTACAGATATCATCAGACTCTCCATAGGCAACAGAAATTTTTATGAACATTCTGAAAAGCAGCTAATATATATCCTGAACTTTAGAAATGTTCTTACCTGTTGACACAGTAATTCCACTTGTAGGAATTTATCATAAGGAAATAATCACAAGTGAAACCAAATTTAATGTATGCATCTGTAAGGATGTTCAAGAAACCATTATTTGTAATAACGAGACTTTAGTAATAAGTTACAAGTCCAATAGAGAATAAAATGGTACATAATACTCCATGCGATGGGGTATTATGTAGCTGTTGAAAATAATGTTTTCAATCCTTTTTATAATGTAGGCAATGCTTACCAGAGGTCTCCAACTTAGGGGCTGTGTAAAAAAAAAAAAAAAAAAAAAGAAACAACCTAATAAAATAGGGTGGCAACAGAAACACTCAAATGATGGCAATACATGGAGGGGCTGTGATTGATGTGTTATTTTACTTCTTACACTTTTCTCTATCTCCCAAATTTTTTCCAGTAAACACATATTGCTTTTATAATTGAAAAAAGAACAAATAAAAACCACACGTATTTGGGGGTTGGATGAACCTCCTTAAGTGGAAAAGACAAGTTATTATTTTGGATCTTTAGGTAGCAAAATTAATGAATGCATCTGCAGCAATGGGGCTGATTCCACAAAAGAGGGTTCCCTTTAAAAGTGAAGCTGAGATGCTGGGACAAGAGTGACTGGGACAGGGAGGGAGTCGGGGTTTATCTGCCCTTTTTTCCTGGGTTAACAGAGGTGTCTTGCTGGGCTCAGGGGCTGGCAATGTGGCTCTGGTTTCCTCATGTCCATGCATCACCCACCAATTCAACACTATGTGTTGAGCACCTACTATGTGCCAGATATTGCCTAAAGCCGTTGAATTTCAATGATGAATCACAGATTGGGAAGTCTTTTTTTTTAATTACTATTTTTTTAAATTGGAGTATAGTTGCTTTACAGTGTGTGTCAGTTTCTGCTGTAGAGCAAAGTGAATCAGCCACATGTATGCATGCATCCCGTCTTCCTTGGATTTCCCTCCTATTTAGGTCACCACAGAGCATTGAGTAGAGTTCCCTGTGCTACACAGTAGGTTCTCATTAGCTATCTATTTTATACATAGTAGGATATATATGTCAATCCCAATCCCCCAATCTGTCCCACTCCCCCCTTCCCCCCTTGGTATCCATATATCTGTTCTCTGTGTCTGTGTCTCCATTTCTGCTCTGCAAATAAGTTCATCTATACCATTTTTCTAGATTCCACATATATACATTAATATATGATCATTGTTTTTCTCTTTCTGACTTACTCCACTCTGTATGACAGTCTCTAGGTCCATCCATATCTCTTCAAATGGCTCAATTTCATTCCTTTTTATGGCTGAGTAGTATTCCATTGTATATATGTACCACATCTTCTTTATCCATTCCTCTGTTTTATCAATGTTAATTTCCTGATTTAGATGGCTGTACGTAGTTATTTAGGAGAGTATGTTTTGGCTTGGGAAATACTAAAATATTTGGGAATAATGGGACATCATGTCTGCAACACATTCACAAATTATTCAAATTAGACTATTTCTACGATTTTTCTGTTTAAAATTATTTTGAAATATAAAGTCCAAACACATATTTTAAAATTCTTAAATATAAAATATTTCATATAAACCAAAAGAGGTGCAGAAAATAATTTCACAGAAAAAAACCCAAAAAGGAACCAAATAAAAAGCATGGTAAAGTGAAATAAATGTTGAGGCACATAAACATTATAAACAAATTTCCTGGGTTCTAGTCCATCATCAGCCTTTAATAGCTGTATGATCAATCTGAGAAAGTTCCATGAACTCCCTTTGCCTCAGTTTCATCAACTGTAAAATGAAGGTAACATTAATATCAGTCTCCCAGTCTATTTGAGAATTAAGCAAAATAAACCATACAAAATGTTTATCATGTTGGCTGATCCATAAGACAGCTCTGATTAGTGTTTGCCGTATAAAAAAATTACTAATTTTTTATTTATCAAATTAAATATTCTCAGGTAAAATTTTGCATGTCTAAGTTTTGTCAAGACTATTTGAGTCTTCCAACAGTTTTTTTTGTCCCCCTGCTCAACTTGCAGTATCCTAGTTCCCTGACCAGGGATTGAACCCGTACTCTCGACAGTGAAAGTGTGGAGTCCTAACCACTAGACCCCCAGGGACTTCCCATTCCAACAATTTTTAATCAACAACAGACTTTGCCAGTCAGTTCAGTTTTTGCTGCTATCAGTTTTACTTTCTTTCAAGCGTTCTACCCATTCTATTTTTTTCCTCGGGTCATTTTGCTTTTGCAGATTTTCAGTGTTATCAAAAAGCTGCGATTCTTCAATCAGTGTTTCTACTGTAACACATTTTACCATGTGCAGATTTAACAGTTGTCAGTTTTAGTTTGTGTCATATATTTCTACGAGTAATATGTATGTTTAATTAGATAAAAGACCATTGGCATTTTATCCACCTCTTGCACCGGAGAACGCTCATCTGGAAACCAGATGTGTAGGTGTGGCTGTACATACGAGTCAAAATGGCGAGACATGATGCTTGCCCCGCATCTTCCGCTCATCTGGGATGTAGAGGTTCGAAACATGGTTAGCAACTGATTTCAAGATGCCTACGGGAGATTTCACACACACATAGCAAGGTGTGCAGTGAGAAACAAATGCTCACTACAGAAAGAGCCCTGGTTTTGAGTCCAGTGCCTTGGTCTTAGATCACAGCTCTACCACAGCCCAAGCAGCGTGACGCTGGGTGAGTCAACTGACCTTTCAAAGCACTAGTCCTCTCAGCTGTAAAATGGGCAGAGGGTACTGTTCACTTTTAGAATTTGGGGGATTGAGGGAGATGATATATGGAATGCATTATCCCTGGTGCTCAATGGACAATAGGTGTTCAACAATTGAAAAGTCCTGGACAAGAAAAAGTCCTTGAACCATCATGGTGATGGGATTGAGCGACCAGATATTGGTGACTGGAAGCCCTGCACTGTCCAACAGAATTCTCTGTGGTCATGGAATGTTCTATATCCACTTTGCCCAATAGCGTTCCCACTAGACACATGAGGCTCTTGAGCACCTGAAATGTGGCTAGTGTGAATAAGAAACTGAATTTTAAATTTAATATAAATTAATTTAAATGTAAGTAGCTACATATGAGTTGGCTATAGTATCGACCCACATTGTCATAGACCTATACATTTTCAAACTTCCCTCCAACACACTTAAGTACCCCCGAATATAGTCAGCTGGAATGAGTCAAAACCATGTGCTGTGTGTCTTTCTGATTTCTGCCCCAGGACCTTCTCCAAGGGCTGCAGAAAACTGCCTGGCCCCGGTGCAAGCAAAGCCTGGGAGTACGGGGGATTACCACTCCTAGGGGCAACCCTCAACCACTGGGGAATGGGAGCTAATGGATAAATGCCCCAACCAACCTTTCTTTCTGAAAAAACAAAGGACTCTCTGGGGTCTTCAGGTTCCACTGGAAAAGGCCAGTTTGAGAAGTTTTGTCATATTCTATTATAGCTGCATGACCTTCACCATGCCACTTGACCTCTTTAAGCCTCGGTCTCCTCGTCAGTAAAACGGGTGTAACGAAATAATCGACCTCATCATATTGCTGGAAGACCAAATGGGATGATTCATGCAAAACCCTCTGCACAGTGCTCAGCACATAATAGTTCAACAGGTGCATGCTGCCATGGTATTGATCATCCCTGCCAGTCTCGCAGTTTGGAAATAGGCACAGCTCATAAATACCTGTTACGCGAAGGTCAGCAAACATGAGCACTAGGAAAAAGCTAACTCTCTTTCCTGGTCCCAGACTGACGTCCTCATATCTCAAAGAAGCGGGAAGGGGATGGCTGGCTCGCAGCAGTGACCTCTAAATTGGATAGGAAACTTAAAAGAGGCAGTGTCACCCTCCCTTCTGCCCTGGTGCCCTTCTGTTTGCTGCGAAGGGAAAACTTTTCTATAAAGATAGGAAAAAGAGGATTTAGTATCCACTCTGATAGGCTCTCATGGTTTTATAAATACATTCTCTATGGTAAGCAGTAGTTTATCACAATGCTTGGATTTGACAAACTATGAGTAGCTGCTTTATCAGATAATGCCTTTTGCTTGAGCAACATTTAATATTTCTGCTACAGGAATGAGGTGTTTGCATTTCAAACATTTTTATAACCTGAGCAGATTATAAAACCATATATTTTAAAAGGTCTTGCAATTGACCAAACTGAAGAAGGGAGAGTGGGGAAGACAGTTGCATCCACATCTCATTCTCTGTGAGCTCTGTGACCTTGGATAAATCACATGGCAGCTCAGTCACATGATTTAATGAAATGACCAAAATTGCTTTTGAAATAGAAAGGTCTGTTTCCAATGTTGGATTCACCGCATTCCAATTGTGTGACCTTAGGCAAATTATCCAGCCCTTTTTGAATCTCACATTTGTCATTGGTATATGGAGAGCGAGAACACCAACTTAGTAAGATTGCCCTGTGGATGAACTGAAATCACATGGGCTAAATGCTACAGCATTTGGCACCAAAAGGGTGCTCAATTTATGTGTGTACATTTCAATTGTCTTTCCCTTCATCCACCCCTCTCTGTTTCTTCATTGTAAAAGTGGGGCAGCTTCTATGTTTCCTTTCAACTCAAAGTAATTCTGGTTAATGCCTGGGGCTAAGTACTAGGATACAGATGGGTCAGGTACAGCCACCTGGAAACTAAGAAAGGTGGGCAGGCATGAAGTCTGTGCAGGTGTGAACTTGAAAGAAGGTGGCAAAATCAGAGGAGCAGATAGGTGAATAGAATCAGAGCTACACTGAAATAGCAACTGTTCTTTCATGGGACATAATGAGTGTTTCAGCTGAGGAATTTCAGACCTGGAGAAGTCAGGGGGAAAGGGAGTTCAGTGGATGGGTCGTTGTAGATTGAACAAGGGCCTTGTGCCTATTGAGAGATGAGGTGTGTGCTAGACAGACAGGACTTGGGATGGATCAATTCTTCATCGATAAAGTGCCACAGACAAGACTCACCAACGTGAGGCTACAGACTCCCAGAAGAACAGCTAGATTCTTTTGTGCGTGTGCGAGGCCCTGTCGTAATGTGTGTTAAGTGTGTTAACTCATTCCTGACAATCACCTTATAAGCACAAGTACCGGTATTATATGAGGTATAGGAAACTAAATGGCCCAAGGTTACAGAGTTAAGAAAAAGCAGAGTGGGGATTCAGATCTTCAGGTTCCAGGGACCCTGCTCTTATTCACTGCTTCTGTAAAGCATCGGGGCGGGGGGGGGACTTGTACATGTATTAGAGCCACAATGGGCTTTGTCTCCGACAGGTCTCTTGGCCCGGGGACGGGTATGGGTGGACCTGCTCCTTCGAACAGATTGAAAACCTGTGATAGACGTCAACATACTTGGTAAATGCTAGCTAGTGCTCCTTAAGTTTTAATGTGCATGCGAATCACCCAGGGATTTGTAAAAATAAATATTCTTTTTTTTAAATGTACATCACATTAGGCATCTATAGTCAAACTTTTAATTTTGGCTAAGCCAAGTGTTTAATATCTGAGTCAGTAAGAATATTCTTTTCCTCGGGCTGCTGTAACAAAGCCCCACATGGGTGGGTGGCTTGCAACAAAAGAAATCTATTCCCCCAGGGTTCTGGAGGCTGGAAGTCTGAAATCAAGATGTGGGCAGGGTTGGCTCCTTCTACAGGCTCTTGGGGAGAATCTGTTCCTTGTCTCTGTTCTGGCTTCTGGAGGCTGCCGCCAATCTTGGGTGTTCTTTGGGCTGTAGATTCATCACTTCAGACTCTGCCTCCAACTTCCCACAGCCTTCGTCCCTCTGCGTGTATTTGTGTGTCCTCTCCTTCTCTTCTAAGAACACCAGGATGTATGATTTCATCTCGAGATCCTTTAGTTAGTATAATAGGCAAAGACCCTTGTTCCAAATAATAACAAGAAAATAATTTCTGTAAAAAAAGAAAGAGAGAGAGAGAAAAGTCACCTCCTGAGGTACTAGGTGGACATGCCTTTTGGGTGACACAATTCCACTCATTATAGAAGGTCTGGGGTGGGGCCTGAGACTGCATTTCTAACAAGCTCCCAAGTGCTACGGGTGCTGCTGGCCCACAGGCTCTAAAAGGCCCATGGGTGTATATATACAGTGGAGTATTACTCAGCCATAAAAAAGAATGAAATAATTCCATTTGCAGCAACAGGAGATTATTATACTAAGTCAGAAAGAGAAAGACAAATACCATATCATATCACTTACATGTGGAATTTAAAATATGGTACAAATGAACCTATCTACAAAACAGAAACAGACTCACAGACATAGAGAACAGACTTGTGGTTGCCAAGGGGGAAGAGGGTGGTGGAAGGAAGGATGGGGATTTGGGGATTAGGAGGTGCAAACTATTATATATAGACTGGATAAACACCAAGGTCCTACTGTAGAGCACAGGGAACTATATTCAGTATCCTGTGATAAATCATAATGGAAAAGAATATGAAAAAGAATGGATGTATATGTATAACTGAATCACTTTGCTGTACAGCAGAAGTTAAAACAAAATTATACATCGACTGTGCTTCAATAAAATTAAAAAAAAAATACAGGGCCCACAGGATCAATTATTTGCAGGATTTCAAGTGGGTTATATATCACACGGGTGCACACACAGACCTACGATAAGTGCTAACTTTTATTAGCCAAAATCCTAGAATTTTTTTTTGATTTTTTTTTAATTTTTTGCTTTATAACAAATTTAATCAGTTATACATATACATATGTTCCCATATCCCCTCCCTTTTGCGTCTCCCTCCCACCTTCCCTATCCCACCCCTCCAGGCAGTCACAAAGCACCGAGCTGATCTCCCTGTGCTATGCGGCTGCTTCCCAATAGCTATCTACCTTACGTTTGGTAGTGTATATATGTCCATGCCGCTCTTTCACTTCGTCACAGCTTACCCTTCCCCCTCCCCATATCCTCAAGTCCATTCTCTAGTAGGTCTGTGTCTTTATTCCTGTCTTACCCCTATGTTCTTCATGACATTTTTTTTCTTAAATTCCATATATATGTGTCAGCATACAGTATTTGTCTTTCTCTTTCTGACTTACTTCACTCTGTATGACAGACTCTAGGTCCATCCACCTCATTACAAATAGCTCAATTTCATTTCTTTTTATGGCTGAGTAATATTCCATTGTATATATGTGACACATCGTCTTTACCCATTCATCCGATGATGGACACTTAGGTTGTTTCCATCTCCGGGCTATTGTAAATAGGGCTGCTATGAACATTTTGGTACATGTCTCTTTTTGAATTATGGTTTTCTCAGGGTATATGCCCAGTAGTGGGATTGCTGGGTCATATGGTAGTTCTATTTGTAGTTTTTTAAGGAACCTCCATACCGTTCTCCATAGTGGCTGTACCAATTCACATTCCCACCAGCAGTGCAAGAGTGTTCCTTTTTTTCCACACCCTCTCCAGCATTTATTGTTTCTAGATTTTTTGATGATGGCCATTCTGACTGGTGTGAGATGGTATCTCATTGTAGTTTTGATTTGCATTTCTCTAATGAGTAAAGATGTTGAGCATCCTTTCATGTGTTTGTTGGCAGTCTGTATATCTTCTGTGGAGAAATGTCTATTTAGGTCTTCTGCCCATTTTTGGATTGGGTTGTTTATTTTTTTGTTACTGAGCTGCATGAGCTGCTTATAAATTTTGGAGATTAATCCTTTGTCAGTTGCTTCATTTGCAAATATTTTCTCCCATTCTGAGGGTTGTCTTTTAGTCTTGTTTATGGTTTCCTTTGCTGTGCAAAAGCTTTGAAGTTTCATTAGGTCCCATGTGTTTATTTTTGTCTTTATTTCCATTTCTCTAGGAGGTGGGTCCAAAAGGATCTTGCTGTGATTTATGTCATAGAGTGTTCTGCCTATGTTTTCCTCTAAGAGTTTGATAGTGTCTGGCCTTACATTTAGGTCTTTAATCCATTTTGAGCTTATTTTTGTGTATGGTGTTAGGGAGTGATCTAATCTCATACTTTTACATGTCCCTATCCAGTTTTCCCAGCACCACTTATTGAAGAGACTGTCCTTTCTCCACTGTATATTCCTGCCTCCTTTATCAAAGATAAGTTGACCATATGTGCATGGGTTTATCTCTGGGCTTTCTATCCTGTTCCATTGATCTATCTTTCTGTTTTTGTGCCAGTACCATACTGTCTTGATTACTGTAGCTTTGTAGTATAGTCTGAAGTCAGGGAGCCTGATTCCTCCAGCTCCGTTTTTCGTTCTCAAGATTGCTTTGGCTATTCGGGGTCTTTTGTGTTTCCATACAAATTGTGAAATTTTTTGTTCTAGTTCTGTGAAAAATGCCAGTGGTAATTTGATAGGGATTGCATTGAATCTGTAGATTGCTTTGGGTAGTAGAGTCATTTTCACAATGTTGATTCTTCCAATCCAAGAACATGGTACATCTCTCCATCTGTTTGTATCATCTTTAATTTCTTTCATCAGTGTCTTATAATTTTCTGCATACAGGTCTTTTGTCTCCTTAGGTAGGTTTATTCCTAGATATTTTATTCTTTTTGTTGCAATGGTAAATGGGAGTGTTTCCTTGATTTCACTTTCAGATTTTTCATCATTAGTATATAGGAATGCCAGAGATTTCTGTGCATTAATTTTGTATCCTGCAACTTTACCAAATTCATTGATTAGCTCTAGTAGTTTTCTGGTAGCATCTTTAGGATTCTCTATGTATAGTATCATGTCATCTACAAACAGTGACAGCTTTACTTCTTCTTTTCCGATTTGGATTCCTTTTATTTCCTTTTCTTCTCTGATTGCTGTGGCTAAAACTTCCAAAACTATGTTGAATAAGAGTGGTGAGAGTGGGCAACCTTGTCTTGTTCCTGATCTTAGTGGAAATGCTTTCAGTTTTTCACCATTGAGGACGATGCTGGCTGTGGGTTTGTCATATATGGCCTTTATTATGTTGAGGAAAGTTCCCTCTATGCCTACTTTCTGCAGGGTTTTTATCATAAATGGGTGTTGAATTTTGTCGAAAGCTTTCTCTGCATCTATTGAGATGATCATATGGTTTTTCTCCTTCAACTTGTTTATATGGTGTATCACGTTGATTGATTTGCGTATATTGAAGAATCCTTGCATTCCTGGAATAAACCCCACTTGATCATGGTGTATGATCCTTTTAATGTGCTGTTGGATTCTGTTTGCTAGTATTTTGTTGAGGATTTTTGCATCTATGTTCATCAGTGATATTGGCCTGTAGTTTTCTTTCTTTGTGACATCCTTGTCTGGTTTTGGTATCAAGGTGATGGTGGCCTCGTAGAATGAGTTTGGGAGTGTTCCTCCCTCTGCTATATTTTGGAAGAGTTTGAGAAGGATAGGTGTTAGCTCTTCTCTAAATGCTTGATAGAATTCGCCTGTGAAGCCATCTGGTCCTGGGCTTTTGTTTGTTGGAAAATTTTTTATCACAGTTTCAATTTCAGTGCTTGTGATTGGTCTGTTCATATGTTCTATTTCTTCAGGATTCAGTCTTGGCAGGTTGTGCATTTCTAAGAATTTGTCCATTTCTTCCAGGTTGTCCATTTTATTGGCATAGAGTTGCTTATAGTAATCTCTCATGATCTTTTGTATTTCTGCAGTGTCACTTGTTACTTCTCCTTTTTCATTTCTAATTCTATTGATTTGAGTCTTCTCCCTCTTTTTCTTGATAAGTCTGGCTAATGGTTTATCAATTTTGTTTATCTTCTCAAAGAACCAACTTTTAGTTTTATTGATCTTTGCTATTGTTTCCTTCATTTCTTTTTCATTTATTTCTGATCTGATTTTTATGATTTCTTTCCTTCTGCTAACTTTGGGATGTTTTTGTTCTTCTTTCTCTAATTGCTTTAGGTGCAAGGTTAGGTTGTTTATTTGAGATGTTTCCTGTTTCTTAAGGTGGGATTGTATTGCTATAAACTTCCCTCTTAGAACTGCTTTTGCTGCATCCCATAGGTTTTGGGTCGTCGTGTCTCCATTGTCATTTGTTTCTAGGTATTTTTAAATTTCCTGTTTGATTTCTTCAGTGATCACTTCGTTATTAAGTAGTGTATTGTTTAGCCTCCATGTGTTTGTATTTTTTACAGCTCTTTTCCTGTAATTGATATCTAGTCTCATAGCATTGTGGTCGGAAAAGATACTTGATACAATTTCAATTTTCTTAAATTTACCAAGGCTTGATTTGTGACCCAAGATATGATCTATCCTGGAGAATGTTCCATGAGCACTTGAGAAAAATGTGTATTCTGTTGTTTTTGGATGGAATGTCCTATAAATATCAATTAAGTCCATCTTGTTTAATGTATCATTTAAAGCTTGTGTTTCCTTATTTATTTTCATTTTGGATGATCTGTCCATTGGTGAAAGTGGGGTGTTAAAGTCCCCTACTATGATTGTATTAGTCGATTTCTCCTTTTATGGCTGTTAGTATTTGCCTTATGTATTGAGGTGCTCCTATGTTGGGTGCATAAATATTTACAATTGTTATATCTTCTTCTTGGATCGATCCCTTGATCATTATGTAGTGTCCTTCTTTGTCTCTTCTAGTAGTCTTTATTTTAAAGTCTATTTTGTCTGATATGAGAATTGCTACTCCAGCTTTCTTTTGGTTTCCATTTGCATGGAATATCTTTTTCCATCCCCTTACTTTCAGTCTGTATGTGTCTCTAGGTCTGAAGTGGGTCTCTTGTAGACAGCATATATATGGGTCTTGTTTTTGTATCCATTCAGCCAATCTGTGTCTTTTGGTGGGAGCATTTAGTCCATTTACATTTAAGGTACTTATCGATATGTATGTTCCTATTCCCATTTTCTTAATTGTTTTGGGTTCGTTATTGTAGGTCTTTTCCTTCTGTTGTGTTTCTTGCCTAGAGAAGTTCCTTTAGCATTTGTTGTAAAGCTGGTTTGGTGGTGCTGAACTCTCTCAGCTTTTGCTTGTCTGTAAACGTTTTAATTTCTCCATCAAATCTGAATGAGATCCTTGATGGGTAGAGTAATCTTGGGTGCAGGTTTTTCTCCTTCATCACTTTAATTATGTCCTGCCACTCCCTTCTGGCTTGTAGAGTTTCTGCTGAGAGATCAGCTGTTATCCTGATGGGGATTCCCTTGTGTGTTATTTGTTGTTTTTGCCTTGCTGCTTTTAATATGATTTCTTTGTGTTTAATTTTTGACAGTTTGATTAATATGTGTCTTGGCGTATTTCTCCTTGGATTTATCCTGTATGGGACTCTCTGTGCCTCCTGGACTTGATTAACTATTTCCTTTCCCATATTAGGGAAGTTTTGGACTATAATCTCTTCAAATATTTTCTCAGTCCCTTTCTTTTTCTCTTCTTCTTCTGGAACCCCTATAATTCGAATGTTGGTGCGTTTAATGTTGTCCCAGAGGTCTCTGAGACTGTCCTCTGTTCTTTTCATTTTTTTTTCTTTATTTTGCTCTGCAGCAGTTATTTCCACTATTTTATCTTCCACCTCACTTATCCGTTCTTCTGCCTGAGTTATTCTGCTATTGATCCCATCTAGAGTATTTTTTATTTCATTTATTGTGTTTTTCATCGATGCTTGATTCATCTTTAGTTCTTCTAGGTCCTTGTTAACTGTTTCTTGCATTTTGTCTATTCTATTTCCAAGATTTTGGATCTGGGAAATAGAATCTTGGATCATCTTTACCATCATTATTCTGAATTCTTTTTCAGGTAGACTGCCTATTACCTCTTCATTTGTTAGGTCTGGTGGGTTTTTATCTTGCTCCTTCTCCTGCTGTGTGTTTTTCTGTCTTCTCATTTTGCTTATGTTACTGTGTTTGGTGTCTCCTTTTTGCAGGCTGCAGGTTCGTAGTTCCCGTTGTTTTTGGTGTCTGTCCCCAGTGGCTAAGGTTGGTTTAGTGGGTTGTGTAGGCTTCCTGGTGGAGGGGACTAGTGCCTGTGTTCTGGTGGATGAGGCTGGATCTTGTCTTTCTGGTGGTGTGTTTTGGGGTGTCTGCGGACTTTTTATGATTTTAGGCCACCTCTCTGCTAATGGGTGGCGTTGTGTTCCTGTCTTGCTAGTTGTTTGGCATAGGGTGTCCAGCACTGTAGCTTGCTGGTCGTTGAGTGAAGCTCGGTGCTGGTGTTGAGATGGAGATCTCTGGAAGATTTTCGCCGTTTGATATTATGTGGAGCTGGGAGGTCTCTTGTGGACCAGTGTCCTGAAGTTGGCTCTCCCACCTCAGAGGCACAGCACTGACTCCTGGCTCCTCAATTTGGGATGATTTGTTGTCTATTCATGTATTCCACAGATGCAGGGTACATCAAGTTGATTGTGGAGCTTTAATCCGCTGCTTCTGAGGCTGCTGGGAGAGGTTTCCCTTTCTCTTCTTTGTTCTCACAGCTCCCGGGTCTCAGCTTTGGATTTGGCCCCGCCTCTGCGTGTAGGTCGCCGGAGGGCGTCTGTTCTTCGCTCAGACAGGACAGGGTTAAAGGAGCAGCCTCTTCGGGGACTCTGGCTCACTCAGGCCGGGCGGGAGGGAGGGGCACGGAGTGCGGGGCGAGCCTGCAGCGGCAGAGGTCGGCGTGACGTTGCACCAGCCCGAGGCGCGCCGTGCGTTCTCCCAGGGAAGCCGCCCCTGGATCCCGGGACCCCGGCAGTGTCAGGCTGCACAGGCTCCCGGAAGGGCGGTGTGGACAGTGACCTGCGCTCGCACACAGGCTTCTTGGCGGCGGCAGCAGCAGCCCCAGCGTCCCACGCCCTTCACTAGGCTCCGCGCTTTCAGTCGCGACTCGTGCCCGTCTGTGGAGCCCCTTTAAGCAGCGCTCTTAATCCCCTCTCCTCGCGCACCAGGAAACCAAGGGGGAAGAAAAAGTCTCTTGCCTCTTCGGCAGCTCCAGAGTTTTCCCGGACTCCCTCCCGGCTAGCTGTGGCACATTAGCCCCCTTCAGGCTGAGTTCTCGCCGCCAGCCCCAGTCCTCTCCCTGCGCTCTGACCGAAGCCCGAGCCTCAGCTTCCAGCGCCGCCCGCCCCGGCGGGCGAGCAGACAAGCCTCTCGGGCTGGTGAGTGCCGCTCGGCACCGATCCTCTGTGCGGGAATCTCTCCGCTTTGCCCTACCCAGGTATGTGGGGAGTTTCTTGCCTTTTGGGAGGTCTGGGGTCTTCTGCCAGCGTTCAGTAGGTGTTCTGTAGGAGCTGTTACACGTGTAGCTGTATTTCTGGTGTATCCGTGGGGAGGAAGGTGATCTCCACGTCTTACTCTTCCGCCATCTTACCCGGAAGTCTCAATCCTAGAATTTTTCAAGAATGCAGAGTGAACACATAGAGCAGGAACAGTCATAGCATAACAGGGGCAGGGATTTCCTTGGTCCCTGTCCCCCTAATGTGACACTTGCCTAGTAATGACAATGTCTCAACAGGTAGGTCCCTGCCAAAATATGAAAGCAGCATCACCATCTTGGTGCCACTGTCTTTGTATTCCTGGGGCTTACAGAAATCTCTCCGCCTCCCAGAATAACTTATGCTGATAATATTATGTGTTTCCATTTAAAGGGATGTTTACAAATATCAGAGTCTCCTTGTTACTTACCTATACTCGCATCAGCAAGGCCACATTTTCATCTGGGAGAGAAGCCAAGGTCAGAGGCGGGCTGTCTCTGGACTGGAATTAGCTGCCTGGGTTCGAATCCTAGCGCTGCCACTTATTAGCTGTGTGACCTCGGGCAAGTTTATTGTCTTCTCTGTTTCAGTTTCTTTATCTGAAAAATATGGAAAATAATAGCACTTATTTCACAGAATTGTTTTGAAGATTTAAGAACTCATATATGCAAAGCATGTGGAATGATGCCTAGTACATAGTAAACACTCAGAAACCTTAGTCATTGTTATTATATTTGCCATTATTATGATTATTTTCTTGTAACCCACTCGTGACTCTGATTTAATACCACCTTCTTATCTGGGTGTTTTTATTTATTTATTTATTTTTATTTTTTTTTTGCGATACGCGGGCCTCTCACTGTTGTGGCCTCTCCCGTTGCGGAGCACAGGCTCCGGACGCGCAGGCTCAGCGGCCATGGCTCACGGGCCCAGCCGCTCCATGGCATATGGGATCTTCCTGGACTGGGGCACGAACCCGTGTCCCCTGCATCAGCAGGCGGACTCTCAACCACTGCGCCACCAGGGAAGCCCTGGGTGTTTTTAAATGGAGAGTTTGGTCCAGGGACCATGATAACAAAATCCATTTCCTCAGACCTTTTAATATTTCATTTCATTTTTTTTTATCTGTTGATTTAACTTATGCCTCAGCTCATCCCCAGAAGATTCTGAGACAGAAGAGAGCTCTCTCATCCTAACACTGACTCCTAACACACAGTCTTTTCAGGATTGATTTCTGACCTTATTCTTTTGCATGTGTGAAATGCCCAAAGACGTTTCATCCTGAGAAGTGCTACACAGATGAGATCAGAGTGTCCCCAAGCCCTTGGGTTGACAGTGAGAAATGGAAGAAATATGGCTACGGACCTTCCCAGAGCTGGATGGAGATGTTGAGACAGGCCTTCCCTAGAAACCTCTTTCTTTAGAGGAACCTGTGGTCAGTGACAATCAGGAGGAAGCCATGTTGCAGTAAAAATACCCAGGAGACACACAGCCCAATCGCTCCTTTCTTTCGGGTAAAATCTCCTTCTAAATTGTAAAGTTTTCTATTTACCCAGCATTCCTTCTTCCAGATAGAACTCTTTAGAAAACAAAGTAATAGTCCATACACAAACTTTAAATCTTGATAAACAGCCATATGATTTTCCATAATAATCAAATCTTTACTTTTTTTTTTTTTTTCTGGCTGTGCCTTGCTTAGCTCCCCGACCAGGGGTCAAACTTGTGCCTGCTGCAGTGGAAGCGCGGAGTCCTAACCACTGGACTACCAGGGAATTCCCTGAAATCTTTAATATCTGGAGCACAAATCATGTGTTGGGCCCAGTACTAGACATCTCACATATTGTTGGCGGGTGGGAGTTTCCCCCTCTACCCATCTTGTATTCTTGTGGCTGGACTGATAATAAGATAGGAGAAAAAGAAACCAATTTTAATTTGTGCACACTGAAGTCTCATAGAAATAAGACCTAGGAAGTGGCCAAAGCAGGCAGCTTTTTTATTTTTTAGACAAAGAAACAATAAATTTGTGAGGAATTGACAGGACAAAGAAACTTAGGTTTTGGGTGCTTAATTGGTGAAGAATCTAAACAAAGTTAGGGCTTGGGGAAGTCAGTTAAAGAAGTGACAAAGTTTTGTGTGTGTGTGTGTGTGTGTGTGTGTGTGTGTTGTTAGGTTAGTTTTTTATTTTTTGACATTTTTATTTTATTTATTTATTTATTTTTTAACATCTTTATTAGAGTATAATTGCTTTACAATGGTGTGTCAGTTTCTGCTTTATAACAAAGTGAATCAGTTATACATATACATATGTCCCCATATCTCTTCCCTCTTGCATCTCCCTCCCTCCCACCCTCCCTACCCCACTCCTCTAGGTGGTCACAAAGCACCGAGCTGATCTCCCTGTGCTATGCGGCTGATGTAGGCTTCTTGGATGGAATTCCCTCTCTCAGACAATAAGGGTGTTTTTCTACCTCCAGAGGGAGGGAGGACACCTTTTGCAGGGATTTACTTCCTGCTTTCAGAGAGACAAAGAGGACGGTCAGAGTGTACCTCTGCATTGGCCATTTCTTAAGTAACATTAATTCAAAATAATCAATATGCCAATAAGGGACGTTTTGGGGTGGCCTGCCCTGGACCCCAATAATATAGTTTCACACTTGATCCTCAAAACAACCTCTTGAATTAGACATCATTGTCCTCATTTTGCAATGAGATAAATGAATTTTAAAGAGGATACATACATTTTCCAAGGTCACAGAATTAGTACACGACAGAACCTACATTTTAATCTATGCTGTCCGACTCAGAAACTTTTATGTTGTAATACATACTGTAATATATATTATTCAACATATTATGGATAACATATAGCATAATATACTATGGATACAGTGTTTTGAAGCTAGGGAAATTACAGATAATTTTATGCACTTTATAGGATTGTGATTGTTTCATATTTGCCATCATGCATACTTGTTATTTTTCTAATTATATTTTAAATGTAGCATATTCCTATAGATATAATTACACACTTTGTAACACTTTAAAGCAACTAATACAAGGCTGGCTTGACAGGAGATGATGACAAAAGATGAGCTTTTCATAAAATTCAAGGCAAATGAATCTGAGTTCACCTATGGATTCCAGAAATCATCGGAACAGGCCATTGGGTTTCATGGTCTGCTCAAAGTCAGCTCACAATGGATGATGGATGTGTTTGTATATTTGTTGCATATGAGAAATCAGTGGCTAAATGGTAAGAAAATTACCTGTCAGTTTCCAGAAAGAACAGATGTCGATAAACAAGCCATACTGTTGCACAAATTGGGACAACCAGGGCTCATTAGACATGTTCTGGACAGTTGTCTTCTCTTGGAGCTAGAAGATTTTATTCAAAACCTTTTTTTTTGGATTAGTTCCTATCCAGTCAGGTGGATGAGAAGGAAGAAAAGAAACACGGTAACAAACATTCACTGAGTTTTTATCATACGTCAGACAGTGTTCTGGGTGCTTAATATATGATAAAGCATTTACTGCTCATGAAGGATCCATTAAGTAGGTACTATTCTAATCCCAGTTTTATACATGAGAAAAAGGAGGCATAGTGAGTGGGCTGGATAGTCTCCGTTTGTCCCTCCAGATTCATTCTCCACCCTTCTCTATTCTCTGATCTGGTGACTGCATTCTATGGACTGCTTGAACCAGGTTCCCTGGCCATCTGGCTTCTGGTTAGGGTCAGCCAATAAGAGGCATCAGCTGGAGACTGGGGTGTGAGAGGGAAGAGCCATTGGAGAGATTTCTTCCCGTCTCCATCCCTGGTGGGCTGTGGGGTGGCAGGGACTGAATTCCTCTCTGAAGACCACAGTCTGTGTCAGGTAGCGCTATCCTCCAGCTCTTGCTGAATTCTGGAAAATGCTCCCTCTTCCTATGCCTGCTGTGCTGATGACTCTCCGTAGTTGGTGGCCCAGGGTGCTTCAACATCCCTAGCCAGTTTTGCTAAGCCCACCCATACCTCTGCACAGACTTCCACCATTAAGCTCTTTCCCAATCCTCTCTTTTCCATGACTGTCTTTTTCTGGCCATGGCCCTGACAGTTAAGATGAACTTCAGGTACCTTCCCAAGGTAGCACAGGTAGTGAGTAAAATGGGTAGAACACTGGAGGATGAGCAGATTTGGAGGAAATGAGAGGAAAGCTGAGTTAGGTTTGGGACCTGGTGGACTTGAGATGTTGGATGAACAACCTAGTAGGGGGTCCAAGAGACAGCTTCAAATAAAGATCTAGAGCTCCAAGAGGGGACTGGGCTGAGGATACAGATGGAAATGGAAGGGCAGCCATGGGATCGCATGAGATCTCCCAAGGAACATGCTCAGAATAAGAAGAGTAGAGAGGAGAGAGCTGAGTCCTGAGAAAAAGCAACATGAAGAGCAGAGAAGAGGAACTGGAGAGACGGGGGCTTTGGGGAGGATAATAAAATGAAGGGTACCTTCAGTCCTGGAAGTCTTGGGATGAGAAGATGTCAAAGAAGAAGGAGAGTGGGTAACAGAGCAAAATTTCCCTGAGAGGTCAAGGACAATAGGAATTGAAAGGTTTTCATTACATTCTTTTTATTGTGGTAAAATACACATAACATACAATTTACCATTCAACCTTTTTAAAGTGTACAGTTCAATGGCGTTAAGTACATCTGTGATGCTGTGCAACTGCCATCATCTATCTATAGTTCCAGACTTAGTGGGCTGAAAGCTACTTTGTAAAACATTGTGATATTGGCAAAATGAAAGAATACTAAATCATTGTCCAGAGACTCCAAAAATGGACTCATCTTAAATGGTTAAATGATTTTAAACCCCAAAGCAGCTCATTAGGGAAAGAAAAATAAACCTTGATTTGTTCCTTACACTGTACCAGAAAAATCAATTTGAGATGGACTATGGACCTAACCATAAAAATCAGAAGTATAAAATTTTAGGAAAAAATATAGGTGAATATCCATACAACTTGGGAGTGGTTAAATTTTTCTTGAGTAAAACACAAAAAAAAGGAGAAAGAAAAAATACCGATACATTAGACTTTATTGAAATTAAATAATTTTGCTCATTAAAAGTCACCATTACGAAAATGAAGCAAGAAAACATAGATTGTAGAAAATATTTGCAAAACACATACATGACAAATGACTTGCATCAGAATGTACTGTATAAGGAACTCCTGCAAGTCAAGAATATAAAGATGAACAATCCAATTAAAAATGGACAAAGCCTTAAATATCCTCTTACAAACAAATATGCAAATTTCAAATAAACACATGAAAAAGTGCTCAACACCATTAGTAACCAGGGAAATACAAATTTAAAACCAAAATGGCGTATCACTATACCCTCACCTGAATAGCTAAAACTAAAGAAGACCAACAACACCAAAAGTTGGCAAAGGTGGGAAGCAACAGGAACTCTCATACATTGCTGGTGGATGTGTAAAATGGTACAACTACTTTGGGAAGAATTGTCACCTTCTACCCAATAACTCAGCAATTCCATTCCTAGGTATATACCAAAGAGAAATGAAAACATACATCCACCAAAAAACTTGTGTAAGAATGTTGAGAGCAGCTTCATAATAGCCCCAAATTGGAAATAACCAAAAGAAGAATTAACAAGGAAATGTAGAAACAGTTTGTAGCATCCTTATTCAGCAGACTAACAATTAGCAGTAAACAGGAATGAATTATTTATACATATAATGACATAGATAAATCACTTCTATATGCTGGGGGAAACAAGCTGGACACACAAGAGAACATAATGGTTGATTCCATTTATATTAAGTTTTATAACATGTAAAACTCATTTATGATGGAAAACATCAGAAAAATGGTTGCCTCTTGTGGGGAATTGACTGGAAACTGGGGCACAAGGGAACTTGCTGGCATGATGGAAATGCTGTATATATTGACAGGATTACAGGTTACACAGATGTATGCATTTTCCAAAACTCATACATTGTACATTTCAGATTTGTGCATTTCATTTTATGTGAATTTTACCCAAAAGAAGAATTAAAAACAAAATTTGAACTCTAGTTAATTGGTTTGTTTTTTATAGCGGCATGAGTTAGCAATTCTGAAACTACATTTTGTGTATCCTGGGCTTGAGCAAAAGAGTAAATATTTTGAAGAAAATGAGATCTAGTTTTCTCACTGTTAGAAAAAGCAGCTGCAAGTATAGAAAGGGGGAAAACTAGAATGTTTCTTGTGCCACTGGATTAGATTTAGAAATATCAGTACAAGCTCTTGGTTTTTATTTAATACAGAGCTGTGTGTGTGTGTAGACATATATGTATATTCTAGCTCTATCTGCTGAGTAGATGCTATAGCAGCAATGCTATAGTAGCAGCAGTGAGCACATTTAGACCTAGATCTTGGTTTCCAAGTATCATTCTCTTCTGAAAGGCACTTGGATCATTTGGAGAAAAAAGGCCAAATCCGGGGCTGGGGAAGGGAGAGTATAAACTGAGCCTGGAATTCCTTTTTGTGCCAGAAAGTAAGGAAGTGCTCCAGAATGATGTGGCAGTGTCAAAAGGAAATGGCATTGACATGAAGGAGTTCCTATCGGCTCAATCTGGTACAGCTTGAGTATGGAAATAAATAATGATAATAGATTACAACTCATTGAATAAAATAAGAATCCATGAGTCCATAATGATACAGATGGTAAGTGAATAAATAAGCCCATGGAGAAGAAAGAAAAGCTCTGCCTTATGGTTAAATGTCAATTAATAAATACGAAAGGATTGATGGAGTTAGAAAATCACCAGTTAACGCTAAACCATTGCTGTGAAGCTTTGGTAAAGGAATGGGATATGTACAGAGTTTCAAAGTATCTATGCACAAATTATTTATTAATTTTAAAGGGAAAATGGTGAAGATACAGAGGAGAAGCCTGGTAGACATCACATTAACTGAGAGATTTTGAGGACTGTTCTACAAAATAACCCATCAGAACTCTCCAAGAATATAAGGATCAAGAAAGGCAAAGAAAGACTGAGGAACATTCTAGATGAAAGAAGACTGAACAGACATGACGACTAAATGCTAGATTGGATGGTGGTGTAGAGTGGGATGGGGACCATAAAAGACATTTTGGATAAAGTTGACAACATATAAATGGTGGATTTCACGATAGTATTAAATCAATGATAAATTTCTCAAATTTGATGATGCCGTGTTTACAAAAAAGAATGTTCTTGATCTGAAGAAACACCCACTAAAATGAATGATGGATGTGATAATCTCCAATGTCTCAAATCCATCTTATGTAGAATGATGAAGAAAATGGAGCAAGATGTTATGAAAATGGTTAAAGGGTATTGGGATTTTTTTGGCACTCATCTTGCAGCTTTTCTGCAAGTTTGGAATTATATCAAAATCAAAAGTTGAGGGAATGAAGGAAGGGAGAGAGTGAGAGACCCAAGATATGATTCTGGGAGAACAAGGCCTCAGGCCAGGCTGTTAAGCTCTGAAGATCTTGACTAAACAAGCCAAGGCTGTCCCTGGGCTGGCAGGGGCTGACAGGCAGAAAGGGATGATTATAAGTCTGTAAATCAGAGAGCTGATGGAAACCATAAAACTGAAAGTTAAAAAAAAAAAAACACATGTTGAGCTGTAGGCAATTTAATTCCATTGCATGTATTATTGTGGAGGTTACTTTATAATTACAAGCATAAAAAGTATGAAGTTACATACTTTGTTATTAAAGATTTTGTGGGGTAAAGAGCAAAAAGTCAGGAGCTAGAGCTGTAGTTTCTGGGTATGTGAGTGTGCCAGGCATTGGGCGTGTCGTACTTCCCTGGATCTTCCCAAGAACCCTCCCAGGTAGATTTTATCACTTGCATCTTACAGAGGATTCACAAACTGGCCCCTGTACACAGTGGGCAAAGACAGAATGAAGAAAGAGGCAGCCACTCCAGACTGGTAGGTGGCAGGGTTAGTAAACAAGGGAACTTACATATATGGCTGTTCTTGGATGGTGAGATCTCCACACCCACCCGCCAGAATCTTAACAGTTTATATACAGGTCTTAACAGGGTTCAGTCATGTAAACCATCCAGATGGTCTCCACACATTTTCTCTTAAGGCTGCATCCTTGAAAACGGCTCCCACTGTGGGAACGTGGGCAGAATGTACATTCCAAGGACAGGGAGGGGCAAGGAGCCTGTGATTACACAGGTCCTGGTCTCTTTCATGTCCTTTCAATGATCTCCTCCAACAAGGAGGGGAATTAAGGCATTGAAAGGTTGTCCTGCCCAAGGTCATACAGTTAGAAAGTGTTCCAAGAAGAAGAAGTGCTGTGGAGAGAATGGAAGAAATGGTGGCTTTCAACCTCTTTACTCTCCTCTGGAAGGTAAGCTCCAGGAAGGTAGGGATCTTTGTCTTTGTTCAGAGATCTATGCCAGGACCCAGAACAAACTGCTGGAAGAAATGGTCATAAGTAGCCGTTGAATGAATGAACGGATCCCCACTGGCTTTGGCAAGATCTAGGTCATTGTCAACGTTTGGTAATAGTCATTACTGGGGAGTGGGCTGAGGAGAGGATGAGGAGTTAGGAAGTGAGGATGGTGAGTAAGGTCAACCTTCTCGAGGAGCTTTGCTCTGAAGGACAGAAGAGAAATTGGGTGTTACCTGGAGAGAATGAGAAGGACTTCCCATAGGACCCATTAAGTCTAATTTATAAACCAGTGGGATGATCCAGTGAAGGTGGAGAAGTGACGCAGGAGAGAAAGGGGGTGCCAGGGTGCAATGGGATTCCATGGCAAGTGAACTTGGTCGGAAGGGACGGAATGAGAGCAGAAAGTACCCGGCGGGAGACCCCAGATGTAAACTATAACGGTGTGTGTACTTTGGTGGTGTCTAGTCCTGCAGGAGATACAGACAATAGCCATGACTCCACAAGTCCTGGGGAGAATGTTCAATGTCCCTGGGTTAGAATATGTCATGGAATTCTTCCCTGAAAGTTAAAAGTTTCCTTTAGATCTTTTCCCCAGTAGAAAAAACCCATACAATGTGTCAAGTGCCTCACAGAAACCTCACAATGTTATGAAGTCTGTTTTATACAACCCACTTTATGATGTGGAATCTGAGAGCTACAACTCTTAAGTTGCTTTCTAAATGTTACATAGCTAAGAGTAACTTCCAGGAGCTGAACCCAGTTGGTCTGTCTGGGTTCAGGCTTTTCTACTACATCTTGGTCTGTTTCCTTGTTATTTGTTGGCAGCTCCCTGTACCCAGGGTACAGCTTAGAGGGAGAGTGCCTTGCCCAGCAGTTTGGCTTCAGACCCTTCTGGCCAGCCTGCTTCTACGGGAAAAAATCCCAGAGATGTTGTATACATTTCCCTGCCAACATACCGAGATAGAATAAGACAGATGCAGCAAGTTTTGATATCACAGCGGTGACAATATTTTTGCTTCAGTAAGATGAACTTTCTTTCTCTTTCTACTGAGAATTTTCCAAATATCGGCATTGCATCATTTAAAATGTGACCTCTCTCAACAGAAAAAAATGAACAAATCGTAGTCTGTTCCTTCCTAAAAAAAAACAAAAAACAAAAAAAACTGAATGACTGCTACATGCAAAAATATGAAGAAATCTCAAAAACAGTATGTGGAGTGAAGGAGGAAGGCACAAAAGCATCCATATGGTATGATTCCATTTATATGAAGTTCAAGGGCAGGCAAAACAAATCCATGGTGGTAGAAGTCAGAAGAGTGATTGGTGCTGACTTGCAAGGGGGCCGCAGTAAATTTTCTGGTGTGTTGGAAATGTTCAATATCTTGATCTCATTCTAGTTTCACAGGGGTTTGCCTATGTAAAAATTAATCAGGCTGAGCAATTAAGAATTGTGTGTTTTATAGGTAAATTCAAAGATACCCTCCCTGAGAACACGGTTTTTGGAGAAAGGTGAACATCCAGAAAAAACGTGGGGTGGAGAGTCTTCCAGCAAAGACATTGGATGGAAGGGCAGGATAGATCAGGGAACAACCAGCAAGGTCCGCAACAGAGATGAATGAGAGGGGGTTTCTGGTGGCCACCAGGGCACTCGAGGAGCCTGGGTTCTTTGAACAGGGGTTGGGGGGCTGTCCACGCCCTCAGCTTGGTCACTGGCTAGACCCAGAGGCTGGCTGGGAGAGCTTTTCTTGCTCCCCACCCATCTAAGTTGCTGGGGAAGGAGGTAGGCTTGGTGCTCAGAGCTCGGCAGACATCCTGTCCAGTTAAAATACGTGTCTGTGTTCAACCAGCCTTTTCCCTAGGAAGCCGTGGTGCTCACCCCAAGGGGAAGCCTCAGTTCAGTCCTGTCAAAAGCCTGCACCCAACACACATCCTCTTCCACACCCCCTCCAACCCCCGGCCCCTTCTCACTTGGAGCCCCCGAGGCTGTCGTGGCTGGAGCGTCAGTGGATGTCCTGGCTTCTTCCACCTCTCAGAGCCATTATTTGTGATTTCATTAAAGAGTGTTTTTCACAGAGCATTTCAAAGGCTGGACTCATGACCCATGCAAGGGAGAGAGGAGGGAGTCAAGAGCAGGGGAAGCAGGGAGGCAGGGAGGAAGCAGAAATAGAAGCGAAGGGATGAGAGTGAGAATGAGAGACAGTGAGATGGTGATGGGAGGAGGGAAGAAGAGGTGGGAGGAGAGAATATTGATTTTAGAGATGAGATCTGCTTCTCCTTTGCTCTGGTCCTCTCTCCATTCCCCCCTCTAACCTTGGCATCCTCATGTCCATCAGAGAAAGTTGCTAGGAAGCATGGAAGAAAAAGGGCCAAAGGTGGATGGATGGATGGATGGATGGATAAAGAAGATGATGACGTGGTATGTACATACAATGGAATATTATTCAGCCGGGAGAAAGAAGGAAACCCTGCCATTTGTGATGATATGGATGGACCTTGGGGGCATTCTGCTTAGTGAAATAAGTCAGATAGAGAAAGACAAATAGTGTATGATATCCCTTACATGTGGAATTAAGGAAGCCAAACCCATAGAAACAGAGAGTAGAGTGATGGTTTCCAGGGCCTGGGAGGCTTGTATAGCATTGTAATGTTCCCTGAATTTTCAACCAAATTTATTAAGGTTTCTGGACAAGAAACTCCTTCAGCCTCTTTAGAGGAGAGAATAAGAAGAAAAAGATGCAAACTTCGGATACCCTCACCTTTACGACTCCCAGGGGCTAAGCAATGAACGGCCCAACTTTGCTTAACTTAAAATCTTCTCTCCCAATTGATGTTGACCATCTCCCTGTGACAAAATGTTCACTGATTACCTGCTGTGTACAGAGTTCTGACATGTTTCACTACGCAGAGGTACAAAAGAAATAAAAGAACAAATACACATAAAACTGTGTATCAGCTATGACAATAAATATAAATAGATGTGTTTTTCTACTATAAGGCAAAAACTCCTTATAAAAAACTTCTAAGAACTGTCTTAAAAATCCAAGTGATGTTGTTTGTAAGTGTCTTAAATGACAAAGCTGACAAATAAAAGAAAAATCAGCAAGCAAACCTCAGAAAAAAATTAAAAAGGAAAACAGAGTTGGCCACATTACAATCAGACAAAGTTAAAGCTGTGTAAGATAGTGAAAAAAATCTGGGCTTTGGACTTAGACCCGAGTTTGTATCTTAACTTTGACTGATCATCAACTACCTTACTGAAAAAGCTGAGGTTAAATGATACCTACGTTTCAGGGGGATTGTGATCATTAAAATGAATGATACAGCATATGTATAGAACTCACTAAATACCTGGCTCATGGTAGCTAGCTCAATATAGAGGGTAGTATTTGTTGTTTTTATTATCATTATCTTACGATAGATCTCTGCTCCAAAAAACAAATGCAATAGATCACTGGTGGCTTCAAGATCTAAGTCCTGAAATACATATGAATCCTTAAATTCATGTAGAGCAACAACCAAATGACTGGTTCTGATTTGTTATAGATTTCCCTGATTGCTCTCAAATAGACTAAACCTCATATTGACAAGACCCCATGTGCTATTGGGCCACTGAAACTGTCTAGACAAGGGGCTGAAAGTCAAATCCATACAGAGATCAAGCTGGAAATGAAAATGAGTGAAGCTGCCTGGGTTAGATGCATGCTTTTGACACAGACATACTCTATTTATGCATTAAATGCATAGGATATATTTCAATTCCACAATACCAAATTTTTTTGAAATGTGTGGTCCTCTCAGTCTATATTTTGTTTTCGTGTGTTTGATAGAGATAAGTATAATAAATATTTCACCTTTTCCTTCATTATCCTGAAAGGAAAATAACCCAAATGCAATGATAAATGTCAAGGAGCATTTGGATTTAGACTCAGAGAGGTGATAGGGAGGAGTGGGGAGTGCAGCAAATCAGAGAGGACAGACATTGTCAGCTCCAACAGAGGGCTGCCAAGTGAGCCTGGCATTGCTGCATTTCCCAGTCTTCCCAAAGTCACAGGAAATTTGGGTTTTTATGCAGAATATTCCAATATTTAAATGTTGTAATTTTATTTTTTAAAACAGTATGTGGGCTGGCTTTCTGTGGGCTAAACAAAATACATTTGTGGACATATGACCAGCAAAGACCCCTAATCAAAATCACCTGCCTATGGGGATCATCGCATCAAAATCACACAGTCATTCATGTAGTCCACACATATCCTTTTCCTACTGTGTTCAAAGCACTCCTGCTAGATGCTAGGAGAAGTAGAGTGGAGTGTTTGCAACTATGGGTTTTGGCATCGGACATCTTTCTTTGGAATCCCAGCTCTGACACCTTCTAGCTATGGTGTCATTAGGCAATATTCTTAACTCTCAGTTCATCAATAAAGTGGGGATTATTCCTAACTCTTTAGGTTGTTCTGAGAATTAAATGAGATAATGCATTGATTGTTCACAGTGAACATATATTTTCCGACTGTTCCTAGTCTGGCACAAGTAAGGCCTGGCTCTTACGATCACTAACAGCCCTGTGATACGGTCCTGGAATTTTATCCTGTATGTTTATAACCTCCTTCCCTGGCCAGCTTCCTGCCTACCAGCTTTGGCTAGGGCTCCTTTCCTGATAATGTCCCCTCAGACAGCTACCACGCAAATTAACACAGCTAATGTAGATACAAATGCTTCTTCTCCGGACATTTCAGCCGTCATGTTGAATTATGGGGCTGAAGCTTCATCATGCACACTGCCTTGTAATAGGATGCTACATTGGATACCATGAATCACCCAGTCCTGTTAGACCCAATTTATGTCCAGCTGCAGAGCTGTATTTTCATGTGTCATGTCTTGTTATATGCATCCTTACTGAGTGACTGAGGCAGTGGCTGCAAAACCCCTAAATTCAGTGTCCTGGACTCTGCTGCCATATCAAGGACCTTCTTTTTTTTCCCAGCCCTGTGCATGCATTCTCAGCCTCCCTGAAGACTCTGCATTATTCCTACCGGAAAGTTCACTTATTCACGCCCCCTGTTTCAGCCTATTTGCCTTTTCTGCTTCAAGCCTTCTCCAAATGCTTGCCCAAGCTGCTCTCTCTCTTTGATAAAGAGTTGATGCTGGCTGCACTCTAGACTGGAGGTACCGTTACATCCTCTTGAGTCCTCTTTGCTGCCCTGTGTATTTTCCCCTCTACTCTTATTCAGTTCTGAGGACTTCTAAGATTCTGCTCGTTTTTATGATATTTCTCATCATTGGGGATAAGTATCATTTTTGTACTCGATGTAGAGAAAATTCTAAAATCTCTGGGGTCAGATGAACGTGCATTTGAGAGTCACCTACCTGCCAGCAATTTGACTTTTAGCTACTTCCTTTGCGCCTTGAGCGAAGATTCATCATCTGTTAAATGAGGTTGCTAATGATTACCGTTGTAAAGATTGAGTAGACAATGAGATTGGCCATCACCATTTCTGGCACAAATTAGCACTCAACAAATGTTTGCTCCTTCATTATATGGAAAAAAAAAGCTTACTAATTTATAGGGAAAAAAGCTTATTAATATCATGCCACGGGATTTTAACTCTGGAGGGTAAAGACTATGTCTTAATCGTTTCTGACCCTGCAGGGCTGTCACAGCACTGAAAGTGTAAAGGAAAGAGGAGAACATTTTGGGGGGGAGGCACTGCCAAAGATGGGAACCCACGATGCAAGTTCCTTGTTTCCTGAAGTGAAGAGAGCTCTCCAACCCTCCCACCAGCACCCACGACCTTCCCTCCAAATCTGGTTTGGTCCCCCTGTAACACTTAGAAATCTAACCACCTGGAGGGCTTGTTCACACACAGATTAATGGGTCCCGCCTTCCACAGTTCTGGATTCAGTAGGTTTCTGGGGGTCTAATAATTTGCATGTCTAACAAGTTCCCAGATGCTGCTGCTGCTGGTCTGAGGACCACATTTTGAGAAACACCGACTTTTTTTATTACCACTCCAGTCTACCTCAGTGGTTCTCTACCAGTGGTGGGGGGTGGTCTATTTCGCACTTCTCAGAGGATATCTGGGAATACTGGAGACGTTTTTGGTTGTTACAACTGGTCTGGAGTGGGTGCTCCCAACATCTTGTGGACAGAGGCCAGGGATGCTGTAAAACATTCTACAGTGCACAGAGAATCGTGTGGCCCGAAATGTCGATTGTGTCCAGGTTGAGAAGCCCTGCCCTTCCTCCCCCCATCCCAGGAAGTATTCAGAAGGATGACATCGGTCTGTCCACGAGGAAGTCAGCAGGCCCCACCTGCTGCCTTTCCCTTCCCCTCCTGCTTCACAGAAACAGCCTAAGGGTCTCAGTCCACCCCAGGGCCAGAGCCGTCTGATCACATCACTACCCTGCCTAGAGTCCTCCCATGGTTCCTCACGGCCCTTTTCAAAAAGGCTGAGGCCCTCCCTGTGCCTGCAGGGCCCGCTGGTCTCCCAGCTTCCTGTGCTCCATCCATTCCCCCTAACTCCTGGCCCCCCCAACTCTACCTTCCAGCCACTCAGATTCTGACAGTGTGAAGCTCTCTCTCTCCCTGGACCTTAGCTCATCTGATCCATTGGTCAGGAATGTTTTTCCTTATCTCTTGCTATATTAGTCTGCTAGGGCTACCATAATAAAGCACCACAAACTGGGTGGCTTAAACAACAGAAATTGATTTTCTTATAATTCGGGAGGCTAGAAGTCCAAGATCAAGGTGTCGGCAAGGTTGGTTTCTTCTGAGGCCCCTCTCCTTGGCTGGCAGATGGACGTCTTCTCACTGTGTCCTCACATGGTCTTCCTTCTGTGTGTGTCTGTGTCTTAATCTCCCCTTCCTATAAGGATGCCAGTCGGATTAGGGACCACCCTAATAACTTCATTTATTTATTTACTTATTTATTTAAACATCTTTATTGGAGTATAATTGCTTTACAACGTTGTGTTAGTTTCTGCTGTATAACAAAGTGAATCAGCTATACATATACATATATCCCCATATCCCCTCCCTCTTGCATCTCCCTCCCACCCTCCCTATCCCACCCCTCTAGGTGGACACAAAGCACCAAGCTGATTGCCCTGTGCTATGCGGCTGCTTCCCACTAGCTATCTGTTTTACGTTTGGTAGTGTATATAAGTCTATGCCACTCTCTCACTTCGTCCTAGCTTACTCTTCCCCCTCTGCCTTCCTCAAGTCCATTCTCTATGTCTGCGTCTTTATGCCTCTCCTGGCCCCAGGTTCATCAGAACCATTTTTTTTTTTTTTAGATTCCATATATATGTGTTAACATATGGTATTTGTTTTTCTCTTTCTGACTTACTTCAGTCTGTATGACAGACTCTAGATCCATCCACCTCACTACAAATAACTCAATTTCATTTCTTTTTGTGGCTGAGTAATATTCCATTGTATATCTGTGCCACATCTTCTTTATCATCTGTCGATGACACTTAGGTTGCTTCCATGTCCTGGCTATTGTAAATAGTGCTGCAATGAACATTGTGGTACATGACTCTGAATTATGGTTTTCTCAGTGTATATGCCCAGTAGTGGGATTGCTGGGTCATATGGTAATTCTATGTTTAGTTTTTTAAGGAACCTTCATACTGTTCTCCATAGTGCCTGTATCAATTTACATTCCCACTGACAGGGCAAGAGGGTTCCCTTTTCTCCACACCCTCTCCAGCATTTAGTGTTTGTAGATTTTTTTGATGGTGGCCATTCTGACCCGTGTGAGGTGATACCTCATTGTAGTTTTGATTTGCATTTCTCTAATGATTAGTGATATTGAGCATCCTTTCATACGTTTGTTGGCAATCTGTATATCTTCTTTGGAGAAATGTCTATTTAGGTCTTCTGCCCATTTTTGGATTGGGTTGTTTGGTTTTTGATATTGAGCTGCTTGTATATTTTGAAGATTAATCCTTTGTCAGTTGCTTCATTTGCAAATATTTCCTCCCATTCTGAGGGTTGTCTTTTTGTCTTGTTTATGGTTTCATTTGCTGTGCAAAGCTTTTAAGTTTAATTAGGTCCCAGTTGTTTATTTTTGTTTTTATTTCCATTTCTCTAGGAGGTGGGTCAAAAAGGATATTGCTGTGATGTATGTCATAGAGTGTTCTGCCTATGTTTTCCTCTAAGAGTTTTATAGTGTCTGGCCTTACATTTAGGTCTTTAATCCATTTTCAGTTTATTTTTGTATACGGTGTAAGAGAGTGTTCTAATTTCATTCTTTTACATGTAGCTGTCCAGTTTTCTCAGCACCACTTATTGAAGAGGCTATCTTTTCTCCATTGTATATTCTTGCCTCCTTTATCAAAGCTAAGGTGACCATATGTGCGTGAGTTTATCTCTGGGCTTTCTATCCTGTTCCACTGATCTATATTTCTGTTTTTGTGCTGTTACCATACTGTCTTGATTACTGTAGCTTTGCAGTATAGACTGAAGTCAGGGAACCTGATTCCTCCAGCTCCGTTTTTCTTTCTCAAGATTGCTTTGGCTATTTGGGATCTTTTGTGTTTCCATACAAATTGTGAAATTTTTTGTTCTGGTTCTGTGAAAAATGCCATTGGTAGTTTGATAGGGATTGCATTGAATTGGTAGATTGCTTTGGGTAGTATAGTCATTTTCACAATGTTGATTCTTCCAATCCAAGAACATGGTATACCTCTCCATCTGTTTGTATCGTCTTTAATTTCTTTTATCAGTGTATTATAGTTTTCTGCACACAGGTCTTTTGTCTCCTTAGGTAGGTTTATTCCTAGATATTTTATTCTTTTTGTTGCAATGGTAAATGGGAGTGTTTCCTTAATTTCTCTTTCAGATTTTTCATCATTAGTGTATAGGAATGCAAGAGATTTCTGTGCATGAATTTTGTACCCTGCTACTCTACCAAATTCATTGATTAGCTCTAGTAGTTTTCTGGTAGTGTCTTTAGGATTCTCTATATATTGTATCATGTCATCTATAAACAGTGACAGTTGTAATTCTTCTTTTCCAGTTTGGATTCCTTTTATTTCTTTTTCTTCTTTGATTGCTGTGGCTAAAACTTCCAAAACTAGGTTGAATAATAGTGCTGAGAGTAGGCAACCTTGTCTTGTTCCTGATCTTAGTGGAAATGCTTTCAGTTTTTCACCATTGAGAACGATGTTGGCTGTGGGTTTGTCATATATGGCCTTTATTATGTTGAGGTAGGTTCCCTCTATGCCTACTTTCTGGAGAGTTTTTATCATAAATGGGTGTTGAATTTTGTTGAAAGCTTTTTCTGCATCTATTGAGATTATCATTTGGTTTTTCTCCTTCAATTTGTTAATATGGTGTATCACATTGATTGATTTGCATATTTTGAAGAATCCTTGCATTCCTGGGAAAAACCCCACTTGATCATGGTGTATTATCCTTTTAATGTGCTGTTGGATTCTGTTTGCTAGTATTTTGTTGAGGATTTTTGCATCTATGTTCATCAGAGATATTGGCCTGTAGTTTTCTTTTTTTGTGACATCTTTGTCTGGTCTCGGTGTCAGGGTGATGATGGCCTCTTGGAAACTAACAAAACCGGTGACCTATCCTTTTTCAAATAGGAATGGGAAATCATTTAGGGCCACTCACTCTGATCAGAGAGCAGCAGAACAGACAAATCATCATCCACTCAGGATTGAGGCTGACTCTCACTAGCCAAGATCTCAGACATCTAAATCTTCATAAGTAGCTTTCAAAGGGTTCGCTACATTTATTTTACTCAAGGCAAAGATGGAACTTGACTTGGGGAGAATTTGTTGAAATAAATTGGAGTTTAAAAGACCCAGTTGAGATTTCTCTCTGTGTTGGATCAATCTGGATGTGGGCACCAATACCAGTACTCTCCCCTATATCCATACTAAAGAAGGAGATTGGCCTTAGATTCTTTTAGCTTCTGGAAAGCACACCATACTTGGCTTCAAGCCAGACTCACTCCACATTACAATACTCTCTCCAGTTTCTTCCCAGTGTTGCCACTTCTAATATTATAATACATAGCCGGGGGTCCCTCAAAAATTAGATGCTAGTTTCCACCTTTCCAGGACCTCCTGACTTCAATGAAGACAGATTTTCCTCCTTCATCCCATCATCTTTTAGGCCCTGTTATTTTACCTGCATCTGAAGTGCCCTTATTTGTCCACTCAGACATATTTATGGTGTCTTTTTTTGTGCCTGGAACTGATGTAGATTCCGGGGATGGATAGAATGGAGGACCAATTAGACAAGCTCCCTGTTCTCCTGGAGCTCGGGCTCTGCATTATAAAAAATCATACAATAGAGGGACTTCAGAGAACAAAGAAGGGAAATTTAGGATCCAGTCAAGACAGGTTTAACATAGTAGATAAGAAGAAAAGCACAGGTAGTAAAACATATTTTACAGCACTTAGCTGGGAAAGCAAAGAGGAAAAAAAAGAATCAATTATGGAAGTAAAGGGATTAGTTCTTGAGAAGCATAGAGATGCTTGTTAGAACACAAAGACAGAGGGAGAGGGAGGTGAGTTGTTTTTATTTTTATTTTATTTATTTTTTTGTCCTTTACCTTAGGTCACTTCAGTTGCGTTTGAATATTAAGCCCCTTTCTGGTTAATGATATTACAGCTATCAATGGCTGATTTTCATACTGAGGGAGGTGGTAGAGCAGGGTGGGCAGGAAAGATCAAATCTGGCCTCGCCACTTGCCAACCCCGTGATTTTGACAATTTCCCTCACTTCTGTATACCTTGATTTTCTCATCTGCATGTATTTCCACAAAAAGGGATCCTTTAAAAAGAATAACCTACCACACCCCGCAGCTGTGAAGGACTAAATTAGAAAATGCATATGAAATGCAACCAGAGTGGTTGCCAAGTGCTGTGAGAGATGATTTTCACAAGTTGTAGATGAACTATTTACTAATGATAGCTCTCCTGTTTGGCAGCTTTGTTTGCCACGCTTGGATACACAGGGCCCTAATTTGTTTTCCCTGAAGAGCCCAAGTAGCACCTTCCATTTCGTTTCTCACCTTGACTCTGGAATTTGAGATGGGCAGCTTCTTCTCGAGGGTTAACTGGCTTTTCTGTGCTTTATTTATCCAACAGATATTGGTGGAGTGCCTCTTCCTGGGGCTGGGAACAGGGCACTGAACTAAAGAAACAAATCTCTGTCTTCTTACGGCTTAAATTCTAGTGACAGAGAACATGAAAGGCACAACAACTAAGGTCAGGAGGTGTTAAATGTTATGAAAGACACACAAAGCGTTATTAACCAATAATTGTTGGACATCTAATAGATACATCAAGGGCTGTGGAGGCTGAGACTGCAGCCACTGATGAAAACGGAAGTGGCCATTACAAGCCGGACTAATGCTGTAATACAAGGGAATGCGTAATCTTTGTTTGGAAAATTGAAACTATCACAGCCTAGAAATTACCACAGGTGCGCTGATCAACCAGGATACATGCAAAAGGTGAGGACTTTGTCCACAACTCCTGTAAATTCTATCCTCTAATCCTCAGATATGTTTACTACCTTTGTTCTAAACCAGAGATGCAAATTTGCAAGAAGAAGGAAAAGGAGAAGGAAGGAAGGAGGAGGAGGATGCAGCTAGAATGGATATAACGGAGTAAAACTGGCCTTGATCTTTCTAAAAGGTCAATGTGGGATTTTAGTTTCTTCTCTAAGGAGGAAATGGAGACGGTGTTTGCCCCAAATAATTTGAGAATACTGCTTCTTCGTTTAATTAGGAAATTCCATCAGAAGTGTTTTCACTGAAAAATGCAGTTAAATATAATTAAAAAGCTAAGGAAATCCCAACAGAGGAGGAAACTCAAGGCTTTGGAGTGGAGGGAGCTTCTCAATGCCCTGGGAAGGCTCCCAAGGGACCTCTCTATTTTCTTCCTCTAGGAAGCACTGCTCTACAGTGACAGTCCTCTCCCAGCCAGCTGCAGAGACCAAAGGTCTCTGGCAAAACAGCATGTTCCAGGGTGGTCAGTCTTGCTGGACATTTTGATCAGCCCTGAGAAAAGGGGTCCCAGCAGTGCCCTGCCCTGGTGCAGACAGCTGACCTCCTTTCTCCCCACCATCTTTGTAGCCCTTGGCAATTACAAAATGGTGCCGCCCTAGCAGACAGTGAGCTGTGAAATGCCTTCAGAGTCATAAAAACATGGACTTGATCAGCTCCTCCACCAATTATCAGTGGTGTGGCCTTGGACAGTGAACTTAACCTCTCTATGATGTTTCCCTTTCTGTACAATAGGGGTGTGTCCATAGAGCTTAACCACTAGTATGTGTGTTAATTATCTGGCACATGATAAGTGATCAATAAATGATCTCCAGGACCTTTATTATGGACCTCAGATCATGAAAGTCCACACAGAGCCTGTGGGTCCTGAAAACAGAGAGGGATTCCCAGCTTGGTTGAGGATGGAAAGGTGATTAAAGTGAGAAGAAGAGAAGATGTGGGAGTTCGGGATTCCAGTCTCTCTGTCTCTCTGCCTACCTGGGCTCCCTCTCAGAAGTCATTTTAGCCCGTGTCCACCTGTTCTCATATGTGAAATGAAGACTCAAATAAATAGAACTAATCTTTCCCCCCTTTCTCTGAGATTGTCGTCTGACACTCACTGGTGCCATAGGAAACACCTTGAAGTTCAATTAGAACAATGACCTTCAGAGCAGTACTTTTCACCCTGTGGGGGGATTTTCACACATATCATCATATATCATGATGATGACTTGATCATGACAAACATTTTTTGAGATCTCATTTTCCAGTTGGGTAACCAAGGTCCAGAGCTACAAAGGGACTTGTGCCAGACCACAGAGAGAAGGAGACTCAGACTTGAACCCAGTTCTCACAGCCAAGGTGTGAAGTCAAAATCCCACATGGATTCTCCTCCACAGAGCCTGCAGCATGCCCGGCTCATAGTAGGTCCAGACCCATGCTGAAACTGAGTGAGTTAATATCCATGAAGGGCTGTCGAGGGCAAACTCCAGGAATATGGAGGAAAGCCATCAAACAATGTTATGAAACGTACTTTGTGGTTCTGAGGCCAGGAGAGAGTGCACGGTGTGGATGGGTCCGTGCTCAAGGGGCTTGTCAGCTCTTTTTCAGTGCAGTTTCCATAGTTTGAGAAGCTGCCCATCCTATGTCTTCCTTCTATGCCTTTTGCTTTGATTAACCACAACTTTCATGATTTATATTGCCTAATTGCCTTCGAAATGGGTTATTCCTGGGTGGCAACCTTATAAGGGGACGTTTGTAGGTCTCTGGAGTGTCTTAAGTATGATATTGCAAAGCTCCAACTAAACGAGGCATGATCTCCTGATAGCACAAGGCAGATACAAGAAGGGTGTTGTGAGTCCTCTAGAGCAGCTCTGTTCTATAGAACTTGCTGGATGATGGAAATGTTCCACATCTATACTACCCGATACAGTAGTTACTGGTCACATGCGGCTATGGAACAATTTGTGACTGGTGCAACTTGGAACTGAATTTTAAATTTTATTTAATTAACATTTATATGTAAATAGCCACACATGTCTGGTGGCTACCATATTGGACATTGTAGCTCTAGAGTAATCCAAAGATTAATTTTGCAGAATGAGATTCGAATCCTAGGTCTACCACTCACTGCCTGCATCACCTTGGACGTGTCAGTTGGAGCTTCGGTCTTCTCATCTGTTAGGTAGGCTTAGTACGTTGTCTTCCTTACAACTCTGCTGATAGTTTAATAATATGTTGTATATTAAGTGTCTAGAAGAGTGCTTGGCACAGAAAATGAAAGCCCATTCAGTGAGAGCTATTAATATTACACTTACAATTGCGTGAATGAGGAGATCCAAAACACAGAGGAAACTTGAGTAGCATCTTTTCCTTTGTGTTAGCGCTCATGGGTGGAAGAAGGAATCCAGGACCGTCTACCTGGGATTTATCCATCTAATGTTTCTATGGAGATGATGGAGTGAGGCTGTGAAGACAGCTTACAGCAGAAACTTTCACCTACTTAGAATACATGTTACAGTGTATTGAAGGCCAGGAATCTTCTGTGGCCATGAATGCACCTTAGCGATGTTCTGAGGGGCCATCAGTTCTGCTCACATATCCCTGATCAGGTTTTGTGCCGGGTCATATAGCACTCTGATTTCATGTTGCAGATCAGGGTCTCCATGCCCTTCCTCTGCCTGGAATGTTATCTTGCACCGTACACAGCACCCTCTTGTCTGCCTTACCAATTTCTTCTTCTCTTGGACCTTCTTAAAGAGTCAGTTCAAACACTGCTCCTCTTGGAAGTCTTCATCTATTCCTTCTCTGTGCCCCTTCCCTTGAACAAGTGTTTGTTGCAGCACCTGTGGATGTATGCATGCCCAACTTTCTGTTAGAGGATCATATCTTTCAATCTCTAGAATTCTCTGAACCTAGTATAGAACCTGGTATGTAATAGGATCTAAGTAAATATTTGACAAGACAATCATGACAATAGCAAAGATGATGGTGACGATGATGATGATAATGATATAGTGATGATGGTGATGATGGCAAACATTTATAGAGTGGTTGCCATGTTCTAGGCACTGTTACAAATGCTTTAATAGCATTCATTTAATCCTCACAACTCTACGTAGTAGCTACTATTTTTGTCTCCATTTTACATGTAAGTAGAATGAATATCAGGGAGTTTGAATAATTTTTCTAAGGTTGACCAAGCTTAGAAGTGGATTTCTTACTGAGGTGGCTACACGTCCAGAGTGCTAAAGCACCTACTCTCCCAGGAGATCTGGCCCCTCGCATCTTCTCCCTGTGGACCCCACCATGAGAATGAAAGTCGCCCTGCCTCCTCTTGATTTGAGAGCCAAGGGGCCAAGACCCCTGCATTTCAGCATAAATTGCCAAGCTTCAGAAATAGCCTGCTTGGCTCCCGAGGGCGGGAGCACGTCCCCACGTCCCTTCCCAATTCCCAGGCACTTATCACTCGGACAGCTGCATTGGAATGATTTACAACTGCGTCAACTACTTGGTGCTTTCCAGCAAGAAAAGCTGAAAAATGACACATACTGTGGAATACCAACTTCAGAAACCTCTCACGGAGAGCAGCCCCTGGTGACTTTCTGCAGACATGCCTGCCTTTGCCCCCAACCCCACACACACTGTTTAATGACTCACCTGGCCCCGTGGCAGTTCTGCCTCGACTTAGCTCTAAGCAGCAGGGAGGAAAGACATTGAGATCAAGGCTGAGTGGGGTGAAATGTATACCTGGGTGAATTTTGTGTGTGATGAAAACTCCCCATGCCTCACGGAGCTTCAGGGTTTGTTCCTTCACATTCTTCTTCTTGACTATAAGAAATTAATTCATTTAACAAATATTTATTTTACCCCCTTTATGTGCTACATGCTGGGGACACTGAGTTGAAAAAATACCCACCCTCCACCTAGTCTAGTTGGGGAGTGCAGGGGATAGAAGTAAATATTTGCTGTGCTGTGTGATAAATGTTGTGACAGAATTGAGCCTCGGGTGCTATGGGGGTCAAGAGAGGGGGTCTCACCGTGCTTGGGGAAATCTGGGAAGCCGTCACAAAAGAGGGGACATCTGGGCAGTGTCTCTAAGGCTCACAAGACTGAGAAGGCTGGGAGGGATGCCCAGGCAGAGGGGACAGCTTTTGAAAAGGCATGGTGCCATGAAAGGATGCTGTGATAACAGTCTGTGGTACCCAGTTACTTAATCAAACTCTAATCTAGGAGTTGCCGTGAAGGTATTGTGTAGATGTGGTTAACAAAATCAGCTGATTTTAAAGAAAGGGGATTACCCTCAATAATGTGGGTGGGCTTCATTCAATCAGTTGTAAGGGCTTGGGAGAGAGACTGAGGTTTCCTGAAGAAGAAATTCTGCCTCAAGTTTGCGGCATCAGCTCCCGCTTGAGTTTCCAGCCTCCCAGCCTGCCCCATAGATTTCACATTTACCAGCCCCCCACATCAAGCCAATTCCTTGAAATAAATCTCTTAATACATATATGTATATCTCTATCTCTAGCTTGGCTCTGTTCCTCTGTAGAACACTGACTGCCACAGATGCCATAAGTGTAGAGATTAGTTTATGCTTCCATGTGGCTGGAGCTTGGGGAATCTGGCTGGCTGTGGAAGAAGATGAAGCTTATGGAGGAGAAGGAAAGAGACAACTTTTTCATGAGGACGATGGGGAGCCATGGAAGGAGTGGGTGTGAGGCAGCTTCAGGTATGTGTCTCAGAAAGATCATCCTGGTGGCTAAGTGGAAGATGGCCCTGTCACCGCCTCCGTGTGTCCTGTGCCTCTCCTGCCTCATCCTCTTCTCATGAGATCTCCCCAAGGATGCCAATCATCTCTGACAGTTAGCATCGCTAACAGAAGTAATTGTGAGGGTGGTTCCTGATTCACACAGACCCAGGCCTGAAGACCAGCTCTGCCACTCACCGCATTGTCACTTGGATGAGGCTCCTAAACTCTCTAGGCCTCAGTCCCTTCATCTGTAAACAGGGGAACAACCGTCCTGACCTCTAGGTCATGGCAAAGATGAAATAAGACAAAGCCTGCAGAATTGTGCTGGGGATCTTTTCACCCTGCTCAACCCTCTCTGTGCTCCAAGAGCAGAAACCCCTCTGACTGCATCACCCTTCGCTCCGTTGCCCTCTGGTTTTCAGTGGGTTTGGCCCTCAGGAGCCACGGCAGAAACTGGAAAGTGTGTTTGTTCCCCTGGTCCCTTCCCGCAGCCGTGGGAGTTTCCAAATTAAAAAGCTGTGCTTCTGCTGGGCAGCCCTTTCCTACGGCCACGGCTGCTCCCTGAGCTCCTGGAGCCCGTCCTTCTCCCGACCCTGGAGGCTGAATAGTTTATGGTTTCGCACTCTTGCCAACTCTGGGGTACTGCAACATACCCTGTAACTTGACCCCCATCTTTGTAACTATACGACTCATTAAACTCTCATCAATTACCTCTTTGTTGTGTGCCCACCACACAGTAAGAATCCAAACGTGGTCTTCATGGTTAGCTATTATCACCATATTGTTATTATACTGATTACGATAAAACTGAGATACCAAGAGACCACATTAACTTGTTAAGGTCATACAAATAGATTTAATTTAGCAAGAACCCTGGGTGTGCTAGCTGCTTTATACCCACAGCAACCCTCAGCAATCATTATTATTCTCAGCTCCATCCATAGGCAAGAAAACAGAGGCCCAGAAAGGTTAAGACACTAACCTGAATGAGCACAGCTAGTAAAGGGCAGATCCTGGATTCAGACCCAGAACTTTGGGACTTACCCTGTCGTATGGTGATGCCACTTTTTTTTTTTCTTCCTGCCTGGCCCTAAAATCCCACCACTGGTGTCTTGTCCTATGTTCTTGCTGCAAGAGTCAAGGCATCCCCGACTCTTGTGACAGCCACCTTGTCTGAGGAGATAAAATCAGACTGTGAGTTCATCTGTCTATGAAAGCCAAGAGGGGTTGAGACCTGAAGATGGGTGAATTTCCGCCACATGTGTAATTTATTGCCAGAAGCACCCCCTGGAATCAAATGAAAACATGGTCCCCAGATCTCGCCCATCTGCCCTCAATCATTTTGGATTCTGGGGAGGATGTATCAGGCAGTCAGACATGGCAGCTCCCCAGGATGGGGGCTCGCAGGGTCCACCCCAGCCCCACTGGATTGCTGACAGCCCCAGCTGACAGCCTCGGGTACCAGGCTTCTCAAGCAGAAGAGTTTGGGTCAGTGCGGTGCTGTCATCAATTACGGCCCACGGCTGGGCAGCTAGTCATCCATCATGCCTTTGCAAGCCCGCTGGAAATGAATCATCGAGACCCTGCAGCCTATTCTTCTAGCTTAGGGTCTGAGATCTCATGGTCAGAATTAAAAGACATCTGTTCTACCCTCTGTTTTGAAATTTCTTTGTATCTAAATTGTTGGTATTTCTTGGGCTGTAGCTTTGTAAGTGTTTAATGTCAGAATAATGGGACTTTGGGGTTCAGAAAGTCCTTTAGTTTCATTTCAATTTCTTTTGCTTCTATTACATCTAGGGAAAAATTAATTTAACATTGTATTTCAAAAAGTCAGGATACAATGATCCTGTTTTTTATAATTTTCTTTCTATCTGTTGATCTCCCATCTATTAGTACATGACCTTAGAAAGATGTCTAGAGTGACCTTCATCAAATGTGAACTATGGTTATTTCTGTATGGTGGGATTTGGGGTAAGTTTGCCATTCTTCCTTTGCACTTTGCCACAAAGACACTCATAATTTTCTTAAGAGAGAAGAAGGTGTATAGAAGCTCAGAACTAAAGAGAGGACCCTGAAGATATTCACATCCAGATGAAGAAACAGAGGATCAGAGGGGGCAATGGATTTATCTCAGGTCATGCAGTAATTTGATTGTTGAAGCAAGACCAGAACCAAGACATCGATCTCAGACTAGGTTTTCCCCCAGTATTCATTCATTCATCAAAAATTTAGCAAACGCGTACTTGGAAATAAGATGAATCCAATGCAGTCCCTGCCCTCAAGGAGACAGAGAGGGGAATCAAGGCTCATATTGTAACCAATGAATTTATGGAGGAGAGAAAACACAGGGGCTGTGAGAGCACAGAGGAGGCAGGACAAAGCCAAGGCAGGGGAGGAGAGAGAGTTTCCAGGAAGCCCCCTGGAGGAGAAGGTATTAGCAACTGTTGGTTAGATACAGAGCAGGCAGGGAGCAGGTCTCAGGCAAGAGAACACCATGAGCTCATCCGTGAATGCATGGGAGCCATTTTTCTGCTAATGACTTGTTACCACGTGGTTAAAACACAGGTGGGGAGTAGGGGTGGGGCTAGAGGAGGCATCGTGCTGGAGGGGTTGACAGGGGCAAATCACAGTTCCCTAGAATCTGCTTGGAAACCCCATGATACAGCCTTGATCTTTTTTATTCACTGCAGCATCCCAAGCACCTATGATAGATGCTCAGTAGATGTTTGTTACGTAAGTGATCAGCTAAGATGGCATCCCCTCCAGGAAGCTTTCTCCAACTCCCTCCCCACCCCAGTGCTGAAATTAACCTCTCCCTTATTTCTATTTCATAGACCTTTGCCCATTTATAATAATGTGTCTGGTAGAAGAGATCATTTTTTCCCATGTCAGTCTCCCTCCATTAGACCATAGGCTCTAAAAAGAAAGGAAGCACTGATTCCGCTCTGCATCACTCCAGAGTACCTGGCACACAGGAAGTACTCAATAGAGGTCTGATTAAAAGACATCTATTAGGCTCCCCTTATTCCAAGTCTTCCCTCCCAATTTATTTGAAGCCTTTCACTACACCTGGACACAGTCTCTAAAATTCTAAACACCTAAAGGGCTCACTAGTGTCTGCAGGAAGGATCCTGTTGGGATGGAGAGGACTGTAGTGGATATCTATTGATTCCCCTTGTTCAGGAATCCTTCCCCCTTCTTTTGGGTACAAACACTTTTGTTTTCCTTTGGTGAGCTACTAACTGAATGCAATTTCGATGGGAATGTCTATGCCAAGGTGACTCATCCAACCCTCAAATAGTAACATTTTCAAGAACATATATAGAGAAATGATATACATTAACTGCACTGGGATGCTTGTCCATGGGAAAGGGGAAGTGAAATGGGGAGTGGGATTCAAGTGGAATATGGAATAAAACAGAAGAGAAAAGTTGACATTCTTGTATCTTTTACCAAAAGGCATTAGGGAAGGGAGTTGACTTTAAAAGGATAGGATGGCAGGACCTGGAGGAGCAGGTGGAATCTGATCAAGGACAAACTTTGGCATCATCCAGGGATCAATGGGGCAGCACCTTGCTTCCTAGAGGGTCTATGGACATGTCTTCCATGAGCAAGAGGCTGTTTTCTGAAAGCCTGTGAAGGACTGACCACAGTAGTTCACTGCAATCTGTGTCTCCTCGGTACTAAATGTTCTGATGTCAGGGAGTTACTACCAGTCCCACTGTTGGGACCAGGAGAGAGACACCTTCCTACTTTGGTTCCATGAGTCACTATTTCTCAGAACAGAAGGATCAGAAGTCATTAGCAGAAAGCCACAACACTAATACGCATTATTGGGTATTACTAATTAGTTCAGGTCAACTTATGATAAGTTATATATAGTTTTAATTTCTTAATCTTTTAAAAGTCCTGAATAAAAGAATGTGGGGACTTCCCTGGTGGTCCAGTGGTTAAGACTCCAAGCTCCCAATGCACGGGGCATGGGTTTGTTCCCTGGTCGGGGAACTAAGATCCCGCATGCCGCATGGTGTAGCCAAAAAAACAAAAATGTAAGTATTAGTATAGATGAATGGCTGGAGGAGTGAGAAGTCCTTAATAAATATTGTGGTCGAGATTCTGTGGTTCTCCAGCAATTCTACTCCTATGTATCTGCCCAAGAGAAATGAAAATATATTCCATATGGACTTGGGCTTGCGCACAAGTTACTGAGCAACCTTATCCACAACACCGAAATACTGGAAACAGCCCCAAAGTCCATCAAACATTGAACAGATAAACTCTGTTACAGCCATAAAATGTGATACTACTTAGCAATAAAAAGGAACAAACTATTGATACACAGACACATAGTTGAATCCGGAAAGCACTCTGCTGAGTTAAAGAATCCAAACACAAAAGAGTACCTATTGCATGATTCCATTTATATGAAATTCTATAAAAGACAAATATACTCTGTAGTGACAGAAAGCAGATCAATAGTCGACTGAGGCTGGAGGAGGAGGATTGAATGGGAAGGGATACAAGGAAACAACTGAGTGTGATGGAAACTTTCTGTATCTTGATAGTACAGGTATATACATTTGATAAAAGTTCATGAACAATATACTTAAAATGTGAGCATTCTATTTAATGTTAATTATAACTCAATAAAGTCGATTAAAAAGTTGCTGGGATATTAAGTGAATAGAACAGGTGACAATATCCTTCTATTAGGGTGCTAGAATAGCAAGCACTATTCCTCTCTCAGTGGGTTACACTACTTTAAATGATGCTATTCCTTTCATTACAGGCTGCTTGAAAAGATCTAATGAAATAGCATATTGAAAATAATAACAACAATAAAAATAATTATAATGAGAAGGAGGAGAATGAACAAGGCATTTACTGAAGATTTAATATGGACTAGGACCTCCAACAACTCTACAAGGTATGTACTATTATTAACCTCATTTTACAGATAAGAAAATTGAGGCACTGAGAATTTAAGTGACTTAAGATCACAAAGAAAGTAATAGAGCTAGGGTTCAATCCCAGATAATCTGAGGACAGAGGCACACTTTTAAGCTCTAACCTTTAGAGGCTACAGGGCTCTGTATGAGCTGTAAAATGTATAACTGTCTTAAATGTCTTTATCCAGAGGAAAAATGAAGAATAGAAAATTCACGCATTAAGGCAAGCAAGGAATATGGGGACCCTCATACCTTACAGGTAACAGCTATCTCTATACTTAGTCACACGGTCCTTCATATGTTGAGAATGAACAAGAGTAATTTCTATTTTTTTCTAACTTTCTTTATAGCGAAATTCTCTTATTTACTTTAAATCTGCCACCAAAGTTACCATAAAACCAATTAACAAATTAACAAAAGAGATCAACAGTTGGGCCATGAGTAATGGCTGTCTTTCTCTCATGGTGCACAAGGGTAGACAAGATAAATGAGATTGAAGGATGACTCTGATTATCTGGACAAAAGCATGAATAATTATGTGGCCATCAACAGCCCCTGAGCTCTGCATTCATTGGAAAGTCAGTTCTCGGTACTAACACAGTAGATCTGTGCAGCCAGTGTGGCCAGGCTGGTCTCAAGCCTGGAGGTGCCCATCTTCTCCTCTGAGGCCAGGGAACTTATGGCATTTCCATGTTGTACTTGGTATGGCATGGTAGAAGTGAGCACAGAGGGCAGAGAGGAATGCCCAAGGGCATGGGATGTGTCATTGGCTAAGGACTGAGCCCCCTTCAGCTTCATCCACTGACACTCAGCTCATCAATTATCCCTGAAAGCAGCTGATGGAAGAAAAGCCCATCATGGAAATTGGAGCTGGGTCAAACATGTAAAGCTTGGTCATATGTAGTGGTTATAAAGTTCTGGAGCCAGACTGCCCACATTCAAGTCCTGACTTGGTCAATCCTAAAAGGGTGACTCAGGGAAAACAAGTTAACATCTCTGTGCCTCAGTTTCTCCATCTGTATTGTCTAAGTTTTAAATTAAGAGTGCTTAGCAGTGCCTGGTACATAGTAAAAACTCAATAAATGTTAGCTGTGATTGCCATAATCACAGAAATTGGTACAATTCCAAGATGCATCTTCTACACATTTTGAAGTTCTGAATGCATTTTAAAATTTATGTGTTTTCTATAAATCTAAAATTATTCAAAGATTCCAAACAGCCAAAGCAATCTTGAGAAAAAAAAGCAGAGCTGGAGGCAACATGCTGCCTGTCTTCAGGGAGCATGTCCTATACTACATGTTCTATACTTCAGGTAGCTTTGTCCTATACTACATAGCTACAGCTATCAAAACAGCATGGAACTGGCACAAAATCAGACACATAGATCAATGCAACATAATAAAGAGCCCAAAAATAAACCCATGCACTTATGGTCAATTAATCTACAACAAAGGAGGCAACAATATACAATGGAGAAAAGACAATCTTTTCAAGTGATGTTAGGGAAATTGGACAGTTACATGTAAAAGAATGAAATGAGAAAATTTTCTCAAACCATATACAAAAAATAAACTCAAAATGTATTAAAGACCTAAACACAGGACCAGAAACCAGAAACTCCTAGAAGAAAAAGTAGGCAGAACACTCTTTGACAAAATCGTAGCAATATCTTTTTTGGATCTGTCTCCTAAGGCAAAGGAAACAAAAGCAAAAATAAACAAATGGGACCTAATTAAACATAAAAGCTTTTGCACAGCAAAGGAAACTATCAATAAAACAAAAGAACAACCTACTGTGAATGGGAGAAATTATTTGCAAATGATATGACTGATAAGGGGTTAATATCCAAAATATATCAATATAAATATATCAATGTCAAAAAAAACCCCAAACAACTCGATTAAAAAATGGGCAGAAGACCTGAACAGACATTTTTTCCAATGAAGACACGCAGATGGCCAACAGGCACATGAAAAGATGCTCAACATGATTAACTATCAGAGAAATGCAAATTAAAACCACAATGAGATATCACCTCACACCTGTCAGAATGGTTCTATCAAAAAACACAAATAACAAATGTTGGTGAGAATGTGGAGAAAAGGGAACCCTCGTACACTGTCGGGGGAATACAATTGGTGTAGCCACTGTTGAAAACAGTATGGACATTCTTCAAAATACTAAAAATAGAATTACCATATGTACTAATACTTCCACTCTTGGGTATATATTTGAAGAAAATGAAAACACTAATTTGGAAAGATACATGTGGGACTTCCTTGGTGGCGCAGTGATTAAGAATCTGCCTGCCAATGCAGGGGACATGGGTTCGAGCCCTGGTCCAGGCAGATCCCACATGCTGCAGAGCAACTAAGCCCATGAGCCACAACTACTGAGCCCACGAGCCACAACTACTGAGCTCACATGCCACAACTACTGAAGCCTGCACGTCTAGAGCCCATGCTCCACAATGAGAAGCCACTGCAATGAGATGCCCGCGCACCTCAACGAAGAGTAGCCCCCACTCGCCGCAACTAGAGAAAGCCCTCACACAGCAATGAATACCCAATGCAGCCAAAAATAAATAAATAAATTTATTTTAAAAAAAGAGAAGAAAAGATACATGCACCCCAAAGTTCATAGCAGCATGATTTATAAAAACCAAGATATGGAAGCAACCTAAGTGCCCATCAACAGATGAATGGATATATATGTGCAATGGAGTATTAATCAGCCATGAAAAAGAATGAAATTCTGCCATTCGCAAAAACATGGATGAACCTAGATGCTATTATGCTTAGTGAAGTAAGTCAAACAGGGAAAGACAAATACTGTATGATATCACTTAAATGTGGAATCTAAAAAATAAAACAAACCAATGGATATAACAAAGCATAAACGGACTCACAGATATAGAGAACAAACTAGTGGTTACCAGTGGGGAGAGGGAAGGAGTAAGGGGCAAGATAGGGATTGGGGATTAAGAGATACAAACTACTTTATGTATAAAATAAATAAGCTACAAGATATATTGTACAGCACAGGGAATATAGCCAATATTTCATAACTTTAAATCTATAAGAACATTGAATCACTATGTTGTACACCTGAAACTAATATAATACTGTAAATCAACTATATTTCAATAAAAAATCCAGAATTAAAAGTTTATTTAGAAATTCATGTACTAATTGAATGTAGTAATGAAGCTCTGACTAGTTCTTTTTTTAATTCCTAATTAAAAAGAAAAACAATGTTACTAAACGAACGGGGTAACTTACACTGGCATCTTAGAATCTTACACTAGCATCTTAGAATCAAAGTAGCTAAGTATTAATAGGGCCCAAATATATGCTATAGATGAAGAAACAATGATAGGTTTTTGCTCAATGAATGGAGCAATGGCTTTTGCCAATTCTTCATTTGCACATGCTCTTCTCACCACAGGACCTTTGCACATGCTGTTCTGTCATGTTCTCCATTCTACCTTCTTCACCTACTTAATGTCTTATCATTCTTTAGTTCCCATCATTTCCTCAGGAAAGTCCTCCCCACTTACCTGTCTAGGTCAAAACTTTCTAATATCATTTGCCATTTCATTATAGCCCTTGTCACAGGTGTGATTTTATGTACATTACACAAAACTGAGTTACTATCTGTCCCTTTCAATAGACTCGAAGCTCCATGAAAGGAAGAGACTGTATCTTCCCTTACTCATCACTGTATCTCCAGCTTTCAGTATGGACTCTGGCATACAGCAGGAGCAGAGTAAGTATCCTTTGTAAGAATGAATAAATAAATGAATGAGTTTTGGAGACATCATAGATCCAGATGCAGAGCCTGGCATTTCAATTTTTAGTGTCCATTTGAATGAAAATTTGATTCACGTCTATTAAATTGCACTAAAACCTAAGCTCCATGAGGACAGGAGTCTTGTCTGCTTTTATCTGTTGTGATCCAGCGTTTGCATGTTTTATGTTGTACTATAATTATTTCTGTCCTCGCCACAACTCATCTCTACTACCTTTGAGAGTCATGAAAACAAGTATCATATCCTGACCCCTTGTACGACAAAGAGTCATAAATCTGCAGCGAAAGCTCAGATTGGTTTCCCAAGCTTCAGCTCAGTGAGTCCACCTCTCAGTGACATTGCATCTTAAATTAGACGGTGCTTCTTGGCTTCCCCACAGACAATTTAACATGTAGGTAATATTCAAAGTTGGACTCCCTGTCCCCCTAAATCCCCACAGGGCTCACTCCCTGAACAGTGAAAAAATGCAGGTTCCTCTAGTACCCAGGATCTCCCTCTCTGTGTTGCAATTTACAAGAAGACATTACCTCACCCCTGCATGGTATTATCATAGTGGCAGAGGGTCAAGTTTCCAGGCAGCATGAAGAGATGAAAAGAACATGGGCTGGGTGATCAGTTAGTTTGGGTTCAAGTTCCAACTCTATTCAACACTATGAAAAAGGGGGAAAAGAGTGGATTATTAAGCAGTATATATGATGTTAAGACCTTTTCACATACGATTTCATTCAATTTATAATAAATCTATGGAGGGGGTATTACAATGCCATTTTAATAACTAGGAAATGGAGATTCACAGAGGTGAAATAGCTTACTCAAGGTCACCCAGTTGTTAAGTAGCAGAAATTAGAACCCAGATCTCTCTGACCTCAAAGTGGAGCTCTTTCCTTTATACCGTCTTGCCTTATGCCCTGGCTGTGTGATCTTGAGCAAGTTGCTTCACCTCTCTGATCCTGCATTTCCTCATCTGTAACTGAGATGATTACCACACCTACCTCCAAAAGCTGCCCTGAGGATCCAATGATAATGCATATGAAAGGCAATATATAAATGCCAGTTATCACTGCGCTCAATATCCACAAACAGGTAGATCAGAAGGAATAAATTCTTTTGTTGGTCTGTTTAAGACTGAAGAGAGCTCTTAATATTCCTGAAAGAGTTATCACAGCTGGAGAAGCAGGCATGCAATTCCTGCAATAAAAGTGTATGTGGGGGGAATCAAAAGGCAACACAACTGTCTTCCAACCCAGCCTGTTTTTATTTTTACCGAAATACAATTTCAGATTCGATGGCTTATTCTTCGTCTGAAGTATGAGCATTTATAGCCCAGCTATTGGGAGCAAGTGCAGAGCAGTTAAATACTGCTCCGCACACTGGCCCTCCTCCAGCCGCCCGACAGAGGACTCAGCACACTGAGCTCACAGGAGCTCTGCTTCCCCTAATCGATTTTCCCAGTGTCACTCCCTGCCTTTCACCCCATGCTCTGCCTTTCCCTGTACAGGCACCAGTATGCATGAGAACATACTGTTAACTCTGTACTGTCACCTGTTAGAATGGTCCATCCTAGCCACTATGTTAGCAGTGGTGTGACACGCCTGTTGGCCCCAAATAACCATGCTTTTCCCACAACTCCAGCCTCCTACCTTGGCTCAGTTCACCTGTTGGCTGAGATTTGCTTCTGGATGAGTTGCCCCATGATGAAACCAGGGATTGTTCATACTCACGTTGCTCAGAAACCCAGTTTCTTTTTGCAGTAGATGGAAGAAAAGAGAGCAAATAAACAAGAGGGAACAGAGGGTAAGAAGCCACAGCACTGCCCTCAAAGAGTCTACAATTTACAAGGAGACAGAAATGTGAATGGACAAAAACAACGGCAGTTGCTTCTACAGTGCTTGGGATGTGCCAGGCACTGCTCTAAGTGTGTTAGATCATCTACCACATCTAAACTGCACAATAATTCCACGAGGAAGGTACGAGCATTGTCTCCCATTTCACAGATGAGGAAACCGAGGCTGACTTGACCAAGATCATGGCCAGTAAGTGGTAGAAGCAGGATGTTGGATTTCAAGGGTCTATGCTCTTAGGCACTGCATTATAGCTTCTCTCAGATGATTATAATACAGTGTTGGCTTAATGAGGGGAGTTTTAAAGATTGTTCATGGACAGAGGCAATCACATGTGCAAAGACCCTGAGGTACCAGAGAGCCTGCACATGAAGGGGGCAAAAAATATCTCATTGCAGTTGGAGCATAACAAGCCATGGGGGAAGAGGAGAAGATGGAAAAGTGTGGAGGACATGTGACTGGAAAGGTGGGTTCTGGTTGGGCTGGAAAGAGCCCCGAATGCCAAGTTAGAACCTTGGACTTGGACCTAGTAAAATGGGGACCCACTGGCATTTATGAAGGGGAGTGACATGATTAGTTTAGAGCTGGGAATTACCTCTCAGCCGGTAATGTGGAGGATGGACCTCAGACAGGAGGAAACAGGAAGAGGAAGAGAGGCTGTCCCAGGATGGTGACTGAGAACAGAAAGAGCCACCATCTCCTTCTGTCTCCTTTTTTAGGAGGGTTATGGGGGCCCCTGAGGATCCCCTTGCCCCAGGTGAGCCCATCAGCCTGAAAGCTTGTGTCCTGGCAGTAGCATGCTAGCATGTAATCAACATCTGCTCATAAACTGGATTGTAAGGCTTCCAAGGAGTGAGATTTGGCCAGTGACACCACTGACAGAGAAGTCACTGTGCCCTTCCAAGTCTGAAAAGTCTAATAAGAAACTCAAATTTCTGGACACTTGCAAAGGATAGGAAGCCACTCACAGTTGAAAGGCATTCTGGAGGGCATTTGGACTTTGCCTGCCTTAAGGAAACTCCTTATCCTCCCCTGGGAGAAACTTCATGGTGCCTGCCTGCCCCACCTCCCCACAGTTGCAAAGATGGCCTGGACTTGTCATAGAGCTTCATTTCCTCAACTGTGATCACCCCAAGGATGGATTATACAGGCAAGTAGGAGTGACCAAGGGTTCTGTGAAATTTGACATATAGATGCAAAGTCAGAGAAGGGCCCTGCTGGTGGCCAGCATTCCTGCCCTATGTAGAGAATGAACCTAAAAATGAAGCAACATCAAGGGAAGCAGGACCAGAGATGGAGAACGCCAGAGTCTTGATTATACAACTGAGCCTATGGATATAGTTGAGCCTGAAACCTGAGGGATCTATCCGCAACTTACATACTTCTCTTCCCAGCATTGCCAACATATTGGAACTGAATTTCATTGGCTTATTCCTGAGTCAATCACTGAGCCCAAGGGGATGGAATTTGCTGATTGGCCAGGTTTGAACCACATGACCCTTCCTGGAGCCAAGGTCTGCGATGTGAGTTGGACCCCATCAGAATCACATAAACTGAAAGTAGGGATGGGTGGCTTCCAAGCAAAATCAAAGTCTTATTACCGGAGGAAAGAGACATTGTTTCTGGACAGGCAAAAAATAATAGATGTACTCTACAACCTTTTGCAATACAAATGTTAAGATTACATCAATCTTTCAAACCCACTAGTCCTTGAGCTGGGTTGCTTAGAGAATAATTCCACTGAGGTGAGAGCTCTTAGGATGGGAGGTACATGGGAAGTAGCCCTCTTCATTTCAATCCCTGTTCTGAACCCCATCTCCTTGTCACTCTGCCCTACCAAAAGCCATTGGGTCAGCTAAAACACAAAATTTTGTTTCTGTGAGCCCAAGGCCTCTGCTTCCAAGTTCTCATGACTTTGCCCTTACATTAGCATTCATGAACTCAAACTGTCAGAGAGTCTCAGGTTAGAAGCAATACAAAAATGCTAATTAGCACTCTGGCTGTACCCAGACGATGTCATAGGCAGAGACCCAAGCCCTGCGTTTGTGTTTCCAGGACTCCTTGAATTCCCATATCTAAGAACCCTTTACAAAGCTTCTTGATGAAAGAAAGAGCTCAGAGACAGTAGAGCATTGGGTTCAAAGCATTGCTCTTTCAGTACGATGCACCTGCATGTCAATCTCTACTCTGCCACTTACACATGCTATATCCATCGGCAAATTACTTCACCGCTGAGTCTCAGTTTTCTCCTCCATAAAATGGGAGTAATAATCATCTCTATTTTAACATGTTTTTGTTATGTGAATGAAATAATGAATGCAATATGTACAGTACCTGGCACATAATAAGGGCTCAATAAATGAGTTTCTGTATGTGTAATACACAAGGGGGAAGTTATAGGAGGTCAAATATGAAAATTGGGTTGCAGATTCCTCTTGGCTCCAACCATTCCCATCCCCACTATTTGGTGTGGAGCAGTCACACCTCATGTGTGGACCAGTGTAATGTTTTCCTGTCTGGTTGTGGTTCCTTCTCTCTCTTTTCCCTCCAAATCATTTTGCGTTAGTTTCCAAGGATTGTGGTGACAAGTTACCACAAAATTGGAGGCTTAAAAGAACATAAATGTATTGTCTCACAGCTCTGGAGGCCAGAAGTGTGAAACCAAGTCGTTGGCAGGGTTCGTTGCCCTGGAGGTTCTGAGAAAGAATCCATCCCGAGCCGCTGTCCTGGCTCTGGTGGTTGCCGGCAAGCCTGGAGTTCCTTGGCTTGTAAATGCATCCTCCCATCTCTGCCTCCGTCTTCACACAGCCTTCTTCTGTCCTTCTGTGTCTTCTCCTCTTCTGTCCGTCTCATCTCCCTCTAGGCTTTGCCCTTGTAAGGACACCTGTCATTGGATTTAGGTCCTACCTAAGTAATCCAGGGTAATCTCATCTTGAGATCCTTAAGTTAATTATATCTGCAAAGACTCCATTTCTAAAATAGGTCATAGTCACAGGTTCTTGGAGTTAGCATGTAGACATATCTTTTATTTGGGGGGGGTGGTCACCTTTCAATCCACTATACATCCCAACACCACATCACCATTTCAAGGTCAATCTTCGCCAAACACACATCAAAAGGGCTACAAAGCCTTCTCATTTTCCACCTAAAAGTCTTCCAGCCATGCTGGTCTGCCATCGAAGGCTCTTCCCCAGCAGGTCCTGAGCTTCTCCTCCCTTCAGTCACCTGGCTCTGGAGGTGCTGAGCTGCTGGCCTTCATCATTTTCTCATCCTGCCTCTTGCACCGTCCTTCCACCCATGTTCCCATCTTGGGCTCTGTATCACTTTTCTATTGCTCCATAGCAAATTGCCACCAACTTAGCAGCTTAAAACATCATGCATTTCTCATCTCACTCTCTCTGTGAGCCAGAAGTCCGGGAAAAGCCTAGTGGGGTCCTCTGCTCAGGGTCTCACAAAGCTGCCATCAAGGTATCTGCCAGGCTGTGTTCTCATGTGGAGGTCTGATCGGGGAAGAATCCCCGTCCAAGCTCATTAAGGTGTTGATAGAATTAGTTTCCTTGCAGCTGTGGGACTGAGGGCTCAGCATTTTGCTGGCTGTTGGCTGGAGGCCACCTGTAGTTCCTAGAGGCCACCTAAAGTTCCCTGCCATATAGGATTCCTCCACATGGCTGCCCACCTCATCAAGCCAGCTAGGAGGAATTCTCACCTCAGGGAGGGCCCTGTCTCCCTTTTAAAGGCTTTTACCTGATTACATCTGACCTATTTAAGATAACGTCTCTTTTAATGAACTCAAATCAAAAACCTATATAAAACCTTAACTACATCTGTAAAATCCCTTCACCTTTGCTCTATCATTTGGCTAGGATGTATCATAGGTCCAGCCCACACTCAAAGGGAGGGGATTGTACAGGATGTGACAACCAGGAGGCTGGACTTCCAGGACCACCACAGTCTGTCTGCCCCTTTGAAGTCTGTGCTCCAAAGAGGAGCTTCCCAATCTACCTCCCCCACCAAAGCCATTGCCATTCCTCTCCAGCTGGATCATCTCTCCTTCTTCCTAATTCTTGGTGGCTTCATTTTTAGCCCTCTTACAGCACTAACTGATTTATTTGAGAGGTAGCAACGTGGTACCATAGAGGGGTAAAGAACAAGGACTCAGGAGTTAGACCACCTGGGTCCACCCTGGCCCCTCTACTTACTATCAGTGTAACCCTGGGCTACTCAACTTTCAAAGCTCAATTAGAAACATACAGAATAATCTTTTCATGTGGTTATGATGATGATTGAATGTGCTAATTTTCCTAATGCAGTTAACAGGGTCTAGCTCACAGCAAGGATCTAATACATGGCTATTTTGTGTGAGTCAGGATAGGCTAGGTTATATTGCAGTAACAAACAGCCCCAAACTGAGAAAAACTCAGGGGTTTAAAACAAATGTTTCTCTCTCCCACATGCTGCGCGCCCACTGAAAGTTAGCAGAAGGGTTCTGTGCATTTTAATCACTTAGGGTCCCAGATTGATGAGCAACCATCATGTTGAAGAGAGCAGGGGGCTCTTACCAGGCAAATGAATGGTCCAGCTCAGAAGTGAAATGGGACACGTGCTTTCAACTCATTGGCCAGAATGAGTCACATAATCCCACTGGGAGGCCAGGAGAAAACCTCCCAGGAAGCTGAACGGGGGAGACCCACACGTGGGTGCTCATCGTGTAATTTCCATTAAATTACCATGAACCTCGTTTCACCTTAAGGAACAATATGATTTCACCCTCCTTTATCCTCAACAGCACCAGATCACAGTGCCTAGCGCAAGGCAGAACTTCAGGATGATAGGTTAGCAAGCCTAACTTTAAAAATAGGACAGTTGCAATGCACATAAAAAAAAGACTTGATCCTCTTTACAATATAATCTGAGGAGACAAAAAATTTCCATTCACACTCACATATTTTCCCTGTTCACTGGCTACCACGTCTTATATTTCTGCCATTAACTTGATCCGTTACGGTCTTTAGAGGTGCATTTGTAACAGCCCAAGGCATCGGACTGCCTGGGCAGGGTAAGATATTTACTAGTGCACCGTTTACTCTCTGAGCCCGTTACCAGGGCTGCTGTTCAATGCAACCAGCATTTTCTGAGCGCAGCGCCAGGCAGCCCACTCAAAGCCTGGTGGGTCCTAACGTGGACACAGTTCTCAAAGAACTGACCATTTAGAAATCTTAGCCTGCCAGGCAGAGTCTAGAGAATGGGACAGAAGATGGATACTTTTGAAGGAGGAAATAATAGTGCCCGCTAATAATTATAAAGTGCTTTCTAGGTGCCCGGCTGAGCAAACTTAGACTTGGGAGATTTAATCCTCAAAGCAGCCCTAGGAGGATGGAGACCAGAATTTCCTTTAACAATTGGCAGATTGAAAAGGATTTCCACTGCTCCTTCTCGGGATGGGTCTTTGCAGGAGATATTAGTATACTATCAGGACTGAAAAAATTTGGAGCAAGAAGACAGAGGCAGTGACAGCATTAGAGTTTTCCAGAAGCTGGTTCCGTTCATAATCCTGCCTCTGTCCCTCACTAGCAGTGTGACCTTGGAAAGTTGCATAACCTCTCTGTGCCCCACAGCCTTCACTTGTTAGCGAGGCCTCCTGAGTCCTCGTCTCCAGGGAACTGGCACAGGGTAGGTCCCCAGGCCGCACTTCCACCTCCTTTTGCCCCCTCTTCTCGAGGTAGGAAGAATAGCAGCAGGGGCACAGAGACACTGGGCAGCCTCCCAGCTGAGAACGAAGACAGTTTTGAATGAATGGCAAATTTCTTTGAATGGAAAATTTTTTAAAATTTATTTTTAAGACAATTTTCAAATAAGTTGAAACAATTATTTTCAGAGGCAACCAATAGCACCGACCAGGACTGGGAAGGGAAGAGATAAAGTTTTGGAAAATGCAAGCAATTAAACTCTATTAAAAACCCGTATGTGCATTTTTTTTTTTTTCGGTATGCGGGCCTCTCACCGCTGTGGCCTCTCCCGTTGCGGAGCACAGGCTCCGGACGCGCAGGCTCAGCGGCCATGGCTCACGGGCCCAGCCGCTCCGCGGCATGTGGGATCTTCCCGGACCGGGGCACGCACCCGTGTCCCCTGCATCAGCAGGCAGACTCTCCACCACTGCGCCACCAGGGAAGCCCCTGTGCATTTTTTTAATGCGGAGAAAGTAAGTCCAAGAGTTGACAAGTGAGCAAGGCTGGGCTCCAGCATCTTGGGGTGTTGGAATGAAAACTCTGCGAAGGGCAGACAATGTGCTCAGCGGCACAATCTTCTCGCCCTGAGCAACACACAGATCTGTGCGCTCGATTGTTTGGGACTTGGCGGCAAACAGCAGTGGCAATAATTCTTTGCAAAGGAGGAGGATCAGCAAAACACAAGGAAAAAAAGAGACAAAAGAAGAGAGCACGTGGGATAAGAGGAAGATTGCGGGGAAGGGGTCAGTTTTCTCTGCCTCACGCGGCTTTGGTGGCTTGTGGTAAATGAGTTTCTAATAATGTTTTTAAAAAGCAGGTCTTATTTACTGGGGCTGACGCAACTCCTGCTGCTTCTTGGGCTGTGTGCTGGGGAATCAAATGAGGCAGGAGGGAGACGGCGTGAAACCGGGGTTGCTGGTCTCTTAGTCCTACTGGGAAGGACCCCAGGCCATCGCTCCCCCTTCCCCACTCCCTGCACTGGCCTCTGCTGTGTGCCAGCAATTCTGACCTCGGAGGATCACAGTCCTGTGTGGGAGGGAGACACAGTCTGGCTGTGAGAATCCTGTGTAAACAGTGCTTCTTTGGGTGCCCCCTGTGTGCCAGGCACAGTATTTTTTGAATGAACAAACAGAGGAATGAATGAATGAGTGAATGGAACACTTGGCGCTCTGTGGGTCCAGGGAGGGAGCACCCCAACCTTTGGAGTGGGGAGAAGGGAAGCAGGAAGGCTTCCTGGAGGAGGTGACACAGGAGGATTCAGAAAAGAAGACGTAAAAGGGAGTTTGAGGCAGAAAGGAGGGCGTGAGCAAGTGCCCAGAGGACTGTCAGAAAGCACATTCCGGTGCTGGGAATTTCAGGTCATTGGATTTAGGAGGAGGGTTCTAGAGGCAGGTGTGGGAGATGAAGGATAACCTTTATTGGGCCTTTACTGTGTGCCTGGGACATTTGGTGATACCTAGAGCTACTTTGGGTTATCACAACTGCAGTGGGGGAGGGGGTGCTACTGGCATCGAGGGGGTGCAGGTCAGGGATGCTTCCAAGCCTCCTGCAGTGAGTGCACAAGACAGCTCTCCTCCCAAACCCTGCTGTATGCTGACCACTTTCATTTCCTCCTCCTCCTAGCCCCATGAGGTGGTACATTTATCCCCATTTCTCAGGCAAGGAAAATGAGGCTCTGAGAGCTTCAGTCACTTGCCTAAGATCATACAGCGACTAAGAGGCAGAGTGGGGATTGGAACCCAAGCAGCCAAGCTCCAGCTCCCTGCTAATAACTACAGGAAAGAAATCCATTGGCTATACTGGAAAGGTCTTCCGATGCCATGTTACAGAGTTTGGGCTTGTACCTGTTCTGCAACACACGAATATTTTTCATCTACAGATTTTCTACCTTTTCACGCACTAGCGTAATTTCCCCTGAAGAAGCAAATGCTGGAGGTCAAACAAAATTCCCATTTGTAAGCAAAGACAGAGCAGAGAGAGAGCAAAGGATTTGTCACTGCATTCATTATATACCGCTCCCTCCCCCACCCCACGTCAGGCAAGCTCTGGCCTATTACTAAATACACCTTTAAGAGCAATTGCCCTGCTTTATTCAGAAAGAACCTTAGAATATAATTAACGGAAGTCTCCTCGGATGGTTTCAGATCTTCCCTTCTCTGCAGTAGCAATACCAAATCCAGTGAGGTCTGTTATTCTGAGACTTCCTTAAAACCCTAATCATGTGCACCGTGATTTCTCTGCAGCTCTTTGCGGAGGTGTGGTATCCTTAGCGCGTGCTGGTCAGGGCTGCTTTTTCTCCTAATGAAGTCACACTGGGCGCTTTCCGTGAATGGCTGGACCGCCGCAGCTCAGAGGAGAGGGAGCTGCCTCAGCCTCAAGACGACCCAGAGCCAAGCTCAGAATATTTGCAAGCCGATGACTGGAAAATTGGAGTTCGGGACGATCGCCCCTGCGGTCCTTAATTGGATGCCAGCTTCAGAGCAGGACCTTCTCATGCTAGTAATATCCCTAGACTTCACCAGAGACTGGTGAGGTAGGAATTAACCTACTCAGGATACAGGTGGAGAAACTGATGCTCAAAGGATCCAAGGTGTGAACTGTGGAGCTGGAATGCAGGCACTTCGATTAGCACAGAGTGTAATGAAATAATCACTTTGCATTTATTTGTTCAATGGCTTTAAAGCAGAAGCTACTTCTGATTCTGTATCCTACCTAGCACAGTGCCTTTGCTCAATAAGACTAAATCAGCCACACAAAGTGAACACATCACAGACGACCTCTGAAGGGACACTCTTGGCTGATTTCATTCATTTTTCTCTAAATAACTCTAATGGGGTGATAGCTTAGAGTGGGGTCCCTCTGCAATTCATTAAGAAGAACAGAGGGTCTAGAGAGAGTCATGTTTGGGTTTGTATCCTGGTTCTGTCTCTCCCAGGCTGTGTTACACAGGGCAAGTGAGTTCACCTCTCTGAGCCTCTCTTCTGCTGCCTATAAAATGGGCATAATAACACCCACTTCACTGAATTACTATGAGAATAAATGAGCCCAGAGCAGACGAAATTCTTTTATTAAACTTTTAGTACACACTTGAGGTGATCATTTAATTCCCCAATCTTTGTTTTTTTAGGCTCTTACTCATTTCAGCACTAACTTAAATTTTATTTTCTCTTTGATATTTGAAGAAAGTTGGGCTCAGAGTGGTTAAGCAATTTGCCTGGGGACACACAGCTGGATGGTGACACGGCTGAGATATGAATGCAGGGCAGTCAAACTCTAAGTTTGTCTCTTTCTGAGGTACCTTGATGCCTTCTCGGAGGGCTTGAGAATCTGGCTTTTTGATTCCAAATTTAGAGTGTTCTGGGGGGAAGAGAGGGGACAAGGAAAATATTTCAAAGAATGGGAAGTAGAGGAGGAGAAATCTGTCTTTTGAAAGTGAGCACTGGTAGGTCTGATTCTGAGGAAAGCTGATTCTGCTCTAGGTCTGTTGTGTCTGGGGTTTTGCCCTCTTGAAGTAGTGAGTGCATCACATCAAATCCCTTCTCTGATGGGGAAGGAATATAAAGCAAGAGAAAAAGTTCAGGCAAGATGAAAACAGAAGTATATATTTCCTAGAATTAAACACTGATATATAGCCTGGAGAGAAAACAGGCTGAGGTGTTAAATGGATGGTCTATAGGAACTTGTACCCAGAATATATAAAGAACTCTTACAAATCAATAATAAGAAGATAACCTGATTTAAAAATTGGCAAAATATTTAAATAGGCGTTTCTCCAAAGATGACATACAGGTGGCCAATAAGCACATGAAAATATGCTCAACATCATTAGCCATCAGGGAAATGCAAATCAAAACCACAATGAGCTATCATTTCACGCCCATAAGGATGGCTGAAATAAAAGATAAACAGTAAGGAGTGTTGGAGAGGATGTGGAAAAATTGGAATCCTCACACATTACTGGTAAGGATGTAAAATGATGCAACCACTTTGAAAAATAATGTGACGGTTTCTCAAAATATGAAATAGAGCATTACCATATGACCCAGCAATTTCACTCCTAGGTGAATTGAAAATATATTTATACAAAAACTTGTACATGAATATTCATAGCAACGTTATTCCTACTAACCAAAAAGTGGGAACAGCCCAAATGTCTATCAATGGATGAAGAGATAAACAGAACATGGTCTATCCGTACAATGGGATATTATTCAACCATTAAAAGGAATAAAGTATGATACATGCTACAACATGGATGAACCTCAAAACATTTTGCTAGGTGAAAGGAGTTTGGCACAAAAGACATTCTATTGTTGAATTCCATTTATATTAATTTTTCAGAAAAGGTAAATTTTTTGAGACAAAAAGTAGACTAGCTAGTTGCCTAAGGGATGGGGGTGATGGAGTGGGAGATTGGGAATGACTGCAAATGGGTGTGAGGCTTCTTTTGGGGTGATGGGAATATTCTAAAATTAGAGCGTGGTTATGGTTGCACAATTCTGTAACTATACTGAATATCATTGAATTGTAGACTTATAATGGATGAATTGCACGGTTCATAAATTAAATCTTAACAAAGCTATTAAAAAGGATGACTGGTCCACTGTCTCAGCTTGTAAGCGTCAACCATTGAATCCCAAGCAGTGTGACCCTCTCTCTCTTGTCCACTACACAGCACAGCCTTACTCAAGTATGAGGATAAATCCTAAAATTACGAGGTCACAGATCTTTTTCTAATGCGACCCAAGAACCCAGCTTGGAAACGACCAGGAATAACCAGCCCCCAGCTTTGTTGCTGATGAAGGTGGTACCCTCAACGGCTCTTGGTGTAGTGTCAGCCACCAGCCAGCCCAGATGCAAGGCGGGGGACCTGCCCCTGATAACATCTCAAGAGTGATCAATTCAGCGGTATATTCAGCTCGTCTGCTGGATTTGTATCATGGTTCTCCCTGCCAGGCCAGCCATTCATCCAGAATAAACTTCGCAGGACTGGGCAGCCAACTAATTAATTGTTGCATCAATAAAACTCAGGTTTGGCCGTCTTATGATGGATTACATTGTTAAAATGAACTTAACAGCCGCATTAAAGAAAGAAAACAAGGGAAATCAATATAGGAGAACTTCCTCAGCCAGAGTTTGCACTTCTCATGGACCAGAGGTCAGTAGTGAGACAAGCACTTATCACAAAGCAGAGATGATGTTTATTAGTGGCAAGACCATCCCTAGTTTACATGCAGGATTTTAAAATGAGAAAAGCAGAATACTGGAGCCCTAGAAGGTGTAGAATGTGGTTGGCACAAAGCCCAGTCCCTAGAGTCTGTGAGACCTCAGTTCAAATACCAACTGCTCCACTTCTTAGCTAGCCATGGATTTGGGCAAGCCATCTAATGTGGGCCTCAGTTTCTCTTATCTGCAAAATGGGGATAATAAGGGGACCAATATCTTAGTGTTGTCAGGAAGATTAAATTAGATAAAATGGTGGAACATTGCAGTTCTTGCTAAGAACGTGTTCAGTAAATGTTTGCTATTGGTCATACTATATTTTTCTCTTGTTTAGGTATTTCCAGAAGCAGAATTCTCATCATTTCCATCCTTCTCCATGACAGGTGATATAGTCAATTGCTCTTTAAATTTACACTTCTTTAAAATTAAATTTTTAAGTTAATTTTAAAAATTAACATACATTAAAATCAGTATTTTTGGTGTACAGTTCTATGAATTTTAGTGCATGTATACATTTGTATAACCATCACCACAATCACTGTATTAGTCTGCTCAGACTGCTATAACAAAACACCAGAGACTGGGTGGCTTGAACAACAGACATTTATTTCTCGCAGTTTTGGAGGCTGGAAGTCCAAGATGAAGGTGTCAGCAGAGTTTGGTTTCCTGGTGAGCGTTCTCTTCCTGGCTTGCAGATGGTGCCTTCTCCCTGTGACCTTACATGCCAGAGAGAGGAAGCTCTAGTGTCTCCTTCTTTTCTAATAAGGGCACTAATCCCATCCTAGGGGTTCCACTCTCATGCCCCCATCTAAACCTAATTACTTCCCAAAGGCTTCACCTCCAAATACCATCACATTGGGGGTTAGGACTTGAACATATGAATTTGGTGGCAGGGGGACACAAGCATTCAGCTCATAATGATCAATATACATAACAGATCTATCACCTGCCCCAAATTCACTCATGCTTTCATATCCCAGCCTCTTCCTACCCCTAATCCCGGCAACCACTCATCTGTTCTCCATCCCTGTAGCTTTGTCTTTTGGAGAATGTCATATAAATAGAATCATATAGTATGTTACATTCTGAAACTGGCCCGTTGCATGTAGTTCACTTCTTTTTGTTGCTGAGTAGTATCCCAGTATGAGTGGATGTACCACCCAGTTTATCTGTTCATTCATTGAATAACATTTGCGTTGTTTAGGTTTTGGCCATTATGAACAGAGCTCCACTAAATATTCATGAACAGGGTTTTGTATGAATACAAGTTTTCATTTCTCTAGGATAAGTGTCCAGGAGTGGGAACTCTGGGTCATATATGCATTTAAGTTCATTAAGATCTACCACCCTGTTTGCCAAAATAATTTCCGTTTGCACTAGCAAAGTATGAGAGTTCTAATCAGTATGTATGAATCCAGTGTTTGCTATTGGCAGTATTATCTACTTTAGCCATCTGAATAGGTGTTTAGTAGTATCTCATCATGGTTTTAAGTTGAATTTCCCTAATGACTAATAGAGTTAAATATTTTTTCATGTGCTTATTTGCCTTCCATCTACCCTCTTCAGTAAAGTACCTGTTCAAATCTTTTGCCCATTTTGTAACTGGATTGTTTTTTGACAGTTGAGTTTGAGAGTTCTTTATATATTCTGGATACAGGTGCTCTCTTTTTTCTTTCTTTTTTTTTTAAACATCTTTTTGGAATATAATTGCTTTACAACGGTGTGTTAGTTTCTGCTTTAAAACAAAGTGAATCAGCTATACATATACATATATCCCGATATCTCTTCCTTCTTGCGTCTCCCTGCCTCCTACCCTCCCTATCCCATCCCTCTAGGTGGTCACAAAGCACCGAGCTGATCTCCCTGTGCTATGCGGCTGCTTCCCACTATCTATCTACCTTACGTTTGGTAGTGTATATATGTCCATGCCACTCTCTCACTTTGTCCCAACTTACCCTTCCCCCTCCCCGTGTCCTCAAGTCCATTCTCTAGTAGGTCTGAGTCTTTATTCCCATCTTGCCCCTAGGTTCTTCATGATCATTTTTGGTTTTTTTTAGATTCCACATATATGTGTTAGTATACGGTATTTGTTTTTCTCTTTCTGACTTACTTCACTCTGTATGACAGACTCTACGTCCATCCACCTCACTACAAACAACTCAATTTTGTTTCTTTTTATGGCTGAGTAATATTCCATTGTATACATGTGCCACATCTTCTTTATCCATTCATCTGTCAATGGGCACTTAGGTTGCTTCCATGTCCTGGCTATTGTGAATAGAGCTGCAATGAACATTTTGGTACATGACTCTTTTTGAATGATGGTTTTCTCAGGGTATATGCCCAGGAGTGGGGTTGCTGGGTCGTATGGTAGTTCTATTTTTAGTTTTTTTAAGGAACCTCCATACTGTTCTCCATAGTGGCTGTATCAATTTACATTCCCACCAACAGTGCAAGAGGGTTCCCTTTTCTCCACACCCTCTCATTTTTTGATGATGGCCATTTTGACTGGTGTGAGATGATATCTCATTGTAGTTTTGATTTGCATTTCTCTAATGATTAATGATGTTGAGCATTCTTTCATGTGTTTGTTGGCAATCTGTATGTCTTCTTTGGAGAAATGTCTCTTTATGTCTTCTGCCCATTTTTGGATTGGGTTGTTTGTTTGTTTGATATTGAGCTGCATGAGCTGCTTGTACATTTTGGAGATTAATCCTTTGTCAGTTGCTTCATTTGCAAATATTTTCTCCCATTCTGTGGGTTGTCTTTTTGACTTGTTTATGGTTTCCTTTGCTGTGCAAAAGCTTTTAAGTTTCATTAGGTCCCATTTGTTTATTTTTGTTTTTATTTCCATTTCTCTAGGAGGTGGGTCAAAATGATTTTGCTGTGATTTATGTCACAGAGTGTTCTGCCTATGTTTTCCTCTAAGAGTTTTATAATGTCTGGCCTTACATTTGGGTCTTTAATCCATTTTGAGTTTATTTTTGTGTACAGTGTTAGGGAGTGTTCTAATTTCATTCTTTTACATGTAGCTGTCCAGTTTTCCCAGCACGACTTATTGAAGAGGATATCTTTTCTCCATTGTGTATCCTTGCCTCCTTTACCAAAGGTAAGGTGACCATATGTGCGTGAGTTTATCTCTGGGCTTTCTATCCTGTTCCATTGATCTATATTTCTGTTTTTGTGCCAATTACAGGTCCTTTCTTGATTACATGATTGGCAAGCTTTCGCCCCGTCTGTAAGTTTGTATTTTCATTCTCTTAACAGCATCTTTCACAGGACAAAAGTTTTAAATTTTGACGAGGTCCAATTTATCAACTTGTCTTTTATGGCATGAACTTTTAGCATCATGTCTATTAATTCTTTGTCTAACCCCAGATTATGAATATCTTCCTCTATATTTTCCTCTAAAATATTTATAGTTTTGCATTTTACACCTAGATCTATAATTCACTTTAAGTTAATTTTTGTATAAGATGTGATGTGCAGGTCAAAGATCTTGTTTTTTGCACATGAATGTCCAATTTTTCCAACACCATTTGTTGGAAGAGTATCTTTTTCCACTGAGTCTCTTTTTCACCTTTCCAAAATTCAATTGGACACATTTATGTTGGTCTATTTCTGAACTTTCTGTTCTCTCCCATCGATCTATGTATGCCAATCCGTTTGCCAATTTCATATTGTGTTGATTATTGTACTTTCTTATAGTAAGTCTTAAAACTGGGTGATATGATTCCTCTAATTTTATTCTTTGTTTTCAAATTATTTTGGCTATTCAAGATCTTTTGACTTTTCACATAAATTTTAGATTTGGGTCAAGGGATTATTTTTTGGAAGGCTTTTTTAATTCTTTCTTTCTTTCTTTCTTTCTTTTCTTTTCCCTATGGCACCTATATCCATTCAGGTTACCTATCTTATCTTGGTGAGTCTGATAGTTTGTACTTTTTAAGGGACTGGTTTGTTTCATCTAAGTGCTCAAATTTACATGTATAGAGTTGTTTGTAGGGTTCCAATCTTAGCCTTTTAATAGCTGCAGTGTCTGTAGTGTTAGCCCCTCAGTGCTAACATTGGTAATTTGTGTCTTTTCATATTCTTATTTTCCAGTCTTGTTGGAGATTTTTCAAATGTGTTGATTTTTTTCAAAGAACAGCATCTTCTGGTTTCATTGTTTCCTTACTCCTTTTCTGTTCTCAAGTTCATTGATTGCTACCCTTAATCATTTCCTTGTTGGAAGCAAATATAGTAACATTGTGCTCTTTGCCTGGGGATAGCTCGCTCATTATTTTCAGATTTCTTAAAGTGCAGGCTCAGAATGTTGATTTGAGGCCTTTTTTCTTTTTTAATGTAGGCATTTAATGTTATAAATTTCCCTGTAAACACTACTCCGTTTCTACCCCACAAGTTGTTATATGCTGTATTTAATTTTCATTCGGTTCCAGATATTTTCTAATTTTCCTTGAGGTTTCATTTGAACCTCTCTTAGCATCCCATTTTAGTTTATAAATTGTGTTTTTTAAAAATTGAAGTATAGTTGATGTACAATATTATATAAGTTACAGGTGTACAATATAGTGATTCACAATTTTAAAGGTTTTTTAAAAAATTATTTATTTTTATTACTTTTTAATTGAAGTATAGTTGATTTACAATGTTTCAGGTGTACAGCACAGTGATTCAGTTATACATATCTCTATCTACATCTGTATCTGTATCTATTCTTTTTCAGATTCTTTTCCATTATAGGTTATTACAAGATTTTTTTTTATTAGTTTCTGCTTTATAACAAAGTGAATCAGTCATACATATACATCTGTTCCCACATCCCTTCCCTCATGCATCTCCCTCCCTCCCACCCTCCCCATCCCACCCCTCCAGGCGGTCACAAAGCACCGAGCTGATCTCCCTGTGCTCTGCGGCTGCTTCCCACTATCTATCTACCTTACGTTTGGTAGTGTATATATGTCCATGCCTCTCTTTCGCTTTGTCACAGCTTACCCTTCCCCCTCCCCATATCCTCAAGTCCATTCTCAAGTAGGTCTGTGTCTTTATTCCCGTTTTACCCCTAGGTTCTTCATGACATTTTTTTTTAAATTCCATATATATGTGTTAGCATACAGTATTTGTCTTTCTCTTTCTGACTTACTTCACTCTGTATGACAGACTCTAGGTCTATCCACCTCATTACAAATAGCTCAGTTTCGTTCCTTTTTATGGCTGAGTAATATTCCATTGTATATATGTGCCACATCTTCTTTATCCATTCATCCGATGATGGACACTTAGGTTGTTTCCAGCTCCGGGCTATTGTGAATAGAGCTGCAATGAACATTTTGGTACATGTCTCTTTTTGAATTATGGTTTTCTCAGGGTATATGCCTAGTAGTGGGATTGCTGGGTCATATGGTAGTTCTATTTTTAGTTTTTTAAGGAACCTCCATACTGTTCTCCATAGTGGCTGTACCAATTCACATTCCCACCAGCAGTGCAAGAGTGTTATACTCCATTTATATTTATTATAAAATATTGGCTATATTCCCTGTGTTGTATAATATATCCTTGTAGCTTATTTTATACATAATAGTTTGTTCCTCTTAATCCTCTACCCCTATATTACCCCTCCCCACTTTATAAATTGTGATTTTGACCATATTGCTTGTATAATTTTTTTTGGTAGTGATTTCTTTAAAAATGCTTACTTTTCACAGTTCATTTAGATTCAGTTTTTACCACTTCAAGTGAAATTTAGAAATATTACTGCCATACAGGCCTTTCCCTCTTCCTCCTTATGTTGGTATTGTCTTATGTATTACATTTATATACATCAAAAATCCCACTAGACAATGTTGTATTTGTTTTCAATAAATCTATTTTATGGGCATACCCATGACTTGGGGTTGGACAAAACCCATTTGGTGGGTCAAAACAGAAAAAAATAGTGTGAACTATTGGTGAGACCCACCACATGGTTGGAATCTTTCTTGCCGCTTGGAAATCTCTGTGAATATTTATAATAACTATAGGCATTTCTAAACATCTAACCTTTTTCTGCAATTAAGCTAAGATTTTATACAGGTAACATTAAATGAATTCACTTCTTTTGAATTTAAAAAAAAATCTATTTTAAAGAACTCAAGAGGAGAAGAATAGTCTATTGTATTTACCGATTCACCATTTCTATTGTTCTTCCTTCTTTACCAATGTTCCAAATTTCTTTCTGCTGTAATTTCCTTTAACCCAAAGTTTCCTTTAGCAATTCTTTTAGAGAAGACCTGCTGCAACAAATTCTCTTACTTTTCCTTCGTAGAAGAATGTCTTTATTTTACTTTCATTCTTATAGGATATTTTCTTTGTATATCAAATTCTGAGTTTGACAGTTCTTTTTTTGCACATTAAAAATATTATTCTACTTTCTTTTGACCTCCACTGTTTCTGATGAGAAATTCATAGACATTTAAGTTGTTCCCTTATAAATAATACACATTTTTCTCCTCTGGCTGCATTGAAGATTTTTCTTTGTCTTTAATTTTCTGAAGTTTGACTATGATATCTGTCTGGCTAAGAAGTTTTGGGGTTTATCCTTTTTGAGGTTCACCAAGCTTTGGTACATTTATGTGGGTGTGGGGGACTTTTTCGGCAATTATTATTTGAAATATCTTTTCCCACTCCATACTCTTTCTTCTGTTCTTCATGACATGAATGTATTGTCTCTGAGACCGTGTTCGGTTTTTTAAACTCTTATCTCTCTGTTGTTTGGATTAGATAATTTCTACTAATCTATCCAACTCTGTCCTTTGTTAATTTTCATTCTGCTATTGCATCCTTTCAGTGAGCTTGTTTATTTTTGTTATTATATTTTTTCAGTTCCAAAGTTTCCATTTGGTTCTTATTTATACCTTCTGTTTCTTTGCTGCAACTTTTAATAGTTTCATTCATTTCAAGAATGTGTGCCTAATAGAGCATTGTTTGTCATAGATGCTTTAATGTCTTTTTCAGATAATCCTAACATCTGTGTCATCTTTTGGACTGTCTTTTCCCATGTAAGTTGAGTTTTTCTTGATTCTTCATAACTGAGTAATTTTGGATTGTATACTCATATTATTTTACAAGACTGAATGTTGTTTAAATCTTACGGAGGATGTTGATAATTTTGTTTTAATGAAAAACTGAGCTTGTTGGGTTGAGGCTACAAGTTCCTACTGCCCTTTTCTTGGTTGTTGTTTCAGTGTAACCTCCGCTTTTAAAGCCTTTGCAGTGCTATTTGGATTTGACTCTTGCACGAGCCACCCATTAGGCAGTCTGGGATTTAGCCAGTGGTCTATTTCACTGGAAAGAACCAGATCCACACATGTGCAGCTCACAACTGAGCCCAGTAGTCCAAACAACATTATGGAGATGTTTTCCTGAGCTTCTATCCCTCTGTGATCTTCCCAATACTTCTTGATTTCTTGGTCCCCTCATTTTGCTCCTCCATCCAGAAGCTGGGCTTTATTTCCCTCACTCTGCTGAACACTCCCATGTATGGTAGTATGAGGATAGAGGGGAACAGAGCGAGTTTCTTTTTTTACTTTCTTGGGACCACAGCTTCTTCAATCAGAAAGGAAATTTCCTTCTCAAGAGATTTAAGCTCTCTGTTGCTGCTGCTGCCCAGATTCCCCCTTTCCTGTCCCTAGAGCACGACTTAAAGGACTTCTCCTGGAGCTCTCTCTGTCTTCACTGATGCTCACATCTTGGTTTGGGGGCTACTTTGAGCCCACGCTAGGGGATTCAAGAAAAAACATGCTAAACTTACAGATGATTTGGTGGTACTTCCTATTATAGTCTATCCTCCAATCTGCCTGCTACTTTTTACTTTTCAGAGTTCTCAAAACCTGATCCCTACATTATGCCTAGGCTTTGTCTCTCTATTCAGCAAGAGAGGCAGGGTACTGTGTACTTACCCCATCTTACCTGGAATTGGAAGAGTCTGGCTGTTTTTAAAGCAAGGCAATAGTCTTATAAACTAGAAATAGTTATGGGCTTATTCGTTAAAGTCAGGGTAACTCAAGTTTGAAACCCTGTTCTTACTTTACAGGTTTGACCAAATAACTTATGAAATAAGTATTATCTCCTTTTATGAGGGCTTCCATAAATTAATTCCTTAAGAGCATACAGCTGGAGATTAGCATAAAGGAAATTTGAACCCAGTTGTGTGCTCTAAGCCCCATTTTTCTCCCAGTACCATATGCCGATATCATATAATCATTTTATTACCTGCAAGCGTAAAGCTTATGCTCTCCTTTCTCAGATAATGGTGATTGATGGCAGCTCTTAAAGGCTGGAATTGGATCATCAAGTCCCAATGCAATTTTGATCAATAAAACAATAAAAACCTAAGCCAATTCATTGCTTTCTAAGCCTTTGTTCTTTCACAGTGATTTGTGAGGGAAATCGCCACCTTCTCTGGCTTTGTGCCTTATCCTTTGAAAACACAGCTGCCTTAGAATCCTGACCCATCACTCCAGTTTTACAGATAACTATTTTGGAAAAGAGACAGAACTGAAGTTACTCATGCCAAATGCAGGTAACATGCTTAAGGAAAATAATCCATTCTGTACCTGTGAAAAATGAGGGGCTTCCCTGGTGGCACAGTGGTTGAGAATCTGCCTGCTAATGCAGGGGACACGGGTTGGAGCCCTGGTTTGGGAAGATCCCACATGCCGTGGAGCAACTAAGCCCATGAGCCACAACTACTGAGCCTGCGCGTCTGGAGCCTGTGCTCCACAACAAGAGAGGCCGCAATAGTGAGAGGTCCGTGCACCGCGATGAAGAGTGGCCTCCGCTTGCCACAATTAGAGAAAGCCCTTGCACAGAAACGAAAACCCAACACAGCCGAAAATAAAAATAAATAAATTAAAAGAAGGCTCAACATTAAAAAAAAAAAAGAGAGTAAAGCCAGTCCGACCAGGGTCAGACACAGAAGATGACCCTCCAAACAAACCTCACCTCCACCCTTAAAAAAAAAAAAAAAAAAAATGAGGGACATGTAGCTGGCCACTGAGACCCAGAGAAGAATTCAGTAATTATATGCACTTTACTTCTGGAAGACATCTGCCCCATAGTTTGGCTCCCTTTGGAGCCAAAGGGTCTGATAAACATTGGTCAATTTTAGGAGAAAAAGTTTAATTCACCCAAGCATCTTTCCAACCCACTGGAATAGCTCAGTGACTTGATACCTTTTCATTTGATGTCAAGAAAGTCCTGTTACATTCAGGCTACAGAGAAAAGGGTGACTAAGATGACTATGGAGCTAGGATGGAAAGCTCTAACATTATTACAGAAGAGAGTGGGGCTCTGAAGTCTTTAACTGTCATTGAGTTTTTAAATCACAAATGCACGGGATAGAGCCCTAAAATAAAAGTCAGGAGATTGCCTCAGTTAGGATTCATTTAGTTGGTCATGTTAGAAACCGTCTCATATTAGGTTAAGGAGTGGAACAAAAATGTATCAGCTTAAAAACATGTTGTCTTCGGGCTTCCCTGGTGGCACAGTGGTTGAGAGTCCACCTGCCGATGCAGGGGACACGGGTTCATGCCCCGGTCCGGGAAGATCCCACATGCTGCGAAGCGGCTAGGCCCGTGAGCCATGGCCGCTGAGCCTGCGCGTCCAGAGCCTGTGCTCCGCAACGGGAGAGGCCACAGCAGTGAGAGGCCCGCGTACCGCAAAAAAAAAAAAAAAAGTATTGTCTTCAAATTCTAGGAGTTGTACCAACTTCAGGCATGGCTCAATCAAGGTGCTCAGCAACACCAGGAGTCTCTCTCTACATACTTTTCTCTGTATTGGCTTTATTCTCAAGATGACTCTCTGTGTATGACGGGGGATGGTCCCCAGCAACCCCTGACTCCCATCCCAGCCCTTTAACAACCTTATCAGAAAGATAGCCTGCCTTCCTTAATAATTCCAGAAAAAGCTTTAGGGCAGATTCTTACGAACTCTTATTGACTTAACTTGGGTTATATGCCTACTTTCAACCATCACTGTGGTCATGAAGTTGCATTTCTCTGATTGGTCAAGCCTAAATTGTTTGGTCATTTCTATAGAGCCCTAGGAAGGACCAGCTCAACCTGAATCACAGTGACTGAGAGGAGAGGAGAGGTGTTATCCAAAGGACAGTGAGGTTTTGTTGCCAAATGGATGGAAAGGGCAATGGATTCAAGGTAAGAAAATAAAATAAAGGGAGAAAGAATGAAAGAAAGAAAAAGAGAAGAAAGAAAGAATGAATGAAGAAAGCAAGCTTATGGTTACCAAGGGGGGAAGGGGGGTATAAATTGGGAGATTGGGATTGACATATACATACTGCTATATATAAAATAGATAACTAATAAGGACCTACTGTATAGTACAGGGAACTCCCTCAACTCAATACTCTGTAATGACCTATATGGGAAAAGAATCTAAAAAAGAGTGGATATATGTACATGTATAATGGAATCACTTTGCTGTACAGCAGAAACTAACACAACATTGTACATCAACTCTACTCCAATAAAATTAAAAAAGAAAAAAAGCAAGCAAGCAAGCTGTGTCTGCTCCATCTGCTGTCAGCACTGGCTCTGGCCCTTACTAGTTCTCTGTGGCCTTAAGCAAATCCTTTGCCTTCTTTTTTTTTTTTTTCAGTCCGGTTACAGTTTAATATAAAACCACTACCCTCAAGTGGTTTAAATCCCAGATGAACTACTTTTTTCTTTCCACATGGTTTTTCATTTTAGAAACTGAAGAAAAAGTTTAAAACCTTGCTGTTTTATCTGACTTCTTGGCGTTTGCTTTACTTGAGAAATAAGCTTCCAAACTTTGATCGGATTAAGTGCCAGTCCTTACAAAGTTGAAATAAAGGCCAGGATACATGGGCTGTAGCTAAGATACTGTGCAAACATTGGCTAAGATACTGTGCAAAGACACTGTGGCTATACATGTGGCTAAGATACTGTGCAAACATTGTTTACACAAAAGAGTTCCCGAGTTACAGAGTTAAAGTCAAGGCTCTCCATCCTTTAACTTTCTACCCACAGGCAGGTGTGGAAACACCCTGGAATTCCTAGACACTGTTTATAACATGCACTAAACTGTTCTTAGGCTACTGCTTAGGCTTGAGACGGCTGAGCAACCTTGGCAGGTATTTAAGCCTCAGTGCCTGCTGTGTACAATGAGTGTCATAAAAATACCCACTGTAGAGAGTAGTGATGAAGAGTATGGTGGGCAGAATTCCAAGATGACCCCATGATTCCCACCTCCTGGCATCCACGCCCTTGCAGAATCTCTTCCCTTGAGTGAGGAGGAAGCTGTGATTTGCTTCTATGCAACAGAACATGGCAAAGGGGATGGGATGGTCACCCCTGTGATTGTGTTACTTTATATAAGGCACCATCTAATACATAAAAAAGGAACCAATCTAAAATTGTACTATTTATTAAAAAAAATAAAACGTATGTGGTCCAACAGGTCCAGCCAACTGGAGCTAGAGATTCTCCTGCTCATCTTGGTGAATTAAGCTGCTCTTTTATGACTGGAAGGGGCCATGATAGAGATTAGAGAACAGGTTCTTGGACCTTAAAGAGGCCCCTGGCTGACAGCTGGCAAGGAAACAGGGACATCAATCCTACAACTACAAGAAAATAACTTCCTCCAAATGACCTCAGGGAAATAGGAAGTGAGTTCTTCCCTAGTCAAGCCTCCAAATAGGAAGGCAGCATGGCCCAATACCTTGAGTGCAGCCTTGAGTAGAAACGCTGAGTAGGGGAACCAGCTAACTCATGCCTGGAATCCTAGTCCATGGAAGATGGGAGAGAATGCATGTTTGTTGTTTTAAGCCACTAAATTTGTGGTAATTTGTTACATAGCAATAGAAAAGGAACACAAGGGGTAAAAGATTATGCATGTAAAATGCATAGACTTAGCACTATGCCTAAGTGCTCAATATTAGTTATTCTCAGTATTATAATGAAAAAGTTAGGCATTGTAGATTCAAGACAGTACAAGGCTGTAAATCTCCCTGTGTCCATCAGAGATAGCCTTCTGGGCTGGATGGACCCCAATCGGGGGCTATGCTTCCGTACAGTAGAGGCCAGCATTGCAGACATCTATACAGCCAAATGATGACCAAACTGATGAACCACTTATTTGAAACACAACTTATAATCACCATATAATTTCAGCAGAAATTAGTTTAGTACAATGGGAACTGATCCAGAGTGTTAGTGTTGGAAAGACATCGAGCTTACCCAATCATGACTTGAGATCAGGCAAGGAGGAACAGATGTTTCAAACAAGATCAGGTTTGAAATTCTACAATTGGGTTCATCCAGGATTTGGAAACCAAGAGAAAGGAAAATAATATTTTATTGAGCACCTGCCACATAGTCTCAAACGTATTATTGCCTTTAGTATGAGTAATCTATAGGGAAGAAATTATCCGCTTCATTTTACAGGTGATGAGGGTGAAGTTAAGGAAGATGAGCTCAGAAAAGGTAAGTGACCTGCCCAGGGTCCCCCAGGGCTAATCCAACCTCTGGATGAATTTGGTAGCTGGGAGAGTCCTAGGCGTCTACCATGATGGGACTGTAACATGTGTATATGAAAGGAATCTCGCCCAAAAAGAAGGAAATGAGGAGAATGGATGAGTAAGGACAGGAGCCAAACAACCTTGATTTAAAAACTTTGACATTTGGCTCAACTTGTATCAAATAATATGTTTCCAGGCTTCCCTGGTGGCACAGTGGTTGAGGGTCCGCCTGCCGATGCAGGGGACACGGGTGCGTGCCCTGGTCCGGGAAGATCCCACATGCCGCGGAGCGGCTGGGCCTGTGGACCATGGCTGCTGAGCCTGCGCATCTGGAGCCTGTGCTCCACAACGGGAGAGTCCACAACAGTGAGAGGCCCACGTACCGCAAAAATAATAATAATAATAATAAAATAATAATATGTTTCCAAGAAAAAAAAATGTTAAGGGAGACAATAGGGAGATATATCCTGAACCGCCTAATGGGAGAGAAGAAATAAAAGGTCGACACCTTCTTCTTTGTTTAAATTTTACTGTGGTAAGAACACTGAGTATAAGATCTACCACCTTGAGAGATTTTTTTTCAGGATACATTCAGTATAGTTGTGTATAGACACTGTGTTGTACAGCAGATCTTTAGGACTTATTCATCTTGCATGACTGAAAGTTTATACCTATTGATCAGCAACTCTCCGTTTCCCCCTCCCCGGGGCCCTGGCAACCACCATGCTATTCTTTACTTGAGTTTGACTATTTTAGATAGTTCATATAAATGGAGTCATATAGTGTTTGTTGTTCTGTGACTGGTTTAATTCACTTAGCATAATGTCCTCAATGTTCATTTATGTTGTCACACATTGCAAGATTTTCTTCTTTTTCCAGGTGGAATAATATTCTATTGCATGTATATACCACATTTTCGTTATCCATTCATCCATCAATTGGACATTAGGTCATTTCCCACATTTTGGCTATTGTGAATAAGGCTGCAATGAACATGGGAGTGCTAATATCTCTTTGAGATCCTGATTTCAATTCTTTTGAATAAATACCCAGAAATGGGATTGCCTGATCATGTAGTAGTTCTATTTTTAACTTTTTTCTTTAAAATTTTTTAAAATTTAATTTTTCATCGTATATTGGGGTATAGTTGATTTACAATGTTAGTTTCAGGTGTACAGCAAAGAGGTTCAGTTATACATATACATATATTCACTCTTTCAAATTCTTTTCCCATACAGGTTATTACAGAATATTGAGTAGAGTTCCCTGTGCTATACAGTAGGTCCTTGTTGATTATCTATTTTATATATAATAGTGTGTATCTGTTAAGCCCAACCTCCTAATTTATCTCTGCCCCCCCACCCTCCCCCTTTGGTAACCATAAGTTTGTCTTTTATGTCTGTAAGTCTGTTTCTGTTTTGTAAATAAGTTCATTTGTATCATCTTTTTTAGATTCCACATATAAGTAATATCATATGATATTTTTCTTTTCTGTCTGACTTACTTCACTTAGTATGATAATCTCTAGGTCCATCCACATTGCTGCCAATGGCATTAGTTCATTCTCTTTTATGGCTGAGTAGTATTCTATTGTATATAGGTACCACATCTTCTTTATCCATTCATCCATCCTTGGACACTTAGGTTGCTTCCATGCCTTGGCTACTTTTTGAGGAACCTCCATACTGTTTTTCATAGTGACCACACCATTTTGCATTCCTACCAACAGTGAGCCAGGGGTTCTAATTTTTCCACAAACTTGCCAACACTTGCTTTTTTTTTTTTAATGACAGGTATTCTAACAGGTGTGAAGTGATGTCTCATTGTGGGTTTTTTTTTTTTTTTTTTTTAACCTTCCCTTCTTTATTGTTTCTTGGTACTTTTGTTCACAGGTGGTGTTGCAAGACTCTGAAGTCAGGATGTGCTAGCCGTCCCAGAAGAGCAAGCAGGCCAAGCGGTTACACCTACTTTAGTCTGGGCCTTACTCCCAGAGTATCAATGCAGCTCTGCTCCTGCACTCTGCTGGACTCTGTGTTGGTTTCTGTGCATTAGGTGAAACAGCTCTTCTCCAGCCTGGAAGGAGGGGCCACCTGTAGGAGACGAACGCTGTTGTTGAACCTGCCCTAGCTCTTGGTTGTCTCTCAAAACTGTGATTGTCTAAGTTGTGTATTTCACCTTCGGAGGTGCCTAGCGCTTGAGGGGATCTTAGTCAGCACCGAGACTCAGGCTGGTTGGAAGCCGGTTCCACAGGAAGAGCTTTTACAGTGTGTAAATACATACAATGCTGAGGGACCCTGGAGCACGAGCCCCACTAGCCTAACAGACCCAGATGGCCTACAGGTGGCCCCTGGGGGCAGTGAAAAACCCAGGGGCCCAGCCAGAAACTCGGGCCTGATGTTAACACCCCAGAGAGAACCCGGGCCCAGAATAACCCCCTCGCCCTTAAGTAACCCCTGGTCCACAGGAAAACCCAGATCCATACCTAACCCTGGGGGCTGTGGTAACCTGCCCCGCCCCCAACCTCCCCCTCACGCAGAAACCCGGGGCCAGGGTTAAACCCCTCAGCCGTAAACCAGGGGCCCAGACGTAAATCCCCCAGTCGTAAACCTGGGCGAGTCGTAAACGCTCCAGTCATAACCCTCTCGCGCCAAGACGTAAACCCTTCAGACTTAAACCAGGGGGCCCAGTCGTAAGTCCCCACCCGGTGGTAAACTCTCCAGTCGTTTGCCCCCAAGACGTAAACCCGGGTCGGAGATGTAACCCGGAACCCCCCACGCTGCGCTCTGGAGCATAGACGGCCAGCGCCCAGCGCCCCGCGTGCCTCAGACGCCTGGCCTCAGGCGACTGGGCTGACCGGGAAGCCACTGACAGGAGGCCGCCTCTCAGGCGTCTCCAGGCCAGAGGAGAGGAGCCCCCACAGGACGCCAGGCCCTCAGGCGACTCTGTGACAGGACGGCCGCCCAAGGTGAGTGTGTGCGTCTCAGGCGGGTCTCTGAGCTCGGCGAGGCGGGCGCGGCCCTGGGGTTCGGGTCTCCTCGGGGTGCGGCCCCTCCGGACTGGGGTCGGGGGTGTCCCGGCGACACCATCGCCTCTCGCCCTCGGGCAGCTCGTCCGGGCGTCTGCGAGGCCTAAGCCGAGCCGGGCGGTTCCCGGGACTGGTTCACGGGGCCGCGGGGTCCGGGTCCTCCTGCGGGCCCGGCGGCCCTGGGGACCCCGCGCGGGGCGCCCAGGCGGCGGGGAGGGGACGGACGTGAGGCGCTGGCCGGGTTGGGGGCCAGGGCGCCGCGCAGGACGTGGTCTCGGGCCCCTCTCACTCTATTGCCCGGATTTCCCTCTCTGTGGGCTCTGGACTGAGGGCTTAGATACTAAAGGGGACCGGGCTGCCCGTTGTTGTGGCCGGAGCGCGGCAGCCAGTGTCATCACAGGAAGGATGGGTGGCTGTCAGACCACAGTTTTACCATGTGATAGGATATGTCGTAGTTTTATCAAGTGAGAACTGTGTCTTGCGGTAGAAAGTGATCCTACTAGGCGTGTTTTTCTGAAGCTCCTTAGATTATCCAGGGAATATCCGGGTTTCTGACGCCGGTGATGCTCGCGGTGTTGGGGTACTGGCCGTGTGACAGGGGCCGGTGCGCAGCGGCCATGGGTGGCCCTTTACCGGCTGCACGTGTAGCAGGAGCGCCGTCCGCAGCGTAGCAGTGACTGAGTGATTTGGGTCCTTACTCTGGACCAGCCTCTGGGCTTACTGCATGTCCCCCCATAAGATCTGCCCTATGAAATAGCTGCTGTCCTGCCTGAAAAACGAGCACACAGACGTTATTCTGGGACCTTCGGTGGTTTGCTGAGATCACGCAGTTAGCCAGACAGAAAGGCAGTCCTCGAATTGTCGCTGAAATGGCTCGCCTTATTGAGAAGGTTCTCTGCCTCAGCTGGAAAGCCATCCCCTCCCGTGGTTACTCGTGCCTGGGGGTGATTTCGTCTTTATGGATCCTGTTCCATTCAGTCTGTTTGGAAGCCTTGCATAATGGAGGCTTCCCTTTGACCCAGTCCTGTCATTTTGGTAGTGTGTTTGAATCTCTTCAGAGGTAAAACCTGGAGGATTTGAAGATGGCAAGGTGGGAATTAAACCTCATTGTGGTTTTGATTTGCATTTCCCTGTTGATTAGTGACATTGAACATCTTCTCATGTACTTGTTGGCCATTTATATGTCTTCTTTGGAGAAATGTCTATTCAAGTCTTTCGTCCAATTTTTAATCGGGTTATTAAAAAAGCACAGGCAACAAAAGCAAAAATAGACAAGTAGGAGTACATCAAGCTATAAAGCTTCTGCGTATCAAATGAAATAATCAGTAGGGTAAAAAGGCAACGTGAGAAATGGAAAAAATATTTGCAAACCATGTATCGGATAACGGGTTAATTTCCAAAAGATACCTTCCATTTTTAGAGTGGGCATTAATCATTTTCTTGATAGCCTCTATATTGATATTTTTCCTTCAAATTTTTAAAATTGATCACTTAAAATTGAATGTCAGAGGTTGCCAAGGTCTTTCTTTCTTTCTTTCTTTCCTTCCTTCCTTCCTTCCTTTCTTTCCCTCCCTCCCTCCCTCTCTCTCTCTTTCTTTCTTTCTCTTTCTTTCTTTCTTATTCGAATGTTTCTATCTCAGCTTATTCCAAACAGGATTTGAGGCAGGTATGAAAGATATATGCAATACTCCAGGTATAATAAACTATAACCAATTAATTAAAATATGCAAACAGAAAACACCCCAACCGAATAAACAATAAAGGGAGAGAGAACCAGGAGCAAGATTTGTTACACAAAATCCACACCAAGGAGTCCTAGACATTTGCTGGAGATTGGCCACAAATTTGCTTCTGTACCTCCCAGCATCTAGAAGAGGCAAAGACAGTTATGAGTTTCATGTCTATACATAGAAGCAAACAACAGTGTCACTGACCATCAATCATGTACAAACTAAGTACCGCGCTTCTATATATATTACCTCATCTAATCCTCACAACAAAATGCAAGCTAAGTATTATCTTCTGCGTTGGAAAATGAAAGAGGTATCCAACCTGAGAGCTGAGAGTTAGAAAGTGGTAAGGAGGAAATTCACATCCAGGTCTGATCTCTCCAAGACCTGCCCCCTTCTCATTGCACTGAGCTGCACTTCTCCACCATCAGCTGCCCTGCAAATGTACAACTGTCTCTCGTACTGAAAACCGAAAAGAATTTCTCGAGGGCTTCTCAGAGGGAGGGCCCTGTGTTAAGTAATGAGCGTGGCTGTCAACAACAGCCTTCGAGGGAACACAGAAACAGTTTACGGGTTATTTCTCACCTTGTATTATGGTCCCTAAATACAAGTGGGTGGCACCATGCCAAGGTAAAGTTTGGCAAGAAAGCATCCTATAGGGAGATATCCAAGACATGACAGGTCATTGCTATTTTGTTCTTTAAACATGCTGATGCAAAGTACTCCAACAGAGGGACTTCTGGTCCACAGCACTGTCATGGAGGCCCCAGCAGTCCTAGTCTACATTCTACCTCTGGCATCTGACTAATGAGCTCCTAAGAGGTCAGCTCTGCTTCAGTTAGTACCTGCAGGGAGATAATGAGCTGCAGCTTGGACTGAAGTTAATTACCCAGGTTAGAGGCAGAGGGAGGCTGGGCTGAACCCATTTCAGCCAGACACAGAGCTGTCAAAAACAAGAGCGAGACAAGCTTTCTCAAGGAACCTGTAAAGGGGAAGTAGGAATAGTGAGATGTGTTTGGGAGGCTGTGAATTTCAATCAAGCACTGTTTTTTTTTTTTTTTTAAAGAAGACATTGGGGGTAGGAGTTTATTAATTAATTTATTTATTTTTGCTGTGTTGGGTCTTCGTTTCTGTGCGAGGGCTTTCTCTAGTTGTGGCAAGCGGGGGCCACTCTTCATCACGGTGCGCGGGCCTCTCACTATCGCGGCCTCTCACTATCGCGGCCTCTCTTGTTGCGGAGCACAGGCTCCAGACGCGCAGGCTCAGTAGTTGTGGCTCACGGGCCTAGTTGCTCCGCGGCATGTGGGATCCTCCCAGAGCAGGGCTCGAACCTGTGTCCCCTGCATTAGCAGGCAGATTCTCAACCACTGCGCCACTAGGGAAGCCCCAAGCACGGTCTTAATTAGGACTGAAACAGCTTAAAAAAAAAAAATCCTCATGTACTCCCATAAGTACCAGCAATGCACATCACAGTCTCAGCCTGATCCTAGATCCTGGTACTCTTCAACCATTTATTTATGAAATATCCACTATGCAGCAGGGCCAGGCTCTGGGAACCAGAGTGAACCCTGTTCTCGTGAGGTCTGCTTCTAGGATGTCTGGGCTCTGTCCCTACACTGGGCAGCTGAGAGAAATGACCTCAGGAAGGGAGGAAGTGTGCTTTGCCCCAGTGGATGGAGATGAAGGTGTCCAGCTTCCTTGAGTGCCACGCACTTGACATCCATAAGCCTCTAAACCCCAAATTCTGGGGACGAGGGACTAGCCTCCCCATCGTGTTGGTGGGTAGCTAAGGATGGAATTGGAATCTGGTTCTGTCTGGCTGTAAACCCCAATTCATTCCATAGCATCTCACTGCTCCTTGACTAGACGATCAAGGGGTCTAAGTCATTGATCCCATTCCTGCATTGAAAATGCCTCTCTGGAACTATTTGTAACCTTTCCCTTTCTTGGGAGAATCTCAAATGAAATAAAACCACTGCCCTTCATTATACAAATATGACATGATGTTCATATACCAGTGGTTATTTTTACACCAACCTTGCTTCTTCAAATCCCCAGTGAGGAGTAGAGATTGCACCAGCAACCTCAACATCAAAATACAACAGAGGATCCAAAAAACAATGTCGCCAATATTGCTCAAAGCAAACTGTAGCCTCTGAGGTCTGCGTTGGAGGCGAATTATGTCACACTTTGCACCCAGCTGAAGAAGGAGACGAGAAGAAGCATGAGGGAGCAGGTGAGAGAAGGGGAAGCTGACTGCCCAAATGTGGAGGATACAGAAAACCATGAAAAGCAGACAGAGCTCAAAAGGCTCATCATTCCTAAAAGCCAGCCTACTCAGCTGGATATTTCCAAAGCCTCACAGTATCATTGAACTTGGTGAAGTTCCAGAGGTGCCGTGTGCTGAACAATATTAATAAGTCAGGGTTACCTGGGTATAACATGATTTGTATCGAGGTTCAATATTAATAAAACAGGATCGGTATGGGGGAAAATCTTGATTTTTTTCCTGCAGTGTTCCCCCCTACTCACCAACATTCTGGCAGGTATTTGATATTATCTCAAGGAAAATGGCCATGAATGCCCATGCACTAACATAAAGAATTTTAATTTTATTTCTTTGGGCATTTCTGTGGTCCCAACTAATTGCTTTAACATACCTGTGTTATTTCCATTCATCCTTCAAATAGGTGCTTAGGGCCATTGATTATGAAAAATACAGACTAACAAGGCATCTTCAAAGCAGAGTGCTGAATGGAATGGTGGTGTGGTAAACTTTGGGAGCATCAAAGGTGAACTCACCTCTGATCCCTTTTGTTACATGGGTTGCCACAGTGATGACAGCTTAGGCTGGAAGGAGACTGGATAATGACAATAATAGATACCATTTCAAGAGAACTTTACTATGTGCCAGGCGCTATGCTTTCCACCTTTAACCCTCAGAAAGACCCCATGGTCTGCTAAGTTGTTGAGCAGACCAAGTTGTTGTGTCCAAGAGGAAACTGAGGCACAGGAAGTTATATAACGCACAAAGTCCTGTATCTAGAGAATGACACAAACCAGGATTCAAATCCAGGTGGTCTGGCTCCAGAGCTGTCACTGACCTATTGAATATTTGCTGCCTGGAGAAGGTGGTCAGATTTGAAGATGCTTACAAAATGGATGCATATTTTCCTTTCTGATTCCTGTAACAGGATAAATATGCAGTGAGCCTGTCCCACCCTTTGGAAACCAACGTGGTCTCTTATAATGTTAACCTGGAACCACGGAGAGACAGCCATTACTTGGAGGATGGCTCCAAGTACACACAATATCTTGAGACATGAAGAAAAGTTGGATTCTTCCTTCATAAACTGTTTTGAAGGCAAGAAGCCAGCAAGGCAGAAACCTGTGGGGTTGAGGGAAGGATAAAGAAAGAAGAAAGTATATGTTTTGTGGTTCCATGATAAGCACTTGGAGGCATCCCACAACTATATGTAGAAGTTCACAGGTATCATCCTTTTCTACAACACAATATCTAATTGTTCAAGATCTACTCATAGATAATATATTATCATATGACGCAGCCATTTCACATCTAGGTACTTATTCAAAAGAAATAAAAATGTATATCCATACAAAGACTTGTAGATGAATGCTCATAGCATCTTCCTATACAATAGCTCCAAACCAAGAACAACCCAGCTGTCCATCAACAGGTGACTGGATGAACACATTGTGCTAAATCTGTTATCCATATGATGCAATGCTGTGCAGCAATAAAAGGCAATGAACTTTTGAATATCTTCAACAGCAACAATGAATCTCAAAAATAACTATGCCAAGTGAAAGAAGTAAGACAAAAAAAGAGCACACACTGTATGATTCTATTGATCTAAAATCATAGAAGATGCAAACTAACCTATAATGATCAGTGTTTTCCTGAGGATGGGAGGGAGGGAACATGGAGGGAATTGCAAAGGGACAAGAGGAAACTTTTGGGGGTGATTCATATGCTCATGATCTGGATTGTGGTGATGGTTTCACAGGTGGATATGCATGTCAAAACTATTCTAATTGTGGGCTTCCCTGGTGGTGCAGTGGTTAAGAATCCACCTGCCAATGCAGGGGACACGGGTTCGAGCCCTGGTCTGGGAAGATCTCACATGCCGCAGAGCAACTAAGCCTGTGTGCCACAACTACTGAGCCTGCGCTCTAGAGCCTGTGAGCCACAACTACTGAGCCTGCTCTCTGGAGCCCGTGAGCCACAACTACTGAAGTCCGAGTGCCACAACTACTGAAGCCTGCATGCCTAGAGCCCATGCTCCCAGCAAGAGAAGCCACTGCAGTGAGAAGCCCATGCACCACAACAAAGAGTAGCCCGCACTCGCCGCAACTAGAGAAAGCCCACGCACAGCAACAAAGACCCAATGCAGCCAAAAATAAATAAATTAAATAAATAAATTTATTTTAAAAAACTATTCTAATTGTACACTTGAAACAGTGTGGTTTACTGTATATCAGTTATATCTCAATAAGGATGTTAAATAAGAGAGTGCATAGGTCTTCTGATGGAGGAAAGTGCCAGACCAGTAGTTATGAACCGAGGGGTATGATGGCAGAACTTTAACTCGGAATGATTAGGTTAGAGGAAGGAGAACAAATAGAAGAAATAAATAGAACAAAGCTAGGAGACCGGACAGAAGGCAATGCTGTAACCTGGCTGAAGGATGCTGAAGACTGAACTAAGCCAGTGGCCATGAGGAACTGGGGGAGGAGATAGAAGTCAAGGGACAGAGTCCAGGAATGGGTGGTGGGAGCAGTCAGACGAGGAGCAGCAACAAAGGTGCAGTGGGGGCCAAATCAGAAGTACCCCCGTGGTTCAGAAGTTTCCACTGACGCTCTTCATAGCCAGTGAGAGCTGAGTCACAAGAAGATCTGACTGTGGGGACATACAGTTTCCACAAAGAGCTTTGCTCTTCCTTTTCATACTAGAGCTTTTGCATCCTTTAACTGGGCAGTGAAGGCCACCAGGATCACCTGAGCCGGGAGAGAACCCAAACATCACTAGTAATTCAACCAGTGTGCTCTTCTTCCAGTTAATTCCACAGCCTCTTGACAGCCTGGCATTCAAAGCTCAGAAATCCTCCCAAAGTCTCCTGCCACTCCCCTGCCTCGTGCACTCTCTCTGTAATGAACGCTGCTTCCTTCCTTGAGAAAGTCTCCCTCACAAAGCAATTGCAATACTGCCAGCTACTCCCCAGAAATGAGAGAGACCGAGGGAGCAGGCTGGGGGCATCCAATACCCCTCGGTAACCAACCACTCCTCAGCCCCTGGAAGAGAACAGAAACTCAATATACCTTATGATCACATCTCCACACAAAAGAAACTCTCTAGGCAACTTGTCTTAACACATCAATGTTACAGATGTGTCTCAACAAAGGAGGGCAATCAGTTCTAATGAAAGTGGGGACTGACACAGAGCTCACACATGACAATGGGTTTGTCATTGATCAACAGTGAAGCAGGGTGACTGACTCATGCTTGTTATGTCTATTGTCAGAAAAAGAGTTTGCACTTCTTTCTTGGGTTCTTAGAGCTAGAAAAGATATTTGGCGTAATCTAGTCAACCATCAGTGAGTGCAAGGCAAGGCATTATGGAATCCCAAGGAACAATGGTGGAGCTTCAATGCTATAGGTTGCAGGAGATGGAGAGAGTCATGTGGTGAGAGGTGGGCAGGCCCCAAATCACCAAGGGACTGGTGTGCTCACCTAAGAAGTTTTAATTCTCTCCTGAAAGCTGGGGAGTGACGTTCTCAGATCTGTGTTCTGAAGGTCACGATGGCAGACTTGAATAAAATGCAGCCAGTTAAGAGACAGGGAGACCCTAAAGCACCAAAGTCTGGTCTAATGTCACAGAGATAATTAGGGATGAAGAAAGGGGGAATTCCCTGGTGGTCCAGTGGTTAGGACTTGGCGCTTTCACTGCCGTGGGCCCAGGTTCAATCCCTGGTCGGGGAACTGAGATCCCACAAGCTGCGTGGCACGGCCAAAACAACAAAAAATAAATGAATAAATAAAATAAAAATATACCAAAAAAAAGAGGAAGGGCTAGTATGGGTACAGTATGATGCTGACTGGCTCACCAAGGCCAACCCCTCCAATCTGCTCACCTTCATGGCTCTGTTCTGTGCCTGCAGCTCATCTTCCTCCCTGGTCCTTCCTTGTGACTTCCAGAGGTGCTAATTCATTGGGTGTGCTGCTTCAGGCACTGGCTTCTTCTTGATCAGCCTAAGCCAGGACCTCCTGCATTGTTTCCCTAGCTGGACTCCAAGAAGTGCACCTCTCTAACATCATCCTGTGGCCTAGATCCTCTCAATATTAATACAGCTACACTAACCCTTCTGTTTCTCCAAGTGCCAAGCTCATGTCTGCCTCAGGACCTTTGCACATGCTGTTACCGCTGCCGAGAATGCCCTTCTACCTCACTCTTCATCTGCAAACGGCGCCCCATCCTTGAGGGCTCATCATATATCATATCTTTAAAGCAGACATTCCTGGTTAACCTCTCCCTCCCCCCGAGCTAAATGAGACCTTCCCTTCTGTTTTCCTTAATAGCTCTTTTCACAGTCTGAAATGATAGAATCCATTATATTCTATGTTTAACAACAGTCCTCCACACTAGACTCCACAGGGCAAGGACTGTGTCTAATTTTTCAACTCTGTATCTGCGGCATTTATCCCAGTGCTTAGCATAGTCTATGCCCAGTAGACTTGAGGAACCCTCAAGCCCATCTCGCAGCCTTAATTCTGCTCCCCTCTTGTCTGATACATGCTTAGTTATAGCAGATGCCCTCAAAGCGTTTCTGGAATACTAGAACAGTCTTATTCATAGAAAGAAACCGTTTTTAGTGGACCTTTGGGGTCCTGAGACCTGGGTTCAAATCCCAGCTCTACCTGAGTGGCTATCTAGTAAACGACACTGTAGTCTGTACTGTAGTATATAGTAAAGTGTGTCAGCACTTAGTAAACAGGAATCGTGTTCCCAGCTACAGAGCAAAAGCTGTCACTGGACAGGAAATGGCTTCTACTTTGTAGAAGTAAGTGTCTGCAATATTGCCCAGAACTCAAAGCCTTTGTTTTTTCCTGGAAATAAAATAACAATATAATTCGGTTACACTTTAAAAATAAAAGAGTAGTTTCCTCACTCCCACACTGTCACATACAGAAAGTTTAGGTACAAAGTTTAGGCTGTTGCAAGACATGTCTCCGTATAGTACATTTATATTCATGTGAAGTACACTAACTTATGTAATTGTACACATTTGTGACTTGCATCGGGGTTTGAAACCCGACTCTGCCCCTCCCTAGTTGAAAAACCTCAAGAAATTTACTGCACTTTCTGAGCCTGTTTGTTCAAATGCAGAACCTCATAGGGTTACTATGAGAATGCAGTAAATATATGTATAAAGCACGTGAAGCCATGTCCCACACATGGCATGTTCAATGTAAATTTCAGTGGTGATTGCTAATATACTCAGAACAGTGCCTGGCGAGCGGTAAATACATTCTCACATTAGCGGTGATAAATCAACTTTTGCTGAAGTCCATTGGATGAGATCCGGGATATGTGAGAATTGCCAGGACAAGGGCGGGGGTGGTCTCTGAGCAGCTGGGGGCTGTGCTGCTGGCTGGTTCATGAGATCTTAACGGCTCATCATGCAGGTGCTGATGGGGCACTGTCGCTTTAAGAGAGGAAGTCAAAGATGCTTTTCCTTGAACACCACAAACTAGTGAGACCGTCAGTGCTATGGGAGGGGGCTGGGGATTCAGATTTTTATATTTCACTTGATATGACGTGTTCTAACCTCGCAAGTGCAAGTCCATCCCCTCTTTGAGGCATACTTTCACAGATATATTAAGAGTGTCCATCCAGGAGGTTTTTATTTTTTTTTAAGCACTTGAAAATATTTAAGGCTTTTAAGCCAGAGCAGAATTTGGAGTAAAGAGTAGAAAAGAGCCCATATTTTTCCCTCTAAATCTTATAGCAGAGCCTCCTTCAGAGAAGTAAGATGGCAACAGTTTGGTGGCCAGTGTCAGAGGCAGGGCACCTCCACCTGGTTGAAATTGTTTTCCAGGTTATAACCAGCAAATTAGCACATGTTTACATGCCTGGGATGTAATTCTCTTTTTTTTTTTGGTGGTACGCGGGCCTCTCACTGCTGTGGCCTTTCCCGTTGCGGAGCATGGGCTCCGGACGCGCAGGCTCAGCGGCCATGGCTCATGGGCCCAGCTGCTCCGCAGCATGTGGGATCCTCCCAGACCGGGGCACGAACCCGCATCTCCTGCATTGGCAGGCGGACCCCCAACCACTGCGCCACCAGGGAAGCCCTGTAATTTTCTTTAATAATTGGTTTCCTTTGGCCTCTCCGAGTGGTTTGTTGAAGAGAAAAATCGAAGGTGCCTAAAGAACACTGAGGTTTTCTGGGTTCTGGCTTCTCAGGCATGAGAAAGTGACAAGGAAAACTAAGACCAGGAGAGCCATTTATCCATTTTACAGAGAGGAAGCTGCAGCCTGGGACGCCACCAGATCACACAGTGGATGAGGAGCCAGGGCTGGTATTTGAACCCAGGTCACTGTGGTCTCCAACTCCAGGGCTCTTTTTTTCTGATACTTAGGAGTCTTTATTTATTGACTTTCCTATTCCCAGAGAATCATTGTCCAACAGCATCATATCTATCTCGGTGCATATGTAAAGCTGGCCAATGAACCCTGAAGTCTAAGTCAGCTGGGGGTGGACTACAGGAAAGTGGGGTCCACGGAGAAGAAAGACATGAGATATTTACAACCTCTTTCCTGACCCTGGGTGGCATTGCCTTTGTGTGATGCCTGGAACTGTAGCAGTCATCTTGAGGCCACGAGGTAAGAATAAACCCTACCTGATGCTGGCATACCAAAAAGAGGGAAAGAATATAAATGCTCATCATTACGCTCCTTAGTTTCTCAACCATGGAGCCCTGCAGAAAAGCCCACATCCTTGGATGATGGAAAATAGACTAGATCTCTACTATATGACTGCCAATAGGATAACTGATAGAAAAACTACAGAAGTGACACATGCAGTGAAATCTCTCTATAGTCACACAGGGGAGGTCTGGTCTATATTCCACAAGGAGAGTGCTACCCAGGGGTGGAAAACAATCTCTCTCTGTGTCCTTTTTCTAAATGGAAGAAAAGCTTTCCCAGAATATCCCCAACTGATTTGGCCTCATGGTTTATTGACCATGTTTATTTCACATGCCCAGATTACTATATCACTCACTTGACAAAAGGAATGGAACTGCTGTGACTGTCTTAGATCACTGGTCTTCAATCCTGGCTGCCCCATTAGAATCATATGATGGTGCTTATAAAACACAGTCATGCCTGGGCTCTACCACACATCCGTTCTCCCTGTGGACGAGAGTTCTCTCTCCTTGTCCCATAACTTGAGGTCTTGATTCTGAAAAACTTCTCTCATTTCGGAAGGTCAGACAATTTCTCAAGTTATGAAACTGACTTTGTGATACCCAGAGTGGCATATACAGTCATTCACTCGACAACTCTTCATTGAGTGTCTACAACAGGACAGAAACTGCTCAGATTGATAGAGATGTTATTCCAATCAATACGGCAGGGAGGTCCTTGAGCTCATGGAGCTTTATATTTTAGTGAAGGGAGACAAAAGAATAAACAGATACCTACAGTAATTTCAAATGGTGTCACATGCCATGAATAAAGTAAAACAGAAGAATGTCATGAAGAGAGGCTGGAGATGGGGTGTCAGTTTATACAGAGAAATCAAGGATGGTCACTTTGAGACAGAGACACTGGAATTGGGACCTGAATGGCTGCAAGGCAGCATAACATTCTTGGAAGAGGGAGCAGCATTCCTGATTAAGAATGAAGCCTGTGTGTTTGAGGAACAGTCATGAGGCCCATGTGCCTGGAATGATGGGGAGCTTGGTAGGAGATGAAGTCAGAGGTGGGCAGGAGCCTCCTGCCTTAGAAGTTGTAGTGGGTTGACCGGTGGCCCCCCAAACTATATGCCCACCCACAACCTGGAAGTGTGACCTTATTTGAAAAACGGGGTCTTTTCAGATATAATTAACAGTCTTGAGATGATTTTATCCTGGATTACGGTGGGTCTTAAATCCAATGACAAGTGTCCTTGTAAGATAAAAGAAGAGAAGATACACAGAGGAGAGGGTGATATGAAGACTCATGAAGACATTGGAGCACAGCATCTAGAAGCCAAAGAGTGCCAAGGATTGGCAGCAGCCACCAGAAGCTGCAAGAGAAGCATGCAGTGGATTCTCCTTTGGAGCCTCCTGAAGGAACCAAACCTGCTGACACATTGACTTCGGATTTATGGCCTCTAGAACTGTGAGGGAATACATTTCTGTTGTTTTAGGGCATCACATTCGTGGTAATTTGTTACAGCAGCCCAGGAAACGAATACAGAAGTCACGACTCAAAGTTGACTCAAAGAGCAGCCACTGTTCTGGTCTGAAATGGTGCTACATGTCAGCACCCTGTCCAGCTCCTGAGGAAGCAGGCCAGACTCCTCCAAGCTTGTTCCCTCCTGAAAACATCTGCCTCTCAATTCTGAACATTCTAGGAAATTTACAAGAGACCATCATTGTGTTGCAATTCAATTCACTTGAATTCATGCTGCTTGAAAAGATTACATCTGTATGTTTGAAAATTCCGTTCAATTGTTGAGCATGTCTTGGCATTTATCCTTGCACTGAGCTTAAATTATCTTTCTGGTATTATCAAAATTCAACAGTAGCATTAATTGTGCTGGGCCCAACTCTAATGGCTTCAAATAATTATTAGCACTTGCTCATTATCTCTTTTGGAAATCCTAAATATATACCTATTTTTTAAGACATTGACTCATTGGGACTGGAAAGGATACAGACTGCCATTCTTGGGCTAATGTGAATCAGGGCATTGTTCAGGAAAGTAAAAGTCTGTGGGTATGTGGATGCCAATTTGGAATATTGATCATTTTGATGGATAGGCTAAGCCTTGTTGGGATATCAAGCCTCTGCTTTCAGATGTGAGGCTCAAAATAAGATGTGGGGAGTGAGGAGGGAACTGTTTTACTTTGTTCTCTTAGCCATCTAAGTTTCTCCCAGGGTTGCTTTCCCCTCATTTCTTAGACCCCCATCATCTCGTACCTTAAAACATTTGAGTGATCTTGACCGGTTGCATCTGTGGTTGGTTGACCAGTTGGCTGGGGCTGGCTGCTCCAGGATGACCTCACTCACATGCCTGGTGGTTGGCTGGCAGTTGGCTGGGGTGGAGGTCACGTGTCACCCATCGTTCAGCAAGATGGCCTGGGCTTGTTCACGTGGCCGCTGGGTAAGTTTCCAAGAATAACAGCGAAGCACACAAGACCTCCTAAGACCTCAGCTGGGGACTGGCACGTGCTGTTACCTCCATGACATCCTAGTGACTAAAGCAAATGCCGGGGCCAGCTGGCATTCAACGGGTGAAGAAGTAGACTCCACATCTTGATCAGAGAAACTACAAGGTCACATTGCAAAGTAATGGATGCCGGGAGTGGTGAAGACTCAGGGACACTTTTGAAATCAATCTAGCATACACACATATTATAGATAAGGAAATCCCAGAGCTCAGGCTTGGGAACACTACGTTATCAATGGGCACACCACTCCCCTTTACCAGTCCTCATGGGTAGGATCATCTTTGCCTGATAGGTTGAAAGTCCATAAAGAAAGCCACTAACTTCCTCTGCTCCTGAATCACTCAGTCTGAAAAAAATCCTGGGATCTTCTGTCTCTCCCTCCTCCTCTCCTGATCCCTGGGTTCAGTTAGCTGTGGCCAGAGCTCCCCGAGCACAGACACCGGCAGCTTCCAGGGCAACAGCAAAGCTTCCATGGATTGGTCCTCCCTCGCCTAAGTTGTTCTTCCAACTAAGGAGTGATGAGCCTCCCCACGCCATTGGAGCCTCATGCCCTTTCTCCACCCCTTTCTCCAATTCTGAGAGGGCTGAGGTCCCACTCAATCAAGAGATTGACACCCAGGTCTATGCTCAAAGTCAGTTAATGGGAAGAGATGGGAATGGGGTGAAGAATTGGACCTGATGTTTGAACTGCACTCATTCTTTGTTGCTGCTGGTTGGGAGCCTTTTTTCTTTGCATCTGTGTGAAAAGGAGTCAGGAAAGAGGCTTAGGTCTTGGGGAGGAAGGAGAGGATGGCTTTTGGATTTTAATGAAAAGGACCAAAATCAATCCAGGGAACCAGGGCAGAAACAGACACTGTGGTTTCTGCTTGCCCAGCCTCAAGGCTCTGCAACTTCCAGGACCCCAACCTTCCTTTGGGAATCACCTTCCCAGTAACACACATTCTATCTCTTGTCCACACCAACAGATTTAATGAAGTTGGTCAGAGCCATTGTGAGTCAGCCCTGGGACTCTAGCTAGATGTCTTGGGGAAGAGAAGCTCTCTTTCCGTGGTTGCTTAGTGGCTAGAATAAAAGGCTGGAACTCTTGGTGGCATCTTGTCACCTCATAAGGAAAGCACATCTGCAGATGAAGCCAACACAAAGGAAAGCGGGGACCAGAGATAGAGGGGGGTGACAGTACTGAAGCACTTGGATCCATCCATTCCTGAAGCCGATATTACTGAATTATTCAGATATGAGCCAAGTCAGTTCTCTCTCTTTCCCACCCTTCCCCCTTTTTCTCTCTCAGTTTATGCAAGTCTAAGTTGGGTTTCCAACAGCCCTACCTCATAAGGAAATTCAGTCATAGCTCCATCGATCTTTTTCCAGGATTCTTAATCAAAACTCCTCCTTTCTTCCCCAACTAACAAAATAAAATTGCCATGCGTATCAGTGAATGCAGAGTCTGTGGTGATGAGGAGGGGGCGTGGATAAGGAAATCGCTGCCTGCAATTAGCTGTGTGTCTGACCAGCACAAAGCATCCTACTTCTCATACACTCGCCCCCCACACTCTCACGCACCCTCTTTCCTCTTGGAATCGAGGTGAGATCAATGTGGGCATGCAGTGTCATGTCCCATGGAAGTCCAGGTTTTCAGTTAATTATCTATTGGGAAGAAGGGGTGGTTAGGGTCTTGAGGTCACCTGTGTCTTCAGGATCCTGATGCTCTCAGACTGCCTCCATTCCAGCCTTCACTGAACCAGTGTGATTGACATTCAGGCTTTCCTGAAGTACTAAGCCACACACACACACACACACGTGCACACACACACACACACAGATACAGAGCATTGGTGAATGTAATATAGTTGAATGCATACAAAGAAAATTGACAAACAATTTGAAATTGGGTAATATATGTATTCCTTTTCATTCAAATGTCCATCTTCTCTCCCAGATTTCCACTAGCCCATAGCTGCACACAGCTTGGTAACACCTCTCTGTTCTCTTTTTATTCTCTTTACCCCTCCCTCTCAAGAGAAGAGCTACGTATACCTTTCTCTCATTCTACACAAAGACCATCTCTCTCTCTCTCTCTCTTCCTGAAGGACACCAATATCCACAAGCTCATCTTCTATAGCAAATGGCTCTCCAATGCGTTATTTCAGACACTAAAAGAAATTCCTGGCTAGATCTTAAAAATAATATTTTCCCTTTATATCTTCACAGAAAAATATCGGGTAGGAAACACTCAATGGCAGTTGGTTAGATTATAGGTGATTTTTAAAACTTGTATTTCTAATGGTACAGATGAACCAGTTTGCAAGGCAGAAATAGAGACACAGATGTAGAGAACAAACATATGGACACCAAGGGGGGAAAGCAGGGTGGTGGTGGTGGTGTGATGAATTGGGAGACTGGGATTGACATGTATACACTGATGTGGATAAAATAGATAACTATTTCACACAGATGCAAAGAAAAAAGGCTCCCAACCAGCAGCAACAAAGAATGAGTGCAGTTCAATAATAAGAACCTGCTGTATAAAAAATAAATAAATAAAATTCAAGAAAAATAAAAAAATTAAAGATTGTATTTCTAACTAACTTTGGGGAGGAGATATATTACAGTGTTGCGTAAGTATCCCAGGCAAGAAAATAAAGAAGAGTAAAACTTTATTTGTAGCCCACACAGTGGTACTAACCAGTTATTCTCAGACCTATGGGACCTGGGCTTCTCTGATAATATGCAGGCTCTGAAAGTGACACCTATGGCATCCGATTCTAGCCTCTCTTTCTGGAAGGACTTCAAGGACACTTTTTCCTGCTAAACATTGACACTCAGAGCTCAGAGAGGTTAAGCAATTTCTCTAAGGTCATACAGCTCGGAGGAGGCAGAGCCAAGATTCAGACTCCAATGTCTGACCCTGCACACGACGTTCTTTTCTTTACTGTATATCTCCATCCAGAGAGCCTGAAGCTGGAGATTCAAGGATCCCAGCCTGTGGAGAGAAGGAGATCTGAAGACGCTGGAAAACACTTGGCCAGGCATCATGTGTGATTCTTATGGGGTTCTCTGACGTAAATGGCGAGTGTTCTGGTACAGGACACACTGCTAGAGGGATGGATCCCCTCACACTTCACCCCCTCTGGGAAGGTACGCCCAGCATTCCTGATCACCACCAGAAACATTTCACCTGTGTGAAATGATGCTGGGAATGACCTTCAGAACAATTCTTCCTATAAAATTATGTGGCTGAAACATGGCCTTTTAAAAATGAATGTGATCAGACTCAATTTGGCTATAGTCATTCAAGACACTGACTCATCAAACCTTTATTAGAACCAGAGGATTGTCGCCATGGTTTTCTGCCTGGGAGTTTATGATCAAGTCCCCCACCCCCAACTCTGGAGCAAAAGCAATGTAAGCTATGGCTGATGTGTCTCCATCTGTGCGCACATTTGTGATGATGCTTTTGATCAAGGGGGCAGGAAAATAGATCCCACACTGGGGGAGGCAGATTATCCTTCCCCAGATTCTTCCTCCAAGTTCTGGGCTCTATTTTATGTGGAAGACAATTAAGCATCAAATCTTAAAGTGATAGGACCTTGGTGATAACCATGCAAAAGCAGTGGTATAATGCAGCAGCTAAGAACTTGAACCAGACTGTCTGGCTCCTTTGATCATTCATTTCTGCATTTATTATATACCTACTGTGTGCCAGGCACTGTTTTAGGTGCTGGGTCTCTAGCTGTCACTAAGGTAGGATCCTTGCTTTCGTAAGGTTCCAAGTCAAGTTGAGGAAGAGAGACAAAATATGAGCAAGAACACAGCAGATAGAAGTGAGTGATGTGAGGAAAAACAAAGCTGGGAGGGTGACAGGGGGCAGGGAAAGGCTGTAGGGGAGGGGTCAGGGAAGTCCCCTCTGCAGAAGTGACTTAGCTAAAACCCAAAGGAAGAGAATGAATCAGCGTGGAAATTTCTGGGAGATGAATTCCAGGCAGACACTGCTATGTACTAGTGTGACCCTGGGAAATTTCTTAACCTCACTAGGACTCATTATACTCATTTATGAAATGGGGGTAGTACAAGGCCACTGTTAGGACTGAATGCCTTAATCCCTATGAAGCCACAGCACAGTGGGTGGGGCTGAACCTTAAGAAACTAATGACACTTGCTATTGACCTACAAAACAGCAACATTATATCGTTCAACTATCTCTGTTTAATAAATGACAACTATTACTGTTCATCATTCCTGTTTATTGAGCACTTGCTATGTGGCAGGCACAGTCCAGTTTACTGTTTCCTAACATGGTCTCTAATCTCTGCACTTTAACAAAGTACACATTATGAGCTGCATTTTCTCGAAGAGGGAATCGAAGCTCTGAGAGGTGAAGTAATTTGCTCAGGGCCACACAGCCAGTAACTGGGACTGTCTGACCCCAAACCAATGCTGCTTCCTCCCACTCCCACTGCCTGGGGGATCCCAGCACAGCCCATGTGCCTAGAAGATGCTCACCTGAGATGTGTTGAGAAAATGGAAACTGAGTTCCCTTTCTATTCTGCGATGACCAAGGATGTTTTCAATAACCGTAAAGGCATCCCCAGTCATCCCATAAACTCATTTCTAAGGTGTCATTTTAAAAAGGCTAAGGAGCTTCCTGCAAGTGACGCTGTCACATCTGAGCTGGGGTTTTTTAGAAGACCAAGCTAGAAATCTCTAAAGTTTTAACCTTGAATGCACTTTGAAATCACCTTTGATTGGGGCCAGGATAAGTATTTTTTAAAGTTCTCCAGAAGATACTATCGGGAAGCTAGATGTGAGAACCAGTGTCTTAAACAACATGTAACCAGGAAGCCTCTGGCCAGGGCAGCAGGGGATCAGGGCACGGCAGCTTCTTGGCAGGTGGGGGGTTATTCTCTTTAATACACAGGACGTCTAGTGCAAAGCTAAACAAATCGGGACCAACACTCCAGAATGACAGTTATTATTTTTTTCTCTGAACTCTACCCTAAGAGAAAGGTAATGAGGGAGAAAACATTGTAGCCCCCTTGGTCAAGAGGAAGAATATTGACTGCAAACCCCTGGATCCTTGCTCTACTCCTTACTTGCTGTGTGACCATGAGCAAGTTACTAAACTTCTCAGACTTCAGTTTTCTTGGGTGTAAAAGGTGGATATTGAAGCCTTACCCATGAGGGTATTATTCTCTCTCTCTCTATTTATATATATAATCACCAATATATAAAATGTTATTATAGTTATTATACATAATATATGTATATTTACTATATATGTGTAATATATAAATATAAAATATGTATTTATATATTATAAATATATTATAATAAATATATTTGGCAGTGTGCCTGCCTGATATCTAGTAAGCATTCAAATAATGCTAGACTTTATTTTTTTAAAAATACAGCAGTAATTATGAAGCGTACCCCTGCCCAGTTGCTACAGTGGGCACTCTCGTCTGTTATTTCCCTTTATCCTCACCACCGTCCTGGAGCTGGTTGTCATCTCTGTTTTACAAATGAGGAAAGTGAGGCTCAGATTAGTTAGCTGACTGCTGGGATCACACACCTAGGAAGTAGTGAAGCTGGAAATTGGACTCAGTGTTCTACCCCACCACGGAGCCTCTCAAAGATTCAGCCTCAAATGTAAAAAGGGAAATTACTCCCAGAGCCTGACCAGTGTGGGTTAACTGTTCAACCTGATCTCCTTCTGCAGACAGGGCTACGCCTGCATACAAAGAGCATTTTCATTGCCTTGATGGACCCCATTTCTGGTGCTTTTTAAGGTTTCTGACAATGAAGGGTAAAGCCGGAGGATGTCCCTCATTAAAATTCCCTCTCCTGGGTTCCAGGACAGCTTGTCTGCTATGAATTGATTTAGATATAGATTTCTGGTGAGTGAAAGGGGAAAAGTATAGAATCAGGGGAAGTCTCTAAGATCCATGTGCCTCGGCTGAGGAGAGCTTTCAATAAGCTTTTTTATTCTTCCCTCAATAAGCTCTTCATTAGAGATTGTGATTCAGTACAGATGGATGGGGCCCAGAAATCTGCATTTTAACAGACACCCCTGGCAATTTGGTGCCCATAAGCTTTATTTTGGAGCCAGCTATGAGGAGGAGTAACAGAAAGTGCTCGGCGCCCCATTTAAAGCCTCAACTTCGTTCTCTGTGATCCCAGGGGACCAGCGAATGCCGGGCCACTAGCTTCCAGAGACACATGAGTTGGGAGCCAGTCCCTAGGGTAGCAGCCAGAAAAGTTGGAGTGCTAGATAGGTGTCCAAACCCTTCGATTCTCAGTGACAACTTGGGAGTTGGAGGTCCCCTCCTGGTTGTACAGGGCTGGGCCAGGGGTGGGATTTATGGCGAGATTATGTCTCAGCTGTTCCTACCATTTTGAAGAATTTTCTCAGTCACCCCGTGTGCAGGAGTCTCTTCAGTAGTTTCTGGATTTCTCTCTGAAGTTGATCCGCTCGGTAGCTGTTTCTTCGTGCACCCGTGGGTGGGGGGAGAGTCCGGAGTCTCCTATTCCCCCATCTCGATGACGTCACCCCCTTCAAACTCCTTATTGAAGACCTTCGGTTGCTTGTGCCGCAGCAGGTCCTGGGGGTGCAGTGGTGGGTAAAAGAGGCTCAGTTTTGCTCCCAGCTGCGTGCACTAGAGTGCACAGAGGCAAGAGCAAGCGCCCCCCAGCTACACACGGTAACTCCAGACAGTGGCAAACACCGCGAAGAAACTAAGCTGGGATGGTGGGGAGCAGCGTGAGTGTGCTGCCCGGCCTCATCTCCCCGCCTGCAAAGCGCGTTAATAACAGTACCTTACTGTCACTTTAGCATCAGGATTACACCAAACAATAGGCAAAAGGCCTGAATTCAGCATGTGGCCCCGCCTAGATGCTCAGTGACAGTCTGGGTGGCACATCTTCTCCACATCACCGTATCTCGTCTAGAGGTGGGCATTGTTCAAAAACCCCAGTTCAGGTGACTCTGCCAGTGTGTTCCTTTTCCTTTCCCCACAGGACATTTGAAATGGCCAGATGGGCAGAGATGGAGATTACATATCAGTTCCAGTTTTTGGACATCGACAGGGCTATTTATTCACTGAGACCATTTTGCATTCAAAGCAATGATCATTACCATTCTTTTATACTCACCATTACCATCTAAGTGTTTTCCAACGCGTCGGCCTGAACAAAATCCTTTGCACAGCCAAATGCACGCGCCGTGGGCCAGGGTGGTCGGTGGAGAGCAGTTGTGTGTTCCAGCCACACGTCCTTCTTCCCCTTCCTTGGACGTGGCATGCTCCATTCCTGCCCAGTGCCTTTGCACGGGCTCTTCTCCACCCTCTTCACCTAGTTAACTCCCACTCAGCCTTCATTTCATCATAGACGACTTTCCTGATCTCCTAGTCTAGGTCACGTTGCTTTGCTGTTCTCCGTATTGAACATTTCTATGCTGTAAAGGAATGGGGACCAGATGGCTGTTTCCAAGGTCTTGCAGGGAAGCACATTTAAAAAAATAGCAACAATCAAAGTGAAAGAGCCCCAGACAAAGCGCTCAGAATTGTTTAGTAAATAAAAGAATGGCATTCCCTCTACGCTCCTGTTATGAAAAAGCTGAGAGTTTATTTGAAGAATCCCAGGTTTTTTTGTTTTTCTTTCTTTCTTTTTTTACTAGCACAGGAGAGATGAACAGAGCAGAGAAGGCTGGTAATGTGCACATTCAGTTAAGCTGCAACTCACTGAATAAGAAACCGGAGGAAAAAAGAGAGATGTACGTTAGATTGAACATCTACTGTGAACCCAAGCACTGGGCTGGGCAGACAGCACAGTGTAGTGGATAGGGTATTGGCTCTGCAGTCAGGATGATTTGGGGTCGAGTTCTGGCTCTGCAACTTCTTAGCTCTGTGACCCTGGACAAGTTACGAAACTGCCCCATAACTTGGTTTTCTCAGAAAAGAGGGGAAAATATGCCTACTTCACTGAGTTGTTGTAAAGAATAATAACTAATGAAGATTCAATAAGCAAAAAAGAGCCAATGATTAAAACAGATGGCAAATGAAGAATGCCTTGCATACTGTAGATTATGTGGTTTGGGAGAGTCTTGTTGAGAAGAGGACATTTACTTTGAGATCTAGACAGTGAATAAGAGCCCGTGGTGAAAGTAGGAGAAGAGGAGTCTTAGAAGGTTAAATGCCAGTTGTGAAAGGTCCAATGCATAAAGAAGGCTGATATACTCAGAAAGCTGAAGGATGGACAGTGTGGCTGGAAGGGTATACAGTTCAGACAGAGGTTAAATCACATCATGCCTTAAAGGTCATTGACGGAGGTGGAATTCATTCTAAGGGATGAGTAGGAAATAGGTTGAAGAGGACGGCAAGAGTGGAAGCAGAGACCACAGTTGTTGCAGTGGTGCAGGGAGAAATGGAATGAGGTGGATGGAGGGAGAAGGCAGGGTGGGGCTGTGTGATGGTGCGTGTGAGGCGGAGAGAACAAAGTCACAGAAAGGCTCTCTGTTTTCTGTTTTGTGCTTGAAGGATGGTGGTACCAACCTCTGCAGTGGGGAGGACTGCAGGATGAATCAGTGAGCTTTAGGATAAGATGAAGGTTTCAGTTTGGGGGGTGTTAAGTCTAAGATTACAGTTAGACAGCCAATGGAAGAGTCAAGTAGGCAAAAAAGTTTACAAGTCTGAAGCTCTCAAGGGAGGTCTAGGCTAGAAACATGAATTTGAGAGTTGTCAGCCCGCAGCTTGCATTGAATGCCATGAGGCTGAGTGGGGACACAGGCAGAATACAGGGAGGAAGAATACATTGAGGAAAGGAGATTGAGCCTTATGGGCTCTGTAATTAAACACACACACACACACACACACACACACACACACACACACACACACCATGGACAATGAACTGGGGGACAAAGCTATTTGAATTCTGCCTCTGCCCTTTACAACCTTGGAAATTTTGTGCAAGTTACCCCCGCCTCTCTGAACCCCACTTCCCTTATCCACAAAACAGGAGAATGTTACATCCCACGGTTGTTATGAGGATTAGAAATGATGTGTGCTAATACCTTGGGTGTGTCATAAAGGCACTACAAATTAGAGGAGGCTTGGGGGCTGCTTTTTCTCCAAGACCCCTCCCTGATCTCCCAGCCTCTGCCCCCAACTCTGTAATTCCTTGACTCGTACCACATGCTTTCCTAATCTCCTTCCAAACCCCCAGCCGCAAAAGGCAGATCATTGATAACTCTCTATAGGCTTTCTTTGATTTCTGATACTCCTCCACTTTCCTGCCTCCAAACAGTAGCTGGCTTATCTGAACAATCTCCAAACTTCTCATGTGGAAAAAAAAATAGACTATTTGGGATGAGCCACTTTCTAAGCTGCATGCTAATAAGTGGTGTTCTTATTGTTATTATATTTGCTTTCAAATCAGCAAGAATTCTGATTAGACCGTGTAGATGGGGGACAATATTAGCCAGTGGTGTGGAGAAAATAAAAGCTATTCTTAGAAAACCTCTCTTTGATTAGATCCTGATACTTACTGGGTAGTTGATGATGTCAGTAGATAATCTTGAGGGATGTCATTGGGTGTTGAGGGGCTGCAGAAGGCGGAGGAGAATGAATGTGTCTGTACACAGCAGAGTGCTGGCCACACCTCCTCCTGTAGGCCTTTCTCACCTCCAGCATCTCTCGACCTGTGCTTCCACCACTTGACCCGCACCGGGCGCTTCTTAAATATTGTGCGTGAGGCCAAAGGGAAGGTGATGAAGAGCTCGGGCTCTGGGTCCACACAGGTTGGGCTCAAATGTGGTTTTTCTTTTTTTCCATTTCCCATGTGACCTTGAGCAAGATACTAATGACTCTAGATTTCCATGTCCTCATCTGCAACCTGGGAAAAATGATGCCACCTGCCTCAGAGCTTGGTTGTGAGGATTAAATGGGACGATTGTGTAAAAGATTAAGGCCCTTAGTGGGAATGTGGTGTCTGCTCCATAACTCTCCGTTTTTGTCATCGTATTTAGTGATCCTCTTATTATTTAAAGCAGGTGCTAATGTTATCTCTCCCCCTTCCCCCTTTCTCCCAACCTACCCAAACTGATGCTCCAAGAGGTTAGAGGATCGCTCTGGAGATACAAAGAAACTGATCTGGGATTTGAATCCCCATTCACGAGGCTGGCGTTGTTTCTTCTACACCTGTAACCTTGAAAGTGGGATGGAAAACTAATGACCAAGCCACCAGGAAGACTTGTAACTGACTGAAGGATAGTATCATAGGGTGTGTATGGGTAGAGGGGTGAATAGACAGGTCAAAGAGCCACAATCAGCCTGAAGACATGCCCACCGTGTTCAACAAGGCACATACACACGTTCAGCAAATACTGATTGAACTTCTAGAAGTACCACAAACTGGGCCAGACACTGAAATGAGTAAAAGGTGACTCAAGGCACTGCCTTTGTGGAGTTTACAATTTAGTGGGAGGGGCTGGTATAATGCATATAATCACCAAATAAATGCAAAATTACAACTGAAATAATTTCTACCCTGAGGAAGTAGAGAGTCCCTGATACACACACATACACACACACACACCCTGGGTCCCTGACCTAGTCTGAGGGCTTGGAGAAAGCTCTCCTGAGTAATTATAATTGTTATTATGTAATAATAGTTATTAATGCTTTTATAGCATTTCTATGTGCTGAGACACTGAGCTTTCTTGTCATGCTTTACATATTAGCCTCACAGCAGCCCTATTATATATTGCTACTAGTGTGCCCATTTTAGAGACGAGGAAACTGAGATCCAGAAAGGTTAAGTGATTTGTGCGCCCAAGGTTGTGCAGCCAGCATCTGCAGAGCTGGACCAGACAGTTGGCTCCAGAGTCCGTGCTCTTAACCATCCTGAGATCTGAAGGTTGTATAGGCTTTAACTAGACAGAGGAAGGAGGTAGAGGACAGCACGCCCAGATTCCCTTTTCCACAGGGAGCTCACAGGGTGCTCGGGACTGAATGCAGCTGAGTGGAGCTAGAGCTCAGGGAGCCGGGAACTCGACCAGAGAGTGCGCTGGAGAGAAAGGCGGAGGTGGACCAGGAAAGGCCTCCAGATCACGGTAGAGGCTTTGGTCTTTACCGGAAGAGCCATGGATATCCATGGAGAGTTTTTAAACGGGGAGGTCACATGATCTGCATTTATTAAAAGTTCACTCTGGCTGTTTTGTGAAGCACAGGTTGCAAAAGAAGCAGCAGGGAGACCGATGCTGAGAGCATTCCATCATTGTCCAGGATGAGATGATGGAGGCCTGGACCAGAAGGGTGATGGCAGAGTCAGAGAAAAGCTGACAGATTAAAAAAAAAAAAAAACCCTGAGGAGGTGAAATGGACAGGGACTTTGTGATTAATTGGTTCTGTGGGTGAGTGAGAAGGAGGATTAATCGTTCCCTCATTGGATCGAGGGCATAAGAGCTGTTCGCCAAATCCAAGGCTGGTCCAAAGACAAAGGAAGAGGGAGACATTTGGCAACAGTTTGGGATCTAAAGTGACTCAATAAGTTATAATTTAACTGGGATAAGATAAATTCTTGCAACTGGGCCCCAAATAGCCACTGTCCCAGAACATGGTAGGGGTGTTATTTCTAAGCAGAGCACATAGCGAGGAAAGACCTCGGGGTCTGAATTGACTGGAAATACTGTGTGAACTGTCCGTGTGACATGCTCTCCCAAACACTCATATTGTCACAAGTTGTATCTCCAGGTGACTATCAGAAGACACCTAGGGTATGACATGTACAATTCTGCCCGTCATGCATTCAAGGAGTTGACAGACCCCCACCGTGTCGTGATGGTGTCCAGGGCACTGACAGGGAAACGTGTAGCATTGTCTGAGCATTTGTTTTGTATCAAGCACTTCACACACATAACCTCTAAGTCTCCTCCTGACCTTCTCATATGTTAACCCTGTTGACGAGGGGACAGCAGCTCAGATATTTAAGTGATTCTTGAAGGTGGTGCATCTTGTAAGAGAGAAGAAATTTTAATTTGGGTCAGTGTGACTCAAATTGTTATGCTTTTCCCACTATACTGTGTTGTTTCTCAAGACAAAAGACAAAATGCTAATAAAATGGGAGGATACATAGCTTCGAAAATAAAAACTTGGTGGAACTGGATATTTATTTTCTGATACAGATACCTCATCTGTGAAAAGGGGATAATAATAGTACCTACACCCTAGGGTTATTTTAGGAATGAATGATATATTGCAGGTAAAGCACAATCCTGGGTCTGACACATGGTCCTTGAGAAAGTGAGTTTTTATTACCATTATATTATTATTATCATCATTGTTGTTATTGCTGAAAGGGAATTAAACCTAGCCTAGGTGAGTCCAGAAGACAAGATAGAAGGCAAATGGGTAGACATTATAGAGAAGCTGGTTTGTCTCAGTGGGGCCGGGAGAGACTTTCAAACGGTAGAGCCTGATCCACTGTGCGAGGAATGGCCTCAGGAAGCGGTGAGCTGTCCGTGACAAGAGGTGCCCAAATCTAGGCTAGATAACCACTTACGGAAACAACACATGAAAGATCTGCTCATCACACTGAGCTATACAACCTCCGTTGGCCCTTTAAGCTGAAAGTCTGATTCTACCTCCCCCCACCTGCTCTAAAGTGACAACTTTGGTTGTGACGTGGCGTAAATCTAGGGCGCCTGCTCCAAAAATAGCTGCCGAGTAAGGCAGGAGGAGGAGTTGGGGCTTGTGTACGTCACCTTCCCTTGGACTCAATCCTCATGTATGTCACAAGGACTAAAGAGACAGTCCCTCTGACCCAGCCCTTGACTTTCTGCGGTGTCTCACCTCGGGCAGGTGCCACCTGCTCCATCTGCCCCTAAGAGACCCAGCTTATGGCTGCCCCAAGGGGAGGACACCCTACCTCTAGCCACGGCCTACCCTCTTTAAGGCACTGATCCAGAATTTCAAGAAGTCATCCCTGTGAAGGAGAAGCTGGGCTTCTGCTCTTAAGAGCTTAAGGCAAATTCACCCTTGAGAGCTCTTGAGGCCTCATATAAGGGATTAATTGACATTCAGCAAAATGAGAGCCCCTTTAAGATAGGGATTATATTTTATTTGTCTTTTTTTTAAGAGCCTTTGCTGTATGTGCTCATTTCTTTTTTTTTTTTATTCTTTTTTTAAATTTTTGGCCATGTTGGGTCTTTGTTGCTGCACACGGGCTTTCTCTAGTTGCAGCAAGTGGGGGCTACTTTTCGTTGCAGTGCGCAGGCTTCTCACTTCAGTGGCTTCTCTTGTTGTGGAGCACAGGCTCTAGGTGCGTGGGCTTCAGTAGTTGCAGCATGCAGGCTCAGTAGTTGTGGCACGTGGGCTCAGTAGTTGTGGCTCGCAGGTTCTAGAGCGCAAGGTCAGTAGTTGTGGTGGTTGGGTTAGCTGCTCCACAGCATGTGGGATCTTCCCAGACCAGGGATTGAACCTGTGTTCCCTGCTTTGGCAAGTGGACTCTCAAACACTGCACCACCAAGGAAGTCCCATTTTATTCATCTTTGTATGTCTCACATAATACATGCTCAATGAATATCTAATAAATGAATATAAGAGGAAATGAACAGGCATTTGAATGATGCAATCGGTTTATTCATTTGACAAATATGAATCTACTGGGTTTCAATTCAACTTGGTGTTTACCATAAGGGTGCAATTTAATACAATCATTAGTGTGTGGTCATAGGTTTAGAAAATATCTCTAGGCTAGGAAGAGTTTCAAAATTTTGGTGGAGGGGTACAATTGATACTGAAATTTCTGTTTCCAGGGCTTGGCTGCATGCAAGATCTGCTCACATGCAGCAAAAGATGAGAGACAGAAAATATAGTTGAACCACTTTGAATAAATGAGGTCAGACATACTTGGCCCTCTCCTACACTCAGCTCTCTCCCCCTCTCTCTCTATATATATATAGTGGTTTTAAAATATGGCCAAAAATTCTTTGATACTCCCTTTAAGAGGTGACGCTTAATCCCCACCTCTTGAGTGTGGGCTGAACTCAGTGACTCATTTCCCTCGAATAGAATATGATGGAAGAGCTGGTGGTTCACTTCTGAGACTATTTTATAGAAGGTGTTGCAGCTTTCTCTCTCTCTCTCTCTGTGTCTCTATCCCTCCCTCTCATCACTCACTTTCCCTAGACAAGTCAGATATCATGTTGTGAGCACTCAGGCATCCCTGTGGAGAGACCCACGTGGTGAGGAACTGAGGGCTCCCTCCAGCAGTCATGTGAGTGAGCTTGGAAGAGCTCCTCGAGCCCCAGTCAAGCCTTCAGATGCCTGAAGTCCTAGTTACCATCTTGACTGCAACCTCATGAGAGACTCTGAGTCAAAACCACTCAGCTAAGCTGCTTTTAAATTCCTGACCCACTTTGAGGTAGTAAGTGTTTGTTGTTTGAAGCCATTAAGTTTTGGGGCAATTGGTTTTTTTTTTTCTTTCTTTTTCGTGGTATACAGGCCTCTCACTGCTGTGGCCTCTCCCATTGTGGAGCACAGGCTCCGGACGCGCAGGCTTAGCGGCCATGACTCATGGGCCCAGCCGCTCCGCGGCATGTGGGATCTTCCCGGACCGGGGCCCGAACCCGTGTCCCCTGCATCGGCAGGCGGACTCTCAACCACTGCGCCACCAGGGAAGCCCGGGGCAATTGGTTTTGTAGCAATAGATAAGTGACATGGTTTTCATTCCCATTCTTGGCACCAAATTATGTAGTAGTTAGGGTCCAATTGGATAAGAGCCACTAAGAGAGAGAGAGAGAGAGAGAGAGAGAGAGAGATGATAGGTATAGAGGCAGATGATAGATTTGTCACAGGGATTTGACCTCATGCAATTAAACAGTGTCTGTAAGGTTCTTGTCTTCACATCTACTGGTGAAGATTGAAGTCTCCAAGGAAGGCCATCAGGAAGGGCAGATTGATATGACAGGGGAGAAGAAGAGCAAGGGCACTGTGGAACCATGAAAACGAGCCGGGAACTCATGATAAGAGAACAGAACTTGTGTCAGTTTCTCACTGCTTCCAACCTTGATGACACGGAGTCCTGCTCGACAAGCTGACACCCTTTGTCATGGAACTCAGCACACACCTGGACTTGGAGTCGGAGAAGCTGAAGGGGGACTTGGGGTGGGGGATGGTGGAGCAGGTCAGCCTGCGACCCCACCCCAATGAGGTGAGCCAGTCAGATAAACAGCAACATGTATGCACTACCCTGACCTTCCAAGCATAAAAACCAGTGACTGCTTTCTCCCTCCAAATCTCCCACCATATCTCTTGTAACCCCCAACTAGGAAGGTGACACAGTACAAATCCAACACACTCTCGCAAGTGGTCTCATCCACAACCACAGTTTTTTTGTTTGTTTTAAAGGAATCAATGTTATTTCAAACTTTATTTGGTAATGTTCATTCAACAACACTTTCCAAGGTTACATTATAAAAAGAAAGAGAGAACAAAATTTCAACCAATCCTTAACAAAGGCAGACATGTGTCCATCTAAATCTAGCACATCAGATAACAGCCTCAATTGGAAAAGTAAGAGAACATCGTATAGAAAAAATGATAATCTCCTCAGGCAGAACAAAAAGAAAATGTAAGGAATTTCTTGAATCAACTTGGTATATGGGCAGACCTGGCATAGCAACTTAGCTAATTCAAAATGCTATCAGAGTCCTTCATTAGAGTGAGACTGTAGGTGACACGTGGGTGAGTGTACTGTGCTCTATAAAAAAAGGAGGAAAATTAGTACTGGAAAATGAAATTAATCAACTTTTTAAACTTTACAATGTGTAATAAAAAAGACTAATGTTTCAGGTCACCAGTGGAGGGTCTAAGAGACTAACAAGTTTATAGACCATCTTCTAAACTATTTGAGGCCTCTTATTCAGGACTGAGCAAAAGGGAAGGTCTTTAGTAATTTGAAGTATGAATAAATAACTAAAAATAGCTAACATTTTAGAGTGTTCCCTTTGTGATAGGCATTTCTTTTCATTCTTTGCATTCTCTCTAATTTCTCAAGCCTAGAAGGTAGTAATATAATTATTCTCAGTTTTAGATAAATCAACTGTCTTTGAAAGATTAATTACCTTGTTCAAGGTCATAATGGCAGGAAATGTTGGAGGTTGGTCTACTTCCAAACACCACTCTCTTAAGCCCTATCCTATATTACCACCTGTGCTGACACATGGTAACATGCATTTTGTGGGGCTAACATTAGATAATCCTCCACATCCACAGTTTTAATTATGATCTGTATCTTGCTGACTTTCAAATTATCTCTAGTTCAGTTCTTTTCCTGTGCCTCACACAGTTCATTATCTTAAAAAAAACCACTTTATTGATGTATGATTGACATGTAAAGAGCTGTATATGTTTCATATATACGACTTGATGAATTTGGGGATAAGTACATACCCATGAAACCATTGCCACCATCAAGGTTATAGACATCCATCACTTCCCAAAGTTTACTTCTGCCCCTATTGTTATTGTAAGAACACTTAACATAAGATCTATCCTCTTGGAAAATTTTAAGTATCCAATGCATTATTGTCAGCTATAGGTTCTATGTGTAAAGGAGATCTCCAGAATGTATTCATCTTGCAAAACTGAGATTTCACATCCTCTGACCAACATGTCCCCCTTCCCCCCTCCCCACCCCACTGCCACCCCTGGCAGCCACCATTCTATTCTCTGCTCCTATGAGTATGACTATTTTATATTCATATACAACTGAGAACATACAGTATTTGTCTTTCTGTGTCTGGCTTATTTCACTCAGCATAATGTCCTCCAGGTCCATCCATGTTGTCACAAATGGCAAGATCTCCTTCCTTTTTAAGGCTGAATAATATTCCATTGCATGTATATATACCACATTTTCTTTATCCATTCATCCATTGCCAGGCATTTAAGTTGTTTCTATATTTTGGTTATTGTGAATGATGTTGTGAATATGGGGTCCAGATGTCTCTTCAAGGTCCTGATTTCAATTTCTTTGGATATATACCCAGAAGTGGAATTGTTGGATCATCTAGTAGTTCTAGTCTTAATGTTTTGAGGCACCTCCATACTGTTTTCCATAGTGGTTGCACCAATTTACCTTCCCACCAGAAGCGGGTGAACCAGGGTTCCCTTTTCTCCACATCTGTGCCAACATTTGTTATTTCTTGTCTTTTTGATGATATCCATTCTAAAGAGTGTGCAGTGATATCTCAATGTGGTTTTGATTTGCATTTCCCTGATGATTAGCATCTTTAATAATGTGTCTGTTGGATCACAGGCTACTGTCCTTAAGGGGAACCTCACAGTAGGGGAATGTAGACATACAAAGGGACAAATAACATGCTGCAGTGGAGAAGTGTCCAAAAAATCATGGGAGTTCAGAAGACAGTGCCTCTAACTCTGGGTGAACCGAGAAAGGATTCATGGGGGTGACACTTGAGCTGGGACGTAAAAGATAATTATGTATTTGTCAGATGGTGAAAGAATATTCATGAAGAAGAGGAAACAGTATTTTTAAGGACAAAGGTTTGTTTTGGCTGGATCAGCATCTGTGTACAAGGAAGTAGTGGGAGTTAAGGTTAGAGAATTCATGTCAGCAAGAACAGACCAGGAAACTCCATGCCAGGCATGCCAGAGATCTTGGTCTTTACACTATTAGGTGATGGGGAGTTATTCAAAGACTTTTAGTTGGGAATGACATGGCCAGAATTTTATTTTAAAACAATTCCTGTTGCCAGTAAATGGAGAAAGAATTAAAGGTGAGTCAATGTTGGAGGTAGGGAGACCTGTTATTAGACTGTCACAATAATTCATGTAGGAGAAGAGGAGGGATGGAAATCAGACAGTGAAGATGGCAGGCAGGAGGCACGTGGGAGGTACAGACAGGGAAATGAACCAAAACTGGAGGAAGGAGAGAGAGAGACGAGTCAAAAGACTGTCATGATTTTGGCCTGGTGAGTGGGAGCTGATGACGCTCTGCTCTTAGAAAACTCTAGAAGGGGAGAAAGCAGTGGTGAAAGGAGGAGGATACATTTGGTTTTGAAGATGTTGCATTTGGGATGCTTTCAAGATATCCAAGAGGCAACTGAAAATATGTATCTGGGTTGTTATTTTACTTACCTTTAATGAAAAATTGTGAGCTTTATGACCCTGAGCTTTATCCCTTACGGCCAACATTGAAAATTGCTGAAGGCAATACCAGTACTCACACTTCCTGTAAATTACTCTCCCCTGCAGCTTATGATGGAATGTGAGTTGTTAAGATGGTGGGAGGGGATTGGGAAAGATGTAGAATTTGGTTTATGGTTTAACCCATGGTAGTGGCTTTGGGATGCCGTGGATTATGAAGCCTCCTGGGCATGTTGACTGCCCTGAAACAGGCTCGTATCTCCACATTCCCTATTCTGATGATGTTTGCACGTCTTGAAGTCAGCCAAATATGCTATGGTTTGGTGAGTCAGATTGGACCCTGGCTTCTTTAAGTTACTCTGAGCGCAGCAGGGAGGCCACAGGTAATCAGTCACATTCTTGAAACACAGCATTATAAATTTTCAAGTGGAAGTCTGTGTGCTTTTTCTCATTGTGCTTGGTGATGGGGGACACAGAGTGGGATCTGGGTGCTGTTTGATAAAGAATGACCCCCTCTTCCTTCTATCCTTTACATTTGTATTCCTTGGCTCTTGTTTGGATGAAAGGCTACAAGCAATCAAAAGTAACAAAATCTTTGAGCACATCTGATGCCACTAGCTCCTGGGGCCCAGCCTCTGAACTGGGGACTGGGATGTCTTATCTGCTTAGGAAGAAATGGAAGAGGAGGAGGCTGTCCTTTAGAATGCACGGTTGCCTGCAGTACTGCTGAGTTAAAAAGAACAAGGCTGCTGTTTCTTCCTCAGGCAGGAACAGAGACAAAGTGAGAGAAAGGCAAGAGAAAGAAAGAGAAAACTCCTGGAACCCCCTGGCATGTCAGTGGGTGGTGGGAAATAGGGGAGAGCTGGACACTTCTTCAAGGGGGGTAAAGACTTTCAAATGGCAAGTCATAGCACACTCTCCCCCTGGCTCCTGCCAGCCTGCACACTGAATGGAAGTTTTTGCTGAACCATAGTGCACAAGGCTTTGCATACACAGCCCCAGAAATTTTAGCACCTTGGAGTTTCCAGAAGCAAAAATGTGGACCTTTTCTATGTGCTGTCTAAGGAGAGTAGTAAAGACCTGACACCTACATCCTTGGAGCTTACAGTACCTTGGAGAGCTCAAAAACAAAGCCAGGGGCCACTTTTCTATCTGCTTCCTTAGGGGAAAGTCCTGATCTATGACCTCTAATTCTTGGGCCATTCTCACCCCCAAGGAGAGATACCCTCTGTCCCCAGGAAAGCCGAGGTCAGAGGGTACGGACTTCTGGGCACTGGAAGTTGTTTTTCTTTGGACACACCCTGAACACAGGGTAAGTTCAAAACTTAGTTTCTAAGTTTTGGAACTAAAAATAGTACAGAAGGAGTTATCTTTTATTGATATATGGTATGGTTGACAATGCCTCTGCACATGCCTAGGAAGAGGGCAGAGTTGGAGCTGAAAATCTTCATTTTGCAGATATGCATGAGAAGACTATGAGAATAAGAGAAGAGAAGTGAAAAGACATAAGTCATACAGTAAGGATGTGGCCAAGAACTCAGACTTCCTGGCTCTTCTCTCTGCTTCCTGTTTATTTAAAAATACTTACTGGACATTTACAGCATATAAGGCATCACGGACACAGAGGCAGTTCCTGCCTGTACACTATTGGAATCTAGGTAATAGTGAGCACTAAGTAGAGATGAAAAATCATGGGATATGAAGTCCAGCTGACATGTGCTCACCCCTGGTCCCGGCTTCACAACGACCTGGTTGTATGGTCTTAAGGAAGTCACTTCAATCTCTAAACCTTGGTTTCTGAATATGTAAAATGGGGACTATAATCCCTGCTACAAAGGAGGGCTTTAAAGATTTTAAAAGGGTTTTTACAAAGATGGGTTAGTTTAGTGAACTTTAATAATAAATTTCATCAGAACTCTTGGAAAAGAAGCTAACAGACCCCCCCCACCCCAAACTCCGTTTCTAGCGGAAGACTACAAGGTCTTCCAAGAGAAACGTATTTGGTTTTATCCTCAGAATGACAGCAAATTTGAGCTTTTCCCTCCCACAGGAACAGAACTGTCTGTTAATTAAGTTTGCTTGGCTGTCTGGTCCTCTGGCTTCAGCCAGCAGAATCTTGGGGGAGAAAAAAGGGGAACTGAGCCATTTAGGATAGCCACGTCACTGGCAGAAGCAAATGTCCCAAGTAACAAGTATAAATCGCCTCCTAATTAGAAATAATTATGCCCCCAAATGGGGCTACATGGGTGTAAAGGCATCTCACAAATTGCCAATTAGTTTCATAGCAGTGATGGTATTTAGTGCCACTTCAGTTAATGGAAAATGTGTTGGAAATGGCCCATCTTTGGCTGATCCAAAAAAAGAGAAAAGGCTAGGGAAGGAGAGGCTCCAAAGACAGGGAATGAGGCAAGAGAAATATTCGTCTTTTTTCTTGGAGTGTGGACTACAGTAAGAGTTTGGAACATGGAGTTAGAATGGGGAAGAATTTTGATTTTATTTTGACTGTAATGCAAAGGTACTGAAGGCTTGAGACCAGGTGAGGGATATGATCTAATTAGTGTCTTTAAAAGAATCACCCTGGGACCTAATGAAACTTAAAAGCTTTTGCACAGCAAAGGAAACCATAAACAAGAGGAAAAGACCCTCAGAGTGGGAGAAAATATCTGCAAACGAAGAAACTGACAAAGGATTAGTCTCCAAAATATACAAGCAGCTCATGTGGCTCAATATCAAAAAAACAAACAGCCCAATCCAAAAATGGGCAGAAGGCCTAAACAGACATTTCTCCAAAGAAGATATACAGATTGCCAACAAACACATGAAAAGATGCTCAACATCACTAATCATTAGAAAAATGCAACTCAAAACTACAATGAGGTATCACCTCACACCAGTCAGAATGGCCATCATCAAAATATCTACAAACAATAAATGCTGGAGGGCCTCCCTGGTGGCGCAGTGGTTGAGAGTCCGCCTGCCGATGCAGGGGATACGGGTTCGTGTCCCGGTCTGGGAGGATCCCATATGCCGCGGAGCGGCTGGGCCCGTGAGCCATGGCCGCTGAGCCTGCGCATCCGGAGCCTGTGCTCCGCAACGGGAGAGGCCACAACAGTGAGAGGCCCGCGTACCGCAAAAAAAAAAAAAAAAAAAAAAAAAATGCTGGAGAGGGTGTGGAGAAAAGGGAACCCTCTTGCACCGTTGGTGGGAATGTAAATTGATACAGCCACTATGGAGAACAGTACGGAGGTTCCTTAAAAAACTAAACATAGAACTACCATATGACCCAGCAATCCCACTCCTGGGCATATACCCTGAGAAAACCATCATTCAAAAAGTGTCATGTACCACAATGTTCATTGCAGCTCTATTTACAATAGCCAGGACATGGAAGCAACCTAAGTGTCCATCGACAGATGAATGGATAAAGAAGATGTGGCACATATATATAATGGAATATTACTCAGCCATAAAAAGAAATGAAATTGAGTTATTTGTAGTGAGGTGAATGGACCTAGAGTCTGTCATACAGAGTGAAGTAAGTCAGAAAGAGAAAAACAAATACCGTATGCTAACACATACATATGGACTCTGAAAAAGAAAAAAAAATGGTTTTGCAGAACCTAGGGCAGGACAGGAATAAAGACATAGACATAGGGAATGGACTTGAGGACATGGGGAGGGGGAAGGGTAAGCTGGGACGAAGAGGGAGAGTGGCATGGACATATATACACTACCAAATGTAAAATAGATAGCTAGTGGGAAGCAGCCGCATAGCACAGGGAGATCAGCTCGGTGCTTTGTGACCACCTAGAGGGGTGGGATAGGGAGGGAGGGAGGGAGATGCAAGAGGCGGGGGATATGGGGATATATGTATACAAATAGCTGATTCACTTTGTTATACAGCAGAAACTAACACAACACTGTAAAGCAATTATACTGTAATAAAGATGTTTAAAAAAAAAAAAGATTATCCTGACTTCTGTATGGAGAATGGAGACATGGAGGCCAGAGAAGAAGCAGGTGGATGGGTTAGAAAGCAGTTGCATTTGTATAAATGGGAGGTGATGATCTGGGTGACGGTGGTAGAAGTGATGAGAAGCAGATGGATTCTTAATGTATTTTAAAGGTCATGCAGACAGAGCTGGTGGATGGATTGAATGTAAGGGGTGGGGCGGGGTCGGGAAGAGGACTGAAGGATGACCAGAAGGTATTTAAAAGCCTGAGAAATCAGCTCAGTAGCAGTGCCAGTTCCTGAGTTGGGGAACCCTGGGGGAGGATAAGATTTCTACTGGGGCTGGGGGATGGCCCAATATATCTTTTAAGATATTTTGGGATCTGAATGTCTTTCAGATCTCTAGGTGGAGTTACTAATATAGATATGGATATGTGAGTCTAGAATTTATAGGGGAGGTTGGACACAAATATAAAAACGTAGGAGTAATCGGTGGCGTTTATAGTCAAAGGTCTGGGTAAAAAACAGTAGATAAGATAGAGAGTGAAGTAAACCAAGAACAGATTCCAAGGCACTCCATCTACATGCCTATCCAGCCACTCACCCACCCAGCAGCCACCCAGTCTTCCAATTAGCTATTCTCCTACCCATCCAAAAATGCCCACTCTTTGTTAGATGCTGGGCTGGGTGCTAGGATTCAAAGATGAAAAATTATATGTTTTCATCTGGATATGAAAAGCCCTGGAAAAGCTCACATTCTAAAGAGAGATAGCAGACACTAAAAAGTTTAGTAAAGGCTGCAAAATCATGTGAGAGATGGGTGTGCAAGGGGCTGGATCCCGGAGAACTCAAGTGTTAACTCTGCTGCTGGGAGAGAGCTTGGAAAGACTACGAAGAGGCTTCTATTGAAGATACAACTTGAAGGAGGGTTAAGAGTTGACAAGGAGACGTGGAGGAGACCAGCCTTCCAGGAAGGAAGAATAGCATGAGTGAAGGCCTGGAACCCCGAGAGCTCATAGTGTCTTTGGAGAGGAGCAGAAAGACGTTAGGTGCACACGGCACGTGTTAGGAAGGGGTTTGTGGGGACTGGAAGACTGTGTGTGCTGGGCTGTGGAATCCGGGCTTTTCCTGTGGGTCATTTGTTTTAAGCTGAAGATTTTAAGTAAAGGAGAGGTAGAGTGAACAAGGTCAGATTTTTTAGAAATGTCATTTGATCTAGGGATGGGAGTTGTCACGTGAAAATTAAATCTAGATTTAGTAAGGAGGGACTTGATTATAGAAAAATTATTACAAGGAGGAGAAAGGGACTGTTGCAATAGGGGGAGGAGCACTATTGGAATAGGGGGAATGCTCCGACTCTAAGCTCTGCAGGCGCCTCAAGAGTTACGTAAAAAGAGCGCTTCTTTTATAGGGGGGAGTAAACAAAACTGGAAAGAACAGGGTGTGGGGATGTGAGATGAACGGGAGTGGTGGGATTGGACAGTAGCAGACCCAAGAATCTGAGCCCAGCCTATTCCCAGGAGGAGGCTGTGTGCTGGCTCTGGCTGCTCAACAAGCGTTTTGTTCCAATTGATCAGTGAGAACAAGAATGTCCGCTAATCGTTTATGAGGCAAGGATTGGGAATTTGGAGGCTCTGTGTCTGGCCTTGGCATGGAGAAGGGGGGCACCCATGGGTCATATCGAAGTCATATGGAGAAGGGTGGTCCTTTGCAGTCAGCTGTTGCCTGGGATACAAAAGGAGAGGAGGTCTTTAACCATCACTCTTTTCCAGAAACATAAGTCACAGGGCTCGGTGAAGTCCGACATTATCAGAGTCAATGCTGCAAGTGTGGGAACTGCACAGGAAGATGAGATCCAGGTTAGGGACAGTGGCAAAGCTTGCCAGTAAAACCCTGAAGCCAAGTCCTGTATTCCTCCCAATTCCATGCTCCCCCCCTCCACTCCTCCACTGCACAAAGGAGGAAATAAGTGATTTTCCCCTTTGTACAAACACTAAGCCCGCCCGAAACGTTAGTGACGCCCTCAACCGCAGCAGCAACAACAAAGACCACAACTCCATTTCTCATTTTCATATCAATTGGCAGAAATTATCTTTATTAGAAAAATGAAATTCTCCTGTATTTACATTTTTACACGATATGACTGGGCACTTTTGTTGCCTCGGGAGTTATGTACATATCAGTTTGCACACACATTTCAAACCCCATTCCTTAAGACAGCTGATAACACGCTGAACAAAAATAAAAGACGTACTACAAGGAGACAACCATAGTATATACTTCCTCTATCATAGAAAGGTGTTAAGCAAACGTGTAATTTTGTAGCTATGCTTGGAAATATTTAATACACTTATTAGCACTTCCTCATGCAGTGGATTAAAACATGACAGGTATAAACTGTTACGGTTGGTAAGTGAACATCTTATTCCCAAATGAAAACCACTGAGTAGAGAACACAGCTTGCTTGGGGCTCCTCCATACAAGAGATCGAGCCAGTTCTGATGTGGGTTTTAGACTGTGTTTGAATGTAGCTGTGAATGGAAACCCTCTGCACAAGGACTTCAAACCCATCCATGTTGGGTTAAAAATGAACTCAGACACGGACCTTTCAAGCTGCTTAATTCAATTCCTTTCTTGTGGGTAATGACCAGCTTGTGTATTATTATGCAACGAGTCTTATAACATGAATGAAAGATGGATAGTTTACCCTCTTTTTCTGGGTGAGAAGGCCATTATTTACGATGTTTATGATCTGCTTCTTTTTCAAGCCACCAATTAACTCACCTAATTCTTTCTGAATATTCAGCTTGAAATATACAGACTATACATAAACATACACACATTCTATTGTGATATACTACACTGAATTATCCCGACTACATAATTTGGAAAGTATATGCTTTTAAATTTGTTTTAGCAAGGGAATGAACAAGATTAAGATTCATAGTTAAAAACAACTGTTAAAGAAATATTTTGGGGCCCTCAGGCTTGGAAGGCATCTGAGCCATATCTAGCCATGTAATTAGTTGTATTGAGTAGCTTACTGAATTTTCTATGAAAATGTTATTCTTGACCTAATTTCTTATTTGAAAAAAATAAATAATTGACATCCTTTCCCAGGGAAAAATTTGAGAAACATAAATGTTACAAGTGCCACTTTCATCTTCCCAAATCCATCAGGATTTTCAAAGATGATCACCTGAATTTGACCCAAAATAGTCATCTGAATCTTTAGTTTCTACCCTGGAACATTTACTTAATGGTCATGGCCTCAGAGCTGTGTCTACAAACCTTATAAACTAAAGATTAAAAAAAAAAAATAGATTTGAAAAGTCAATACTGTTCATTTGTTTGAATTAGCTTAACTGAGAATAGAAATAATTCAATAAGTCTTAGATGGCTAATGTAAAAACCTTGGTCGAATTCAAAAGCCTATGATTGTTCTTCATGGAAAAATTGACAATATTTCTGGACCTTCACTATTTGCTCAGCTATCAATAGTCTTTGTTTTGAGCCCTTTAAAAGCTTGAAACAGCAAAATGTCAGATCAATGAGAAGCATTTAAAATGTCAAAGACAAACTTATGTTTGCTAGAGAACAATTAACCTTATTAATTTAAAAGGCAGCTGTGGTATTGGCTACTTGTTATATTAATATCCTTTTGAAGGCTCATCTTAAATTCTTCCCGAAGGTGTGAGAGAAGGAGGAGGTTATGACCCAGGGCTACTGCTAATGAGGAATGTTCTCAGAATTGCAAAAAATGCAAACTCATTGTTTCACAAATGTAGTAGATAAGAGGGATTTATGAGTGATAATCTGTTTGGTCTTGTTTGTTTCTATGTACTGCTGACACTTTTTTGGAGGAGGTTAATCTGAGAAATGACTCCATTTTCAACAGTTTGGTTCCTGCTCCCTGGAGAGTTGTGTGCTTTGAAATACAGCCCCAGTGAAGAGATACCACTGGCCAAATTGTTCTTTTGAGTGCTCCAGTTTCTGCAAAGCTCAGCATCCCTGGGAGAATGTTGTCATGCACTTGTAGACCCAACAGGATCTCAAAATAGCTATTAAATAATAATAACCTTTCTGTCTTAAGAGACTTTACTGCCAGCTTGAAAGATGTACATTCCTACATTAGGTTAACCTTACATTAGGGACAACCTTACATTAGGTTAAATGACCCTCCAGAGGGGTGGAATCACAGAACCTCTCCGGAAAACATTCCTTCAAACCCCAGTTTCCTCATCTATAAAATGGTCCTAATGTGTCCCACCTCACAGTAAGTAAATAAAATGCCAGGAGAGAGAGGTGTGGCTTAGAACATGGGAGCGGGGTTCAAGAAAGGAATGCGTCATTGCCTCAGGGTCATCGCCTACACAGTGTATTACACACTACATCATTTTAGGCTCCTAGAAAGCCTGGTGGAGATATTCCAATTCGACATTCTTTAATGAGATAAACCAAACAAGCATTCAGTGGTGCAACAGTTATTTTGATGTCAATGACCAGGAAAGTATCTCTAAGACAATTTGAAAAAAATAGAACAGACTAAGAAGGGAAAAAAAATCTTAATAGCTGCCCCTCAGTCATACTGATTACCAAACTCTTGATCATTTATGCAAAAACTTTATTTCCAATTCCCTGTCACACCTCTGAACCTCATTCTGTCTGCTTGGCAAAGACAAGCAATAGAAGGGTGCAAAGAGCATGCCCTTTCTGAAAATGGGCCACAATGTTTAGGAGAGCGTTAATGGGTGCCACAAGGCAGTGTGTGTGTGTGTGTGTGTGTGTGTGTGTGTGCGCGCGCAACCACACATATGTGAGAGCATATTATTTGCATATGTTTAATGGAATTATCCCTGATGTCTACTAAGAAAGAGAAGAGATATTAGGAAGGGGATATTTAAGATTAGGCACATGCTAAGTAGAGAAAATAACTCCCCAGGAACCAAAAAAGTAAGTGCTGAGTGCAAGCATTCAGGGGAGAGACACATACAGCATTCAAGTCTCAGAAGGGACCATGAACAGAGGTGGGGTCCCGGGAGTTTTCAACACACCCCAAACCAGACGACGAGGGGCAGGACACCAACCAACTTCCCCACCACAGAGGCTGAAACTCAAGCAATAGCCCCAGGGACCTCAAAACAGAATATCTCTTTTCCTGACTTCTATTCTGACCTCCCTGGAGGAGATCAGGCACTTTGAGACTGTGCCTAATATTACAGATTTATTAGCAGATTCTGTGGCTGATGAGGCTGAAACCAATCTGAGCCTCTCTCCTCATCTGTAAAGTGGGAGCAATCATACTTAACATCCTAAGGTTATTTTGAGGATTGCATTCTAGGACACGCCTAGAATACAGTCTACACTCAGTGTAGATATATTTTGATATTTCCAAATTCAGGTGCTGAACCAAGGTGTGTCCTTGGGATGAACAGAGAATCCAACGTTCCAGTAACGTACAGAATAGGATGGGCAGCGAAAAAATAAGCTCCCTCTCCACCCCACCATCTATCTGAAACACACCTTGACCCCTTTTGCCATCTCCTTGTCCCATCTTCTCTCCAGGCACCTGATGTGTTCTCTTTTGCCAGCCACAACACGAGGCACTTGGGACTCAACAGGAATTCTCTCTACTTCCCTCCCTGATACATTTATACCCTGGACTATCCAAAGTATTCTTCACAAGTCAAAAACAAAACCAAACAAAAAAAGGTTTCAGAAAATAGTCTTTTTACATCATGGTCTATTTCCCAATCCTTTGAGGATTTTTTTTTCCACAACTTTTTCTTAAAGCACATGTCACAAAGCAGAGCTGGGAGGAGGCATGGTTTGGCAACGGTTGGAGAACTGAATGGAACCAGATCCAAGGCTGCCTGTGCAAAAACCGAGAAGGGCAAGTTTGTTCACCTGATCAGATGCTCCTGGGTTCCCTAAGTACTGTCTTTGAAGGTTGAAATAATCAAGGGCATCTCTAGGAACAACAACTAGATTCTCTAAAGTTACTTGGGAGTGAGCCTAGGGAAGGGATTGTCTGTCTGTTTGTTTGTTTGAGCATGGAATCAGACAAATTTTTATCTCCTGACAAAAACTTTATTTATCATTTCTAGTTTTTTTCACGTAGCCTATGTTTGCATTTCATGGGTCCTCAGCTATCTTTTGCATTAGGGAACTGAAGTAGACCATACACTACTTATGGGAAGAGACTGTACTTTCTATTCCCCTTGCAGCTCCCCAATCCCAAATTGTCCTTAAAAGGAGAGTGGATACTCAGTCAGGTTCCATCAGCTAATCAGTGTCCTTTGTTCATCCCTGGCTCATGAGAAATATAACAATATTATCGCAGTGATCACTGCCAGCTTTCAACTTTGGTTTGAGGTTTTAAACTATATCCCTTATCACCTCTTCCCAGGGAATAGGTAGGTCCCTGAAAAAAAGTTTCTCTTCTCCAGGACTCTGAAGCAGGAGGTTTTGGGGAGCTTAAAGGAAAACCAAATTCAGAGAGGGATGCGTGGGTCTGTATAAGGCAAAAGGCAAAGATAGCCAGGTCAGTTCTCTTAGGTTCTCTGGCTCTGATCCCAGAGGTATTCAGGGGAGCACTCCTGTGAGAAACCTAGGAACGAGTTAGCCTGGAAAGGGGGACCAAGCTAGGAACTGGACCAGGAAGTCTCGGGTTCTAGACCTGACAACCTGACAATCTTATACAGATGACTACCGCCCCTTTGGAATTTCATTTTCTCTTAATTTTCCCATCTCCCTTCCCCTCCCCCCAAACCTTGGTGTAGTTCTATAAGTTCTGGTTTTCTAAGACCCTTCTGGGCAGGCACCTTTAGCTGATACTGTACTGAGTACTTCCGGGCACAGAGTGTGGTTGGGGGAAGAGGAGAAGGTGTTTAAACAGGAAATATGCCCTTTGATGGGTTTACAGAAATCACATACATGTCCGTATCAGCACTGTCTTCTAGAGTAAAAGTGAGCAGAATACATCCCACACCCCTAACCCCAGATATATTTTTTTTAATAAGGGGCCAAGAACTCCAACACCCAAATCCCACTTGGGCTCCATTATCCTCCTTAGAACTGAGATAATTTTTTTAAAAAAGCAGTGCCCTTTTTACATAAATATCATCCCATCAATAACCAGAATGGGTTTTCCATGTGTTAATATCATTATCACCATTTAAATTTTAACATAAACTTTACATTATATACAATTTTATTTGGATAATACACTTACTTGTGAATTGTAGTAACCAAGCATGTATATTATATACATGTGTACATGAGCATTTATATTCACAGGGTAAGTGCATTTGATCATCTCTGATCTCTACCAAGTGGCAAGCTGACCTCCTCTGATACAAGAAGATATGAACAAAGAATAATGTAAAGGGATTGAATGGAAAAGGGCAACTGCATATTGGGAGAACTTTTCAAGTACAGACCCCACATAACCTCTTATTAAGTACTTGCAACTCTGTTTACCAAGAGAAGATGGGGTATCCAGAAAGGTCTAGTTTTATCTCAAGTGGAAATAAACACTGCTTTTCAAATGAAAATTGCCTTTAAGTGGTATTAAATACCAACCACTGAGTTTAGCTTTCACCTATTCAGTTTTGGTTTTTGTTGGTGTAGGTCTTTCCCTTGAAGTCCAATTATGTCTACTCTAGCTGTGCTTAATACAAACAGGCTCTATTTCAGAAACAACTCATGTCCCCCTTTTAAGAATTCATACACAACAGTTATGCACAAAGAAACAGTACAGGGTTTGCATAAAGTTAGTGAATATATTCAGCTCTTCTGAAGGATATTTAGGTTTCTCAACTTAGTATTTATTTAGGTCTTAAACCACAAGGGATTTCAGTGCAAGCTATTTATTTATATGACAACTGATTATTAAGGCTGCACTTTTTAAGTTTAAAGGAGATAAATTTTTAATCACCATTTAATTAACACCAACTTTTTTTCTTTTTCATTAGCAATTCCATCTGCAAAGAATTCGGGGCATTTGTCATTTCCTGAGAAGGATGCAGAATATTAAATACACATCAGTAGTAGAAATATCAAATAGAATAAACAATGTATGACTGCGTGGCTGCCGTGGATCCTCTGACTAATTAACTGCCTTGGCTAGAGTCCCATTTAAGTGAAACTATTTCGTTTGTAAACAAGGTGTAATTTTCTTTTTTCTCCCCTGAAAATAGGCATGAATTGATTTGACTGATGTTGCTGCAACGGGTGAATTTTAATGCTTTCATCAGAGAACCTATGTATGAACACTTCTCAGGCACCTTATGAAACAGGGAAGAGAAAACCGGGTATAATCCATGAGACAATGCTGGCTACAAAAATGCAGTGAGATTTGCAAAGGACACTAGAGTAGTGAGTATGGTGATTATAAGCCTGCACCTCTCATGGAAGCCTCACTGGCAGAAAAGTAGACCCACTGGTGACCTGCCCTGTCAGAGCCTTAAAGCTAGAGGTGGCCTAAGAACTTGCAGGTGTAAGGACAATGGAAACAATTTTCCAGAAACCCAAAGGTTTCCCAGAGTAGAATTCGCATCCTAGAAGACTCTCCTCATACACAGAATATTTTAAGTTGGTTGCATGTGCATACTGTTACCTATCTGAGGACTAGTTGGGTCCTTCTCAAGGGGAGAAAACCATTTGGAGTTAATGCAATATCATTACGGATGCCAGTTCCGACTTGAGTCAGAGGAAACTCCGGCACACATTTGGGTTCGGAGATTCTGGATCCTTGGCATCAACAAATCTAAGGACTCAAAGACTAGACGTGTCAGAGGAACCCTCTGTAATGAGCCCATAGTTCAGGGCCTCCTATGTAATTCTTATCACCTCCTGTACTGTAGGTGTGATTTACTGTTGGATGTTATATTCCTGCTACTCTTTCTCCAAAGAACTGAAATGACTTGGATTACCTCTGAATAGCTCAACATCACTATCTTTCACTTGGAAAGTGACCATCCCATCAATGGTCGATTGTCTTAAGTTTGGGATCATCACTATTAAGTGTCAGTGAATGTGTGGAGGAAGGAAATGGTATTTATTACATAGCATCCAATCCTAGTTATTTATTTTTTTAAAACACTTTAGGTATTAAAGGAAGTGTATACTTTTTTTCACTACATTACTGTCGGTTCTTCCAAAAGCCATGTTTTTAGTTTCTATACCCAGAGAGGCATGGGGTTAATAGCAGAACTAGTGCTGTTATTAGAAGAAGGGTTTTTGATCTGTGGGATCATTCCAAGTGTAATTCTCACTCTCTCTGGAGATTTGTGCCATATTTGGCAGCTCCCTGGTTTGGAGGACACTGGAGGAAGACAGACAGCCTCTTTAGACTGGCGATGTACCGCTGTTCTGTATTCTGGGGAGACTTTTCAATTCATTTCATGTCAAGACATGCCAGTCTTGTGAGGAAATGGAGGTGATCCTGGCTGGGGCTATATAGGTCTAGAATGCAGTGGAAGGGCAAAGGCAGTAAATTCTAAAAAATGATATGGTCACAGGTGTGTCTAAGATTAGAAACTGGGGGGACTATTCCAGGTCTTTCAATCTAGGCTTCTCCATTGTTGGGTCTTGAGGCAGTAAAGGTGCAACATCCAAGATATAAAATGCAACATTCAAGTGCGTTCCTCCTCAGCACCTAGTTGGCCCCTTCTGCCTTTCGACCTCAAAGACTTTCTCACCCACTGCCTCCCTCTGCCTCTCTACCACTAACCCTGAACTTTACTGCAACCACTTTTCATCATTATAGGAATATTGTAGGTCAGGTGCACTTTCTCAAAGAGGGAGCCACTCAATGAACCCTCAAGCTCTAAGAGAATTATTCCTGGCACCTGCCCACTCATGGGAAAGCATTGCCTACAAAACAGAACACAGCATGACTAAAAGAAACAGGATAACTTTTCAACCTGCCATTCTGTCCCCTCCTCCGGGAACCTGAGCAAAATGCAGGAGGAAACCAGGAAATGGTCAGGCTCCTTTACATTAGCCTAGGGCTTCTGTAATATGACACCACAACAGACCCAGGTGCCCTGCAAAATGGGTGGATACTTAGCCCAAGCATTTCAGGGATATTCATGTATTTAAAACACACTAATTATTGGATTAGAACTATATTAAGTGTTCAATTAATATGGCTGTGGGTTTTATCATATTTAATTTTTAAACTAGAAAATTCTTGTCTGATAAAGTGTCGTAACAACTGCCTTAATTCTGGGGGGCCACATTGCATGTACCAGGCACTGTGCTAAGAGCTCCTCACGCATAAAGATTCCCTACCTTTCCCCCAAGGTTTACAAAATGAGTATCATCTCATATCATTTATGCACAGGTTTGAGTAGAGTGAGAATGGAGGTGACTCGGAAATGACAAATGCTTCGAGGAATTTTTCATCTCCCGTTGGTGCTAGTGAGGCAGTTTGCCTCCAATAGAGTGACTATTTCAGAAGAGAGAAATCACTTGTCCCACTAAAGTTTATCCACAATTTGGAGGCTGCTCAGGGTAGATGCATGAGTGTCTCTCATGTTTTGAAGGCTTTTGATTTAAGGAGGTTGGGGCTGGAGACGAGTGTCCAGCTGAATTTCAGGACGTTAAGGAAGACAACCCTACAGCCATGCTGGCCTTCAGCAGACGGATGGCCTTTTACTTCTTAAGGATCACAGTACACATATGGCTGCTGGCACATGCCACCACATTCACCACACTGGGAACAGCAACACACAGTGAAACGCCACCATGGTGATTCGGGGACTGAACGAGTGATGGTTACTCTGCGGGGGAAGGGTAACAGATACTATACAACCCTGAGTCATCACCAGAAGGGGGGAAATGCAAACTTACGTACACAGGAGTCTTCGGGATAAACTACAACGGCCGCTGTGTCATAGACGGGAGATCCACACTTATACGATATTGAAGACACAAATGTGTGAGTTTATGCAGCTCTGAACAAGACCATCGAAGCCAAGGGTGAGAGAGTGTCTGTGAAATACACAAATCGACATCCAAAGGGATTCCTGTAGCTCTCTGCCTGAGGGCCCTTCTGGCCTTTTACTCCAGATGTGTCTTGGAAATGGACTACAGTGAAGCTAGCAGAGTGACCACAAACACACTGACTGGCTATTCTTTGGGGGAGCCTGGAGTTCTGGGGTTGGGCCGGGGCTGTGATGGACCAGCATAAACAATAAAGCTGGACCAGTTATAAATCCAAACTTCCTAATCTCTTGCACGTGTCAATCTCGGTACAGTGCAGATGCATTCTCGTTTTGTCTGTCAGATTTACATGCATACCATATTGCTTTTTCTGTATTAGAGAAACCATTAGGCATTTCTGATGAGGAAATTACATGGTGTACTGGCCATAATGGAATTTGGAATATAGGAAATCATCACATCACCATTGGCATCCAATGCGTCATTATTGCCAACATACCTAGTGGGCATGTCCAGGAGACTTGCCCTTTTATTGGTTGATTTTTGGTTAAGGACTCACCTATCTGGTATCTGCCACACTCAGCACACACCTCACAAGATTCCTTGAGTGGAAGACTATGGCATGGAGCCATGTGCAAAAGAACCAACAGAAAAATACCTTCCTAAATCCTCTTGCTCTTTGCAGGGCACTATTGGACATCCAACATTTATCCTCCGGAATGTTGGCCATTACCTATGTTTCCCTATAGATAAAACATTAGTGGAAGGTTTTAAACATCGGATTCAATACTAGGCATTTTCTTGTACACGCGTCTATTGCTGCAGGAATTTAAAACCCTGGGGGCAGAGTACATTTTATTCTTATTTGCAGCATAAGGCATAACATGCTCCGAAATATACACATCGCTGTGGCCTCTACTGTCCCTGGAACAGTATGATGCCGTCGACCTCAGGGACGATTGGAGATAGCTGTCATTCAGTGCCTGGGATGGCAGCGAGTGTTTATAAGGGTCCGAGGGGCACCTCCCAATAACTAAGCGTTGGTCATCCCCGTAGGAGTGGAGGAAAGGGTTATCGGAGGTGTGGTCTGGTAAGAGAGACTTGCTCCGTTTGCTGACCTCCAGACCCTGGGGGAAAAGGGAGCCTTTGTTCCCCGAGAGTTTGCTGGAGGGGACACTAAAGAGACTCCCGTACAAGTTTCCCTCCAGAAGCCGCTCCCTGTCCTTGAGGCTTATGCTCCGGGAGGGCCTGCTAAGGTCCACCTCCCTGGGTTTGTCGAGGATGTTATCGTAGGAATGCTGCCGGCTAATCCTCAGCTTGTTCTTTTGGAACTGGAGGGCGCTGTTCTGTGCCCAGTCCTGCTGGTAGACCTCCTCCTGGGTAGCTGGGTTACCTGTCTCCTGAAGCATCTGGTCTTCGTCAATGTCATAGAGGTTCCCCATCCGCAGGCAGGAGTCGCATTTGAAGGGGGATCTCATGGTGAAGTGGCCTGAATAGGTGGGCAGGTTGGACAGGCAGCTCCTGCAGTGTGTGGAGTTCTGCCGGTACCGGTCGCTGCCCTCGCTATGAGGGGAACTCTTGTCTTTCAAGGTGAAGTGCTTGGAGTAGAGTTTATACTGGTCATTGTTGGGGAGCCCATCTTCATTGTGCAGGGGGCTCCTGTTCATGGGCAGTGTGGAGTCCCCCTTGCGGAAACTGTCGCCGTGGTCCTGGTAGACACTGGAGAAGTCCACGTTCTCGGGAAGGGCCATGTTTTCGACAAACTGGGGAGGATCGAGGTGGAAACTGGGTTCCCTCTCCCCATCAATGGTGTAGATCTTGTCCCTGGGGGAGCTCGCTTTGGTTTTCAGGTAGGAGCGCTCGACCTCACTGCAGTCCTTGGGGTATTTGGAGGCCATTGACCTTTTGAAGTTGTCCTTGGCCTTGTGGTTCTTACTGTTGTCAGGCTCCCGGTGGCACGTGGCCCGGCTCGAAGTTTCTGAGATGTCCGAGTGGGCCACCTCTTCTGGAAGGTACCTAGGACTCTTTAGGGAGTAGCTCCTGTTCTCCACGGTTCCCTCATCCCTCTGGGAGACTGGGTTCTGGGTCAGCGAATCTTGGCGTAGAGATTCCATGGATTTCTTCCAAAGCTGCCGGGGCCTGGAGTTCCCTTTGGGTTCCGTGCTCACGGCCACCTCCACCGTGTTAGGGTTAGACTCATTGAGAGTCAGAGGGTGCTGGCCCTGGAACACGTAGTTGTTGAGGTTATCCTTGTGCCTGTTGGCCACGAAGGTTTGCAGTTCATTCATGTTGTCCCCAAAAATGCTGTCTTTCCCCTGAAAGGACCTGTTGTCTGAATATATCAAGTTTCCCTTATCTGGAACCATGTCCATGATGAGGGATCCTCTTTGAATGAAGTCAGCAGCCCTTTTGGGGGAATCCATTCTTGAGGAGTTCACGTTGGACAAGTTGGAAGTGTTTTTGGCTGACCGAAGGAGTTTTAACATGTTGCTCTGGGATCCAGTCAGATTGAAGTCTGGAGACTTCTTCTTTTCTTCAATGTGCACCCCGTGAATGCAGCTGTAAATGCCCTGTGGGGAGGAGCGCAAAACACCATCAGCAGCAGCAAGGACATGAAACCATTTCACACCTGAACTGTACCTGCAAAGGTGAGACATGACCTTCTTATAGGAGTCCCAGAGAAACAGTGAAATCCAGTCTGAATCCTGATAATGTTTCTTAAATGTATGAGACCAGTGGCAAAGCATCAGGCTTATCTTGTCGCTCTGGCACTTTTAGATTATCTGATTTATTTAGATTACCAAGATTATCCGACACTTTTGCCAATAGTCATACATAGAGCTTGAGAAAAAATATCCACTAATCCTCATACAACTATAAGGGTCTCAGCACCTCCAAACTGGCGTGTAAGGATTTGGTTGACCCTCCCAACACCCCAGTCACCAACCCTTACTTTTATTAAAGTTTCCCAGGATCATCTTTGGACTTTGGATACCAGAGAGTCAGCTATTGACAAACAAACTGAGTCAGCATACAAGGATCACCAATCATTGATTCCTTTGGGGAATTACTGCTACCCCTAGACTGAAGCTATCAATTAAAGCATGAGACCCAATATTTATCTTAAGGAAATAAAAACACTAAAAAAGTATACATGCACCCCAATGTTCATCACACCATTATTTACGGTAGCCAAGATATGGAAGCAACTGAAGTGTTCATTGATAGAGGAATAGAAAAGAAGATGTGGTATGTACACACAGACATACAGATACACACACACACACACACACACACAATGGAATAGTACTCAGCCATAAAAAAGAATGAAATCTTGCCATTTGTGACAACATAGATGGACCTAGAGGGTATTATGCTGAGATAAGTCAGACAGAGAAAGACAAATACCATATGATTTCACTTGTATGTGGAATCTAAAACCAAAACAAATGAACAGCCATAACAAAACAAAACCAGATTCAATAGAAACAGAGAACAAACTGGTAGTTGCCAGAGGGGAGGGGGTTAGACAGATGGGTGAAACTGGTGAAGGGGATTAAGAGGTAAAATCTTCAGCTTTAAGATAAATAAGTCATGGAGATATAATGTATAGAAAATATAGTCAATACTATTCTAATAACTTTGTATGTGATAGATGGTAACTAAAGTTATTATGGTGATTATTTCATAATGTATAAAAATACTGAGTCACTATGTAGTACACCTGATACACAATATTGTAAGCCAATTATACTTCAAGTTAAAACCTCTGGAACAGTCTCTCCCAGCTCCACCACCCACCCACCCCCGACAAAAGGAAGAAGAAGACCTGAGACCCATGTGTGGTCAATCAGACTTTTTTTTGGAGGAATAGACATAGATGGTGGGATCATATGACATCATATGGTTTGAACCGCTGGAGCTCCCTTCTTGGACTTTTCACTTACCCACTCAATATATATATATTCTTTGTGTTTTGGCTGTGTGAGAATTTGTTGAGCATAGTAGAGTTTTAGTTACTAAGAAGAGTGGAGAGTCCTGATGACACAGTGGTGCTGCATTTAAATCCATCCAGGGAACTGAGTGACTGAAGGACTTGGGGGTAGCTCAGATATAAGCACCCCCATCCATACATCTCTTGTTTTCCACTCCACCTTCTTCCTGTGTTAAAAATAACTGTTGGCTTCCCTGGTGGCGCAGTGGTTGGGAGTCCGCCTGCCGATGCAGGGGACATGGGTTCATGCCCCGGTCCGGGAAGATCCCACATGCCACGGAGTGGCTGGGCCCCTGAGCCATGGCCGCTGAGCCTGCGCGTCTGGAGCCTGTGCTCCGCAACGGGAGAGGCCACAACAGTGAGAGGCCCGCGTACCGCAAAAAACAAACAAACAAATAAAACCTGTTTACTTTTCCTTGAAAGTAACTCAGGGGCAGAGCTCTTGATTCATTCTACAATAATAGGCAAAAGAGCATCAGTGGTATTGTGGTTTGTGCTCCTCCCTTCCCCACTCCTGCCCCCAGATTTTGGCTGCGGTACCTAAAGGGGAACAGTTCAGTCCAGGCTGCAGGATTTGACCTGGTCCTCCCAAGACTGACAGGGAGCTGGCCCAAGAAGGGGTTTGTTTGTAAAAGGGATGCGGTAGCTACTGCTGCTGACTTTGGCATAAACTAGTGGGGACTATGGGTCGGTAACTCTGGACTCTTATACAGGCTCCATCAATTCCCCATGGTGGGGATGCACTGAACCTGCAGGGATGCTCACAGAACTGTGACAGCCTCAACCTGTTTGCACTGCTGCGTTTTTCTTGTAGTTTTCTAGAGACAGTCTCCACTCCGTCGAGGAACAGTAAACAGAAAAGCCTACAGTTGTGCATTTGAGCTTCTCTTTCTCTGACCCCCTTCAACCCCAGGCTGCACGGTGAAGGCTCCCTGAGGCCAAGGCCCTGGCATCGGGCACTTCCCACCTGCTGCAGCCTTACCTTTAGTCTTTTTCTCGATGCTGTGTGGTCTCCTTCCCTGTTCCCTCCCAGGAAGCAGTGTCTCCTCATTGCTTCCAGGGCTGCTGGACGTCAAAATCATACGAACGCACCGTGTATTTCACATAGCACAGTGCTTTTGAATCTTTTATGTTAACGTATGCCTTCCCTGTCCAATTTAGTAATGTAATAATCTCCTACAATGACCTAGAGGGATTCTGCTACTATGGGTGGAAATCAGTGTGTCTCCTACATGTTTGAATCGGCCAAGATCATAGCCTTTTTTTCCTGTTGTTAGCATTATGAAAACACTAGTTTTTAAATTTTTTCTAACTTTGCAATTTTATTTTAATGAGCTCCCCTCCTCCTTTTAGAGACTTTGAGAACTTGCTTCCACCCTTCGCCATCAGGGCAGTGTGCTCCCGCCCGCCGAGATGAGCTGGTTGTCTCTGTATTTGCAGGAGGCCCACAGAAGTGGCCAGGGAGCTGAGCTATGTTTCAGGAGCAGAGAGGACGGCTGCTGACTGCTTTTTCTCATCCCTGGTTTCCCCTGGGACTCACACAACACAGCTAAGGCAGTTCCCAGGTGCTGATCTGCCTGGCAAAGCCTCGGGAAGGAGTCAACGTGGTGTCTGTACCCCAGGTTTGGATGAAAGTGTTCTCCAACTAAGTTGACCCATCTTCCAGATGTGCTGATGAGGAGGTGGGGTGTGTATTACAGAAGGATGGGAAGAGTCAGAGACCTGGAACTCACTGGAAATGAGCCCCAGCTCCATCCTTTTTTAGCTCTGTGACCTTGGCTGAGCAACTACATCTTTTTGAGCCTCAAGTTCCACATCTGTAAGATGGGAATCATACACTCTAAGGTGGGTACGAGGGCAAGATCTGATAATGCAAGCAAAGCACCTGACATGGAAGGGGCTCCATAAATGCTAGTGGGTGAGCTGCTCAGTCATCCCCTATCTGCCCTCCCTGCTTGTCACCTCACCTCTCTCTCCTCACACTAGTACGAGCACACAGCGCCCGTTTGATTGAAGCTGCAGATTTGCTCTGGAAAGCCACTGCAGCTTTCTGATTAGATAAGTTGCCTAAACCCTACCTCAGGAGCCAAATCCCTGGGCTGGAGTTTCTTTCTTCCTTGCAGAGTTCTTTCTTTCCTCCTCCCTATTATTCATAGATTCCAGCTACCTTTTATGGGTGGTGGAAATAAGATGCCCTCTCGGCCCTATAATGGGCTCAGATGAAATGAGCATTGAAGGCTCAATGTGCCATTCCAGACAGTTTGCTCTGTTCCACCCCCCGCCCCCTTTCTCACTGGGGCGATACTGTCCTCCTTGGTTCCTTGGTGCCTGGGCCTGGTCCCTAAAGTGTCTGCTATGGTCTGCATGTTTGTGTACCCCACCTCCCAATTCATATGCGGAGATCCTAGTCCCAAAGGTGATGGTATTAGTGGTAGGTAGCTGCTTATGTCATGAGGTCCAAGGTGGGGCCTTTGGGAGGAGCCCTCCTGAATGGGATAAGTGCTCTTGTAAAAGAGGCCCCACAGAGCTCCCTCATCCCTTCAACACAAGGGGAAATCTGCAACCCAGAACAGGGTCCTCACCCGACCACACTGGCACCCTGATCTCGGACTTCCAGCCCCCAGAACTGTAAGCAATACATTTCTATTGTTGATAAAGCACCCAGTCTGTGGTATTTTGTTATAGCAGCCCGAATGGACTAAGACAGTATCTGACTTCTATTCTGTCGGTTCCCATTGTGGGTCAGCCAGAAGTTGCTGCAAGCTCTCCTCTGGGCTCGTTGGGAAGATGCCACGGTTTCCACCTCCCTGGTCTCTGGCTTTGCTACATCTCCCATTCCTCACATCTCTGGAGACAACCGAGGTGGTTCTTTATTGCTGGTGACAGTGAATATTTTTTTCAACATGAAAGGGGCAGCATTGCGGAGAGAAAACAAAAGTTAAGAGCATCCCACAGAAGAGAGGACGCGTTTTTGTAAGTCGTAATAAACAAAGGCCACAGCTGTGGGAGAAACTTGGTTCTAATGTAAAATAAATGACTCTGTGAACTCTGACCTTCACCCTTGGCCGTACTAGGAGGGCGGGCATCTGAGGTTTGCATTTGTGTCCCATGGGACATGGGGTCCTCTCTCCTCTAGGGATGGGGAGACAGAAGTTCCAGTTCCAGCTTGTCAAGGCACAACACAGCAATGCTGTGCCCAGTCCCCCCTTCACCCCCGTCCCTCAAGATGCTTGGAATGGGAGTGAGGGATTTAGTCCATTTCTCATAGTGACAATCCTGTTAACTTGGCTTCTTTAATGATATCTCGGACAGAGGGAACACTTGCAAAAACAAGCAGGATTTACAAGTAAAGGCAATAGTGTGCATTTGCTCATGGCAATCTCAGAATCATTTGGATATGGAAAGCCTTTAGTAACTGGTGAAGAGAATTAGCTTAAAGTTGGCTTAATACCTAGCTATATACATGCATGTTGTTACTTTTAAGCAATGTGTGTTTAGAGGCCATCAAGCTAATTAGGAAATATGTATTTGCATAGAACTCAAGTTTAGAGTGCCACTGAATGGAGAAAATAAATCCTCCTGACTAAGCCCATGTGTACCTTCTGGATCTCTTAAAACCACCAAATACTAAGAATACACAAGTTCCTCTTTAGATGATTATTTCATTTACATTAGCATATAAAATTAGATGTTTCTAACCACATATTTTTCACCATGTTTCAAATCCTAATTTGTTAAACTCTTTCAGAGTAAAAAAATTCCAAGGTGAGTAAACGGAAGAAATAGGTAGATAAATAGATGGATGGATAGATGGATAGATGGATGGATGAATGGATGGATGGACAGATGGATAGATGGATGGATGATTGACTGATTGCCAGGTGGATAGATAATGTTATACTGTGTTGGAAGATAAGTGAACGATATGTACGCATGTGCTTTTATTGTGATGCAAGGAAGTGAGTAGCTTGTATTTTTTTTTTTTTTTTTTTTTTTTTTTTGTGGTATGCGGGCCTCTCACTGTTGTGGCCTCTCCCGTTGCGGAGCACAGGCTCCGGATGCGCAGGCTCAGCAGCCATGGCTCACGGGCCCAGCCGCTCCGCGGCATATGGGATCCTCCCAGACCGGGGCACGAACCCGTATCCCCTGCATCGGCAGGCGGACTCTCAACCACTGCGCCACCAGGGAGGCCCAGTAGCTTGTATTTAAAAAGTAAAAATATATATGTGTTGTGTGCACATACATGTTGTGTAGTATGATTTGTATCAAATCTCTTGTGTTGCTTGTATTTGATGTTTGTTGCTTGTGTAAGAGTGTGGGCTCTGGCTGCTACTACACCACCTGGAGTCAAATCCTGGCTCCAGCAAGGCTGTGTGGTGTTGGGTAATTCCTCTAATCTCATAAATTTGAGTTTCCCCAATTCTGGGCCAATATCAGTACCTACCTCACAGAATTGGTTTGTAGGTTAAATGAAATGATGAGTATAAATTGCTTATATGGTGCCAGGGACATATATGTACCTACAAATATAAGCATTTTCCACAATTGTCATCATTATTGATGAATTATGACATGTGTACCTGTTTATGGCCACACACACGCCATATTGTGCAGCATGTAATGAGGTTTCTGTGGCTTGAAAGTGAGTGCACTTACTACAGCGCGTGTATTCTGTGCTGTGGTTTATGTCGTGTTGAATGTATATTTTGTTTCCTGTTTGATGTGTGTGCATTTTCTCATGGTTCTTCATGCCTGTGTTTCATTTCAGGCTCTGTTACATCATACACGCTTTTGTGGTTTGTTAGCTGCGTTCACACACACAACATGGCTTTGCACGTAGATTTCGTTTTGTCACACGTGATCTGTTGGAATGCATGCAAACATCGTAACATCCTACACAGGACTTTTAATAATGTCCTAGAGCATATCTGGGTGCTCATGAGGGAGGCCACAGACTGGCTGTGTTTGGCCCATGTGTTTTTCTAGTTGTCAATGGAATTAGTTACTAGTATTTAAAAGTTGAAAGTTTTCACATATAATCAGATGACTGCTTTCTCTTTTAAAAACTGGAAGACCTGATAAGACTGGCCCTGCCTTCCACTAAAACCATACTCAGCAGGAGTGGAGGATGACTGCCCCCTTTGGGTGTGGCGGGTTTTACGCAATATGTCTTAGTTCTCCACATTCTCCATTGTTCCCTCCCTTTGACACCAGGGTTCAGCTGCTATTTTTAATTTCACTTCTGCTATTTTTCTCACACCCGGCCTGCCTTACCTATTCACCTTCCATCTCTAGCTTACATCTGGCTTACGAAACTGGTGCCCTTCCGACGAATCCAAGAAGGGTTGATGGGTGAGGGGAGGGTGTGGAGACACCACACCCCCACCCAGGAGTCAAGAATCCCTGATTCTCTGGAAGCCCTGGCTTTTCTGGACCTGCCTGCCGCAGAGGGAGGTAGCCGCCAGGGGTACTGACCCTGCTGATGGAGAAGAGCAGGCCCGGCCGGTCAGAGCACAGGCCCGTGAAGCAGAAGCGCAGCTTCCAGTAGAAGAGGTGTTCCCAGATGAAGGTGATGAGGCTGAGGGCCATGGCGGCTGCCAGCATGTAGAACACACCCGCCATGTTGTCGACATCCAGCTGGCTGCTCATCACCTCGTTCTTCTCGTTGTGGCAGATCCCCGTGAGCCACAGGGTCTCCAGCTCTTCCATCTCCCCTGGACAGAAGACAAAAGCCACAGGCAGTAAGGAGCAGGGCATGCACTGTGGGGCGGATACCCCTGCATTTGGGACAGACACGTGTGATTTACAGCTGTGCAACCTCAATAGCGTGACTGAGCTCTCCTGGTCTGCGTTCACTCACTTGCAGGGTGAAGATGACGACAACACCACCTATGTGATATCGTTGTAGGAGGATGAAGTGAGATCACGTATAGAGAGAACTTGGCACAGTCCCTGTCTTTTTTTTTTTTTCTTGGTCATTATTATGTTCTTCCCACCCAGCTTTTCTCTATCCCTGGCCCCAACACCCACCCAAGCCTGGAACAGGACATGGGATAAGCTGGCCGAAGCCTACATTAGAAAGACTTGCATTCCCATTCTGACTTCGTCATATACTAGCTGTGTGACTTCAGAGCCACAGTGATCCTGTCTGTGAAATGGGTATTATAATAGTGTATACTCCCTCGAGTTCTAGGGAGGATATGAGCTCACATATGCAAAATTCCTAAATGTAGTGCCTGGCTCATGGTAAGTTCTCCTAAATAGGAGCCTTCATGGGTTGTTGTAAAGGAAGTGCCTAGCACAGTGCCTGGTACACAGTTGTCCTCAAATATATTTGTTTCTTCTTTCCTCTTCCTTTAGAACATCCAAGATTATTCCAAAAAGTCACCCCAAGTAGTGCACTTAGGGCACAAAGTGTTCCTTGAAAAGAAACATCCTAGTCGGCTCTGAATGGCCCCTTGCAGACTAAACACCTCCCCACTTCAGTAGGCAGCTGAAGAAGCAGGTGGGGTTTGCAATGGAAAAAAAAAAAGTAGGCACGGTTGGCATTATTTTATCTCTCTTTTATGCACATTTTATCCAGTTGTCATTTAGGAGGAAATTCTCTGGTCTAAATGTCTAGTAATTATACTAACTGTCTAGCAATTCACTAGACTATGATTCAGGTCTTTAAAAATTATCCTTCAAAAACAGTGAAAATCAAGGAAGATGCATAGAATGTTAAATGAACACTATGACTATATTGTATATACATATGATGTCTAAGACATAAAAGATGTATGGGATTAAGAAATACAAACTACTCTGCATAAAATATATAAACAACAAGGATATATTGTACAGCACAGGGAAATATAGCCATTATTTTGTAATAACTTGAGGTGGAGTATAATCCATAAAGATATTGAATCACTATGTCATACAATTTAAACTAATATTGTAAGTCAACTATACTTCAATAAAAAACACTTGCAGAGGGATGCGGTGGGCGTGGTCTGGAGCCAGGAAGTTGCAGCTGCTGCCCCCGCTGCCGCCGTGATGTGCACAGGTCCTCGCCTGGGTGTTCATTCCGCAGCCTGTCAGGTGACCGGTGTTGCGGCCACTGCAGCCACCCGCAGGACCCCTGGGCACGGAGTATGAGCCACCTTGGTGCCTAGTCCCTGAGGCAGGGACGTCCTGGCCCAGAAAAGAACGCTGTTTAGGTGCGGCCTAACGACCTAAGTGAGGCACTGAAGCTGCCTGGGAAAGGGCAAGGCCCGCGTTGCCGAGCTTGGGCTCAGAGCCCTGGATTTGTTTGGGTTAGTGGAGATTATAAAAAAGCAAAAACTGGGGCATCCCTGGTGGCACAGTGGTTGAGAGTCCGCCTGCCAATGCAGGGGACGCGGGTTCATGCCCCGGTCCGGGAAGATCCCACATGCCGCAGAGCGGCTGGGCCCGTGAGCCATGGCCACTGGGCCTGCGCGTCTGGAGCCTGTGCTCCGCAGCGGGAGAGGCCACAACAGTGAGAGGCCCGCGTACCGCAAAAAAAAAAAAAAAGCAAAAACTGGTGAGGATAGAGACCAATGCTAGCAGGAATACAGGGAAAGAAAAAATCTCATGCTCAGTTGCTGGAGAAATAAGAAAAGGGAGGCATAAAGACGGTTAGAAACTTGTCCTAAGCCAGTTAGCTCAAAAGTGGAAGAGCTAGGATTCAAATCCAGAGAACTGTCCACTTCAGACTGCATTCTGGGAGAAAGTAGTATAATTTACAAAAGGAGAAATGAGATAACACATCGTTTCCTAGAAGAGCATTTACCAATTCCCAGTCTGTGGTGCTTAACTCCCTGTGGGATCTTGGTTCCCAGGCCAGAGGTTGGGCCCGAGCTCCTGTGGTCGGAGCTCTGAGTCCAAACTGCTGGACTAACAGAGAACCTCAGACTCCAGGGAATATCAATTGGAGTGGGGCTTCCTGGAGGTCCTCATCTCAGCACCAAGACCCAGCTCTATCCAACTGCCTGCAAACTCCAGTGCTGGACAGCTCAGGCCAAACAACCAGTGAAACAGGAATATAGCACCACACATCAAAAAAAAAAAAAAAAAAAAAAAAGAAACAACAAAAAAATATGTTACGGACGAAGGAGCAAGGTAAAAACCTACAAGACCAAATAAATGAAGACAAAATAGGCAACCCACCTGAAAAAGAATTCAGAGCAATTATAGTAAAGATGATCCAAAATCTCGGAAACAGAATGGAGAAAATACAAGAAACATTTAACAAGGATCTAGAAGAACTAAAGAGCAAACAAACAGTGATGAACAACACAAGTACTGAAATTAAAAATACTCTACAAGGGGGCTTCCCTGGTGGCGCAGTGGTTGAGGGTCCGCCTGCAGATGCAGGGGACACAGGTTTGTGTCCCGGTCCAGGAAGATCCCACATGCCGTGGAGTGGCTAGGCCCGTGAGCCATGGCTGCTGAGTCTGTGTGTCCGGAGCCTGTGCTCCACAATGGGAGAGGCCACAACAGTGAGAGGCTCGCGTACTGGGAAAAAAAACCCAACTCTACAAGGAATCAATAACAGAATAACTGAGGCAGAAGAATGGATAAGTGAGCTGGAAGATAAAATGGTGGAAATAACTGCCAGGGAGCAGAATAAAGAAAAAAGAATGAAAAGAATTGAGGACAGTCTCAGAGACCTCTGGGGCAACACTAAACGTACCAACATTCGAATTATAGGGGTCCCAGAAGAAGAAGAGAAAACGAAAGGGTCTGAGAAAATATTTGAAGAGATTATAGTCCAAAACTTCCCTAACATGGGAAAGGAAATAATCAAGTCCAGGAAAAACCCAAAGAGAAACATGCCGAGACACATATTAATCAAACTATCAAAAATTAAAAACTAGGAAAAAATGTTAAAAGCAGTAAGGGGAAAGCAACAAATAACACAAGGGAATCCCCATAAGGTCAACAGCTGATTTTTCAGCAGAAACTCTGCAAACCAGAAAGGAGTGGCAGGACATATTTAAAGTGATGAAAGGGAAAAACCTACAACCAAGATTAGTCTACCCAGCAAGGATCTCATTCAGATTCGATGGAGAAATTAAAACCTTTACAGGTAAGCAAAAGTTAAGAGAATTCAGCACCACCAAACCAGCTTTACAACAAATGCTAAAGGAACTTCTCTAGGCAGGAAACACAAGAGAAGGAAAAGACCTACAAAAACAAACCCAAAACAATTAAGAAAATGGTAACAGGAACATACATATCGATAATTACCTTAAATGTAAATGGATTAAATGCTCCAACCAAAAGACATAGACTGGCTGAATGGATACAAAAACAAGACCCATACAAATGCTGTCTACAAGAGACCCACTTCAGACCTAGAGACACATACAGACTGAAAGTGAGGGGATGGAAAAAGTTATTCCATGTAAATGGAAATCAAAAGAAAGCTGGAGTAGCAATTCTCATATCAGACAAAATAGACTTTAAAATAAATATTATTACAAGAGACAAAGAAGGACACTACATAATGATCAAGGGATCAATCCAAGAAGAAGGTATAACAATTGTAAATATTTATGCACCCAACATAGGAGTACCTCAATACATAAGGCAAATGCTAAAAGCCATAAAAGGGGAAATCGATAGTAACACAATAATAGTAGGGGACTTTAACACCCCACTTTCACTAATGGACAGATCATCCAAAATGAAAATAAATAAGGAAACGCAAGCTTTAAATAACACGTTAAACGAGATGGACTTAACAGATATTTATAGGACATTCCAACCAAAAACAACAGAATACACTTTCATCTCAAGTGCTCGTGGAACATTCTCGAGGATAGACCATATCTTGGGTCACAAATCAAGCCTTGGTAAATTTAAGAAAATTGAAGTCATGTCAAATATCTTTTCCAACCACAACTCTATGAGACTAGATGTCAATTACAGGAAAAAAAACAGTAAAAAATAGAAACACATGGAGGTTAAACAATTCACTACTAAATAGCCAAGAGATCACTGAAGAAATCAAAGAGGAAATCAAAAAATACCTAGAAACAAATGACAATGAAAACACAATGACCCAAAACCTATGGAATGCAGCAAAAGCAGTCCTAAGAGGGAAGTTTACAGCAATACAATCCTACCTCAAGAAACAAGAAAAATCTCAAATAAACAACCTAACCTTACACCTAAAGCAATGAGAGAAAGAAGAACAAAAAACCCCCAAACTTAGCAGGAGGAAAGAAATCATAAAGATCAGATCAGAAATAAATGAAAAAGAAATGAAGGAAATGATAGCAAAGAACAATAAAACTAAAAGCTGGTTCTTTGAGAAGATAACAAAATTGATAAACCATTACCCAGAGTCATCAAGAAATAAAGGAAGAAGATTCAAATCAATAGAATTAGAAATGAAAAAGAAGTAACAACTGACACTGCAGAAACACAAAGGATCATGAGAGATTACTACAAGCAACTATATGCCAACAAAATCGACAACCTGGAAGAAATGGACAAATTCTTAGAAAAGCACAACCTTCTGAGACTGAACCAGGAAGAAATAGAAAATATAAACAGACCAATCACAAGCACTGAAATTGAAACTGCGATTAAAAATCTTCCAACAAACAGAAGCCCAGGACCAGATGGTTTCACAGGTAAATTCTGTCAAACATTTAGAGAAGAGCTAACATGTATCCTTCTCAAACTCTTCCAAAATATAGCAGAGGAACACTTCCATACTCATTCTACAAGGCTACCATCACCCTGATACCAAAACCAGACAAAGATGTCACAAAAAAAGAAAACTACAGGCCACTATCTCAGATGAACATAGATGCAAAAATCCTCAACAAAATAGTAGCAAACAGACTCCAACAGCACATTAAAAGGATATTACATCATGATCAAGTGTGATTTATCCCAGGAAGGCAAGGATTATTCAATATACACAAATCAATCAATGTGATACAGCATATTAACAAATTGAAGGATAAAAACCGTATGATAATCTCAATAGATGCAGAAAAAGCTTTTGACAAAATTCAACACCCAAATTTTATGATAAAAACTCTCCAGAAAGTAGGCATAGAGGGAACCAAACCTACCTCAACATAATAAAGGCCATATATGACAAACCTGCAGCCAACATCGTTCTCAATGTTGATAAACTGAAACCATTTCCTCTAAGATCTGGAACAAGACAAGGTTGCCCACTCTCACTGCTATTATTCAATATAGTTTTGGAAGTTTTAGCCATAGCAATCAGAGAAGAAAAAGAAATAAAAGGAATCCAAATTGGAAAAGAAGTGAAACTGTCACTGTTTGCAGATGACACGATACTATACATAGAGAATCCTAAAGATGCTACCAGAAAACTACTAGAGCTAATCAATGAATTTGGTACAGTTGCAGGATACAAAATTAATGCACAGAAATGTCTTGCATTCCTATACACTAATGATGAAAAATCTGAAAGAGAAATTAAGGAAACACTCCCATTTACCACTGCAACAAAAAGAATAAAATATCTAGGAATAAACCTACCTAGGGAGACAAAAGACCTGTATGCAGAAAACAATAAGACACTGATGAAAGAAATTAAAGATGATACAAACAGGTGGAGAGATACACTATGTTCTTGGATTGGAAGAATCAACATTGTGAAAATGACTATACTACCCAAAGCAATCTATAGATTCAGTGCAATCCCTATCAAACTACCAATGGCATTTTTCACAGAACTAGAACAAAAAATTTCACAATTTGTATGGAAACACAAAAGACCCTGAATAGCCAAAACAATCTTGAGAAAGAAAAACGGAGCTGGAGGAATCAGGCTCCTGGACTTCAGACTATACTACAAAGTTACAGTAGTCAAGACAGTATGGTACTGGCACAAAAACAGAAATATGGATCAATGGAACAGGATAGAAAGCCCAGAGATAAACCCACGCACATATGATCACTTTATCTTTGATAAACGAGGCAAGAATAAACAATGGAGAAAAGATGGCCTCTTCATTAAGTGGTGCTGGGAAACCTGGACAGCTACATGTAAAAGAATGAAATTAGAACGCTCCCTAACACCATACACAAAAATAAACTCAAAATGGATTAAAGACCTACATGTAAGGCCAGACACTATAAAACTCTTAGAGGAAAACATAGGCAGAACACTCTATGACATACATCACAGCAAGATCCTTTTTGACCCACCTCCTAGAGAAATGGAAATAAAAACAAAAATAAACAAATGGGACCTAATGAAACTTAAAAGCTTTTTCACAGCAAATGAAACCATAAACAAGACGAAAAGACAACCCTCAGAATGGGAGAAAATATTTGCAAATGAAGCAACTGACAAAGGATTAATCTCCAAAATATATAAGCGGCTCATGCAGCTCAATATCAAAGAAACAAACAACCGAATCCAAAAATGGGCAGAAGACCTAAACAGACATTTCTCCAAAGATATACAGATTGCCAACAAACACATGAAAGAATGCTCAACATCATTAATCATTAGAGAAATGCAAATCAAAACTACAATGAGGTATCACCTCACACCAGTCAGAATGGCCATCATCAAAACATCTATGAACAATAAATGCTGGAGAGGGTGTGGAGAAAAGGTAACCCTCTTGCACTGTTGGTGGGAATGTCAACTGATACAGCCACTATGGAGAACAGTATGGAGGGTCCTTAAAAAACTAAAAATAGAACTACCATATGACCCAGCAATCCCATTACTGAGCATATACCCTGAGAAAACCATACTTCAAAAGGAGTCATGTACCACAATATGCATTGCAGCACTATTTACAATAACCAGGACATGAGAGCAACCTAAGTGTCCATCGACAGACAAATGGATAAAGAAGATATGGCATATATATACAATGGAATATTACTCAGCCATAAAAAGAAACGAAATTGAGTTATTTGTAGTGAGGTGGATGGACCTAGAGTCTGTCATACAGAGTGAAGCAAGTCAGAAAGAGAAAAACAAATACCGTATGCTAACACATATATATGGAATCTAAAAAAAAACAAAAGGTTCTGATGAACCTAGGGGCAGGACAGGAATAAAGGCACAGACGTGGAGTTGGACTCGAGGACACGGGGAGGGGTAAGGGTAAGCTGGGACGAAGTGAGAGAGTAGCATTGACATATATACACTACCAAATGTAAAACAGATAGCTAGTGGGAAGCAGCTGCATAGCACAGGGAGATCAGCTCGGTGCTTTGTGACCACCTTGAAGGGTGGGATAGGGAGGGTGGGAGGGAGAGGCAAGAGGGAGGGGATATGGGGATATACATATGCATATAGCTGATTCACTTTGTTATACAGCAGGAACTGACACAACACTGTAAAGCAATTATACTCCAATAAAGATGTAAAAAAAAAAAAACCCTGCAGAGAAAATAAAGGAAATACTCAAAATGTTTGATTTTCTTTTGAAGTTAGTAATCATAATTATTGGTTTCACATTGCTCTCTTTTTTAGGTTTTGTAAAATTTGTGTATATTGCTTTTGGTTTGTTCTCAGTCTTGAATGATTCGGCTGAACACAGAAATCTAAGTTGACAATTATTTTTCCTTGACCTTTTGAAGAAGTTATTAAGCGTCCTTCTGATCTGGACTGTAATTGTTGAGAAGTCAGCTCATAATCTATTTGTCATTACTTTCTATGCAATCTGTATTTTCTCTCTAATTGCTTTTGAGAATTTCATTTTGTCTTTGGTGTGGAATCTAGGTGTGAATGTTTTTATTTGTTCTGCTCTGGACTCAGTGTGACTCAGTGTGATTCTTCAATCTGATGATTCATAACTTTAATTCTGCAAAAATTTCACCCATTGTTGCTTCAGCTCTTAACTCTCCCCATCTTACTTTCTTTTAAGTTAATAGACTTTATTTTTTAGAATAGCTTTATATTTAGAGAAAAAAGGAGCAGAAAGTACAGAGAGTTCCCATACACTCCCTCTTTCCATTTCCTTTGTTTTCCCTTATTAACATCTGGCATTGATGTGGCACATTTTTATAATTTATGAACCAAATACATTATTATTAACTTACGTGTACAGTTTACATTAGGGTTCAGTCTTTGTGCTGTACAGTTCTGTGGGTTTTGCCAATGCTTAATGACATGTATCCACCATTACAGCATCATACAGAACAGTTTCAGTGCCCTAAACATCCCCTGGGCTCCAGCTGTTCATCCCTCCTCACCCCTCATTCCAACTCCTGGCAACCACTGATCTTTTAACTGTCTCTATAGTTTTACCTTTTCCAAACATCATATAGTTGGAACCATATAGTATGTAGCCTTTTCAGACAGGCTTCTTTCTCTTAACAAGATGCATTTAAGGCTCCTCTATATGTTTCCCTGGCTTGATAGATTTTTTTTTTTTTTATCTCTGAACCATATTACATTGCATGGATGTATAGTTTGTTTACCCATTCACTTACTGAAGGACATCTCGGTTGTTTAAAAGTCTAGGCAATTATGAACAAAGTTCTATAAGCATTCATGTTCAGGATTCTGTGTGGACGTAAGTTTTCAACTCATTTGGGTAAGTACCTAGGGGCATTACTGCTGGATTGTATGGTAAGACTTTGTTCAGCCTTGTAGGAACCTGCCAAACTGTCTTCCAAAGTGACTGCACCATTTTACATTCCCACCAGCAATGAATGAGGTTCCTGTTCATGTGACACATCCTTACCAGCATTGATTATGTGTCAGTGTTTTGGATTTTGACCATTCCAATAAGGTGTGTAGTGGTATCACATTGTTTTAATTTTCAGTTCCCTAATGACACATGATAATCCTATCTTTTCTTCTGCTGAAATTGTTTAAACTATTCTAGATCTTCTCATTGTATCTTCCAGGTTATTAACTCTGTTTTCATATTTTCCATTTCTTTATTGTTCCATCCTGCAGTTAGCTGATTCCCACAGATCTATTTTCCAGTTCATGAATTCCTTCATTAGTAATATTTGGCTTTATGTTTTTTTAATCTATTTTAATTGTGACATTCATCTGGCTCTTTTAAAATTCTGCCTATTCTTTTTATCATAAAGTCCTACTCTTTTGTTATGACTTTAAAAACTTTTATACATTTAATAATTTCACACCTACATTCTTTCAGATTATTCTCAGCCCCACACCCCATCCCTGCCCCCTTAGTTCTTGGGATTCTGATTCTTCTGTTTGCTGTGCATGCTGACTTTCATGGTGGATTACTTTCTCGTGGTATTTGTAACTTTTGACTATGAGCTAATCTTCAGCAGAGGTGTTCTCCCCCTAAACCCCATGGGACTCCCAAGCATCCTGGGCTACATGTAGGCATGTCCCTACAGAGGGGTTCTGAGTTTGCTTCTGCCATGGTTCCAGGGCCCTTCAAAGTACCAGTTTTCATATAAAATAAATTTTACTGTAATTACTGCACCATTTAAGTAATATACACTTAGATCTCCATACTCATTGGGTTTTAATTTCTCACTCAGCTTCAAATGGATGGCAAGCTCCTTGTACTTTCTTTGCTTTGATGGACAGTTTTTTCTAGTCTCCTTTTCCTGGACTCATTGACTCATTGACAGTCTCAGATTTATGCAGTGGTATCATTTTCTACCCTCCTTGCACAGTTCAGGGTCCCCACGTGGATATTAAAGCCCCAGGCTCCATCCCTACTGCCTGTATCCCTGTAGGCACCTCAGCTGAAACATACCATGAGAATATCCCATTCCCCTCTGTTTCTTTTTTTTTTTATTTTTATTTTTATTTTTTTTTATTAGTTTCTGCTTTATAACAAAGTGAATCAGTCATACATACACATCTGTTCCCACATCCCTTCCCTATTGCATCTCCCTCCCTCCCACCCTCCCTATCCCACCCCTCCAGGCGGTCACAAAGCACCGAGCTGATCTCCCTGTGCTCTGCGGCTGCTTCCCACTATCTATCTACCTTACGTTTGGTAGTGTATATATGTCCATGCCTCTCTTTCGCTTTGTCACAGCTTACCCTTCACCCTCCCCATATCCTCAAGTCCGTTCTCAAGTAGGTCTGTGTCCCGTTTTACCCCTAGGTTCTTCATGACATTTTTTTTTTTTAATTCCATATATATGTGTTAGCATACGGTATTTGTCTTTCTCTTTCTGACTTACTTCACTCTGTATGACAGACTCTAGGTCTATCCACCTCATTACAAATAGCTCAGTTTCGTTCCTTTTTATGGCTGAGTAATATTCCATTGTATATATGTGCCACATCTTCTTTATCCATTCATCCGATGATGGACACTTAGGTTGTTTCCAGCTCCGGGCTATTGTGAATAGAGCTGCAATGAACATTTTGGTACATGTCTCTTTTTGAATTATGGTTTTCTCAGGGTATATGCCTAGTAGTGGGATTGCTGGGTCATATGGTAGTTCTATTTTTAGTTTTTTAAGGAACCTCCATACTGTTCTCCATAGTGGCTGTACCAATTCACATTCCCACCAGCAGTGCAAGAGTGTTCCCTTTTCTCCACACCCTCTCCAGCATTTATTGTTTCTAGATTTCTTGATGATGGCCATTCTGACTGGTGTGAGATGATATCTCATTGTAGTTTTGATTTGCATTTCTCTAATGATTAATGATGTTGAGCATTCTTTCATGTGTTTGTTGGCAGTCTGTATATCTTCTTTGGAGAAATGCCTATTTAAGTCTTCTGCCCATTTTTGGATTGGGTTGTTTGTTTTTTTGCTATTGAGCTGCATGAGCTGTTTATAAATTTTGGAGATTAATCCTTTGTCAGTTGCTTCATTTGCAAATATTTTCTCCCATTCTGAGGGTTGTCTTTTGGTCTTGTTTATGGTTTCCTTTGCTGTGCAAAAGCTTTGAAGTTTCATTAGGTCCCATTTGCTTATCTTTGTTTTTAGTTCCATTTCTCTAGGAGGTGGGTCCAAAAGGATCTTGCTGTGATTTATGTCATAGAGTGTTCTACCTATGTTTTCCTCTAAGAGTTTGATAGTTTCTGGCCTTACATTTAGGTCTTTAATCCATTTTGAGCTTATTTTTGTGTATGGTGTTAGGGAATGATCTAATCTCATAATTTTACATGTCCCTGTCCAGTTTTCCCAGCACCACTTATTGAAGAGGCTGTCCTTTCTCCACTGTACATTCCTGCCTCCTTTATCAAAGATAAGTTGACCATATGTGCGTGGGTTTATCTCTGGGCTTTCTATCCTGATCCACTGATCTATCTTTCTGTTTTTATGCCAGTACCACACTGTCTTAATTACTGTAGCTTTGTAGTATAGTCTGAAGTCAGGGAGCCTGATTCCTCCAGCTCCGCTTTTCGTTCTCAAGATTGCTTTGGCTATTCGGGGTCTTTTGTTTTTCCAAACAAATTTTGAAATTTTTTGTTCTACTTCTGTGAAAAATGCCAGTGGTAGTTTGATAGGGATTGCATTGAATCTGTAGATTGCTTTGGGTAGTAGAGTCATTTTCACAATATTGATTCTTCCAATCCAGGAGCATGGTATATCTCTCCATCTATTTGTATCCTCTTTAATTTCTTTCATCAGTGTCTTATAATTTTCTGCATACAGGTCTTTTGTCTCCTTAGGTAGGTTTATTCCTAGATATTTTATTCTTTTTGTTGCAATGGTAAATGAGAGTGTTTTCTTGATTTCATTTTCAGATTTTTCATCATTAGTGTACAGGAATGCCAGAGATTTCTGTGCATTAATTTTGTATCCTGCTACTTTACCAAATTCATTGATTAGCTCTAGTAGTTTTTCGGTAGCATCTTTAGGATTCTCTATGTATAGTATCATGTCATCTGCAAACAGTGACAGCTTTACTTTTTCTTTTCCAATTTGGATTCCTTTTATTTCCTTTTCTTCTCTGATTGCTGTGGCTAAAACTTCCAAAACTAGGTTGAATAAGAGTGGTGAGAGTGGGCAGCCTTGTCTTGTTCCTGATCTTAGTGGAAATGGTTTCAGTTTTTCACCATTGAGGACAATGTTGGCTGTGGGTTTGTCATATATGGCCTTTATTATGTTGAGGAAAGTTCCCTCTATGCCTACTTTCTGCAGGGTTTTTATCATAAATGGGTGTTGAATTTTGTCGAAAGCTTTCTCTGCATCTATTGAGATGATCATATGGTTTTTCTCCTTCAACTTGTTAATATGGTGTATCACATTGATTGATTTGCGTATATTGAAGAATCCTTGCATTCCTGGAATAAACCCCACTTGATCATGGTGTATGATCCTTTTAATGTGCTGTTGCATTCTGTTTGCTAGTATTTTGTTGAGGATTTTTGCATCTATATTCATCAGTGATATTGGCCTGTAGTTTTCTTTCTTTGTGACATCCTTGCCTGGTTTTGGTATCAAGGTGATGGTGGCCTCGTAGAATGAGTTTGGGAGTGTTCCTTCCTCTGAAATTGTTTGGAAGAGTTTGAGAAGGATGGGTGTTAGCTCTTCTCTAAATGTTTGATAGAATTCGCCTGTGAAGCCATCTGGTCCTGGGCTTTTGTTTGATGGAAGATTTTTAATCACAGTTTCAATTTCAGTGCTTGTGATTGGTCTATTCATATTTTCTATTTCTTCCTGAGTCAGTCTTGGTAGGTTGTGCATTTCTAAGAATTTGTCCATTTCTTCCAGGTTGTCCATTTTATTGGCATAGAATTGCTTATAGTAATCTCTCATGATCTTTTGTATTTCTGCAGTGTCAGTTGTTACTTCTCCTTTTTCATTTCTAATTCTATTGATTTGAGTCTTCTCCCTTCTTTTCTTGATGAGTCTGGCTAATGGTTTGTCAATTTTGTTTATCTTCTCAAAGAACCAACTTTTAGTTTTATTGATCTTTGCTATTGTTTCCTTCATTTCTTTTTCATTTATTTCTGATCTGATCTTTATGATTTCTTTCCTTCTGCTAACTTTGGGGGTTTTTTGTTCTTCTTTCTCTAATTGCTTTAGGTGCAGGGTCAGGTTGTTTACTCGAAATGTTTCCTGTTTCTTAAGGTGGGATTGTATTGCTATAAACTTCCCCCTTAGAACTGCTTTTGCTGCGTCCCATAGGTTTTGGGTCGTCGTGTCTCCATTGTCATTTGTTTCTAGGTATTTTTTTATTTCCTCTTTGATTTCTTCAGTGATCATTTCGTTATTGAGTAGTGTATTGTTTAGCCTCCATGTGTTTGTATTTTTTACAGATCTTTTCCTGTAATTGATGTCTAGTCTCATAGCATTGTGGTCGGAAAAGATACTTGATACAATTTCAATTTTCTTAAATTTACCAAGGCTTGATTTGTGACCCAAGATATGATCTATCCTGGAGAATGTTCCATGAGCACTTGAGAAAAATGTGTATTCTGTTGTTTTTGGATGGAATGTCCTATAAATATCAACTAAGTCCATCTTGTTTAATGTATCATTTAAAGCTTGTGTTTCCTTATTTATTTTCATTTTGGATGATCTGTCCATTGGTGAAAGTGGGGTGTTAAAGTCCCCTACTATGATTGTGTTACTGTCGATTTCCCCTTTTATGTCTGTTAGTATTTGCCTTATGTATTGAGGTGCTCCTATGTTGGGTGCATAAATATTTACAATTGTTATATCTTCTTCTTGGATCGATCCCTTTATCGTTATGTAGTGTCCTTCTTTGTCTCTTCTAATAGTCTTTATTTTAAAGTCTATTTTGTCTGATATAAGAATTGCTACTCCAGCTTTCTTTCCCCTCTGTTTCTGACACCTAAGGATTTCTCTTTCGTTTGACTTTGGCTGTGCATTGTGGGCTTGTGTGTGTGTGTGTGTGTGTGTGTGTGTGCGCGCGTGCACACCTACAATTCTGCATTTTTATGCATTTGTAGCATGAAGGGGTCCCGTATCAGTTTTCCACTGTGCCACCACCCTTTGTACGAGTATAACTTTTGTAATAATGATTTTTAAAAGCATGCATATTTACAGGAGAAAAAATAGGAAATGTATCCTCTTATAAATTCTTCACCCACAAGGAAGGGTGCTGGTTGATCAGTGGTGCAGGCAAAGAGGTGGGAAGGGGTATCTTGATTTCAATTCCTTTCCTTTCAACAGCCTGCAGTGCTTTCATATAGTCACAAATGTCTTGGGACACTCGGAATATGACCTCACTCTCCACCCAACACCACAACTGACTCGTCCAAATTCGCTGCCCACTATGTGCTTCAAGATATACATGATGGCTTTCTCCTCACCCCCAAACACCGATGCCATCCCTCCCAAAATACTACATGCTGTTGACCTTCTCCCTCCCTTTGGAGTTTGTGAGGACTCAAAAATGGGTCTTTTCACCACATTTTGTCAAATTCCCAGCAAGTCTTCCCTTTGGTGTTGTCCCAAAGAGAGCCAGGTTTGGATGCCTATAACAGGGTCAGTCTCGGTAGAAGGAACATCATTTTGATTTCTTTCAGGATGTAAATATAAAGATCTTTCCTCTGCCCTTTGTGCAAACACCTCTGCACACCTCTGCACAAACACCCAGGCCCACGTCCCGAAAGGGAAGCAAACGCACATTTCTCAACACCAGTTACAACCTGTTCCAATCATTTTCCAGCCGTTCATTTCCTGCCTCATGGCCTTTTCTACTAGTGCACTGAACTGTAGTTCAAATACTTTCTGATTTCATTTTTAATTTACTCAAGTATATTGTAATCTCCTTGAGGGAGATCAGGGACCACGTTTTTTGATTTTGATATTTCTCATGGCCTGCAGCACGTAGTAAGCATTGGATCCATATTTTCTGTTCCTGTTTCTTTCCTTATATCTCCAGGCTTCAATTGGGCAGCATTGCAAAAAAAGAAAAAAAAAAAAAAGGTCAGATATGTTGGGTGAGTTTTTCTGCCACATAAATAGAGGAGATAACAGAGCAAAAGGGAACTTGCAGTGGCTTGTGAGTAAAAGGCTGGGAAGTCTGCATGTCCTCAGCTAAGGAGAAGAAGCAAATGTCATTTTTTTCCAGGAAGCAGCCCTGTGCTGCTCTTTCCATGTCCGTTTCTCCCATTACAAAGAGGCCATGATCTTTGTCAATGTGATCTTATGAAGTGGAGCCAGTAAATGGGAAAATTAAACGTCTTTCCTGAAGCAGACTGATTCTTACTGGGAAGACAAACGCTAAAGGTGCTCCTGGGGGCAGAGGGAGCCTGCACAGCTTTGGGTTTGCAGCCAGGGCCACACTGTCTTTCTCTCTCCAGCAGACAGCATTATCTATCCACTCACAAGGTCGAAGCCATGGGTTTCATATTTGAAAAAAAAGAAGATTCAAGTAGACATCATCCAGCAAATCACAGGAAAGAATGTTTCAGGTAGAAAACACTAGAATAAACTACAAAAGGGAGTACCCTTCCCTGAAGGGTTTAGGGAGTGTGTCGAATCATCCCGTAAGGTCTAGACAGTGACAGGAGGTAGAATTAGGGTCAGACTGCCTGCAATCAATTCGCCTTCAACACTCACTACCCATTTGATCTTGGTTCCGATACTCTGCTTCTCTATCCATCCACTCAACCATTCGTTTACCTATTTTTCTAGTCTTTTAGTTAACAAAGTTACATAAATTCTATTCTGCTTCAGGCACTATACTAGAGTTTTCACAGATAAACCCAGGCAGCCCTCATATCAAGGTAATGTGGCTGGTGTCACTGTCCCACCCATTTTACAGATGAGGCACAGAGAGGTTAAGGAACTTGCTCAGTCTCTCTGAGCTCCAGGTCTAACATCTACCAAATGCAACACAACAGTATTTACCTATAGGAGTTTTGTTGGAATTAAGCGGGGTTGCATGCATACATCGCACCTGGCACACCTTGATTACTCAGTATGTATCCCTGGAGAGAGCTTTATTTCCTGCCTGAAGCCAGGGAACTGGTGGGTGGAGTGGATCACATACCCCTCCCTGAGCCCTTCCCGTTCATGGAGTCTATGATTCCAAGAATGCACATCCAGAGAGAAGGCTTAGCTCTCCAATAAGAACTTGCTATGTCCAAAGTCAGAGAAATCAGTTCCTTCTCTGCCTTCAGACTCGTCCTCTGCGCTTCCAGAGGGACTGCAGTTGTCTTTCAGATTAGATTTCATTCTATTCTGTGAGGCTGTCTGAGTGCTAAGGGGATTGCTTCGGGAAAGGATTTTATAGCATGCAATGTGACTAGCCTTCAGACAAACTGCCTCAGCATTCCTCCCCCGAGGTCGGTTGTAAAAAGTCCATTTTGAACCTGTACCCCTTAGGTTTTGTCCAGGGCCTGAGAATTTTCTGAAATACATCTAAAATCAGCCCACACATAATACCCTTGCAGGCACACATCTACATTTTTTTTTTCTTGGTTTCTGGCCAAAGCCCCTGACCCTAGGCAGTGATGGTATGGAAAGAAACTGTGTGTGGTTTTGAGAAGCTGGGTTTGATGTTCTGTTTCATTCCTAGTCGAGGAAGCGAATGCTTTGGGGGTCTCTGAGGACCTCACTGGGTTGTGCCTTACTCCCTCCCTCATTCATTCACTCACTCGTTCATCCATTGAAAAAAGAACATTACTAAATAAAGCACCTAGTGTGAGGTCGGCATCTCTGTATTTTCACAGAGATGAATAACACGTAGTCTTTGGCCTCTACCAGCTCAGAGTCCTGCTGGAGAGACAGTCATGCAAACCAGTAGTTATGGCAAAATGAGACGACTGAATTTGCGTAGGGCTGGAGGTAGCAAGAAACATGGCATGTTTTGCCATCAGAGGATGGTTCAAAATTTGGGAGAAGAAAGAAGCCATCAAAGGAGAGGCCTGAAGGGCAGGAGCCAGATGGCAAAGGACTCAGCTTTTGTGCTAAAGGATCTGAGGTGTCCTGGGAACAGTGGAGCCATTGGATGAGACTAGCTGTATGCCTGGTAGACCCAAGATTCTTCACTTGCTGTCCATGTTTTTGCAGTCCTGGCCTGTGATTGGAAACCACGTGTAAGATTGGCTGTTACAAGACATGGAAGCAACCTAAATGTCCATCGACAGATGAATGGATAAAGAAGATGTGGTATATATATACAATGGAATACTACTCAGACATTGAAAAGAATGAAATAATGCCATTTGTAGCAACATGGATGGATCTAGGGATTATCATACTGAGTGAAATAAGTCAGACAGAGAAAGAGAGATATTGAATGATATCCTTTATATGCGGAATCTAAAAAGAAATGATACAAATGAACTTACTTACAAAACAGAAATAGACTCACAGACTTAGAGAACAAACTTATGGTTACCAGGAGGGAAGAATGGGGGGAAGGGATAGTCAGGGAGTTTGGGATCGACATTTACACACTGCTATATTTAAAACGGATAACCAACAAGGACCTACTGTATAGCACGGGGAACTCTGCTCAATATTAGGTGGCAGTCTGGATGGGAAGGGAGTTTGGGGGAGAATGGATGCATGTGTATGTATGGCTGAGTCCTTCTGCTGTGCACCTGAAACTATCACAACATTGTTAATTGGCTATACTCTGATATAAAATAAAAAGTTAAAAAAAAAAAGATTGGCTGTTACAGGTGGGTGAGGAGTGGCAAATTTGAACAATGGTGCTATAGTGTGCAAGAAGGTCACCAGTAAATTCTATCCCAGTGATACAGATCTGTCAGGGTCCTCTCCTGGTCTCAGAGGCAGGCAGTACAGGCAGACTAAACTCTCTTGCTCCCAGGCTTTGAAGTGACTGGGAGAAAGTCACCTGTAAGAAATTGCCGATGAGGATCCATTGTAAACTGTTATTAATATCACCACCACCCATAACAATTTACTCTGGATCTACCAGTTGCATGGTATCGTGCTGAAAACTTGGCAATGGCTATCTTCGGGGTCCAGCTCAGAGGTCTCCATCTCCAGGAAGTCTTCCCTGAATGCACAGGGATGTGAGTATGAGACTATGTTTTCTCCTTCCATGACATCTTAGATATCTCCTCAACAGAGAACCTGTCACACTGGAATATAACTGCCACTTGCTTCTAAGTTCTCCCCATTGGGAGATGAGTTTATTCAGGGTGGGGATCTTGTCTTATTCTTCCTGTATCCCCAGTCCCTGGCACAGGAATTGGCACATAGTAGGTGGTCCATAAAACTGTGTTGTCTGTAGATAACACAAGTCTCCTCTCCTTGATCAGCTTGTGATCTACTGGCCTGAGGATCTGCAAGAGCCCGGGAGAGGAAGGAATCTGTGACACCCCAGGCAAAGGGGTCAGGAATAGTTTCTGAAACACGGAAATCAAGGCTGACTCTTGGGGAAAGCAAGTTCCAATCAAAGATCCCAGTGATAGAGCCCAGTGGTCCCCACAGAGATGCACCTTCCGTCTACAGCCTAGAGGCGTCAGGGGGATGTTGCTACTGATCCCATTAGGGTTTGCTGTGAACACTGAGAGGGAAACTGACCCCGTTTCAATCCTGTTTCATGTCTTTCCCCAGGGACCGGCTACTCTGGGTTTCTGAGAAGCCCGAATGGAACTGGAAATGGCAAAGGAACAACTTTCTTTGTAGAAAATATAGGGCACCCTCATCAACAGGCTTATGTTCTCAGTGAGAACAGATCCAGTCTCTGTGAGCTCTGAGCTGTGGTCCTGGGAGTGACGGTGCCCGGGGGGCTGCAGCACTGAGGCCAAGTCCTTTCCTTACCAATTGCCCTGGAAGGAAGCTGCTGGTCAGAGCTGGGATGTAGTCTGTGGCTTTGGAACAGAGTGAGGTCAGCCAGACCTTCTGATCACTGACCTTGGGGCCTTGGCTTCGTTAATCCCACACTCTTGATTAAAAGCCAGAGGACCTTGAATCTGGAAGTAATGGCATTCCATAGCCTGGGACCTCTGTATCCATGATCTCTAAATTGAACAATTTGCTAGAGAGAAAAAAGTACCTTTGGGGGGAGGAGAGGAATAGTACAAGATTCTGGACACAAATAGACTGAATTTGCAAGATAAATCTCCCTTATTTAAATGTCAGAATATTCCATTTCTGTATAATGCTGAGAAGTCACAAAACCAAAATAAAAATAGGGCTAGGCTTAAATGTACCCAGCTAGATGCAGACACGGGCTGTCTTTGGCATAAATGTTTTAGCACCACCTTCCAACTGAGGTCTCTGCTCTGCGGATGGAGCTCAAGTGTTGCAGAACTCACTGCTGCTTGTCGCCATCTGGCTGAGATTTCATAGGCCACCTGATCAACCGTGGAAGTTGGTGTCGGGGAATTTTATGCACACAGGTCCCCAACCTGTGTCTCGAAGAAGAAGAAAAAGGAAAAAGAGGAGAGAGGACTGGGCAACTCCATCAAGCATCAAACAACGTACAGGGTCACAATTTTCCATTAGAGGGTGGAGTTGGCAAAATATAACTCTCTGGAGGAAGACTGCAGAAAAATGGCAGGAAGTCCAGGAAATCCTGTGTGTACCAAGCCCTTCTGGAGTCAGCTTCACCAATTTGCCTCACACACCTATAGGTGGTCAAGTTGCTATAAATTTAAAGGAGTATGCATTTGTGAGCATAAATGGATTCATAGTAACTTTTTGACATTGCACATTTTCTCAATCAATAGTCCTCAAAATCCTATGACTCACTGTGTAAGAGTGTGAGGGCCTTTTAATATCACAGAAAGATCCTTGTGTTTTAAAAGGCTGTGAATGTAAGAAAAAAAAAAGATAGCAATAATCCTACAACCCATGCCAAGAAATATCTTCTTTCTTTCAGCAAGTAACATGACATCATTGCCTTTCAGTTCCTTTTTAATTGAAGTGCTATCAACAAGCTCTCTGAGACTGTAAAATCCTTAAGCAAAGGGATCATACCCATTGTCCATTTTACCTGCATTTCCCAATGCCTAGGACAGTGCAGGGAGCTTAGTGGGCACTCAAGACTTGGTTGTGGCTTGAAGGAGAAAGAGAAGGAGAGAGTAAAAAGGAAAGAAAAGAGGAGAGAAAATGGAGGAGCAGAGAGGGAAGAAAGAGGAAAGAGAAGAACAGAAAGGGAGACATGGAGCCCTTATAGGGAGGATCCTGTACCTGCTGTCAGAGCTATCCACAACTAAAGTAGAAGAAGACCCAGTTTCTCTTTCTGTGGAGTGTGATGGGGTGACCTGGAGGGCTGGGCTGTGCCCTACGAGAGCTCGCCCATCCCATCTGATGACAGCCTCCTCTCCCTATTAATGGTGGTGCTCCTCTGGCTTCCTCTCCTGTATCCCAAGTCTGAAGTACCAGATGGGGGTGAGCCCACGGCCAGAGGTGCCTGCCACACACTCTCCGTGTGTGGGGTAGGGGAGTGGTCAGGTTCAGATTCCAACCCAGGAGAGTGTGAGGGACAGACATGACGATCCTCTCGTCCCATTCCACTACGATGCAGCTGAAGTCAAGATAAAGAAGCTGGGAATGGAATCTGGGTCTTTCAGCTATTGGCTATGATCATACAACAACATCCAACCACACAGACCCTGAGGAACATACCGAGAATTCAGTTATATAAGCCTGCTTTACCTCTCTCACGGAAGGTAGAAACAGGGCACTCAGAAATTAAAGGAGGGGGGAGGGATAAATTAGGAGGTTGGGATTAACATAAACAAACACACAACTATACATAAAATAGATAACCAACAAGGGCCTACTGTATAGCACAGGGAACTCTACTCAATATTCTGTAACAACCTGTATGGGAAAAGAATCTGAAAAAGAATGGATACATGTATATGTATAACGGAACCACTTTGCTGTACACCTGAAACTAACACAACATTGTACATCAACTCTACTCCAATATAAAATAAAAAATAAATTAGAAAAATTAAAGAACAAAAAAAGAAATTAGGGGAGCCACATGCACTGCTGGAGGGAATGTAAATTGGTTGTACTTCTTCTGAAAACTATAGAAGTATCTACTGAAGTGGAGTATATGTACATCCTATGGCCCAGCAGTTTCTTTCCTTGGTGTATTCCCCAACAATTAAGTGCCTACGTGCACCAAAAATATGTGCAAGTATGTTCAGAGCAGACAAAAATGAGAAATAACACAAATGTCTATCAATAGCAAGTGTATAAATAAATTACAGTGTATTTGTACAATGGAATACCATGTAGTAATGAAAAAAACAGTAAGCTATCATTACTAATGCAGTAATATGGATCCATGTCATAAAAGACACAAGTGAATATATGTTGTATGATTCCACCATTTAAAATTTAAAGTTAAAAAGAAGGCAAAACCTACCCATGACCATGGAGGGCAGAATGGTGGTTACCTCTGGGAGTGATATTGGCTGTAAGAGGCCACGAGGGACCTTTCTGGGGTGCTGGTCATGTTCTAGGTCTCAATCTGGGTGGCAGTTACACAGATATACAAAAATTTAACTGGGCACTGAGATCTGTGCAATATAATGAATGTACAGTCAGCCCTCTGTATCCATGGGTTCTGCATCCCCGGATTCAACCAGCCACAAATTGAAAATTTTTCAGAAAAAAATTCCAAGAAGTTCCAAAAGGAAAAACTTTGATTTGCAGTGCAGCTGCAACTATTTACATAGCATTTACATTGTATTTACAACTATTAACATAGCATTTACATAGTATTAGGTATTAAAAGTAACCTAGAGATGATTTAAAGTATGTGGGAGAATGTGCATAAGTTATATGCAAATACTACTCCATTTATATAAGGGACTTGAACATCTGCGGATTTTGGTATCTGAGGGAACCAAAGGAACCAGTCCCCAGTGATACCAAGGTTGACTGTATATTACAGTCCACAGAAGGGAAAAAAAAAAAAGAGTGGCATAGTAGAGGTCTAAGGTGTTCTTCCACTTTGGGGGTCAAAAGAGGGAATAACAAGAAAGTGGAAGGAAGCTGACTTTCTAAACAGAAAAGAAAAACCTCATTTTAAAAGAAATATGAACTTTTTTTTAACAAAGAAAAATGTCCGAAAGGATGAAGGGGCATGAGCTATGTTAAATTCTTCCATATTATTGGAATTATTTAACAAGACATGTTTTACTTTTATAATTTAAGCCAGAGGTCAGCAATCTTTTTCTGTAAAGGGCTAATTAGTAAATATTTTCAGCTTCATGAGCCATATAGTCTCTGTCACAACTACTCAGTTCTGACCTTGCAGCTCGAAAGCAGCCATAAAAACACAAAGTGCATGAATGGATGGGATGTGTTCCAATAAAACTTTATTTACAAAGGCAGGCAATGGGCTAATGTGGGCCATAATTTGCAGGATCCTGATTTAAGCAATCAAAAATGGAAATAAAATGATTAAAAAATAATATATATATGAACAAGAATAAATCCCAATTTAATCATTGTTATCATCTGTGATATTTATTGGGTACCTACTGTTTGATGGGTATATACCAATTATACTATTTAACTTGGTGAGATTGGTGCCTCACAATCCCCAATTGAAAGAGGAGGAAACTGGCCCCTAAAAAGGGTAAGTAAATTTCCCAAGGTCATAGAGCTGGTAAAGATCAGTTCTTATATCTGAACCCAAAGCCTCTGTTCTTAACTGCATGCCAAGCTGCTACATTTATGACTTTTTTTGTGTGAAATGGTACCACCAAAGTTGTAATAAATTACCAGGATATACAAAATGTCCATTAAAATTTGTATGTAAAAATAGTTAAATGCCCCCAAAAGATGAAAAGACAACTCACCCCCCCCCCCCCATTTTCACCAGTATTTGAAGGAATTCAAATTAAGGCAACTCCTAAAATATCAAAACAAATGGTAACACTCGATGCTGCTAGGCTATTGTAAAATTGGTCCATTGATTCATTATTAGAAGCACTTTTCAATGGAGACAAACCTTTGGGGCATTAATATGAGACTATAGAGTGAGGCTCCTAGAGATGTTTACAGCCATTAACCCTTCAAAATCTACATCTAAGAGATTGTTACAAATAAACAATTCAAAAGAGAAAAACAATGGGCAGAAAGATGTTCATTCCAGCATTATCTACATTAGGAAAAAAATGAAGTGTTTAACATTAGGAAAATATGTAATGAATTATGGCTTAATAATGATTATGGTATTTTAGGCAAAAATTAAAATAATTGTGAGGACCAGATTATATAACGCCATGCAAAAATGTTCAAAATATACTGGTAAATGAAAACAGTAGAACATAAAAGTGTATATAACCAATAATTATACTTATTTAAAGAAAGGTGTCTATAAGTAACAAGGTTCAGAAGGTAATATATAAATTGAAAACAATTATGTTAAGGTAGTAGGTTGGGGTGATTTTATATGTATATTATATTGCCTCTCCAAATTAAAGTGTTTAAAAAAATGTACACTGGGACTTCCCTGGTGGCACAGTGGTTAAGAATCCGCCTGCCAATGCAGGGGATACAGCTTCGATCCCTGGTCCGAGAAGGTCGCACATGCCTCAGAGCAACTAAGCCCGTGCACCACAACAACTGAGCTCACGTGTCACAACTACTGAAGCCCACGCGCCTAGAGCCCGTGCTCTGCAACGAGAAGCCACTGCAATGAGAAGCCCGCATACTGCAAGGAAGAGTAGCCCCTGCTCGCCGCAACTAGAGAAAGCCTGCATGCAGCAACAAAGATTCAACGCAGCCAAAAATAAATAAATTTATTTTAAAAAATGTAGACTGAGAGGGATTTGAGGTCATTGTTTATCCATCCCGTAAATCCTACATAAGGGTCTGTGACATCAGTGTTTGACTTACCAGCAAACCATTCATTATGTCTTATTTCACCTTTGATGGCTCTCTCGACATTTGACTTTCCCTGGTTTGACTGATTCACTGCTTGTCAGGCAGGAATATGGAACCGCTGACCTTGTTCTAATCCTGGTGTCAGATTGATAATAAACACTGCAACTCTGGATCTCAAGAGACCTATCGGGAAATTCACTGGGAACTTACACAGATGAAAACCCTCGGAGCTTTAACAGAGAGGGAGAGTCAATGGCTCTCCAGGATATTTATGGATTTTATCTGTTTCTTCAGTAAGTGCCATCCCATTATTATTCCAAATATGTCTCTAGTTAAAATTAGGAGGGAGATAAACAAGTCTAATTTTTATGGTACCATCTGGTCACAGGCCAGTGAAGAAGCAGTTAAGTCCTTTATTGCTACTCTATGCTTAGGATTGACACATTTCTTCCTTTGAAAACACTTTATTTCCAAATGAGTAGTTTGCCCTGGACTTCGTGTTTAGGTCATAGGAAGCTCAAAGTGACTTAGTTGCTGGGCATCAAAATGTTCATTTTAATCATCACTGCCTTTGGGTATATATCATCAAAGCTGCTACTTTGTGTATAAATGAGGTTTGGGTGCATGTAAAAGTCACCCACATAGAGTGGGAGCATTAATGAAATCCATAGGAAAAAATTAGACTCAGTCAACTCATCAGTAATGGTTTCCGGCCACATGTCCCTGGTGGTTTCCAATGAGACCACATCTGCATGTGTAAGGAATCAGGACAACCATCCAATCCAAACCTGGTTCCAGATCTAATTTAATCAATAGAAACACTGGCTCATATTTTGCCCAAATGTGGGTCTTTCAGTCTTGCCTGAATTTTTTTTTAATGCTGTTATTATGGTCAATACATGACAATGAAATCTTTGGAAGCAACAAACACTTTCATGTCTATTTTGTTCCTTTCTGAATGAGAAACATTCAAGCCTATTTGACTACTTCTGTTCACAGTGTAACCCAGTATCTCCTATGTTCATTTTTGTGGTCAGCATGCAGGCTGACACAGCTCCACACCACTTCTTCCTTGGGTTTTCACAATCACCAAGGTCTCTGGATATGGAAACTCAAGTAAGAGACCTGAGAGAAGGAGGATGAATAAAACACAGGGCCAACATCCAACTTCATAGACTCCAAATGGGTGGGGTCTATTGGCCACTGACATTGATATCCAGTACTTGCTAATCAGAGAATAAGAGGCTTCTAAGTGCTAAACATTGTTATTCTAAAGAGTGGTTCTTAAGTCTTATCGTGTATTAGAATCACCCAGAGAAGATGTAAAAATGCCCTGTGGGGTGAAAAATTAGGGTATCTGTACTTTCAACAGGCTCCCCGAGTGAGTCTGATGAACACAGAAGTGCCAAAAGCATCTTTATAAGTAAGGTAATTGTGAAGGCAATAGAGCAAAAGCCTTTACTCATTTTTATGGCCCACCACCTGGAGCTTGGAAGCTGCTCAGTTATTCTTTGTTGATGAACGTCTAGAGGGAGAATGAATGAATCAATGAGCAAATGTGTGAATAAACTGGGGGGCTTTGTCTACGGTCCCTGGCCTTTGCTAACTTGATTACAAAGTTTGTGATTTACAGAGTAGCCTTGCTCAGCCCAAACTGTGGTTTCCACCTTTGAAGTCTCAATTTGATTAAAATACGTTTAGCAAGGAACAATAACTTTCTGAAATGCTGGGGATTATGCAGCGCCAGAGTATCTCTGTGGGGAGCAAGCAATACCAGCAACCAAGACGGTCCTTGGGAACCTGGAGAGGCTGCTCTGCAAGCCTGTATCGGGGCCAAACATCTGACTCCCTCCTCTTAATTACATCCTGTCCTTGTTTCATTCATTCTCATCTCTTGCTTCTGGGTCCTGAGTTTTCCCCAAACTGCCAGGGTTGAATGATCTCAAAAATTAGGCTGAGCCTTTTCCCATGGTGCCAGTGCCTGGGGCATGGACAAGTGTCCTTCTCCGTGGAAAGATGGAAAAAACATAGGTCACTTTCTCTCCCACCCTCAACCCCTGTCGCCAAGTTATTTTGCCCAGTATCACCTACAGGCGAACCATGCTGTTCCTTCAGTGACAGAGGAAGGAACAGAGGCTGGATGCTGACCCACCTGTGTTTAAATCACAGCTTTGCCCCTTCCCAGGTGGTAACGCCTGCCTTAGGAGATGTCTGGGAGGGTTATAGCAGATAAAGGAGAAGCAATACAGCATAATGGTTCAAACGAAGGCCCTGGAGCCTGCTTGCCCAGGTCAGACTGGCCACATACTAGCTTGACACATTACTTAACCTTCCTGTGACTCAGTTTCGTCAACCTGTAGACAGGGAGTCGTAATCATAACTCAGGTCATTGAATCACCGTGAGGACTGTATGAAATTAATACATATAATTTGTTTGGAAAAACAAAAGACCCCGAATAGCCAAAGCAATCTTGAGAACGAAAAACGGAGCTGGAGGAATCAGGCTCCCTGACTTCAGACTATACTACAAAGCTACAGTAATTAAGACAGTGTGGTACTGGCATAAAAACAGAAAGATAGATCAGTGGATCAGGATAGAAAGCCCAGAGATAAACCCACGCACATATGGTCAACTTATCTTTGATAAAGGAGGCAGGAATGTACAGTGGAGAAAGGACAGCCTCTTCAATAAGTGGTGCTGGGAAAACTGGACAGGGACATGTAAAATTATGAGATTAGATCATTCCCTAACACCATACACAAAAATAAGCTCAAAATGGATTAAAGACCTAAATGTAAGGCCAGAAACTATCAAACTCTTAGAGGAAAACATAGGTAGAACACTCTATGACATAAATCACAGCAAGATCCTTTTGGACCCACCTCCTAGAGAAATGGAAATAAAAACAAAGATAAACAAATGGGACCTAATGAAACTTCAAAGCTTTTGCACAGCAAAGGAAACCATAAACAAGACCAAAAGACAACCCTCAGAATGGGAGAAAATATTTGCAAATGAAGCAACTGACAAAGGATTAATCTCCAAAATTTATAAACAGCTCATGCAGCTCAATAGCAAAAAAACAAACAACCCAATCCAAAAATGGGCAGAAGACTTAAATAGGCATTTCTCCAAAGAAGATATACAGACTGCCAACAAACACATGAAAGAATGCTCAACATCATTAATCATTAGAGAAATGCAAATCAAAACTACAATGAGATATCATCTCACACCAGTCAGAATGGCCATCATCAAGAAATCTAGAAACAATAAATGCTGGAGAGGGTGTGGAGAAAAGGGAACACTCTTGCACTGCTGGTGGGAATGTGAATTGGTACAGCCACTATGGAGAACAGTATGGAGGTTCCTTAAAAAACTAAAAATAGAACTACCATATGACCCAGCAATCCCACTACTAGGCATATACCCTGAGAAAACCATAATTCAAAAAGAGACATGTACCAAAATGTTCATTGCAGCTCTATTCACAGTAGCCCGGAGCTGGAAACAACCTAAGTGTCCATCATCGGATGAATGGATAAAGAAGATGTGGCACATATATACAATGGAATATTACTCAGCCATAAAAAGAAACGAAACTGAGCTATTTGTAATGAGGTGGATAGACCTAGAGTCTGTCATACAGAGTGAAGTAAGTCAGAAAGAGAAAGACAAATACCGTATGCTAACACATATATATGGAATTAAAAAAAAAATGTCATGAAGAACCTAGGGGTAAAACGGGAATAAAGACACAGACCTACTTGAGAATGGACTTGAGGATATGGGGAAGGGGAAGGGTAAGCTGTGACAAAGGGAAAGAGAGGCATGGACATATATATATACACTACCAAATGTAAGGTAGATAGATAGTGGGAAGCAGCCGCAGAGCACAGGGAGATCAGCTCGGTGCTTTGTGACCGCCTGGAGGGGTGGGATGGGGAGGGTGGGAGGGAGGGAGATGCATGAGGGAGGGGATGTGGGAACAGATGTATATGTATGACTGATTCACTTTGTTATAAAGCAGAAACTAATAAAAAAAAAAAAAAAGAAATACATATAAAGACATTATCTTATGACCCATAGTTATCCCTCTGTGTTACCTGTCATTATAAACGTCCATAAAGATAACATAACAATGATAATGGTAGCTTCAAATGACTTCCATTTAGAGACATGGAAAACGGTCTCTTCCCCCTCCAAGTAAGTTCCCAGATTCTCGGCACGTCCTCTCCCACAGATCCCCCATCCTTATTTTGGCGTTTATCTCTTTAAATGGTCCAAGGCTGCTGGTTGACATAGGGTGTTGCTGAGTCATCTGAGGACACAGGGACCTATGTCATGAAGAACTGATGGCAGGGGAGGCCAGCGGGAGACAGGTTAGACTTCTCCGAGGCAGGAGTGAGTCAGCCGGGGGTATGTGCCCAGCTCCACCAAGGAGCCGAGAAGGGGTAGCGGACGGCTGCCAGGCTTGTTCAGTGTCATCTTCAACATGGCTAATGGCTCAGATGAACAAACCAGCCTGCTCTAGATGCTCAGGCTGAATATTGCCTGACTAGTCCCAGCACACCTCTCTCTCTGGTCTCTCCTCTCCCCGTCCTGCCTTTCTTTGCCCTCTCATCTCTCCTCTTCCTCCTCCTCTTTTTCCTATCTCTTCCTCTGTCCTTCCTTTTGGACCAGTCTTTTCTCCTTTATCGCTTTATCATTTTATTCCTGCTCTTCTTTCCTTTCTTCCCCTCCTATTCCCTGCCCCTCTTTCCTATCTGCCCCTTCTTTCTTCCTTTTTCCATCTAAATCTTTTCCCTTCCCTCGGAAGAATCTACAATTTCAAGTCTTCTCTGCCTTTCTTGTCTTTCTCCAGACAGTCTAAAACCAGGGTCATCATACTTTTTCTATAAAGGGCTAGATAGTAAATATTTGGGGCTTTGCAGGTCCTATAGTTTCTGTTGCAACAACACAACTCTGCCGTGGTAGTGAAAGCAGCCACAGACAATACCTGAATGAATAGATGTGGCTGTGTTTCAATAAAGCTTTACTTTCAAAAACAGGCAGTGGCTGGATTGGAGACGTGGTCATAGTTTGCCAAACCCTAAGGAAAGCACTCCTTCTCTCATTCACCTCCTTGATTACAAACCACAAACTCACCAATGATTTATGATCTACTCCGGTTCTAAAAGCCAGGGAATATATAATCTTGCTGATTATCTCTCAAAATATTTGCCTACTATAGCACACAAATTAGACAACAGAAGAACTTGCCTGTCTTACAGTGAATATGGGGGTCAGAGGTTTGGGAAGATTGTCAGACTGAACTGATTTAGTGATTACCTCTTTGAGTCTCTTCCCTATAGACACCTGATGTCCTTCCCAAAGAAAAAAACATCCCCTTCATCAGAGAAGATATTTAATTAATGAAATAAGCCCCCCAAAAGTATATCTGTGGTGTTTTCAAATCCATTCATTCATTTATTCATCCATCCATGGAGTTTTATTTGAGCATCTACTATGTGCGAAGCTCAGGAATGAGTCCTAGGGGAAATGAAAGGGCAACGAGAATGGACGTGAAAGAGTGTGCCCTCCAGGGACTTACAGTGCAGGGCACGGCAGGGGACAGGGGACGTGGAGAGGACAGCAAGGAGTAGGTGTCTAGTGTGTGCCAAGCACCGGACTAGTTTCTTTATGTTTGTTCTCACACTCAATCCTTAAACAACTCCAATTTAAAGATGAGGAGCCTGGCACTCAGAGAAATAGATTGGCCATGCAGCTAGGAAGTTGCAGAACATTCCATTGCACCCCTTTTTTTGTGTTGGTTTGCTAAATGCCACAAGAATGCTATAAGCATGGAGCTAAAGGAGTTTATAGTTTATAAGCATAGCTAGAGCTGTAGTCTTTAAGGAAATGGAGGGGTACATGGGCTGAAGGATGGGTCAGATATCAGAGTAGGAAATGGGTTCAGGAGATGTAAGAAGGGACTCCATTTTTAAAGAGGGTTGCATGGAAAAATCCATGCTTACCTGAAAAAAATTCCAAATGGTGGAATTTCAAATATTGTAGGCAGCTGAGCAGGGAAAATATTTAGGAGTGAGGTGGCCTTCAGTGATTTCCTCAACCCACACGCCATACCTTTCCTAAGCCAGCCCTAAGAAGACAGGCTGCAAAAGCCACGCAGAGATGTGCCCATCCTCAGAGTGGAAGCGTGGGTGCCTCACCACCCAGGCTTCAAGGGTGTCCAGCTCTCCCTGAGACTCGGATGTTGGCCCAAAATATTAAGTTGGGAAGCTGGACGAGGACAGTGCTGAGGATATTAGCAACCCATCCAGTGGCTCAGAGCAATTTATGCAAATCCTAATTAGATACACAAAGAACTTCTGCAATCACACAAATACCCTCGACTCTGGCTGGCAGCACAGGGTCTCTCACCATCAAAAGCCATCCTGTGAGCTTCAGTGGAAGAGCCGCCAACAAATAAAGGAATCAGGAACACTAACACTGACCCACCCGGAAGCAGGGAGTGGGATTCTCCACTGACTACCACCCACCCCAGCACTCCCCCACTCCAAGACCTGTGAGCATCTTATCCTGGCATGGTGCTTTCCAAAGCTCTAGAGTCCATTGCTGCAAGGTTCCTTATTGACACAAGAGCAGAGGGTGTGGTCCTTTCTGATTTGTTATCAATTTGAATGAGTCTTTAAAGCAATTGCTTGTAAAGTTGTAGTACAAAAGGGACAAAGGGAACCCAATGCACCTATCCAACTGAAATGATATAGATGGAATCCTGAAAGCATTTCATATATGATATTTATCATATATGCCCAAATATGATATAACTGGGGTCACTAGCTAGTTTTAAAACTGGGAGAGTCCCAGCAAAATAGGTTGAGTTGGTTATCCTAGAATACAATATGAATACAAGAGATACATGTGTCATATCTTTCAAATATTTACATATGATATCTATCATATATACCTAAACATAAGTGCAATGGAATACACCATATAAATAATTTATAGAAGTATATGATAGGGCTTCCCTGGCGGCACAGTGGTTAAGAATCCACCTTCCAATGCAAGGGACACGGCTTCGATCCCTGGTCCAGGAAGATCCCACATGCCCCAGAGCAACTAAGCCCACGCGCCACAACTACTGAGCCTGTGTGCCACAATTACTGAAGCCCGTGCGCCTAGAGCCCATGCTCCGCAGCAAGAGAAGCCACCACAATGAGAAGCTGGTGCACCGCAACGAAGAGTAGCCCCCGCTCGCCGCAACTAGAGAAAGCTTGTGCGCAGCAACGAAGACCCAATGCAGCCAAAAATAAATAAATTTTAAAAAATCGATGGTTTCCTTCTATTTTCTCAGCATCACTTGCTTCTGAATAATATTATTATATCATCTTGTTCTTCCTAATATCTTTTTGCTGGCCTCTATACATCGAAAGTGCTTTAACCTCTATGATCTTCCTTCTGACTCTTCAAATCCCAGAATCACATAAAAAAATTACGAAATCCATGAGATTGCTGGGGCCTAAGAGATCTCCTGTTCAACCTCCCCTTTGAAACCAGAAATGCCATTTTTTTTAGGTCCCAGACTTACTCATTCTTTATGTTCTCACTCAGCTGTCAGCTTTTAGGTGCCAGGGTGAAAACGGGGACCCACTAGTTACTTGCTGGTTGCTGGATAAGTTAATGAATGGGGCTTTGTGAACTCTGGCCTATTCTAATCTTTGTCTAGATCTTACTTGTTTTCTTTATGACTCATTCTGTCTTTTCATTCTTCCATTAAAAAAAAGCTGATATATCTCATATTTCTCCTTGAGCATTCTCTCACCTACCCAAGGTACCAAAGAGTATATATAGGTATGTATATATATAAACACATATATAGTATATATTAATTCATATATATATGCATTATTACAAATATGTTCATACTTTGAGATTAGATATTTTAGTTTCATACATTGGCAACCAGCTGGACTGTAAGCTCCTTGAAAGAAAGAAGGAAAAGACCATGAGATCGCCTTCTTGGAACATCAGTGCCTGAGAATGTGTGTTTCTCGGTAAACGCTGGGTATTGATGATCAATGCTGGAAAGTACCTTTGAGTGTCCCCATGGTGCACTCCACCGTTTCAGAAAGAACACGACAGACAGGAAAAGGAAGGAAAGGTCTTACTGGGATCCTGTGCGTCTCTTAAGGGAGATCAGTAGCCTGTTTCCTAGGGAAATGCCTGGCAGGCTTCACATAAGCGGTTTCCACAATAACCAAACACTCCATTCAAAGGTTATATTTACGCAGCTCATTAGGAAAATTTTTTATACTTTTGACACTCATTAGACTTGTAATCGTCCACCGAAGCTACTCTATAACAAGAGATAAACACTCCATTCCAGAGGATGAATAATAATTGGGGACCGCTCAGCACTGTGCTCTTTCCAGGTCTAATTTCAAAGCATAATTAATCCTGCTGAAGCTGCATGAGGTAAGTGAAATATTTATGCAGATGTGTTAATTCGTGCATTTACTCCTAGAGGGACATTCAGAACTGGACACGGCTTTCCACGAAGATTACCTTAAGACGCCCCCTGGAGCAACATCATTTTCTCTCCAATGTCTTTGCCCCTGGGTGGTCTCTAAAGATGAAGCTGTGAAGACACATTTCCCAGCCCAGAGAGTCTGACCAGGAAAGCCACGGGTCGGGACAGAAAATATCTCTAAGGATCTGGATGCTCTGCTCGTACAAAGAACACACCTTTGGCTTATCTGGATGCCTTTACTTTTTATTTTTTCTTATTTGCCACAAAGAGGACATTTTCTGTTCAGCACCGCATTTCCATGATGCTAACTTGACCATATTCTCAAAACCACGACGCTAACCGGGCTGTGCTGAATGCTGGATTTGTGGATGGACAACAACGACAAGGAGGGGGAGGGGGAGCAGGGTGATGATGGCGTTGATGGCGCTGGGGGTGACGAGGGTAACAGCTAGCATTTATTGAACCATTTCTATTCCCAGGTGGCGGTACTTAGCTAGCTCTTTACAGAGAACCTCTCATTTTGTCTTCATGACAACCTTATCAGGTAAATATTTCTGCATTCAGTTGAAGATGAGTAAACTGAGGCTAAGAAAAATTACCCCTTTCACAGAAGCATTTGTAAATGGGACAATAGATATTGTTCACACATACACTAAATTACTTTTTCCTAAAGTATCTATGTATCTCAAGCAACTGATTAGCCAACTTTGATAGACATCCTAGAGAACTGAATGAAACAAGAACCTTACAAGATTGACCCCCATCCAGAGTAAGGCCCCTTAAGTAGAGACTGCCACTTACTCACTAGGGGACTCACAAGCCCGCTGAGCTGAAGTTTCCTCCTCTGTAAAATGAGTATAAGCAATATTTAACTTCATAAAGTTGTTAACGAATATTAAATTAAAGAACACATGTAATGCATCCGGTATGGTGATTGGCATATTCTATTCCCCAAATATGTTGCTATTTCATAATAGATGCTGCAAGAGTGACAGCAGTGGTAGGCAGCAGTAGAGCTAGAACTGACTTATTTGACAGCTACCCGTCGTATTTAAAATGAAATGCATCCTGACACCAACCATCCATCCATGCATGCACTTATCCATTCAATCCTTCATTGACCAGTTTACCTGTCACGTTCAAGATTCTGTAGTGTTTACTGCTGGAAACAAGGCTCTCGTTCGCCGAGAACTGCACCCCACGTGGAGGTGCTTAGTCAAGCACTCTGGTGGAGGGGTGCTTCACTCCTCTCTGTGTCCACATGCCTTGTCGTCTAACTCCCAAACTCCTCCCACACAAGGCAGAGTCTACCTCCAGAGTATACTCTGGGCTTGGCCACAGGACTTACTTTGGACAGAAGGGCCGACGTGGATCTGACAAAGCAGAGACTTGAAATGTGCACGTGCAGGTAGGTGTTTCTTCCTTTGCCTCCATCATAGCCAAGGGAAGAGCTTTTCCCAGGTAGGTGCTGCCCCTTCAGCCTGAGACCCAGAATAAATGTAGGCGGAACAGAGACCACAGAGATGACCCATGGTCTTGCAGCATCAGGGGAGCCACCACGGCCTGAGGCAGAGCTTTTCCACTCAACCTGTGCTCCCACGAGCAAAATAAATGCTATTGTCGTGTACCTCCAAGATTTCACAGCAACAGCTGAGCAACACAGCCACAAATCACTATGACACAGCAGAGAACACGGCTCTTGATCTGAGGAAGGTACAAATGCCCTATAGGGAATTCAAAGAATCAGATGCTTTCATTTGGGAGAGAAACATAAAACACACTTAGATTTCTTGATGGCTCTGTGAGAATCCAGGGTTTAATTCTGGGAGTAGAGACTGAAAGGCATTATGCACTTTGTTCAAATTCACACCAACCAGAGGCACTAACCTCTGCCCCTTTCAATACCGTACTTGGCCATGGTGGTTGCCAGACTGTCCTCTACCAGCTCTAGACAGGCGTAGCCTGTCCTGGCACCATCTCCGAATATAGCTTCCACCGTTCTTGAAGGCAGCTTCTGCCCTATGCCCCGAGCTTTTGTTGCCTACTCACACTTACTCAAGTTTTAAGGTTTCACCTGCCATCTCTGCTGCCTTTGCTTTTCCTGTCTCAGTTTTGGCAAGTCCAAGCGTAACTAGCATGCCACGTGAGCCATGAGAGGATTCTAAAAACCATGCTAGGGAACAATGGGCTGCGGTGAGATCATCAACTGTGAGTAGAGAAGTACCATCATCCCATTAGACTGTAAGCCCCGTGAGGGTGGAAACAGTCTTTTTTTGCGTGATAGGCAGCCAAGAGGTGGACTGTAGAGGAAACCCATGGGATTTCTGCTCACTGTTCCCTTTATAGAGACTGGCTCGCCTTCATTCCTCCACAGGATAATAGTTGGAGCTGCTGTGTTAGTACAACGTAACCCCACCCCTTATTCACTCCTGATGGGTCCAAGAAAGAGTGCTTGACCCAAAATGCATCAGGAATCCTTCCTCTGGAATTTGAAATTTAGAATTTGGCAAATAGAGATTGGGACTTATTGCAGCCTTGTTACATAATGTCACTGCTCTAGAGCAGAGTTTTAACCCTGATACTATTAACATTTGGGGTCAGATAATCCTGTGTTTTGAGATGTGGGGGGCTGTCCTGGGCATTGTAGCATGTTTGCCAGCATCCCTCACCCCTGGCCTCTACCTACGGATGCCGGTATCAAATAGCCTCCCTGTCATGACAATCGAAAATATCTCCAAACACAGCCAAATATCCCCTGGGGGGCAAAATCCCTGCCCCACACTGAGAACCACTGCTCTACAGAGAGGACCTATGAACTCCTGCTGTTGAGGCCCCAGGACTGCCCTGGTTCCTGTTGTTTCCCTCTGAGCCTATTTGCTCAACTCTTTCTTAAATTCACTGAGATAGACACTTCTGCACCTTAAAATAAACTCCTTTTAATTTACTGAGTTGTCTGTAATTGGTTTCCATTACGAGCAAACTAAAGAATCGCAGTATCACGTGATCAGCACTCAATAAATACTTTTGGTGAGCAAACTCATCACCCAATGATCTACTGGAAAGCCAATTAGAAAACAGAGAGGGTGAGGGTCTCAAGTCCCTCAGAAGTAGGGGGTCAACCAAGGACTTACCATCACCCACAAACTGGAGCAGGGCCAGGTCAATCTGCCTCTTCCAAGGGGAGCCCTTCTGGAGGGCAATTCCATAACCAGTGGTGGCAAAGATGTACCCACTCCCGATGGTCACCAGCTTGCAGCCTTCATCCCTCCCAGCCTTGTAATTCAAGACCGCAGCATCATAGATGAAAGCGTCCAGTTTCCTGCAATGACAAGAAACCAGGGAGTCACGGGGAAGGCGAGGTACCATCTCAGGGCCCAGCTCCTAAGCCCTGATCCAGCATCACACACTTTCTTTCACATGGGAGATGATGATTCATGACTGCTCCATCCCATCAGCATAAAAGAATCTATTTTTAATGAGGAGATAAAAGCCAGAACCTTTTCTCTCGAAGTTTCAAGAGGCAGTTAAATAAAGACATGAAGAATCCTTATGCCCAAGTGAGTAAACAGTTGAATTTGCTGGTTTGCAAGTGTTTGCCCTTAGCACTCCCAACAGTGAAGGGCAGTGGCCTATTTAGAAAGGTTTGCATTCGAACAAAATAAACCATTAAAGGACGGGAGAATCAGATGGTTTCACGCAGGAAGGGTAGAGAGACTAAATAGGAATGATGTCTCTTCCTGCCCGAAGAAACATGTTTATGAAACATGTTTCATTTATATTATAAAAATTATTACATAATAATTTTTAGAAACCCAAATAATGCAGAAAATATTAAGAACACAATTAAAATTAAAATTGCCTTTAGGGCTTCCCTGGTGGCGCAGTGGTTGAGAGTCCGCCTGCCGATGCAGGGGACATGGGTTCGTGCCCCGGTCCGGGAAGATCCCACATGCCGCTGAGCGGCTCGGCCCGTGAGCCGTGGTTGCTGAACCTGTGCGTCCGGAGCCTGTGCTCCACAACGGGAGAGGCCACAACAGTGAGAGGCCCACGTACAGAAAAAAAAAGAAAAGAAAAAAAAGAATTGCCTATAATTCCATAACTCAGAGGCAACCTCTGTTAATAAATTTGTGAACAACTTTACAAATTTTATATGTGTGTATATACACACACACACATACACACCCCTTTTAAAACAGGGGTTGGTAACTTTTTCTGTAAAGGCAAGATAATAAATAGTTTAGGCTTGGTCTCTGGTGCAACTACTCAGCTTTCTGTTGTAGCATGAAGCTGAACTGTGTTTCCTCTAAATTCATATGTTGAAGTCCTAACGCCCCAGTACCTCCAAATATGACCTTATTTGGAGATGGGGTCATTGCAGATGTAATTAGTTAAGATGAGGTCATATGGAGCAGGGTGGGCTCCTAATCCAATATGACCGGTGTCCTTATAAAAAGGGGAAATTTGGACACAGACATGCACACAGGGAGAATGCCAGGTGAAGGTTGGAGTTATGCTGCCACAAGCCTCGGAACTACCAGAAGCCAGGAGAGAGGCCCGGACAGATCCTTCCCAAGTGCCTTCAGAGGCAGCACAGCCCTGCTGACACCCTGATCTCGGTGTTTCAGCCTCCAGAAGTAGGAGACAAAAAATTCCTATTGTTTCAGCTTCTCAGTTTGTGATGCTTTGTTATGACAGCCCTAGGAAATTAACACATAGCAAGAAAGCAGCCATCGATAATATATAAATGAATGAATTCAACTCTGTTCCAATAAAAGGTTATTTACAAAAAACAGGTTGGCCCATGGGACATAGTTTGCCAATCCTGTTTCAACTCTCCAAATATAATTACACCACGCAACCCATTTCACCAATGGCCTTCTTTTCTCATTTAACCCCACACATAGTGAATGTACTTCTATGTCAATAAACAGAGCGCTCTTTTTAATATTTTGGTATATTTATGTTTATTGAGGTATATCTTATATGGAATAAAGCACTAGGTAACTTTTTACATATGTGTACATCCTTGAAATCACCACGCAGACTGAATTAGAGAACATCACCATCACCTCAGAAGTCCTGTTTACCCCTCCCAGTAGGCACCCTCCAAAAGGCAAGCACCCAGTAATCCCCTCGAAGGCACGGCTGTGCCTAATTCATGACCTACATCCCTACTGGTGGGCAGGTATGTTGTTTCCAATTTTTAAAGTTATTTAACAAGGCTGAAATGATCAGCCTTGAATACAGGGGATGGATATCTCAACTCCACTGGAGGCAGGAACACTAAATGGGAGACCACTCAACTTGCTGACACGTCTTCAGCTTCACTCCCTTCACTCCCTAACAGAAGACATACGGTAGTGAAGAAAATAAAATAAAATAAAAAAGTGGCAGGAAGAGGATGTAAAGCGCTGCATCCTTCCAAAGACAGCTGCTGAAGGACTCCCTATGGGAATAAAACTATTTGGAAGGTTTACAGCTGTGTTCTTCATTTTAATTTTTTGTTTCTGTAATGGTTAGAGATGGGGCAAGACTACAAGGCTTGTCTCACCAACAGAAAGACTCTGAAGCTTTCATCTCAGGGCTGTAGGGTTGGAGACTTAGTTTTATACTCTGAGACTATTGTAAGGGGATCAGATCATCCAAGTGGAAGAGGGGGAAAAACTGGGCATTGTCAACAGAAATGGCAAACAGAGCTGTCGAACCAAGAGGAAACACCCTTTCTGGACAGCCAGCAATGCTGAGACCCATGGAAATACAGGTTGGGGGGTTTTTAAAGGTTGGTTTGTATATGATGGCAGTACGGCATGTGACAGGAGTGGCGGAGGAGCAGGTGGAAGGGATCTGAGTTCTAGTCTACATTTACATCTATGACGGTGCCACCTCAGAAAGTCACTTCCTTCTTTTGCACTGCTGGTTTCTCATCTGTGAGATGAGGTTGTCACTGAGGTCCTTTTGAACTGTGGCATTCTACGGTTCTGCAAGCCAAGAGTCACCTTCTGTCAATCTCAAGAGGGAAAGTGAGACTCTGGATAACATGTGTACCCTGAGGACTTCAGGACAAATGGACAGTATGTGTACTCTGAATGAAGTTGGGGTGCTTGCCACCTCAATACTTCATGTTGCCATGGAGATGGCGAGAACCTGGGTTTTATTAACACTTTCTAAGACTCCTGCAACTCTCTTCTCTCAATTCCTCAAAAAACAAACATAAATACACACACAGGTGCATATAGGTAGATTCAAATGTTAAGGCCGTCTGTTGGTATTCATGGGGTGAAAGCCCTCCCCATCCTGTTAACCCACCACACACTGATGCATTTCTGCAATGGAAATCTAAAACTGTACCTGGCACTCATACGAGAGTTGTCCAACAGCAGTTTAAATTCATATTTTATGGACAGGCACAGATTTCTGCAAATCATTACCATATTTCATGACAAATCTTCAGCTGAGCAAAAAACAGCCGGATGAGCCCAAAGAAAAAGGGAAGTTTTCTTGGAAAACAAAGTTTGCAAATGCAAGATGCCATCAAGTCAGAGGGAGGACAGCTGCAAAAGACACAGTTAATTCTGAGCAAAGCAACCACACGCTGGCATGTCTGGGTGGCTGGCGGCCATGCTCTTAGAGCGGTCTGGCCAGGGAGACTGTCTGTGGTCTCAGGGCCACATCAGAACCAAAGTGAGGACAACACATGAAGGAAACCACAGGGCCATGTGGACTTTGATTTCTGTCCCTCATTGATGATTCTAGAGAGCTGGGGTCTAAATGCAATGGCCACTGATACCGGTATGTTTAAAAACATCCTGGGGCTTACACAGCTCCCTCTGATAGACAAGGCCATTGTTTGCACAATGCTTGACAAAAGTGCACAGCATTTTACATACATTGTCCCACCGGGGCCTCACAAATGCCCAGTAGGGAAATTTATTATCATTATTATTATTTTTCTCCAATGTTGTCTATGAGCAGGTGAGGTTCTGAGAGGCTAAGGCAGCCTGAAGCTCATCGGCAGTTTTTCCAGTCTCTGTACACAAACCCTCTATCGCAGGATTGTCTAGGAGAACTTTCTACAATGATGGAAATACTCCATATCTGTGCTATGGCTATTGAGCACTTAACATGGGATTAGTGCAACTGAGAACCTGCGTTTTAAATTTTATTTCATTAATTTAGATTCTGGTGTAAATGGCCACACGTGGCCGGCAGCTACTGAAGTCACTGGCACGGTGGTTCCCGGTGGGCGGGGGAGGTGGAGGGAGCGAGGGCCCTGGGCTCTCCTTGCTCCGACTCAAAGACCTGTGCCTTTGATCTCTTTCCCACTGAGGAAAAATGTTCCCATTGTTGAAAAGAAAAGATGTAAAACTCCCTGACATCCTCAAGAGTGGGCTTTGTGTTCAAAGACTCTGAACAAGGCACCTGTGTTTCTGAGCCTCATTCTTCTCGCTGCAAAGTGGAGCAGACGTTACCCGCCCTTCGAGGGCTGTTGGGAATAAAGCGATGTTATATAAGGAGATGTGTGCGCAGTGCCCGGCACATAACGAATGCTCAGGACACACAGAGCTGTTCAATTGAATTCAGATTTTACAGCAAAGGAGCTTACAACTTTTATGCATTCTGTGGGACAAATCCAGTCCTGAATACTTTATATGCGTTATCTCATTTCACTGACTCCTTTTATTTTTTTTTTATTTTTATTTTATTTTTTTGGTACGCGGGCCTCTCACTGTTGTGGCCTCTCCCGTTGCGGAGCACAGGCTCCGGACGCGCAGGCCCAGCGGCCACGGCTCACGGGCCCAGCCACTCCACGGCATGTGGGATCTTCCCGGACCGGGGCACGAACCCGTATTCCCTGCACTGGCAGGCGGACTCTCAACCACTGCGCCACCAGGGAAGCCCTCACTGACTCCTTTTAACTGAGCAAAGATGGATGCACTACTGCCGTCCCCATGGAATGAGGAAACGGAGGCACTGAGAGGTAAAGTAAGGGACACAGCTGCCCAGCTTAGGTGAGCGTCAGAGCAGCATTTGGACTTAACACAGTCTGATGACAAAGGCCACAGACCTAACGACTGTGACCATGTTACCCATAAGACTTGTGGAATAAATGGAAACAGCTCTACTGCTTTGAGATTCAGACTGGGGGTTACAGCTCTACATGAAGCCCAGCGTTGTGAAAAAAGTGAAAGGATCAGACCAGAGCCATCAGTTTTCAAAGATCTGGTGGGTCGTTCAGTTTCATCTGTCTCTTTCCCAGGAGATGCACAGCCCTGTAAGGTCTGGAGTCACCTCCACAGAAAACATCTCTTGCCCTCAACACATGCTATCCTACACGTCTGGGACACATTTAGGCATAGATGGCCACAGCTTCTTGTTGAGGGTAGGGGGTCAGAAAGAGAAAAAGGCCACCTGAAGCCCAATTTAGACCAAAAGCATTCAGGGGATCGGAGCTGTGATGGTGGGAGACCGAGTGACATCTTAGGCTGCAGTGTAATTAGCAGCACTGGACTTGGAACAACACAGAGATTACAGGCTGGTGCTGGAGGGAAGAGCCCCCCAGAACTCAGAGCCATCAGCTGGAAGCTTGAGGGCTCACAGGGAGGGAACACAGTGATGCTTCTCTGCTTGGCGTTTTCCTCTCCTGCTTTTCAAGGGGAGATCATCTATGTCTCTGCCTTCCCAGCTCCTACCGAGCCACGTGGCTGTCACTGGCTCAGTGCTTCGTCCACCGGGTGGGTGAGGCTCAAAGATCCGGTCTGAGAACTGTGATGGGGACAGGGGCCCTACCCAGCCCACCTCTCTGCCTCTGCTCCCTACAGAAGGGCGACCACTTCTCCAAACATTTGTGACAAATGAAACGACATGTCGGCTCCCCAGTGCAAGGGCTGGGACAGACCGGAGTCAGAAAATTCATGCTGTGCTGTGCTGGCTGTGTGATGTGCCCACCCCCCGCCAGGCATCATGGAGGCTGTGTGGGTGATGTCACCCTCTCCCTGTCACCCGCAGCCCTCAAGGAAAGCAAACGATAAAAAATGACAGTAGTTCAGAATGATAGGGGGAAATAAGACCTCCTCTCTGCAAATTTGCAAAGAAGCAAAGTAAGGAGGACTGTCATGTGCACTCCATGCCACTTTAACCCAGCAGTTTCCTGCCAGATTTTTTGACAGCTTTGAAGAGCTGCTACAGCTTTCTGGAGTGTGTAGATCTGACCCTGTTACTTCCATTGGTCTCTCCTGTACCTAAACGATGGCCTGAATGTTCACTCCTGGCCCCAAGACTGTTTACCGGCAAAGCTGATTCCCCCTACAAAAGGGGACACCATGGCCCCCAGTCAGGGCATGGCCCCTTTGGGGAAAGGGACTTGTATTATCAAGTGGCTTGACGTTTCCTAATCAAAAGTTTCCGGTTTTAGCTCATCATCTCCTTATGCATGTTTTCAGATGCTCTCTGGGGGTCTCAGCACATTTAAAGGCTAATTATATAGTTAAAGTTAATTATTCATTCATTAACATTCAAGAAGTCTTTAACCAGACATTGACTTGTTCTGATGAATTAATGAAACCAGAGTGTGTGTATGAGTGTGTGTGTGTGTGTGTGTGTGTGTGTTATGTGTGTATGTTTTGGAGGTCTAGTCTAAAGCATTACTGAGAATTAAGAATCTCTTTGGGGACTTCCCTGGTGGCACAGTGGTTAAGAATCTGCCTGCCACTGCAGGGGACACGGGTTCGAGCCTTGGTCTGGGAAGATCCTACATGCCGCGGAGCAAATAATCCTGTGCGCCACAACTACTGAGCCTGCACTCTAGAGCCCGTTAGCCACAACTACTGAAGCCCGTGTGCCTAGAGCCCATGCTCCACAACAAGAGAAGCCACCACAGTGAGAAGTCCACGCACCGCAACGAAGAGTAGCCCCCACTCACCGCAACTAGAGAAAGCCTGTGCACAGCACAGCCAAAAACAAATTAATTAATTAATTAATTTTAAAGAAAAAGAATCTCTTTGATGAGAACTGAATATATTTTTTTAGGGCACATCAAAGCCTTGCTAGGAAGAGGAGCACGTCAGCCAGTAATTCAGGCCAGTCAGCATGTTTGGGCAACTGTAGAACAGTGGATGGGGTTCAGGTCCACCTCTGCCAGCTCTATGAATGAGACCCAGTCATGGGACCTCTTCGAGCTTCGGTTTTCTCATCTGTAAAATGGGGGAATAGCTCATTCACAGGGCTGGATATTGGATGGATGGAAACGGGAGTGAAGGTGTTTTGGAAATTGCACACCCTGGTGCAAATACAGGACTTTGCTGGGGCAGTGATGATGTCATTGTGCAGAGAAGCAATGGTGTAGATCATCATCAAGCACCCAGACACAGGGTTATTGGTGGGTGAAGGGCATTCATGGGCCAAGAAGTGGTATCCCTGAGGATACCTTTGAATGTGCCTTCTTGGGCAGGAGACACTCAATACATACAGAGATTGTACCTGACATCAGCATGGGATGGTCTAAAATAGGCTTCAGGAAAATGGCCTAGAATCACATTATGACTCTGAGTTTGTGAATACAAACTTTAAAGTCAGAATTATACCAACACTGATGCACTTTCACTAAGGAAGCATTTTTCAGGGCAAAGTCTGTTACATTAATTTAATTCCTAGATCAATGTCTCACATAGCATAATTGAATTGTTTCCAATTTTTTTGGAAACTACTTTCACTGGGATCAATTCTTTTGTGTTGAAATTTTATAATGATTTGAGTCATTGATCAGAATTTGGGCCATAATAAATTTTACTAATTTATAACTTCTGCCATTTTGAGTTTTCTTTTGTGGGTATGGTTGCCACCAAGTCCAATTCTTCTGGGTCAAAATTGTTCAGAGAGGCAAAAGTGGCCAAGAAGATTCAAGTCGTCTGTGGCTTTGTAGTCAATAACAAATTTCACTCTGTGTGCTTTTTGCTGTTGTCAGTTTAATTTGCGTTGATTAATTCTTCCAGTAATATTCACTGTGAATTGGGTAAAAAAGATGGATGGTGAATATTTATTTTTTAACTGAGAAAATTCTGTGCCGTATTGTAAGACTGAGACAGAGAGAGGCAGAGAAGGAGGGAGGAAACGAGGGAGGGAAAAATACAGATGGAAGCAGGCCCCAAGGAAAATGGGAAGACAGTGAGAGAAAGAAAGGAAAGAACAGGAAAGAGAGAGTGAGGGAAAGAGACAGAGAAGGAGAAAGAAGTTAAGACAGAGAGGGAGAGAACGAAGAGAGGGAGATGGACTTACAGGGAGAGACTAAGAGACAAGAGAGGGGGAGAGAGATGGAGAAAGAGAGAGAGGGAAGAAGGAAGGAAAGAAGGAGGGAGGGAAGGAAGGAGGGAAGGAGGGAAGGAAGGAGGGAAGGAGGGAAGAAAGGAGGAAAGGAAGGAGGGAGGGAGGGAGGGAAGGAGGGAAGGAGGGAGAGAAGGAGGAAAGGAAGGAGGGAGGGAAGGAGGGAGGGAAGGAGGGAGGGAAGGAGGGAGAGAAGGAGGAAAGGAAGGAGGGAGGGAAGGAAGGAGGGAAGGAGGGAGAGAAGGAGGGATGGAAGGAAAGGAAACAAGGGCAAACACAGTACAAACATACAGTTTGCCTACTGACTAACAACCACAACAACAGGAAAAGGGTAAAATGATACAGAAAATCCCCTCTTCCTTACTGTTGAATTTAACATGGAATTTAACAAACTAACCTTGTCCAAGTTGGTGATAGATCATGTAATGCAATCTTTTAAGTTTTCAGAAGAGAAAACCGAAGGCTGGAGGTCTCAGTCCCGGGTGTTCCGCAGTCAGTGCTCCCAGACCTGTCTACCACCTGCCAAAGCAATGCATCCTCAAGGCACTGCTGCAGGGCTTCCCAAATATGAGCGCATGTCCTCAGGTGGGATGTGGGGTCAGAGGAGCACTACTATGGGGTTTTGGGTAAGTCTGTGCACATACCTAAACCTTGATTTCCCCATCTGACCAGAAGGAAAACAACCTCTCCCATGTGGTTGTACTCTGGTTGAAGGAAGGAACGGCTATAAATTTGCTGGATGAATTACAAAGCACTGTGCAAATGCTATTCTTTCTTCATGTTACCACTCATGTTCTGCCATAGGAAAAGTATTGGTTCCTGCTGACATGTAAATCTTTTATAGAGTTTCTTAGTAGAAACTCTTCAAGGGTTGGGATCAGAGTAAACATTCTACTGCAGTTATTCCATGGTGCACAGCATATTACCAAAAATGCTCATGTTATAGAGAATGTTCTCTTTGTTCAGACTTTTCCTGAATGTTTACTATGTGCCAGACACTGCTCTTTGCCTGCATATCTCATTTAATCCTTACAACAGTTCTAAGTGCAAGTTCCTAAGTTATGTTTCCTAAGTGAAGGAATCAGACTCACCATCATTTTATAAACAAAAAAAACCACGAGATCTAAGAAGTTAATTAACTTGTCTAAGGTCCCACAGCTGAACGTTAGCAGAGAGGGAATTCGAATCCAGGATGCTGGCTTTTAAGCATCACAACACCCTCCTGGTAGTGACAACGATCCTGCTAAACTTGCCACACACTAGGACTGAAAGACAGGGACTCTCAAAGGCCAGAAAATATATGAAAGTGAGAGACTGGGAAAAGAATCAATATTTAATGAAACCCTATTATGTGTCTGATACAGTGCCGGCTACTTTCCCTAAGTCAATTCATTTAATTCTCAAAGGAATCTGGGAGACAGGATTTGAAAGATGTGGGAAACAGTCTCAGAGAGGCTATTTAATTTGCCAAAGGTCACACAGTTGGTAGTTATCAGAGTCAGAATATGCAGCTACGTGTTCCTCAATCCAAAGCGGATGCTCTGCACCACGGGGTCCCTCAGAAAATAAGTCAATCAATCAATCAATCAATCAGTTGAATAAGACAAACCTCTTCTGGAAGGTATAAGTACTCTGAGCCAGAAATTCTACTTCTTGAGATCATTCCTAGAGAATTACTTGCAGAAGTGCCTAGAGGACTCATCATGGAGTTTTAACGTGCCCATATTACCAAGAGTTCCCTGGAGGGAAACAGTCTAATAAACTGTGATGTATGCAAACCATGGAATTCTTTCCAGCCGTCAAAGAGAATGAAGGCAAAAGACACCTACACATATGGAAGGTGCCTCAAAACACATTATTAATTGAAAACCAAACTGTGCCTTACTGCACAGAGTTTGATAGCATGAATTCATAAAAGTGCTAACAAAAGATCAAGATAAAAAAAAATTAATTACATGGGACTGAGTGAACTGATGAGGATGATTATAATTTTTGTGACTTTCTGTTTGAATTAAAAAAAAAAATCCCACAAGGACTCAGAGGCAAAAAATATACAAATCGATTTTCACTGCAAAGTAAAGGAGCTGTTACAGCGGAGGATTACTGGACTGAATGTCAATATTATGACATAGTATGAGTGTGTTTCGTGTTTGGTAATTGCAATCATTGTTGCTTTTGTTGTGGTCATCCATTTACAATGCTTGGTGTCAGTTTATTTAACTCTTGTAAAAATAAAATACAGTGTGTGTGAAAAAAAAAAGGAATCCGCCTGCCAATGCAGGGGACACAGATTTAAGACCTGGTCCGGAAAGATCCCACGTGCCGCGGAGCAACTAAGCCCGTGCGCCACAACTACTGAAGTCCGCCCACCTAGAGCCTGTGCTCTGCAACAAGAGAAGCCACTGCAGTGAGAAACCCGTGCACCGCAACGAAGACCCAACGCAGCCAAAAAAAACCTCATAGAACTAGCTTAAAATTTTTCTTCTCCTTCAATTCTCCACAATTACATTAATTTCGTTTCTGATTTTTATAATTTTATTCTGCTTACTCTGTGGTTATATCCTCTTCTTCTTCTTTTTTCCTAAGGTAGATGTTTGCATTATGATTTACCCATCTATTTTTTTACCAGTGTATTTGGTTGATGGCATAAATTTCACGGTAGGCACTGCTTTTGCTACATTTCACAATTTAGCTCAAAATAAATTTAATTTCTCTTGAAGAAAAAAAAACACATTATTAATTGAAAACCCAACTGTGCCTTACTGCACAGAGTTTGATAGCATCCCACAGAACAAAATTTTAAAATTACGTGTGAACATATAAATATATGCAAATGCATCTAACAAAGGTCTAGGAGAAACGGCACGTGTATCAGACAGATAACAGTGCTTACCTGGTGGGGGTGGGGGTGATTTGGGATTGGGACGTGGTCAAATGGATGCTTATTTATCTGCATTTTTTACAATGAGAATATATTTTTTAATGAGAAGCAATGCAGCATAGTGGTTAAGGGCATAAGTGCTACAGCCAGTTCAAATCCCAGCTCTGAAGCTTACGAGCACTTGCCTGGCAAGGGACTTAACCTCTGCATGACAGCGCAGGGGGGCCAAATATGCCGTCCTGAATCGTGTCTCTTAGGCATGAGGACTAAGTTAGGCTGATTATTTTTAAGAAATGAAGACTCAGGAAGCCTTTCTTTTTACCTCCTCCTTACCTGCCTAAAGAACTTAGATGAAGGGTCTGTTCCCAGAATAGAGCTACCACCAGAGATGTCTGCAAAGAATACAGGCTAAGTGTGTTGGGGGAAACCAGGCAGGGCCTGGAGATCAGACTCCTCTCTGTGTCCCACTGTCTCTGCTGGTGCAGCAAACATTTATTTACCAAGCATTTGCTCTTCCATTTCTATGTGAACAGGCTTCCTCCCCTTTAAAGTCCCAAACTCCCACCCCCAACATCCTCTTTTGTCTTTAGCTGAAGACGGTATTTAAGGTGAGGCTTGGGCCATTTTGGTAAGTTACCCAGTTCTCCTGGGTCTCTCCCATGTATATATGTTATTAAAGTTTTGTTTGACTTTCTTCTGTTAATCTATCTCCTGTCAATTTAATTCTTCAACCAGCCAGGAAAAAGCTAGAAGAGTCGAGTAAAATTTCTCCCCCACTCCCGACAATAGTTTCTCTGTGTACACAGTGGAGATGCTGGATGTACCAACCCTCACGGGGCGGTTGTGAAGATTAAATGAAGAATTATAGGTAAAGTGCTTATAAGAGCGTCTGGCACAGAGCAAGGACAACTAAGCAACTGAGATTAGGAAGCAGGGACGGACACTAGCTAGCATAATAATCGCGTTGCCCAATGGTGGCGGTCTACCCCCAAGAGCCCGTACTGCATTCACGTGCACTGGGCATTGGGGTGAACTACAAGGTCACTCCCCACAGCACATACTCGGGTAGAGCGCTGGGTGGTGAGGCCTCCCCCACAGACCCCAGAGGAGAGCCTTCTGCGGCAGTGCTCACGTCGGACACCTGTCAGAGGAGGTCACACTGGTGCCTAAGGGAGTGTGTTGGGTTGAACAGTGTCCACCCAAAATTCACATCCACCAGAACCTGGGAATGTAATCTTATTTGGAAATTGGGTCTTTCCAGATGTAATTAGTGAAGGATCTCAAGACAAAATCATCCTGGATTTAGGTGGGTCCTAAATCTGATGACTTAGAAGAAGAGTCCCTTATAAGAAGAGGAGGGACTTCCCTGGTGGCGCAGTGGTTAAGAAGCCGCCTGCCAATGCAGGGGACACGGGTTTGAGCCCTGGTCCGGGAAGATCCCACATGCTGCGGAGCCACTAAGCCCGTGCGCCACAACTACTGAGCCTGCGAGCCACAACTACTGAGCCCACACACCACAACTACGGAAGCCCGTGCGCCTAGAGCCCGTGCTCTGCAACAAGAGAAGCCACCGCAATGAGAAGCCTGCACACCGCAATGAAGAGTAGCCCCTGCTCTCCGCAACTAGACAAAGCCCATGTGCAGCAACAAAGACCCAACGCAGCCGAAAATAAATAAATAAATATATTAGAAAAAAGAGGAGACACACAAGGAACAAGGTCATGTGGAAACAGAGGCAGAGATTTGAACGATGCTGCCACAAGCCAAGAGGCCCCAGAAGCGGGAAGAGACAGGACAATTCTCCCCAGAGCCTTCGGAGGTAGCGTGGCCCTGCCAACACCTTGCTTTTAGACTTCTGGACTCCAGAACTAGGGGAGCAGACATTTCTCTCGTTTTAAACCCCCAAGTTTGTGGTTACTTGTTATGGCAGCCACAGGGAACTACCACAGTGGGGAAAGCTGAGGCGTGGTACCCGAATTCCTATTGCTCTTCCACCTGCATTTCTCTCGATGGAATGAGGCTGGACTTGCTAAGGCAGAGGCTGCTGTCTAGGCCCCAAGCACTCACCACGGGGTATGGACAGCATCTCCCAACCTGTGCTAAAGACTCCCATGGCCTGAGCTAGCCCGGCACCAGGAAAACTCACTCCTCCCCCTGCTGCTAGAGCAAGTGAACACACAGGGCTGATGCTTTAACACCGAGACCATTTTAGCACCTGGGTCAGTGGGAGCTTGTTTAGTTTTCACAGTGGAGAGAAAGGAAGCACACTACTGAGATTTTCCAAATCTGAGCCACTGATGGGCAGGAGCGCCAACTTCCCTGGTTCCACCTCCCCACCCGCCCCCCCAGCCTCATACACCTCATGACAAAGGTGTCCAACCCTTCCCAGAATCCTTCACTTGTCAGGACAAGCAGACAGTTAGATGTCATGAGCAGAAAGAGATGATGGGCTGAGTCTGAATGCCAGCTCTGCCAATCACGTAACCTTTGAACAAGTTGCTTCTGCTCCTTGAGCCTCAGTTTCACCTTCTGCAAAATGGAGAGAAAACCTATTTGGCAGAGTTGAATCAGGATGAAATGAGATGACATATTTGAAGTCTCCATGTGCATCTGACAATCAATAAGCAGAGGTGATTCCTAAGGAGACAAGGAGATGGAATCTGCCAGGAAGCTCCTGCTTGTTCAGTCTCCCCAGGGAGAATTTCCTAACCACGTGTATCCGAATACAAGGAATACATCCTTTTTTTGGTTGGTTTTCCTCTGTGAGTTCATTTTTTTTCTCCATTTCAATGAAAGAAGAAATATTGCCCGTTTTAAAAGCAGTATCAAGACTTTCAAAGGAAAAAGAGACATTTTAAATTATGAACAAAATTAGTTCTTGGTTTTGTATAATACTGCGTAAATAGAAACAGGCTAATTGTGCACTGTTACGGGAATGTTCATATTTAGTATTTTAAGTTGTGACTCAAAGCATAGGCTCTGGAGCAAGTGTGACCATAGATGAGCTATTTTAATCTCTCTGTGCCTATTTCTTCGATTGTAAATCACTATCTCATAGGGTTGTTATGAGGTTTAAATAAGATACTGCAGGCAAAGCATTCAAAACAGTACCTGGCACATAGGTAAGCTCCCAGCAAATGGTATCTATCAGTTTGAAATACCTCTCTTAGTTCCCAAAACAATTCAGGCAGGTTATTCTAACTGCAGTAGAAGAAGGTTTACACATATGGATAAAGCAATTTGAGTGAACTGAACTCTGAGATGGAATAGCAGGTAAGGGCTTAGGGAAAGTCTGAAAGCAGATATTCAGGCCATAAGCTCTCCGCAGTTGCTAACAGAAGATCATAAATTAAGCTCCGAATTATGTAGAAACCCAAGCAAAAAGAACACTCGAGTAGTTACAGGACTTGCGTTGTCCACAAGATAAAAGAACCTTACAGTGAAGAAAAAAATGCTGTTTACTGTACAGAGAAGTCTGAGAAATGAGGTAGGATGACATTGTGAACAACTCGGTACAATAATGCTATCAGCAAGGTTTCTGAAATAACTATTTCTTGGAGGGCCCTTCAATGCCAGACAAAGTATGATGAAAATGCATAGCAGTAAAAGTTAAATTAATTAATCTTCCTCTAGCTCAGTGAAATATCCCCTAGTCATTAAATGTGATAATTGTCCAACAAAACCGTACAGATTTTACTGAGAAATGTCAAACAGATTTGCATGGACACTGATTCAATGTGTGTAAACTATGAACATGTGTACAAATACCCGAAGGAAATGCAGGAAGAACTGAAGAATTATATTCAGAAGAAACTTTTTTTCTTATTATTATAAGTAATACTTTTGTTGCAGAAAATGTGTTAAGTATAAAAGGGGTAGAAAGAAGCCCACAACCCTCATCATCTAGCAATATCTCTGATAACTTTTGATGTATTTCATTTCAGTCTCCTTTCTTCTTTTCTCTCTTTCCTTCTCCTTCCATCTTTACAGAATTGGGATCCCATTTTATTCAACTTTTCCCCCATTTTTTTTCTATTTTTAATACTTTATGGGTGGCCTTGAACATCCATTAATATAGTTTTAATGGAGTTTCACAAGAGATAATTTCGAGTACAAAAAAGATGTCTCTGCTTCCTTGAGTTTTTATTAAGGGTAAAATTCCTACCTCTCTGATGTGGTAGCAATTATTTCTGAGCTTTACTTGCAGTGTGGGGGTGGATCTCAGAAACCAGGTCACTGTAGATCTGATGTCCTCTGGAGACGACGCTATTCCAGTTAAGAGAACAGCTCACCGAACCTTGAGATCTACGCCTGTTATCAAACTCAGCATCTGGAAATGAACCCTCTGAGTGGGATTCTGCTTGACTGACAAAATATAGCTCATAAATCGTGCTCAGATGGCACCCTTGAAAGAACTTGCTCTGCATGGCAACTCAACATCAATGAGCATCCTTATGCCTTCCTGGTCTACCTTGGCAAGTTCAACATCCCTGGACCAGTTTCCTTTGAGGATGGAAAGAAGGATGCTATGATCTTATCAACTCCCAGACTGTCAATTGATAATTATGTATTATATAATACATGTATATTATATACAATATTAAATATATATACACATATATATAAAATTTGCCTCCACAAAGAATCTCTATGGCATGCAGATTACTTCAAGCTGAAAACAATCAAGGCCCAAAAGACTCAAGAGGAAACTCTGACCTTCCTCCTAACTGCCTGAAAGAATTAGATTGAGGGCCTGTTTCCAGATTAGAGCTATCAGCAGAGAATACAGTGGGCTAAGTGTGGTGAGGAAAACTCTAGGCAGGGCCTAGAGATGAGAAAATTGTCTCTGCCTGGTCCAACAGGTGTTTATTTACCAAGCATTTGCTCCCCATCTCCATATGAATTGCCTTCCTCCCCTCTGAAGTCCCAAACCACTACCCTCAACATCCTCTTTTGTCTTTAGCTGAAGATGGTATTTAAGGTGAGGGTTTGGCCATTTTGGAGAGTTACTCAGGTCTCTCTCATGTATACACGTTATTAAACTTCTGTTTGATTTTCTCTTGTTAATATGCCTCACGTCGGTTTAATTCTCAGACCGGCCATAAGAATCTAGAAGGGAAGAGGAACATTTCTTCCTCCCCAGTAATATAATATGTAACTTCGGTCTCCAATTCTCCCTTGAGCTCTGACCTCATATGTCCAGCTGCCTCCCTGGCATTGCCAAGTTGGGAAGCAAGCCTAACTCCTACAGTCAATAATTCTACAATGTAAGTTCTTAGTTAAATAGCGTGTTGGGTAATTAGTTAACCTTGTAGAGCCTTAGGTTCTTCATCTCTTAAAGTACCCAGCTCATAGGAGTAATAGTACCCAGCTCAAAGGAGTAAAGTACCCAGCTCATAGGAGTAAAGTACCCAGCTCATAGGAGTAATAGTACCCAGCTCAAAGGAGTAAAGTACCCACCTCATAGGAGTAATACTACACAGCTCAAAGGAATAATAATACTCAGGTCATAGGAGTAATAGTACTCAGGTCATAGGAATAATAGTACTCAGGTCATAGGAGTGATAGTACTCAGCTCTTAGGAGTGTTCTGAGGATCAAATGAGATTATGCATGTGAAGCGCTTGGAGCTGCATCTCACGGATTGTTAGGTTTCAATCAATGCAGAGATGAAATATGATGATGTTGTCCCAAAGGCACTGCCGACTTAACTCATCCAAACCTAAATCTGTGTTCCTCCACGCCTCTGCTCATTCTGAGCCCTTCCTCTCCTTGGTCCTGTCCATTCCTCACAGAACACCATCTCTCAATATTCAATGAATTAACCTCTCAAAACAGGGATTCCTCACCCCTACAGGCTTGGAGAAGCTGTGTCTTAGAACAGGGGTTCAGTGCTCACCTCTTCTATAAAGACAGTTCTGACACTTGCAAATAGATGTGACCACCCTCATCCTTTTATTTTTACAGACACATTATACAGTTTGGGCCTTGTAGAAAAATGCCTATTGGCAAAAGGCAACCCTCCTTTACATTTCTTCTCCCAAACTACTCAATGTAAGTGAAGGCAAAAGATGCCCGTCTGTTTCCCAACATTGTTGGGCTGAAAATGAAATCAGACAGGGGACTGGGGGGCCTGAAGGCCGAAAATTAAAGCTTCTAAAGGAAACTGGGACTTTTTCAAAAATTTATATACACATGATTGGACATGAAAACCAGTTAAAATAAAAAACATAAACCATCCCACTATGTCTTCAAATATTAGCCTTTTCAGAGTCGTAGGAATGTTGATTGTTTAATTTAAATCTGGCATAAGTGCTATGCTTGCAGTTTTGCCTACTTGCCAAAACTGCTTGGAGAACATCAGCTTCTGATGACTGAGCATTTATAAATCTAAATCTGTCTCCACTCATTTCAGCTTCAGTTCCCTCTTCTAAAGCAGATGGTCCCAAAATTTGATTAGTGTGCATCAAAATCACCTGAAGAGCTTGTTACAACATGCAGATTCCCAGGCCCCTGCCCCAGAGATTCTGGTTCTGTTGGCTCAGTGGGGCTCAAGAATCCACATCTTTATTAGCACCCCTACTGATTCAGACTCAGGCTACGCTTTGTGAAACGTTGGTGTAGAAACCTGGGGTCATGAAATGCCCATTCACCTTTGGTTCGGGAGAACCCTACATGTCAGAACAGACTTGTTCCTGGAAAACCTTACCTATCAATGTTTGTACAACAAACATTCGGTGCAAATACTATTTTCTCACTGATTTACTTGATATTTTCTGGGATACTTTATCTCCATTTATTATACATTTCAACAAACAATGATACTTAACAACTTAGTTTCAAACGACACTTAACAACTCAGTTTCAAGTTTCTCTGTCCCTATGCTCTTAGGTGATTCTGCATCCTGAAGATAAGCTACATGTTTATATTGGCTGGCTTACTCTTTATATGCATAATGTATTTATTGAACTCTTTTAGAATAGTAGTTCTCAAATTTTAGCTTGTATCAAAATCACCTGGAGCAGCAGCATGCTTGTTAAAATGCAAATTCACAGGCTCCATCATTAAAGAGAAGGTCTTGTGTTGGGTCCAGAAATTTGCGTTTTTACAAGTAACCATTTGATTCAGGTAGAGTTGGTCCATTGGCCAGGCTTGGAGACACCCAGCTTTGGAGAATTATTCTAAATCCTTTCTGCAAAAATGACAGCTGTTTATAATTGTGGTTTGTCTGGATTTTGTATTTTGGAAAGTTCTAAATAAGTGTTCGAGTGCTGACACAAGTAAAAGAATCTCAGAATTATTTCAGAGATTGGAGAATCCAGCCCTTTCACTTTTTAGATAGGGAAACTGAGGTTCAGAGAGGTGACATGACTTGTCTAAGGCCACAGCTAGCTAACGATAGAGCCCAGACTCAAACCAAGCTGGGACCCTCATTCAACCATAATGCAAAATCCCTCTTGTGTCCCAGACTCTTCCAGGAAGTTACAACCCATAAAGAAGCTTCCCCATTTCACTGACCCTGGTGTATACGAACATATATTCACTAAGCCACAGATAGAGAGACTTGTGGGTGGAGGGGCAGGACCCAGTAGCTGAGCTACACGCTCTGGGATTTTTAAGCCAAGCCTCACTGGATTTAAGGGTACTGGGGGTAGGAATATCCTGAAATTCAACAATTCAGAAACACATAGGGTAGCTCCCTCTGCCTTCCAGAGGGACAGAAACTTCTAGAGATGCTGTACATGGGGAAGGAAGGGAATAACTATTTTATAAAGCTGGAGTTCACTGTTATTATTACATGAGAAGTTTGTTTTATTATTCCTTAAACCCTCATGATATTTACTCTTGTAAAATTATTTCATAATACATTTCATATTTTAAAGTAATGTATTTCATAATGAAAAATTTTAAAAGCAAATGAGATGGGAGAGGGGAAAGGCAACTCAGTGTGGTGCAGGAGACACTTGAAAGGCAGCAGTCTCGGGATGATGAGCAGATACGATCAACACAAAGAGTCTGTCAGGTCTTGGTGCAGTTCGGTGCTGGCAGTTCTTAAATTTTGGTTCTCACAATCATTTGAAGAGTTGTATTCATCTCTCATACTCTACGCCAAGAAAAACTCTGAATATTAAAAATGCCACCAAAATAGAAAACAGGAGAAAATTATTTTGTAACCTGAGTGAAAAGGATTTTTGAATTACAACTCAAACTCCAGAAGCCATAAAAAAGATTGATAGGTGTGACTACAAAAAACATAGATCTCTGTGGAAAAAAATATCTACAAGCTCAAAAGACAATCTAACAGCAGCAAAAAACTGGGACAAACATTTGTAATCACATCACAAATAAAGGGCTCATTTCTCTAATAGATAAATTAATTAAGAAAAACCATCAAATCAACAGAAAAAAATAAGGCACACTTTCAAAAAAGGAATTGCAGAAGGCTTTTCATTACATTTGGTAAAAATCTACTGATAACAAGATGGTGCATATTAAAAAATATTTTGTCACATGTTTTACCTATTATCTTAGCAAAATTTTAGAAGATTGATGATACACTGTGTTGGCAAAGGTTTTGGGGAGATACGTACCCTCATTCATTGATGGTAAAGGTGAATTTCCTTGGGAGGGAAATTTGTCAATGTCTGTCAAAAGTACTACTACGTGTAGTTTTGGACCCAGCAGTCCAAGAAATTTATTTGACATTGGATGTGACACATAGGTAAGGATATTCACTGCAGTATTGTTTGTAACAACAAAAAATGATATCCTAAATATCCATTAGTCGGAGACTGATTAAATACCATATGATACACTCACATGATGAAAGACTATAAATCTTTAAAAAATAACTCTGTAGCTATTTATGCTTTGATAGGGAAAGATATGGAAGGACACACAGGAAAGTAGTAAATGTGGCTACTATGGAGGGTACTAGGCAAATAAGGAACAGTGTGGAAGGAAGGCTCTTCACTGTTTATCTTTTTATACACTACTTTTTGATTTTTGAATCATGTAAATGTACTATCTATTCAAAATTTAATTTAAACAACTTAAATAATTCACTGAGGAACCTGTTAAACATGTAAGTGGTTTCCCCTGATATTAATTCCACTGAGACAGAATCTCCAGGAATGAGCAGGAATGTCCTCACCCCTACGGGTGCATGTAGTTATTTCTTTTTTTTTTTTTTTTTTTGCGCGGTATGTGGGCCTCGCGCTGTTGTGGCCTCTCCCGTTGTGGAGCACAGGCTCTGGACGCGCAGGCTCAACGGCCATGGCTCACGGGCCCAGCCGCTCCGCGGCACGTGGGATCTTCCCAGACCGGGGCACGAACCCGTGTCCCCTGCATTGGCAGGCGGGCTCTCAACCACTGCGCCACCAGGGAAGCCCCTGTAGTTATTTCTTAAAAAGAAAAGACTCACACCCCTTTAGCTCTAGTTTCTGAGTTTAAAGTAATAGTGTCATGCATCCCCCTCATGGGAGATTGAATATAGGGTTAACCCACCATCTGCCCAAGTTTGCTAAGATGGATGTTATAACTATTATATGGCTTCCCGAGAACAATTTGTACAATTTATGGCCAGGGATGGTTTCTAATTCTCTACTCCTTTTTGTTTGCATTATTTAAAAAAAGTGAAAAAGAAAGAAAACAACCCATTTTGTGCTCTGGGTGGCAGATGGATGAGGAGGGAAACAGCCAGCCTTCAACCATTTTTTCTAACCATTGTCATCACATTTATGCTCATGGTTTGTCCAAAGCAACAGTATATACGATGAAAAGACCACAGTGAAAACAAACAAACAAAAACCCATACCCATGGCTAAGCTGCAAAGTCATCAAAAATTTGTCTTTTCTGGTATCTACTAAAATTGAACATACCACATTCTATAGCTCAGCAATTTCCACTCTTAGGTATATAACAAGAAAAATGTACTCACTTGTACAACAAAAGACATGTAGGAGAAAGCCCTTAGGAGCTTTACTCATAATAGCCCCACAAGGGACACTACCCTAACGTTCATCAAGATTAGAAAAGATGTGTGCATTGTGGTATATCCCCACAGTGAAATTCTGCACAGCAATGAGAATGAAAGAACTGGAATGACACACAGTGATCTCACTAACAGAATGATGAGTCAAATAAAGACAAAAAAAGAGAAAACATACGGTATGATTTTATTATATGTTAGAATAACAGGGCAAAAGAATCTACTGCTTTAGAAGCGAGGATGATCCACGAAGATAGTAACTGGAGGAGGGGTGCGTGCGTGCGTGTGTGTGTGTGTGTGTGTGTGTGTGTGTGTGTATGTGGTGGGGGGCTGTAGGGATTGGTGACATCTTGTTAATTGAACTGCATGGTCAGATCAGTTTGGACAAAGTCATCCAGCAGTATACTTAATACTTGTACTTTTCTGCATTTTTTGTTATGCTTTTTAGTAAAAAGTTTTAAAAAGTCATTCCAAGCCAGAATGAGCAGTGTGTGAATGAGTTTTAGATAAGAAATGGGTTCAGCTTCTAAATAAATGCTGTCCCAGCCCCTGTTGAGATACCAAAGAGATTCCAAAGAGACTGAGATGACAATATGTCATTGGCCAAAGCTCCTGGAAATTATGCAGAGATCCGGGCTTGATGGTTTAGAGGGGCCCCCTCTGCCCCACCAGACACAAAGAAGCAGCAAGGCCTTCGCAATGGGCCTGCAGAACAGCCCACAGGAAGAAGCTGTGCATTAATCGGCAAGGAGAATGCACTACATCCCGTTTTACTTGCCAGGGATCCCTGACAATTGAGATGGTCCACGTAAGTACATTGTCTGGATGAGCAAAACTTTCCTTAATAAACAATCCTTTCATTTAAAACAGAATCTTTTTTAATGGAACCCTTTCAAAAACACATTTCACACTTCCCTGACTTTTCAAAAAGTTGAAGAATCCATGGAATAGAATTTAACCTTTACACCAAATAACAACACTAGCAATTATGTCCTCTCTCTGTGCCAGGCACTGTCCGAAATGCTTTACAGCACATTTTCTCTCTTAATCCTCATAAAACTCCTATGAATTAGGCCCTACCATTATTCCCATTTTATGTATGAGGCTGAGAGCGACTGAAGAACTGTCCAAGGTCATAAAACAGGTCTTCTGTTTACAGCTTCTGTTATCTCGTGTCTGCTATCCTCCACAATGCCAACAGGTAGACGGAAATGTTAGCTGTACCTTTAGAGAGACTGAGTTCTCAGCTTTTCTCTCCGTATTTCCTTTCTCCTTCCTCAATGTGACCCTCTTAGTTTTCACAGAAAGCTACATGCCATAAACTCCTATCTAAAATCAGATAAAAACTTACAGTACTCTGTCTTCACCACTTTAAATAAACTCCATCTCCTTAGATCTCCCTATTGGCTAAAATATCCCATTGAGTTGGACCAACTTCTTTATCAGTTTAAGAAACCCCTCTGGTTCTCTGCATTTCAAAGTGTCCTGGATTTGCTTTTTCTTAACACAATTCAGAAGGAAGCCTGTGATACTCATCAGATTAGCAAAAGCAGCCCTCAACTGGGGGCCTCCTTGACTTCCAGCTCAGCTCTCGAGAACATACACCAGTGGGGGCAGACAAGCACAAAGGCAAGGCGTGCAGGGTCCGTTTCTGTACAGTGTGCGGGTGGGCAGGCCTGCGGAGCAGAAGAAACCGTCGTCCTTACCCTGTTTTCAAGCTGACCAAGGCGTCCTCTACTCCCTTCTGGTTGAACTTGGTCATGTACTGATGCATGTAGGGGTAGTTGTTCCGAATGTTTCTCTCCGTACTGCCGTTGGGCACCGTGCCAAATCGAAAGGAAGGGGAATAGTCGTGAGGTCTCTGAAACTGGAGAGAGACAGACAGAGAAGGAAGGAGGAGGAGGAAGAATCAGCCGTCGTTCCGTCTTGCCTCAGGAGTTACACATATGCACGCGCTAGCACAGGACAGTAAACACCCACTCATTTTTGTGCTTCCTTTCTACTTAATCACACCTTCCACTGGTCTGGGAGCTCCAGGAAGTCAGAAACAGTGTCTGTCTTCTTCCTTACTGTCCTCAGTGCCCAGCATCGGGGCTGGCTGGGTGTGCTACAGGTATCTGTTGGATGGAATTGTTCATCTCCATTATAGAGACCAGCCTAGTCCTAGGCTCACGGGCAGTGCTCAGGAAATGCTGATTAAGCTGGAAATAATGTATGACTTCAGTTCATTCACCTGCCTCATCATGAAATTTTCTGAGATCCTCACCAATCACTCCATTCTCTGGACCCCATTTACAATTTCTTTCACCTCACCCAGAAAATGACAAAGGGGAGCAGAATTTGCCACTCCTGAAATATGCCTCTTTGGCATACAGATTATCTGGGGGCCGGTTATTTTTTAAGACACAGGAGAAACTCTGAAAACTGAGTAGAAGTTAACTCTTTTGGAAGAGGCAAAATCTTCTATCTGTGAGGGTGTCTTCCTCTCTGTATCTGGAAGAGGATGACTAAATCTCTAAAACTCTTATCCATGGAGAAGGCAGCAACTTAAATCTGCATCACTACCCTACCCTTGCTTACTGTGCTCTTCCTGGTCTCCTTCCAGAACTGGCCTTGCCTTCTCCCCCACCCCCCATCACGCCTCCCATTACCCCTACATCTTTCTTTTGTCTTCAGCTGAAGAGAGTACTTAAGCTGGTGGTTTGGGCTATTTCGGGGAGTTACTCAGTTTTCTTGGGTATCTCCCATATATACAGATGGTATACATGTTTTTCTCCTGTTAAATCTGTCATTTATTATGGAGGGTGGGGGTCTCCACCAAGAACCTGGAAGGGTAGAGGGACAATCATTTTTCTTCCCGTACAAAGACTCTATGTCATTCACTCATCCTCCAGCCATCATTCATTCATTTGCTCATGCATGCATGCAATACTTATTGGGGTCCTAACACATCCCAGGCATAATGGCAGGTTCCATGACCGTTGCTTGAGCTCAAGTCCATACTAACCATTAGCTTCCCGGTGATGCCCATGTCTGGTATGGCCTCTTGAGCCTCCATAAAGGCTCACTGTCCATGCTCTACTGGGTTTCCCTGATTGGCTGATGTTGTCTGTGAAGGGGGTCAGAACAGGCCTCCCCAGGATGTGCCACTTTGATCATGTGGTTATTTTTTCATTCTATTAATGTTGTGTATTGCATTGACTTATTTTCATACGTTTAATCACCCATACATTCTTGGGATAAATCTCACTTGGTCATGGCACATTTTTCTTTTTATATGCTGCTGCTTGATTTGGTTTGCTGGTATTTTGGTGAGGATTTTTGCACCAATATTTTTAAAAGATATTGATCTATCATTGTTTTTTACTGTGATTCCTTTGTCTAGTTTGGTATCAAGGAAATTCTGGCCTCAGAGAATGAGTTAGGTAGTGTTCCTCCTCTATTTTTCTAAAGAGTTTGAGAAGGATTGGTGTTAATTCTCCTTTAAAACTGTTTGGTAAAATTCACCAGTGAAGCTATCTGGTCTTGAATTTTTCTATTCTTTTTAAAAAAATTTTTTATTGGAGTATAGTTGATTTACAAGGCTGTGTTAGTTTCTGGTGTACAGCAAAGTGATTCATATATATATATGGATATATATATATAAGAATATATATATTCTTTTTCATATTCTTTCTATTATAGTTTATTACAAGATATTGAATATAGTTCCCTGTGCTATACAGTAGGACTTGTTGTTTATCTATTTTATATACAATAGTTTGTATCTGCTAATCCCAAACTCCTAATTTATCCCTCCCATCAGATGTGCCACTTTGGCACATGATTTATTTTGAGCTAAAGGCAATTGAGACCCTGTGGGCTCAAGAGGAACTTTCCCTGCTCCATTAAAGAATTTAAATTGGAAAAAAAAAAAGAATTTAAATTGGGGGCCTTGCCCATAATAAGAGTTATTACCAGAAATAACATTTTATGACCTATGACAGGCAAACATTTAATTACTGAATGTCTCCTCTTCTCATCATCCTGTGAATTACCCTCCTCCCCTCTGGAGCCCCAGGGCCCTAGCGTATTCCTTAGCTCAGGATGGCACATCTACCTCATTTTACCTTTCTGTCTCTGAACCTCTCATATATGTGGGGTTCCCATATGTATGAAATTAAGTTAGATTTTCTCCTGTTAATCTGCCTCATGTCAATTTAATTCTTAGACCAGGCAGAACTATCTAGAAGGGTAGAGAAAAGTTTCTTTGCTCCCCACCTGTTCACACCTTCAGTGTTTGGGGCAACCTAACCAGATTGGGAGTCCAGAGAACTAGGTTCAAGTCCCAGAAATACAGTTAAAATCTAGAGGCAGCACAAGGCAATGGTTACAAGTGTGAGCTCAGCCTCACAGGTTCCAAAGTCAGGTTCTATCCCTTACAGACCGTGGGGCCTTAGAGAAGCCACCTTACTTCCCGCTGCCTCCACTTATTTTCCATCTGCAGAGTGGGAAACACATGAGTACTTCCCTTGTGGGGACAATGGGAAGATCTAAAACTACAACTTTTTTCAAGTAATTAGAATAGTGCCTGCAACAGAGTAAGCACTCAAAAATAAAACTACTCTTATTCATCATTTCTGCCATCATCGCGGGCAAAAAAAAGTAAACTGGGCCTCATTTTTCTATGAAATATGGAATTCTGGAACTAGAAAGTGATGATTATAATGACTAACATGTTTTGAGGATTTGCTGGGGGCCAGCACTGTGCTGAAAACTTTACAAACACTGGCTCATTTAATACTCACAACAACACTGCCCGGGTAGCTAATCTTTGAGGCTCCGTTTTACAGATGAAGAAACTGAGGCTCAGAGAGGTTCTATGACCTACTTAAGATTATGCTCCTTGTAAACAGCAGCCCAGATTTCAAACCTAAGGTCTGAACTCTATCATTCCTCCGAGACCATCACTAGCGACCTCTCCTCTTTTAGAGGTGAGGACACCTTGAGACCCAGAGAGGGAAGGACACCCAGCAAATCTCCGGCAGAACCAGGGCTGGGATCCAGAGGTCTCTCAGATTTCCACATCAGCATGTCTTCCACGGAACTGAGAACTGCCGGAGGAAGCGTCCAAGTTTACCCAAGAGTCAGGCTAATCAAAAACACTGTTCTTTTTTCTAGACTCACACTTCTTTTCACTGTTAAATAAACTTTCCAGCTGAAGATTGCTCCCCTTAAATTAGGCATGCTGCTGCCTAATAAGCAGCCATAACTGGACTTGGGAGAAGTGGCCATGCATTGTTCAAATGAGATCCTCCTGCTGGGCACCTTGTGTTGGGAGTGTGTGTGTATGTACAAGCGTGTGTGTGTGTGAACAGCAAATGCTCTTTGCACTCACTCAGGCAAGCAGTGCCTCAACTCACCATCTAAAAGGGGGAGGCACCAGCCCAGTCGTGTTTGCACAGCAGCTGTCTGCTCAGGGGCACAGAGGCAGCAGCACTGCTCATAAATCTAGTCATTGTAGCAGCCGCTCCCAATCTCCCGAGACATCTGATGGCCTATTTGCCTAACTGCCTTCCCCTTCACTCACCATCTGTAGCAGAGGAGACACGCAGCTCTTTTATCAGATTCCCTTCCTTCCCTGCATTTGGTTTGCACAGCGATAGAGACAGAGATTCAGCCTCGGTGATGAATTTCCACACCTCTCTGGCCTTGATTGTACCCTCACCCACACTAAATTCAGCCTGGCACCCAGACCTAGGAACCTTTCCCACTCAACTAAAGGCTGTCAAACTTTTTAAAGCATGACTCACAATACATCTTCCATCTCCACCCTGTGAATACACACTTTCTACTTAGGATATACTCTGATGTAATCCATGGTGATCTACTATTTTAATGGTCACAACTCTTAAATTAATTTCGTGACTCCCTAAAGAGTCACGACCTACAGTGTGAAAAATAGTTAGGGGCAAGGATGGCTCATTGCCGGAATCCCAGGGCCTAGCGTCGAGGGCACACTCTGTGTTTCTTAGGGGAATGATTTCTGATGCAACTTTCTCCCAGAGAGTTCCACGTGCAAGCAGGAAGAAACGAATGTGGGCTCCAGTGCAGGAGGAGGTGGTGCAGAGGTCTCCCCCATCAACAAGACCACAGGGCAATGTAATCATGAAGCCCAGAGTCAGCAGAACTCCTCACAGCTTCTCTCTCAAGGTCGCCCTCATGGTTCATACTAACTGGCTGTACCTGGCCTTGGGCTTTTCCTCTGCTACTTTGGAAGTGAGACATTTGGGGCATTTGCTTAAACTCTCTGAGCCTCTGTTTCTCCATCTGTAAACTGAGGATTGCTTTTGCAATTAGAGTGTTTAATGGCATCCCCTAATGCTTGATAAACATCACCTCATCACCTGTTGCTACCCAGCATGACTTTAGTCAAATAAAGGATCCAGTTTCCCTCCAATGTAGAGAACAGAAGATCAGAGGATTGTATTCTACATTTTTTTTCCATTTGGTATGTGGACAGGTCTGAGAGTCATACCAGCGAATAAGTCATAGCAAGTGCATTATGATGGACGAAGTAGAGATACAGGTCTGGGAAGTAAAACTTCTAGGAAAAATGTGGCAATTAATCAGGACATTTCTTTATTTCTCTTATGAACCAAAAAATACACAATTATTAAAAATGTCTATCTTCTGTGGACATAAGTAAGGAATGTCTGGTATTAGAGCCCCTGTTTCTAGTAAGGTCTTCTCCCACTGGTGAGCTCCACATGCTTCTGGGTGTAGCTTCAAACTGCTGTGGTCCTTAAGAGGGAGGAGAGGCTCAGAGGCCTCCATTCAACCAATAAGAACGGTGGACGAGGCTCACCCAGCACAACTCCACGAGAACACATTTATGGGCTCATCCACAAGGTATGTTCCCCGAATTTCCTCTATTGCTGTCACAAAAGGCCAACTCAGTGCAATAATATTTCAGACCCCAGAAGTGAGGAATGGTTCGAATTAGGCAGTAGTGATGGTCATGAGGAGGGAGAGGAGGGAGATGGAGAGGGGAGAGGTAGTGGAGGGGGGTGGGAGGAGGGTTGAGGGAAGAAATACCATTAATAATAGGATTATCTACCATGTGCCAGGCACGGTGTGAGGATTATTCCTAATCCTCATATCAACCTTGCCAGAATGGTATTAAACACCCTCTATCAGGAAATTAAGCTGTGGGGACACTGACACACTGAAGGCCATACAACTACTATATGGCACGGTCAGGATTTGAATCCAGATCCATTTGACCCCTATGGTGTTGCTTTTCCCACTACATTAGTCTGCCTCCCAGGGATGGATTTCACCAACCACAGTAACACCCAACATTTTGGAAAGGGTCGCCACCAACATTCCAACTTCTTTAATAATTCCTAGGGGAGCATCTACCCATGAATTCACCTACGTATAATTTAACCCCGAGCTCATCTGAGCACACCGTGGGCTCCAAAGGTGCATCTTTCACAGCAAGTATGCAAATGGCTTAAAAGTATCATAAATCTGAGTTGTTACATAGGTATTCATGATAAAAAGAAAGAAAAAAAAAAGAACACTTGTGTACAGTATTAAAATAAATTGATTCAATATAGATTTTTATTTTGCAGACTTTCTTGGTGTATTTGCCATTTATCTTCTGGGAGCATTTAGCTTATTTACTCTAGGAATTTTGCTGTTTATCTAATTGTATCAAACATTTAATTAAAAGAGCTATCTGCTTGCTGCTAACGCTCTGAGCATGGAAACTGAGCTGTATCTCATGAGGATATGGTATCTGTTACTAGATGTTTCCAAATCAGAGAAAGTCAGTCTAATTATTAGTGTCTCTAATTAGTTTTCCCGCAAGCAGTCACGTTATTAGACCCAAAACTAGGTAGCAAGGGATTTTTCCCCCTTGCTATTGAAAATAGCAACAAAAAGCAAAATATGCTGCCAACTCCTTTCTTGAAGAATCTTCTCATCCAAAACTCGGTTTCCCACTGCTTCCAATGTATCTCTGGTCACTTATTCTAGGAACTGTACATTTGCTCCCATGACGTGATGGAATTGCATAACAGTTACAGGCTACCGGGCACATTCACATGTGCAGCCTCCTTCCATCCTCACCACAACGATGATTCCCAAATGTTCAGAGAGGAACTGGGAGGCCCAACGAGGTTACACAACAATAAAGGCATCACACAGCTAGTATGCAGCAGAGAGGAAAGGAAACCCAACTTTCCTGACTCTGAGTGTAGGGCTCTCTCTGCTGCCTCCCAGATGCCATGTGCTTTAGGTGAGCCGAGGAATTGGGTGAGCATGATTTATCAGGAAGGGGCTCCAGGAGAAACCAGGAAGGACATGGGGGAAGAAGGTTAGGGAAGGTGAGGAAGCCAACCAAGGGTGTGATTATGAGCAAAGTCTCAGCCTCAGCCTGATCCTGCAGGGAGCTCTGGAGAGTAAACTGCACCTCTGAGTTTGCCTAGAAGCAACAGAACAGCTGGGCTTTTGTACTCTCACACTGGTTAGCCATTGGTTACAGGCAACTGCAAGATTTGGGGGACATAAAGATATCCAGGCATTTACCATTTCAGTGCCCCAAGGTAATCATCCTCTGAAGGTCCCTGGTATGAACCTTTGTCAGCAAAGGTGAGGTTGGGCACACAGAACTGAGAAAGGGATCCGAGGCCCCAGGCAGGGTGCCTGCAGCATCCAACACACCATGCATTTCTCATTCAATCAACAAGTGTGCACTGAGCATCTACTAAGTGCCAGATAACCCTGACGTCCCCTTCCCCCAAGTCAATTTTAATCTCATCAGTTTTACAGCACTTATTCCTGCCTGGAATTTCCTTCTCCACTGCATTTATTTGTGTGTTGTTTATTTCTTCCTACTGGAATTTAAGTTTCATGGGAGCATAAGCTCAGGCTGCCAAGTTCACCATGGTGACCAGGAAGACTCTCCCAAGGGGTGATAGTTTCCCTAAAACCTGAAAGTCAAGGAGAAGCCGGCCATGAGAATAAAGGGGGAAGAACATTCCAGGCAGAGGACATGGCAAGTGCAAGGGCACTGTGGTGGAAATACACTTGGAGTGTCTAAGGAACAGAGAGAGGGCCTCAGCAAGCAAGAGGGAGGGGACATGGGGGGATGGGCCAGATAATACAGGGCTTTGTCGCCATGACGCAGAGAGTGGCATTTACTCAAGTGGCATTTCCAAGGAGGAGCCATCAGAGAGGCCAACTGCTCATAAAGTTGGTGGCGCTTTTGTGATAGTGACTCACCCCAACCCCTCACTTTCTCTCTGATGACAGGCCTCTCTGTACCTCTTTCAACCACCGTGTAAGTCACGGATGAGCTGTTAAGTCTTTTCATGGGCTGATTTTCTATTCAGCAGTCTGTTGATGAATGCTGAAAGGATATATGTAGACTCATGCCAATAAGACATGATAGTGAGATTTTATAAAGAGACAAATTATCCCCACATACAAGACAGAAAATCTTTGCAGTGCTGCAGTCCCCACACTGCTGAGCTTAGCAAGCCAGGGTTTGTTTCCTGAAACTAAAATTTCAATAGAAGGATATACCCAGTTTACCTCTTCCTCCCTGTAGGTTTCTGAATAGCTACTCACACCCTGCAAACTTTGTTACATGGCAGCGGAGAATGGAGAGAGCAGGTGTTAACACTCCCCTCTCCCTGATGTGGGAAGCACAGCCCCAGGAGGGAGGATTGAAGGTGAGTCTGAGTAAAAGGAACCGGTGGGAAATGAAAAACCTCCCCGCTCCTTTTGCGTCCCTTGAAGAAATTTCAGGTGAGTCAGGAGTGCTGGTGATGGGGCTGGTTGGCTACATAGTAAAAAGGAGCTGTCAGTTTTGTCTCTGGGTAGGGCTTATAGAGGACTTTTGTTTTCAAGTCAGAGAATCCAAGGCATGGAGCATGTAAGAGACTCACACAAAGTCACAAAACTAGGAGGTACCTACAGCCGAGAGCATCCCACTTCACCCCAAGTTTCTCCTGAGCCAAGGCTAATGGATCTTCCTCAACATCATACTCTCCTTGGCAAGATGATCTACAGCCTAAGCTGTAACATGAGTCACAGACCTCAGTAAGCATCATCAACACAATCATGTAAGTATGAGAAATGACCACCGGGGGAAACTACGTTTCCAAATTAGATCTGGACACTTTAAGACTTAGCTTAAGCTTAAGCTTAAGCTTCCATTCCTGAAACTTTTAGAAATATGCCCATTTGAGTTAAGAGGAAAACAAAAATCCTCTGGCTTTGTGCTTTAGAGTTGATGGGTTTGGATGATAGGAGCCTGATTTACTTCCTCTGAGGGGAGAACATTTAAGATCAACCCCTCAGGCAGAGATGAAAGCAAAGTGACCTTACCTTTTTGTCACTGAGGCCAGTCACTTGGTCCACAAACTCCTCCTGGATCATGAAAGCAGCCAGATTAGCCGTGTAGCTGGCCAGGAATATGACGGCAAAGAAGGCCCACACAGACACCATGATCTTGCTGGTGGTCCCTTTAGGATTCTGGACAGGCACGGAGTTGTTGAACACCAGGCCCCAAAGGAGCCATATAGCTTTTCCAATCGTAAAAGAAGGCCCATGGGGTGCTGCAAATGACAGAAAGGACATTCTCAGCGCCTCCTCAAAATGCACACTGGTGAGTGTCTGATACTATGCAGTGGCTCCAGCAACACTGAAGGCTGCCAGAAGACGGACTTATATCATAGTGTGTCCCATCACTGCCCCAGAACTACAACCACAATGAGTCGTTTTTTCTTTAAAAATTAGCATTCTTCCCACATTTCTATATACTTGGCTTTTTGCCACATTTCTGAAAAGACAAAGAAAGAAAGAAAGAAAGGAAGAGAGAGAGGGAGGGAAGGAGGGAGGAAGAAAGAGAGAAAGAACAAGAAAGAAAGAGAAAGAAGAAAGAAAGAAAGGAGAGAAAGGAGAGAAAAAAGAAAGAAAGGAGAGAGAAAAGGAAAGAAAGAAAGAAAGAGAAAGAAAGAAAGGAAGGAGAGAAAGGAAAGGAGAGAAAAAAGAAAGAGAGAGAAAAGGAAAGAAAGAAAGAAAGAGAAAGAAAGAAAGAAAGAAAGAAAGAAAGAAAGAAAGAAAGAAAGAAAAAAGAAAGAAAGAAAAAGAAAGGGAAAAAAGAAGGAAGGAAGGGAGGGAGGGAGGAAGAAAATGGTTATGCAAAACATGGGTTCGAATTAGAAGCAGTGTTATGACCTGTTTTAAATGTGGATTTGATTTCCATTTGGGGAAGCAGAGCCTTACAAAAACATGTGCATGGGGGCTGCTTCAGTATTCGTCAGATGTGCGTTCGTATAAGAACCATGCAATTCAGAGGGACTGATGCTTGATATTCTAATCTGATTGTTCCTAGCCATGGCTCCTGTTCAAACTCAGATGTAAGATGTGCACAATGTAGGAATTAAACCAAACTAAAACACTCTCCAAATGGAGACATTAAGGAACAGAACAATAGAGCTTAATTCTTCTAACACTTCACAGATGGAAGACATTTGGTTGCAGGGTCATGGAAAATAAACTCTGATATCACAGCACTTTTTCTCCCTCAGTGTATTCTTAAGATTCTTTTTTTTTTTTTTTTTTTAATTCTTAAGTGTTCCTTGCAACAGACTTAACTAAAGAGGCAGAACAACATGCCAAAATTTATTGGGCAGGGGAATATGCAGGCTGTAAAACACACATGTTAGAGCTTTCAAGTCTGTTTTTGTGCAAGGGGAAAAAAATCAATTTATGCCCTCATGTCATGGGAAAAAGGGTCTTCCTTTAACAGAAGGTTTTTATGTCATTTAAGTAAATGAAGATATGAAAAAATGATCTACTTAGACTGCAGTTGGTGATGCACACAGAGTGGGCAATAAATAAAGTGGCAGCAGTGAATCCAGATTGATGGAAGTTACTAAGTTCTGGGCAGAGAGCCTAGTTGGGAAGCAAGCTTTCTGCACATGGGAGGCCAAATTCAGGCTATCGCAATACTTACAATATCCATATACAACACATTAGAGAGAAGGCAACTAATTCTATTATTCTCAGGTTCAAGCTCTCCTCTTTTTCTTTGCCTAATTTAATGATCTTCTGGGCTTATTCCCAAGAGGCTGAAAATTCTTTGTAAAAAATAGAGTCAATCCAGTAAACTTCATAAACTACTTAATTTTATTAGGGATGCATGTTGATCAGAAGTGATAGCTATTTGGGAATCAGAAATGGGCAGTTGCAGGGAGCTGTCCAAGATGTTTGGGAATTCCTGATTCATGAAGACTACTACTGGGTCATATCATTTTCCCCATAAAGGACAATGAGATGTAACAGAAAGCTATTTTGTGCAAGGAAATAAGTAGCTGTCATTTCCTGAGGGTTTCTACATGCGGATGAGTAGAAAACAAAAAGCCTCCAGGTGATGGAAGGAGTTTGCATGCTAGGTTCCTTCCTGCACAATAGTGTTGCTTCAGCCAAAGGAGAAATTATTGCACGTGGTGGCCTTTGGATAGTTTTTTATCTTCCAAGATACATTTCAAATGTATCCACTTCTTTCCATCTCCATTCTCTCCATCCAAGTCCAAACCGCTGCAGTTCTTTCTCTTGGAAAACTGTACCACCTTCCTAACTGGTCTCCCTCCTTCCACTGCTGCCACCCCTCCCACCGTCTTGATAGATAGATAGAAAGTGACCTTTCCACACCGTACAGGTTTGTATTCTGCCTCTTCCCTGCCATTGTATTTTGAAGAAAATCTGAAATGCTTACCACGGTCAACAGCCTATCCCTCTGACTTCATCTTATACCACTGTCTACCTCACTTACTCACAACTTTTCTGTTTCTTGAGCATATCAAGATTGATTCCATGCCAAGGCCTTTGTATCTGCTGTTCCCTCTGCATGGAATGCTTTTCCCTCAGTTTTTCACAGGACTGAATCCTTCTCATCCTTCAGGTCTCAACTCAAGCATCATCTCTTCCTAAAGTCCTTCCCTGCCTGACCATCATACTTAAGTAGCGCCCATATCCCATCACTTCACTTTGGTTTTTCTCCCTTCTTCTTGAGATTTATTACAATCTGTGATTATTCATTTATATGTTTACGTGTTGTCTCCACAACTAAATTCACCGTTGCCCAAGGATGAGGAAATCTCCATCCCATTTACCACATTAAACCCCTGCTCCGGTACCAGGTACTCTGGAAATATTCATCAAATAAACACACGAATTCACAAACAACACAAGCTCTGATTTTGCAAATGTAAATATCTACTATCCTGCAGTATGATCACCCACAGAACATTGCCTCAGGACCCACTCTGTTGGAAAGCTTCTTACTAGTTAATTACATTACCATTTAGTGAAATGCTGGCAACTCTCCCACTTAAACACAACATGATTACTTGTGGCATTTTAACTACATTTGGTTGACGGCAGGTGGTTTATGTGGTAACCACTGCTCTTCAGTTGTTAAGAAGAAGCGGGAGGATTTCAGTAAAATTAACTTCCCAGTAGATCCCCGTGACCTGCTGGCTCTTGCCAACATTGAATCTTCCAAGCAAAAAGAACATATGGCAAATTAAAGTGCCTTGTTTTTGAATAACTGTACCTTGAAGATCTGCTGTCTTCCACCATCTAAAGTCGCTTTTCAGGAAAGAGATTTTGTCCTGGCACCCTTCTGATACCATCTACTTAGAATGTGTTGTGCCCAGAGAAAAATTCACTCAAAATTGTGTAATGTGTTTATGTATATGGTTCGTGTGGGAGCCTCTTAAAAAGTTATGGCCAACGAATGCATCCCAATTCAATCTTCTACTTACTGATTGCCACTTTATCAAGTACAATGCACTAAGGCCAGGCACTGTCAAGAGGAAAATGTAACTGTTTGGGGAAAGTCACCATGTTATCATATATTTATATATTTATCATCAAACAAATGTGAGCATGATTCGGTAGTTTGGAGAATGTTCTTAACCTAGATTCTAGAAAACCATTTTCTCTGCATAGACTGAAGCTGAGACTCACTAGTAGTTTTAACATTTGTTTTGATGCACATTTTGAAAACTGCCAGAAAACTTTTTCAAATATGCTTTCCCAGCAAATATCAGTAGTTTTTCACTTAACTATTGACTCCACATTATAGCAAGATTAAAATGTCTCATTTTTAAGTTTTATCCTTCTTTTCAGTAGAAGGGAATAACCCATACTTGTATGGCACTGCAAGTAATATCAATGACCCAGCATGATTTATACGATGGTACAGCAAGGCAATATAGGATAATGTGTTCTAAATCTGAACTCTTCATTGAAAGTAAATTACATAGCATTGACTTTGAATCATGCTTATGAAGCTAGTCTCACCTTTCCCTTTGGCTATGTTTCTGTTGTATCCAACAGGACTGAAGTATTCAAATACGAAAACAGCTATGGCGGATACAATGAGCAGCATCACAAACATCATCACCCAGACGGAGGCGCTGAATGGTTCTGCAGGTAAACAGGCCGGAGGGATGGAAACATGGTCAGTGAGCGCCGCCTCACAACCAGGGCTAGCAGGAAGCCTAGAGGTCCATTTGCAGACTCACTGAGAAACCCACTCTGATCATTCAAAAGAAGCTAGTCATTGTTTATTCATATATTTAAATCATTCTCTATTCTACAAAATATTTGAGGTGTTTTATAAGAATGCACATCATAGGATAAAAACAGAAAAGCATACGACATTTTACAAATCAGGTCAAGGATAATAAAAACAAAATATAATGGTAAGACCAAGGGAGAAAGTTAAAATGCAAATAAAGAGGCTACAGGGTCCTCTGTAATTATAGAATCATCCAGGGGACCAAAGAGAAACAAGACTAGATTCAAATAGTCAAACATAAGGCACCTGAAAATCAGCATGAGTTTTATTTTTATTTTCATTTTCATTTTGACATGCTGGAGGGAGGATGTGGAGGAATTCTAGAAGTAAAGGGAGAATTATAACCTGGTGGAAAAGGATTGTAAAATTGTGGGATTGACAGGAATATTGGAATGTCATAGTCTGCCCCCAATACTACCACTCTCTCCATTCCACTTACTGCTTCGGACAGATGAGATCTCTACAATTTAAAAATCTTGTCGAAGTTGGTAATGGTTAAACGCAATTGAAAAGTCATTTGAGGATATTACATTCACACGAGAATTCAATGAAAACGCATCGTTTAAAGATAGAGGCAATGAAGTAGTAGATGGATAGATGGTTATTTCCCCTAAAAATAGTTTTCATCAGTTCATTTTCATGTGGGTGTCTCAGAAGGGCAGGCCAAGACAGAAAGTTCTAGATCTTAGATCACTTTAGAAAGGTAAGAGATACTATGTAAAACAAATTAACATTTTTATTCAAACTGATTGAGGACATGAAAGTGAGCTGAAAGGAGCCATTTTATCCATGTATGACATATATTTGCTAGAAAATCAACAGAGACTAAAATTTTTTAAATGAACATAGCTCCACCTGATTGCATCATTGGGAAGAAACTGCCCTTGGACACCAATGAACTTATAATCCTTTTCATCATGAGCAAACATTTTCTAAGAATAAAATATAAGAAGCCCAATAATACCTCTTGAATAGTACACATTTTATTATTTTTAAATTGTTTTTTTTTCTGATGAAGCTAGTAATAATAATAAAGAACTAGGCTGATAGCAGGCCACCTTCTTATTAAAGTCTGTGACTACCTAACACAGCTACAGTTCATCACAAATTCCAATGTAATGAGCTTAATATATAATAAGAAACTAATATGTCTGAAGCTTTAACGATACTGGATAATTTTAAAACCTGAAGGAATACTTCGTAATGCAGTTTTGATAGTGCGAATACTTTAAGAAGCAACAGGTACCAAGACAACTTACTTAAGTAAGCCAAGATGAGCTCAAAGAAACCAATGAGACTAAAACTGAAATTTATCTTAGTTAAATTTAACTTGAGTACAAACAATATCGTGTCCCTGAAATCACAGCAATTTGGTAGTAAGGTGTATCCAGGAGAAAGAAATGAATAATTAGGAGATTAAAAATTACTTAATATTCAAAAACAGAGATGTTAAAGTAATTCTCCAAGTTGGATGTGCTGATGGCATAGTGTGTCTCAGCAGAGGAGGATCACTGTAATGAGTAAAGGAGCATATACATGTAAAGTATTTGGTGGTGTGCTTTGCACACTGCATACAAATAATAAATTAAATGGAATAGCTGCTTGGTTCCATGGTTAAAGCCAGAATTGGTGGTGGTGGTGTGCTGTCCAGGGTCCTGAAAAAGGCGTTCTAGTTTAAAACACACACACTTATTAATCTGATAACTCCTTTTCTCTGCAGGTTATGATGACATTATTAAAAATATTACGGGAAATCCTTACTGAATTCTTGTACTCACATGTCAGAATCTGTAAGCCTTCAGTGGACTTCACTGGGCACTTGATGTGTCCTAGTCTCTAACTGGTCAGAAAATCAGATGGAAACTGGTCAAGAAACTGATCCCAGATGTTTTCTCACTTTGAAGTGACAACATCTGTCCCTTGACTTGTGAGGATGGCAGAGAGATTCTGCTGCAGTATTCTGGTTTTAGTAAGTTGGGTACCTATGAGTGCCATGAAGGATGGCTATTCCCAGACACCACACACACACACACACACACACACACACAAAACAAAGAAAGTCATTAGAACAATGTTGAGCTACTGTCTGTAGTGTCTACGATGTGACCCAGAAATATTTTTAGATAGCTCTGGATTACATCCTCTACTGGACAGACTCGACAGATTCAACATCTGTCCGTGAAGGAACTTTAAACTAGAAGAGACCCCAGCTCAGCATTTCTTTGGATCAAAGACTCCAACCTACTTGGAAAGTCTTAAGAATTAACTGAATGGAAATATCGCCAGAGACATCATCTCTGTCCTTGAAGAGTCTCTGGTTACATTTTTATACAAAAGCTCAGAGGCATTACCTGCAAGTGTTTCCGATGGGAGTTAATGGATTTTGCGGAGGAGAGAGAATAGGAAATAATGAAGAGCAAGGCAATCAGATTTTGAATGTTTGGCTCTTCCAGATGACTGAGCCAGTGAATGGAAAAATGTAGCTTAGCATGGTTCATTATGCCTTTCAAAAACTTGCAGATAATGACCGTAAATAAGGGGGTACACAATCAATCGAATAAGGATGTAATTTAGTGACTAGGAAAAATATTAAGCCCTCTGTGTAAATACAGCTTTGAAAATAGCTTCCTCTGGCTACAATTTATTTTATTCTTAAAGATACAGTAGGAAGAGTAGGGGGAAAAGAGGTTTAGCTAAATTTAGCAAAAATACTTGACTTTTATGGAAATGTTCTACTAACGCAGATAAGATAAAAATCTAGGGAAAGTGGGTTGAGGCCAGATTCAGTATCAGTGACTCATATCTATGAGACAAGTCAATGGAAATATTTTTTCCTCTTTGATTGAACTGGACGAAAAGTTCTCTCTAGCTCACTAAGAAGATAAGTGGACAACTTTCTCTTTCCATTTCTTCCACGAACTCCCTTCCTCCAATCTCTAGGACCAAAGATCTCTGTTAAAGGTTCCAACAGGGAATGGGGAAAAAGATGATTAGGAATGACTATGAGTGAGAGTATATCCAATAATTATTAACATTCTGCTTGTGTTGTCAGTAAGCAGTATTTTTCATGATCCAGTGAGGCTCCCTTATTAAGATATGGGCATCATTATCCATATCAGACACAGGCACAGAAGGAACATAGTGAGGTATGTATTTGTCAAGGTCCACATTACTCCAACAAAGGTTACAAAAATGGAAGCGAGTGCAAAATCAAATCCAGTGAGTGGTAAGGATTTCAACAGCTTAAATGGATTATCGAAAATGAAAACAGTAAATCCATATGTCTCTGTGAGTAAGGCAGTATCCAAAATCCTGTTAGTCAACATTTCACTCATGAGAATGAAGCATAGAATGCTTCACTGGATGCTCACACCACATATAAATAAAGACAGTGGAAGAGTAAGGCTATGGGCTTGGAGCTGGCACCCACAAATGGGCCCTAGTCTGCAGTTTTAGTTCTCTAATAAACAAAGTTTTTTTGTCTTTGGAAAAATGTAAGAAAATCAGTTGACCCTAATCTAACTGTTTTCACTCTCTCCTGCAGTTTCCTTCTAGGGGTCAATGTTTGTCTTAACCTTCCCAATTTGGGACAAACCCACTGACATGGGAATGCCAAGGGGAAGTTAATCTGAATCCCATGATCTTCAAGACAGTCACTATCAAAAACTATTTATGATGACAAAACACTCAACACAATGATTTCCTTTAAAGGAAAAATTAAAAATGCTTGGCTATGTTCCATGCAGTTTCAGCTACACCAGCCAAGCTACCTAATGCATAGCTGCTAAAGAAAACCAGATGATAGAAAAAAACAGAACTACCTTGCTTTAAAAAATAAAAACCTTTTGTGTAAAAACATAAACCTAGGAAACAGTTAAAAGGAGAGTAAGAAGAATTTCTTCTCTTATAAACCATTCAGCTTCAAGGATAGTCACATTTAAAATATGATTCCATTAATTTTAAAACAGTGTATCCTCTTCAGACTGCTGCTGTTTTGTTTATCAGAGTACTGGTATAAATCATTGTACAGGCATCATTATTTTTACTCTTACATCCAGTAGATAAATGACTGTCATTCTAGTGAGGGGTGGAGGATGGGTATGTGGCTGCTAAATAAAAGTTTATGAGCTGATTTAAATTAACTGTGGACAGACAGGTTTATTTTTTAAATGCTTTCAAGGCTCTAAGCAATCTATCTACTAATCTATATTCTACACTATCAAGGGTGGTATCTGAATATGTGATTGCATTTTTAGCAGCTATTTCCAAGTTAAAGATAAATGAAAGGGCTTCCCTGGTGGCGCAGTGGTTGAGAGTCCGCCTGCCAATGCAAGGGACACGGGTTCGAGCCCTGGTCTGGGAGGATCCCACGTGCCGCGGAGCAACTGGGCCCGTGAGCCACAACTACTGAGCCTGCGCGTCTGGAGCCTGTGCTCCGCAACAAGAGAGGCCACGATAGTGAGAGGCCAGCGCACTGCGATGAAGAGTGGTCCCCGCTTGCCATAACTAGAGAAAGCCCTCGCACAGAAGACCCAACACAGCCAAAAATAAATAAATAAATAAATAAATTTAAAAAAAGATAAATGAAAGATGTTAACTGGGGGAAAATTGGGGTAATTGAAATGCAACATGCTTTCAATATGCTGACGTGGTTACCTGGAACTGAACTAGGTCCTATCTGGTCCTGTCTTTCGAGCAAACAAGACAAAATACCTGTAATTCCTCGTAGGAAAGCAATAGTGACTGTGAAGTTCACATACCTAGAAAAGCAGAAGGTGATACAGTGCCATTGCTTCTTGAAACCATGACACTGATTCCCGTCTCCACAAAGGGCACGGAGAAGTCCACCACTTCAGAACGTTCCTCGTTGATGGTGAGTGAGCCAACTGCCATGACTGCCCGTTGATAGACCACCTGGACACAAGGCAACAAAAAGAACCGTCCCTTTACTCATCCTTCCCGCCATGCCTGAGGACCTTGGGCCCTAAGTCTGAATGAGGGCCCTTGGGATGAAAATATAACTTACCTCACCAATCATTCCATTCCACACATTGTTAACTTTCTTGCCATGCTTCCCATTAGTCACCAGGTAAAGGTCATAGGTAAACTTCACTGTTCTTGAAAGCTTCTTTAGGATATCGATGCAGAACCCCTTGCAGCATTTTTTAACATTCATGCCCTCATTGGTTGAATTGCTGTAGAGAAAATCCCAAGATGGTAGAGTATTAGTACTGGAAAATGTGTTCACATTCATTATCTACACTCTTCTACTATTTTTCACATGGGAAATTGAGGCCCAAAATGAGGAAGCGGCTTTTACAAGGACGTTCAGTGAGTTTATGACAGCAAAAGTAGAAAGTGTTCTTAATTATGACAGTAATCATGACAACAGGTAACATTTCTTGAGTAATTACTATTTGCTATGCACTGTGATAAATGCTTTATACTAATTGTTGGATTAATCTTCACAACATTTTTCTTCATTAGGTAGTATTCAGATCCCCATTATACAGATGAGAGTTACTACCTCTTACTTTTTTAAAGCTTATAACACATACAACCTCTTTAGATCAGAGTTTAGTCATCTAATCTAAACTGAATTATAAAAACTTATTGGAAAATGGAGGAGAGGAAGATGTGAAATTCTCAGAGCAAGGAGAGTTTTGCTTTATCCTTTCACTGAAAATAGAGGTTGGCAACCAAAGGGAAGAAGAAAGGATGCCTTACTTACTTAGGAAAGACACTCTCCTTGCTGAGGAAAACTAAGAATTATCAGCTAAGAATCAGGAGACCTGGGGTCTACTCTGTGCCGGAGTCTGTGGACTTAATGTCTCTTGATCGAGTCATCTCGCAAATGAAGGCTCACTCATAACATTTTCCCTCCCTACCTACGTGGAGGAAGTGTAAAAGGTGACACTATTAAATAGCAATGTCCTTGAGCGGGAAAAAGCCCTGTTAAAATACAGAGAGCATTGCTGTCTTAAAACCTATCATAATCTACCAAGGTTACATTTGTTGCTTTGTGCCAGCCACTTTGTTTTATTTACTTGACAAAGTCATACTCAAAGGACACTCAGAAAAACCAGAAATGCTTTTAAAAGGGAAGGAAACAGGGGTCTTCCCAAGTGATAACAAAAACTATTTAAACAACTGCTACAGGAAGATCAAGACCTCTCTGGGCATTGCACTTGGTTCCACCTTGCCCTGGGGCATCCATTAGTACCATGCTCAGATGCTGAGTCACGTATTTCATAGGATATGTGCTGTCTCAATATTCCATCGTTGACACATCTACATACTGAATTGTTATCTAAGCACTAAAATGATGTTTATGGAAATCTAACAGGATAATAGGAAAATACTTACCTTTCCATATCTTATGATAAAAGTAGGTTACATAGTGATACATACAGAATAGTCATAGCTATATAAAAACAGATGAGCTTACGAAGTATCTGGATGGAAAAATAATGAAATATGAAGCAGAGCTATTTTAGAATGGTAAGAAATGGTTTTTTATCTTTTTCGTATTTTTAGGTTTTTTTCCCAAAAGATTATCTGCAGTGAGTATATACTACATATATAATTGGATAAACACACACACACATTAAGCACCATTGGTATATATCTATATCCAAGAATATGGATAGATTTGACAATATAACTTTGAGTAATGGAAGTGGGGTGCAGAATGACACCTTTTTTCATACTTTCTCTATCTCAGGATCACAGATCACCTATCCTGAATCACTGTCTTCACCGTTGTTCCCTCCTATCCTGTCTCTGAGCTCGGCTCAACCAACCTGCATCTGCCAGCCAGGACCACGATGGAGACTTCACTCTCCAGCCTTGAAGCTGGACAACTGCTCAGACACTTCTGCCCTCAGTCTGGGGGTGCTGTGGAAGGCCACATCCGCATGCATTTACAGATGATGACTGGTGGACTTAACTCTGTAGTACAACAGGAAGTAGGGACTTGCCCTCTCTCCACCAGTTTCCCAGAGCAGAAAGGGTCAAGGTGGAGTTACAACTGCCATAAACATGATAGAAATATGTCCTAAGTACATTAAATTAATGGCATGTCCAAATATGATTTTCATCTTGGTATCTGTGGCTCTTTGAAAAATGTGCCCAAATCAAAGTCTCTCTTTTTCTTTTTGGCCACTATAGGCCGTGCATCAATGCCTCTTTACCACCTCTTTCCATTTGCAGCTCTTTCATTCTCTGCTCCTTCCCTTCTTCTATTACAGCCTCTTCCTTCACCTGGTCAAGATTCCTGGGAGAGTGTGGACAGGAGTTACAAGTACCCCAGGTTTAAGATTCAGGGTCATAGCCATATAGTGACCTATCTGCTTCTTTGACCTCACTGGAACCTCAGCCAGTTTATGAGTTAATTATTCCCCCCATGTCCCCTAATACTAGGTGTATTCTAGTTGCCAGTTGTCACTGATGCATTTTCACCCAACAAGCACCCACTACTACACAGAGCAGCTACTCTGTGTAAGACATGGATCTAGACGCTGGGGACACAGGATGAAAAAGACAAGCAGAAAGTGTACTAGTTGAATTTATCATGGGGATTATGGAAACACAGACCACATTGGGAACTTTTGTTGGTTGTTATCACAAACCTTGTGTGTGTGTGTGTGTGTGTTGTGTGTGTGTGTGTGGAGGAGGGGGTATGACAACTACCCAGACATCTGAGAAATGGTGCCCATGTAATCTCTCTGCTCTCCACCACCACCTAAAAGAAAGGGAGACTCATAAAAACAAATATGGGGAAAGGGATCCAATAAATCATCAATTCTCTGGCTCTATAACTTCCCAGTATGGCCAGTGGATGTGCCTTGCGAGTCAGATAGAGCTGCTTTCAAATCCTGGGTCTGCCCTTGACAAGCATGGAAACTCAGACAGGTCTCTTCATTCACAGACCTCAGTTTACTTATTCGTGCATTGAGAAGGCTGATACTTACCTTGCAGGATAGTTGGAAATATTAAATAAGGTATCTAAAGCACCTCTCACATAGGTGCTTAAAAATATATTTCCTCTCTTTTCACCAATGATTTGACAGTTTAGGGGATTAACTGGCAGTATAGCCATTTATCCTTACATATCAAAACAGGTAATTTTTCCTCAATTTACTCTTCACGTCTTAACACTCAACTAACAGGTAAGAAGAAAAGTCTGATTTCTCAGCCCATTTCCTACTACCTGATTTTTTAGAAGACTAATGTGTGCCCTCAAGACCCCACCATTTACCAGAAGTGAGAGACAAAGGGTTTTCCCTGAAAGAATATCACCAAGAAAACAAACACAATCATGTTGTCCAACAGGAATCCTTTTTGGAACCAATCAGCCTGCCTCAAAGATGTTACCTTTAGGAAATGCAGTTGATCTAATCTGTGTTAATGTTGGGATTACTGGATCCTAGTAATTTTCTATTGCTTTCAGGTAAATCAAAGACTTTAATTTCACCTAGAAGCACAGTACGATTCTCATGTCACCAAGTGGGAAAAGGAAAATTGCAAGCCACCCCCTCCCACAGGAACCCAAATCGTTAATTTGAACTTGTTAATCTGTTTCTATTCTTCAGTTGAAAAGTCAATTCTTTTAAAGACAGTAATTTATTTGGAGGTTCATTTCCTCCAGACCAATGTGACTCAGGACTTGGTGATCTATTGTTTTCAGCTCCAAGTCTTCTGATTTTAAAGACTTTAATCTCCAACGACTGAGTGTGAAGCATAAGATGCCCTACTTGATTGGCCCTATTGAATCAGAGAAGATATGGTTATCATAAAGGAGGTGCCCCAGTGGGGTTATACTCTTAGCTTTGTGCCAGCCACTCTGCTTTCTTCATCTGACCAAGTTCTGCTCAAAGAACACCCGCCCAAGTCAAAACCTCTTTGACAACTTTCCCACATAACCCCTTCTGTCATTCTCCCAGCTCATCACTTCCAAGTACTGCACTAGGCTTCCTTGTTTCCCAAACTCGCCAATCTCTTTCCTCCCACAGGGCCTTTGCACCTGCTCCTCTAGCTGCGTGGCTTTTCCCCAGTTCTTCACATGTTTGGCTCCTTCTCCTCCTTTACATGTCACCTTAAATCTTATCTGTGTGAGCTGCAGGAGCCCCACATACCTCAAGTGACTCCCTTATCACACCACCTTATTCAGATCCTTCACAGCGTTTATCCTAATGTGGAGCTGCCCTGTTCCCTTCTTGGTTGAGTAGTTTTTTAACCATGTGCACCCCTTGACTGCAAGATCCTTTCCGGTTCATTGATGCATCCCCCATGCCCAGCACTGTGACTAACACAGAAACTATGCTTCATGTGTATTTATTTATTGACTAATCTATTCAGAATTTCAACCCCAAAGAGGCTGATGACTCCAAAAAAAGCTGATGATTATTTACTGAATAATCTATCAGAATTTCAACTCCAGAAATGCTTATTGATAAAAAAATTTCTCCAAACCAAAATGCACCTTCATAATACATTTAGCAATCATATTCTTAAAAAATTATCTTTATCCAAAGCACTGAGCCATGGGGATTTGCATCTTGTATAATAAGAACTTAGGTTGGAATTTGGAATGTGGGAGGAAAAGTATCCATTCACCCTCCGTTCAAGTGTCATCAACATTGGGGTGTCATATTCTGTGCTTGTAACTGAAGACACAAATATTAATAAGCCACGTTCCCTATATTTAGGCAGATAATACTCTGGGGGAAATACAGACAAACTGTAAGCCATAAAAACAAGTGAGAAAGATAGCTAGAGAGTGCTATGGACTGAATGTTTATGTTCCCCTCAAATTCATATGTTGAAACCCTAATCCCCAATGTGATGGTATTTGGAGAGGTAATTAGAGGTCACGAGGGTGGAACCCTCCTAAATGGAAGTAGTGCCCTTATAAGAAGGAGCAGGACAGCTTGCTTCCTCTCCCTCTGCTCTCTACCAGGTGAGGAGAAGACAGCCATCTGCAAACCAGAGGGTCTCCATCAGACACCAGATCTGCCAGCACCTTGATCGTGGACTTCCCAGCCTCCAGAACTGTGAGGAATAAATGTCTGTTGTTTAAGCCACCCACTCGTGGTAATTTGTTATAGCAGCCTGAACGGATTAGGACATAGAGACATAGCCAGGGTACTGTGGAAGTAGGGAGAACTCACCTAGCTTGTGGAGGGAGTGCTTAAGACTTAAAGGGCAAGCAAGAATTGTCCAGGTGAAAGGAGGCAATCAGAAAACACTCAGGAAAAAAAAAAAAAAAAAGATTTCCATCCAACGGTAGGCTTTTTCCTTTTGTGAATCCTCCACAAGGGTGGTATTTGTGTTTATGTTTGCATTACAAAGACAAAATTCAGGGCCTTGGACTTGGCTATGAAGCTTTATGTATCTCCAAAGGGTTTATAGATTAGGGAGAACCCTTCACCAGGGGATCTGATAAAAAATGTCAGTTCCTCTTCAATCGTAATAAAAGAGGAAATGACTTAGATGCAATGCTGGTTTGTTGCTGGTGACCTAGGAGATCCCCAGGAGATCAGCTCCACCTTAAGCACATCAGAAAGTCACTTGTAAGGTGGATGTTGACCCCAAAATGGAGAGAAGTTTTGAAAATTCTGAAAAGTTTGGATCTGGGAAATAGAAAAGAGGTGGAAGGAAGTGGTAGATATGGTTTGGGGGAGGGAGCAACCAGAAAAATACAAAAGAAATAATTATTCTAGGAAAGATTGAAGGGGAGGGTTGATTTACCATACTGGTTAAGAATACGGTGGTGGAGTCAGATGGACAAGTGTTTGAGTCCTGCCTCTTCCATCTACGAGTTGAGTGGCTTTGAACGTGCTTCTTAATCTTCTCATAACTCAGTCTGTATCATGTTTAAAATGGGCAAAACCATGCACCTCGTACTGCCATTGTTGGAATCAAATGAATGCAAACCACCTGGTGTAGCTCCAGATCTTTTAAAAAATCTATTTTTATATGCACCTATTATAATAGAGTATATTTTATATTACATTCTATTATTATTGTAGAGATACCACTGTTATCAGTGATACAGGCTATTGTAAAGGATTGGGCACATTCAACCGACAGCATCCCTGGACTCACTTGATTCTGATGAACTTCCGACATGGCACAGTGTTCCTCACACACGTCTCAGTCAGCGGGTCTATGTCTTCCACGATGACAAAGGGGGCCTCCTCCAGTGTGACGATGCTCAGATGGTTGTCATCTGGCTCACAGTCCGAAAAGGACTTGTATCTGGGCCACACGGAGTGCCTCAGGCTCAGGGTCTGGTTCTCCCACTTGCCCACCTGCAGTATAAAGAGAAAGACACACCTGTGCTTTCCTGCACCACTGGTTTCCAGAAAGGTGAGTCCTCCCCCGTAAGAGGTATGGGAGAAGAACCCCATCATCTTCAGGGCTTTTCTGCTACCTACCTCAACGTACACTTCTGTTTGTATGCTAAGAAAGATGAGGACAGAGGGAAAGCAGAATACTGGGCAGCTCCCATGCCCTGGACTCTCCCCAGACTAATAAATACGGGGGTGGTGACAAAGCACTGATGCCGTTGGAGATCCCCAAGTGATTGTGATGTTCTGCCAGAGCTCAGAGCCACTAATGTCAAAAAGAGCAAGGACTTTTAGAATCAGAGGTCTAGGCTTGAATCCCCACATCTGCCACTTGCTAGCTGTACAACCCCAGACAGGCTTTTAATCACTATGAACATCTGTTTTCTCATCTGTAAATAGACACAATTCCACTTACTTTATAAGGATGTCGTGGGAATTAAATAAGGCAATTCGAGAAAAGCATACAGGGCAGAGCTCAGCACGTAGTAAGGACTCCAAACTCTCCCTTTTAAGTATGGAAGAGAGTCAGTGAGAGGGAGAGAGATTTTAAAAGTGCTAAGAAAAAGAAAAAGAGGAAAGGGGAGAGGAAGACGAAGTCCAAGAGCAAGAAAGAGGGAGGACTGGCCTGAGAAACAAGGGGGTAGAGCAGATGAGCAGACGAGGAGCCTCCCTTCGAGCTCAGATACGGTTCTATTTCAGTTGAAATTAAGGTGAATTTTTATTAATCCAGCACAGAGTGGAGACTTTTACTGCTTACTGTACATCAAGACCTGTCAAAGCAGAATCGATTGTGTTCCCTCCAAGCAGCTGTCGGCATCTTAGTGAAATCAAATTGAAGCCTGTATGTTTTGAACCTTAATTTTATTTGACAGCTTCTTGGCACTCTCGCACACACACTGGGAGAAAGCTGCCCCCAGCATTGCACTTTGTGCTTCCTCCTCCCGTTCCCACGTGCAACTGCTCGACACCACAGGGCAACGCTTTATTTGTAACACAAACCTCAAGGAAAATACCTCGTCTGAAGAGCTAAGTGCCAAGTCCAGCCTTGTCTGTGTTCATGTGACCCACTCACCTCTCCTCCTGTAATGTAAGTGTCAGCAGAAATGAATCTCAGGCCCTTAAAGAGAATTCAGACACACTGGACATCAAGAGAGGTGATATGTGGCAGGAGAGAAGGCAATCAGTGCTCTGGAAGATGACATCATCATTTGGACTGGAAAAGGTTTGCTGCTTGGAGAGAAACACGCCATGTGGCCAATTACAAAACTGTCCAGCTTCACTGATACCTTCCTTTTTAAGTTAGGAAGGGCAGTAGAGTAATTTGGTCAAGCAAACACGTCCATCTCCTCAGGCTGTGACGTAACACAGGCTGAAGAGAATGTGGAGCCCATCAAATTCTTAATTCATTCAACATAGATTTATTGAACACCAGCTATGTGCGTGCTGACACCAGCCCGGGAACAATGAGGGATAAAACAGAACGATTCCTGCCTTGTTGGAACCATTAGTCAGCTGCCGGACAAAGACCAAGCCAATGATAATAAACATGCAAATAGATAAAGAGATATCCAAGCTCTTCCTTTTGGAACATGTTATACCCATCTCTTTCTTTTTCATCTCCCTTAGAAAACTCAAACATAGCCTTCAAAAGAGCCTGGGCAGTTCAGAGGGTAAGACAATGGCTTTTGGAGTCACACAGAACTAAGTGCTAATCCTGGCCTCATCCATTAGCTGAGAATCCTTGGGAAAGTTGCTTAACCTCTCTGAGCTTTGCTTTCTCTATCTGTAAAATGTGGATTGCAACAGGATATGCTTTCAGAACTGTAGTGAGATTTGAATGAGGCAAAAATGTCCTTGAAGCATTGAGCACAGAACTTAACATGTAACATAGATGTCAGCTGCTATTATTTTATTATTGTAGGTAGCATTTAAGATACAGCTCAAATATCACCTAATCTGTAAAAGCATTCCTGTCTTCCCTGGTAATAGAGAACTTTGCTCCCATCTCCACCACAGCATTTGATGCTATACTTATAACAATGTCACTTTTGAGCATGTCTGTGTAGTCAGGAAATGTGCCAATATTACCACTTAGTTTAATCCTACAAATTCCACATGGTAAGGATTATTATTCCAGCGTCACAGTTCAGCAAACTGAAGCACAGAGAGATTATGTAAACTGCCCAAACTTGCACAGCTAGTAAGTGGTGGATCCAGAGCTATACCATGGAACTATGTGAATCCAAAGGTGCTTTCCCGCTAGTGTTTCTATTGATTGATCTGCAGTAATCATGTTATTGCTCCAAGACCCTTTCTTCCTTGCGGAGACAGCTCCTAAAGTCCCAAGGTAACATAAATAGAGGCAAAGCCCGTTTAGCCAGCAGAATCTCTGGTGATGTCACTGACCATGTCACATACCCTACACCACGGGAGGCAGGCAAAGGTTCCAGCCCAAGGCTGACTCATGGAGAGAGAGGCTGCAAACGTTTATGAGTTCCCAGAGTGCAATAACTTCCTAAATCTGCTCTAAGTTCCTCTCTCCCTTCCCAACACGTCTAAGTAAGCACCCATGGGTCAGCCAAGGAGGGTGGAAGCAAGTGGTGGGTGGGAAAACTTGATTAGGAGCTGAAGCTGCTGTGTAAACATTGCCCTAGATCCTGAGAGCTCCTTCTCTGAGTCTGACAGGCTCCTGTTCCAAACGCCAAAAATCTCAACTCCAGGATTTTATATACCAGATAGGGGAGAAACAGACATCCTTCGCTTTCCCCTCCCATGTTCCTATTTACAAAGGACAATATAACTGAGCCTGGAGTCTGTAGACAGGCTTAATAGAGATTCGTTTACTCCATAAACATTTACTGAGTGGCTACTAGGTGCCAAGCACTGCGCTAGGCACTAAGGGTACTGTAGTGCAAGCAGCACAATTTCTACTTGCAAGGAATTTTTATGCTAATTGGGAAGACAAACATGAGTCAAATAACCACATAAAAATATACATCATACAAACTGGGAGGAAGAAATAAAATATGGGTCTAAGACTGGAAAAGGGGGGAAAGAAATCACGTAAGTTTTCCCCAAGAGGTGGCACTTAAGCTGAGATTGGAAATCCAAGGTGAGTGGATGAGGCGATAGAGGGAGCAGAGGGAGAGCCCTCCAGGCTGGCAGGGGCCAGATGATGCAAGGCCGTGCAGGTCCAGTTCAGGAGGTGAGATTTGCCGTAAGAGTTGATCTAGTCTGTTATCCAGAGTGGAAAAAGAAATGAAGAAATCACCATGAACATGGGTCCATACATAACTTTCCCAAAAGTGGAAGCTTCTTGCCCCTTCCATTCTTTTCTTTATTATGGAAAAATTGTAACTCATACAAAAGTAAAATACTAGAATGCATCTCCATCTTCCTATTATCTAGCTTCATTAATGACTAACTCATGGTCAATCTTGTTTCATTTATACTCCCAACCACTCCTCCCATATTATATTGAAGGAAATCTCAGACATCATAACATTTCATTCACAAATCCCTGATTTGATTTAAATACCTAATTTTCATTTGCTTAACAATATTATACCTCAACAACCTATGTGTTTGTGTATGTTTCACTCATTAGATTGTGATTCCTCAGTCTAGCAGGGATATATATATATATATATATATATATATATATATATATATAATATTATATATATTAATATATATGTATATTAGTTGGTTTCTATGTCCACAGCTTCTAACTCAGGGCCTGGCACAGCTGGATAGGTGTTGATGGACTGAATGAACACACCACACTTAGCAGAGTCTGTAACATTCGATGACAGTGGTTTGTGTCTGCTAATCCCAAACTCCTAATTTATCCCTCCCTCTCTTTCCCTTTGGGTAACCATAAATTCCTTTTCTATGTCTGTGAGTCTATTTCTGTCTTGTAAATAAGTTCATTTGTATCATTTTTTTTTAGATTCCACATATAAGTGACATCATATGATATCTGTCTTTCTCTGTCTGACTTGACTTCATTTAGTACGATAATCTCTAGGTCCAGAGATTATTAGTCACTATTCTTAGCACAATTTTAATTCTTATAAACACCCTATACACAAGAAGAAGGTGTGGGCAGACGATTTTTATCTCTATCATGAATTTTGGACTTGAAAACAGTCTCAAATTCCCCCAACTAGGCTGTGTGGAAGAAGAAAAAAAAAATCTTTATCTTCAAAATAAACTGGATTTTGGTGATAAACCTTTAAATGTTTTCAGCAAATAAACTGAAGTTTTGAGGACAAAGAAAAATAATTGACCTCTAATGGAGAAAAGTGATTTAAAAGAAGTGTAGAAAGAGGAAATTAACTTTGTAATGATTTTTTAATCTGTTCTTACTAATAAAATTTAAATGCTGTGCTTTTAGAAAGCTAATTCCTCTTCAGCTCCTAGGAAGTGTTTTGTGACAGGGCAGTGATTACTTATCAAAACGTTCAGCCAATGTCTTCTCAGAGCAAAGATAATTTCATCTCCAGAAACTGTCATAAGTTAATATTCATCCCTTAAGGTCTGGTTACATCCATAGCAACGTCACAGAGGCTGGAAGAAATGAGGTTAATAGATGTTTGTGACTCTCCTTTCAAAGAGGTATGAGTGCTTGATCGTGTTTGATCTATTCACGAAATGCTTACAAGAGACAGTTAAAATCACCTCACACCTGTTCTCTCCCAAGCCACTCCCTAAAAACATATATCTAAACACCAAAATCATAGATCTACCTCTACTCAAATCCTTCCATGACTCATACTGCCCACAGAATCAATCAGACTCCTCTTACATTAATGGACCCTACAGTATAGATCCCATCAACCTCAATACACTCTGTCCTCTCTCTCTCTCTATCACTGTTTTGATTTCTCTTTTGTACACCCTATAGACACCCTCACACTAAAACATATACATCTACACCTTCAAACACACATACGCTTACACCTACACATACTCACACGTGTATGTACGTATATATGTATGTGCATACGTGTATACAGTTAACCCTTGAGCAACGTGGGGTTTGGGAGCACTGACCCTTCACGCAGTCAAAAATTCGTGTATAAGATATAGTTGGTCCTCCATAACCATGGTTCCTCCATATCTGCGGATTCAACCCACTGGGGATCATGTAGTACTGCAGTATTTACTACTGAAAAAACTCCACAGATAAGTGGATTCAAACCCGTACACATGCACACATATATATATCATATATTTATACATCTATACATAAACACACAGCTACACTCATACCTACCTGAATTCACAATACACACATATATACACTCACCTCCACACACGTACTACACATACACACATGCCTAACACACCTACACTCACACCTCTACACACACGCACAATACTAAGCCACAATGACACATACACTTTTCACTGTCACCACACACACCCTGAATGACACCTATTTCCCCGCCTTTGCCTGCACTACTTCTACGTGAAATTCCTCTCCTTATCATCTCCAATGACTGAAATCCTACCCATTCTTTCCAGGTACAGCTCAAATACCATCTCTCCCCTGCAGCTTAATACTTCAGCTGGAATGCGGTTTTGAGCATTCTCTTTTTCCCTTGAATTCTCTCGCTTGTTCATTCATGAGCTCAATACACATGCGTCCAGGGCTTTACACTGTGCCAGGCACTGCAGGAGTCTCTGGGGCTACAACTGTGAACAGTGCAGGCTGGTCCCAGTGCTCAGACTTTCTAGTCTGGTTAGAGAAGAGGAGCTAAAGCACACTGGCCATGAGATAACATGAGATAATAAATGCGGTAGCTGCCATGCTGGGGTGGGCACAGGATACTGCTGGAGCAGAGAGCTTCCTGCTCTGCAAGGAAACCAAAGATGCTTCTTAAGGAATTGACTTCCAACCACGAGCCAGACCAGCAGAGCTGTGTGTGCTTTGCTCCGGAGTTCCATCTTTGTTCGTAGGGCAATGGACTTGTGTAGAGGGATGGGGATGGGGATTATTGAAGATTTTTAATCAGGGGAGGGATACAATGTCTGACATATTAGGACATTTCTTCCCAGTGCAGTGCAGAGAACGGGTTTGTGCCTAAAAGATTCTGAAGGCAGAGTGATGGGTCAGGAGGCAGCTGCATTAATCTGGATGAGTCTGGCATAGGGCTGCATGGGGAGGGGGCATGAACTCACAGGATCCCAAAGTGGTGGAATCAATACAACTTAGAGACCGATTGTGTATCTGTATGGGGGTGGGGATTAAGGGTTCAGTTTGCCCTGTATTATAGAATCTCTGGCCTGGCCAGCCTTTCACACAACATGACCCACATTGGCTGTAATACAGTGTTCACCACATTCCAGTTCAATAAATATTTGCTGAACTGAACTCAATTCAGAAGGCAGCACGGCATCAATTTTTACTTAGAATTCAAAGTTAAAAGAGGAGAGTTGCCTGTTTACTCAGATCCTCTCCTTGGAGACAAGACAATAGGGATTGTAAAATTAAAAATCAGAGATGAAATTTATTAAAACCAACAATGAAAGCAGAGTTCAGGCTGCCTGTGCTCCAGCTTGACTGGCCCTGGTTAGCTCATTGAGTGATTTCATAACCAAGGGGGAAACAGGTCTTAAAACAAACACTTCACATGTGCAAAACACCGGAAAACATTTCACTCCAGATAATAAGCAGGGATTTACTCCCAAGCTGGAGAAAATGTGAGTAATTAACTCTTCAGGAAGATGCATTTCAGGAGAAAAACAAAGCAAACGGGAGGCCAATTTCTCTCCACCTGAAATATAAAGTCTTCTAAAGGACATAAGATAAATGTCCATGAAGGAAATTTAAAATGACTTAAAGTCCGTATTTAGCATAAATAGCATCACCGGTTAGCATCACTTCCATGCCTCTGCATGCAAATGCAGAGCTGATAGCAGGCTTACACATGAGTAATTCTGTGTCTTCGGTTGCTGCTTGAAGCCAAAAGTAGATCTGAATTTGATTGACCTGGAAACTACAACAAAGATGTCTGAGCCACAACCCTGACTTGATATTAAGTTGAAATGTGCTCTATCTGGAGTAGTTTGCAGTTGAGTCTAGTGACTTTTTTGTGAACCAAAACCCAATCTAAAGTTCATTCAGGACAGCTAGAGTCTGATGAAACCAGATGTCACGTTGCACCCCAGATTTCCCCTGCATGGTACGTTCAAACAAGCTTCTACAATAAAACTGCTGAAAAGCAGGTGTGGACCAAACCTACTTTATCTGCAGTGCCATGGGGTCTCAGATGGCCACTGGCAGAGTGAAACTAAGAATTGCTTTTCAGGTGTTAAAGTAAAGCACCTGTTTCCTTTGAATGCACTGTCTTAAATGCAGTTACTGAAGGTAGTGGGATTATGAGACTTTAGCAGGAATAAGAACCTCTCCTTGGGGGCTGATTAAGAATGCAGACTCCAAGGGGAAAGAGGGGGGAGGGATAAATTAGGAGCACAGGATTAACAGATACACACCATTATACATAAAATAGATAGACAACAGTGACTTACTGTACAGCACAGGGAACTACAGGTCAGTATCTTGTAATAACCTATAATGGGAAAGAATCTGAAAATACACATATAAATAACTGAATTACTTTGCTATATACCTGGAACTAACACAATATTGTAAATCAACTATACTTCAATTAAAATAAATGAATGAGTGAATGAATGCAGACTCCTAGATCGCTGGAGTGTATGCATCAGTAAATGTGGGATGAGGCTTGGGAACCTAACTTTTTTACCAGGATCCCAGCTCATTCTGTTCTGGGTGATCTAAGAGAAGCACCTAAAGGATCATACGTATGGCTACCAGCAGGATTAAACACAGCATAAGGAAAAGATGGGAATCTTTCTTCTTGGGTTTCTTATGTAACCAGTAGCAGTTGCCAGCAGATCTAAATGAGTTGAATCAGCTATTAGAGCTTTAATTAAATTCCTCTCAGTTGAAATTTCAGAATTGCCTGATTGTTAAACAGCTCACATTGGAGCAGTTGATTTTTTTTCTCCTATAATAACTGTTCTCAGGATAATCTAATGTCTTTATGGATAATGGCATCGGCTGTCTTAGGACTCAGCACTGATCTGGTAATTCATGGAGATGTGTTTTGATCACCGTTATTTCCTCGAACAACCTGCCTATTGCTTCCATTCTCCTCTTGAGGTTCATTCAACACGAGAAGAGCTCAATGCTCGTTCAAGCTCAGATTTAAAAGTGAAAGTCTCTGCAGCAATGAGCCTCCATTTTCTTCAGAAGTTCACGTATTATCTTCAGTTCTACAAAGTCCCTCTGTTCCCAGGTCCCTGGGGATGGAGAGAAGTTCTACTTCTTTGGTTTACTTTTTTTTTTTTTTTTTTTTTTGCGGTACGCGGGCCTCTCCCTGTTGTGGCCTCTCCCGTTGTGGAGCACAGGCTCCAGACGCGCAGGCACAAACCCGTGTCTCCTGCATCGGCAGGCGGACTCTCAACCACTGCGCCACCAGGGAAGCCCTGGTTTACTTTTAATTATTTACGTGATCTTAAAAAGTGATGTGGGGCTTCCCTGGTGGCGCAGTGGTTGAGAGTCCTCCTACCGATGCAGGGGACACGGGTTCGTGCCCCGGTCCGGCAAGATCCCACATGCCGCAGAGTGGCTGGGCCCGTGAGCCATGGCCGCTGAGCCTGCGCGTCCGGAGCCTGTGCTCCACAACGGGAGAGGCCACAACAGTGAGAGGCCCGCGTACCGCAAAAAAAAAAAAAAAAAGTGATGTGTCCTGGTCATTAGCTAAACAGTTAATAAATAGTGTTTTCTTTCTCTCCTTTGGCTCCATGTTGGAATCATTTAACATTAGAGACTTGAAAAATCAGCAAAAAATAAAAAGGAGCCCTCTCACAATTACTAATTAATTTTTGAACCCTGTCCTGGGAGTCCTTCATTATGTAACTTCTGTATCAGTCAGCCCTCCAATGGGCTGTAATAATTATTAAATAATGAATAAGTATAATAACTGGCATGTCTTGAGACACTGTGATCACCCCAACATGCACTTTCTCATTTTACCCTCACATCCCTGTAAGGAGAAGGCCATCATTACCCTCATTTTATAGACTGGGAAACTGGGAGCTGACGTGACTTGCCCAAGATCAAAAAAGCAAGAGAGAGCATCTGGAGGTTGAGCTCAGGCCATCTGATCTGAGAGACTGGGGTCATCACCACTGTTTGATATTCCCAAGGTTGCCATCAGATTTGGTCTGGGAAATATTAAGGCAAACAAGGGAAATGAGGGAACATTCTACGGATCAACTGGCAAGATCCCGCTGTGAGTAGCGACGCCCTGAGGAGCTGGGATACCTGAGCTCAGCCTCCCCAGATGCACGGCCTGTCCCCTTTCCCCTTTGGAGAGGGGCAAGGTGCTCTCTCCCTGTGAAATACAGGAGGAGGAGAGAGAACAGCCAGAGGTGGCTATCTTGTGGTTTTCTTTCATGTTTTCCAGTTATTTCCTCAGTGTACCTGTGACTTGATTCTTCTAAGGACCTTGAATTCCACCCTGGGTCATGTCTCTGACAGCAGCCCTGCAGTGAGCCCCTGCAGGCTTGAGGTTGCTAACATCGACATCCAAAAGGCGATTAGAATAATAGATCAGGAAAAAATCAGCCGCTCAAATGTGAACTGCGTGACAATGAGGTAATTTGGGGATTTCAACCAAGAGGAATGTAATTTAGGGCTCTAACAGCTGATTAGACTTTTTCTTCGCCTCTGTGGTCATCTCCATCCATTACATAAGGGGTCTTAGAAGGGAGGATTCCATCTTGCCTCTGTCACACGTTGGACCTGAGATGCTGATGGCCAAGACAATGTGACTCTGTTTACATTGCTGCATCTGTTATCATCAAAATTTGGACTTAAACCTGGTTGAACTCCTGAAAAGGCTGTTGCCTTGGCGAAGAAAACCACGATGCCTATAGGTCTGCAAAAACACTTCAGGAGGAGATGTGAAG